>NC_084959.1:4693049-5423299 GCF_949316205.1 Platichthys flesus | reverse complement strand
GACTCCTTCTCCCTCAACATCCGAGGGAGCATGCATTCCCTGGACTCGGAACAGATCGGACACAGGTCGCCGATGAAGTCGGGCTCTGTCGGGCAGCTGACGGCCCCACCCAGGTCCACGTCCCGGCTGAGCCTGGGCCCGCTGCCCTCCCCGGTGCCGCCCGGGTCTGCGCCCCCCACCTACCTCTGGCTGGCCGTGCTGTCCTGCTTCTGTCCCGCGGTGCCGCTCAACGTGTGCGCCCTGTGGTACGCGAATGTGGTGAGTGTTACATCCTCTTGCTCCTCCAGTTCCCATCATGATAACACAGTGTGCACTATGGTTGCTCTGGGCTTTAGGTGCTTGGGCGTATTTGAACTTATAAGCTCAAACACTACAGGTGTTTTGCGCCTATGTTGGATTTAAATAATTCATAGTTAGTGACTTCCTTTCGCTTCTCCTTCCCCATTAGTCCAGGTCTGTTCTCACTAGTGGGGATATAGAAGGAGCCAGGAAATATGGGCGTCTGTCTATGCTGCTCAGCTGTCTGGCAATTCTGATGGGTGTGGCTGTCATCATCTTCATAGTGTTTACAATAGGTATGAAAAAATAATAACGTGGAAAGCACACACTCACAATGCTCAGGGTGAAGCTGTGTAACTTTATTTCTGCCTTCTCTTTCTATCAGAGCACCAGTAGTGAACCGTGGGATGGAAGGAGTCACAAAACCGACTCCTTGGACTTCACCTGATCTCAAATTTGCACAGAAGAGAGAGGAAGAAGAAAAGGAGGATGAGGAATGAAGACCAAAAAAAAAAGGAAAAGCACAAATCTGAGTTGAAAACAAGCTTACGAGACTCTTGATGTACAACTTGTTGCTTTTTTTTCTGCTGAAGAGAGACAGAAAGAAAAGAAAGAGGAGAGAAGTCACAGGCTCACGTCCGTTAACCCCACAAACTCAGGAAACAACGGCAGGAGGATGAAGGCTGCACGCTGTCCGCTCAGCACCTCTTGCCAGAGACCGGAAACAGCTCATAGTCTGAACTGGTGGTGCACTGACGACTCAGACAATTGGATGATTCTACATTTTGATTATGAGAGCAAAAAATACATATAATAATCACAAGAAGTAAAAAAAAAAAACTATCGTAATAAGATTTGCGTGTGATGTGAATAGCAGAAGTCCTCAATGCACCTCCGGTCTTTGTCCCAACATTTAACTTCTGTAAGCACTAACACTCCACTTTTCTGTTCGCCACAGGATGTTACACGGGTAAGATGATTTCATACAGCGTTTACATAAAGCTCATGTACACAACAACGCCCCCCCCCGCTGCAGTCGTAGTGTGATCTCTTGCTTCGCGTGCTACTATGTTAAAATGAACTGACTCGTGTTTTGGACTCTACTGGAACTGCCTGGATCTCTAAACCTCATTATGTTTACACTATACTGCAAGATCTGAGATAGGGGCTGCTTCCCCCCCCCCTTGTATGCACTGTTCTTGGCACTCTGATGTTGATGTTTATACATTTATACTGTATGACTGGTTAACGTGCCATAATTCTGCATGTCTGAAATAAACTTGAATGAGCATGACACACGCAGGAGTGAGGTCGTCGTCTTTATTTTGGTCAGGCACCGTCGATAGCGTATAACAAAAGTGCGGCATGAACGGCACACCATGCCAGTAAAATCTTATTTCATACATTTATAAAGATTTAAAAATGACAACAGGGCACAAGCAGCAATACAGGAATTTCAAGAAGAAAACGTAAATTGCAGAAAATAAATAAAACTCATCAAATCCTCACTTTCAATTAAGACTTAATGTGATGGACTTTAAAATGTCTTTCTTAATTGCTCGTTTAAGGAAAGCAAATTACAATAGAAGGAGACATATACAAAGATATATAAATACAAACAGTTGGACTGCAATGAATATTTGAAAATGAAAGTAAAAGGCGGCCAAGTGAGCGAGTGAGTCAGTGGAAAGTGTAGAGCAACAGGAGTATGGTGCAGACGCCGATCACCCCGCCCAGGATGAGAGAGTCACGCCTCTTGCGCAAATTGATTTTCTGGATGAGACCGTTGATGGCAGGGAAACGATCTGAGGGGCAGGGAGGTGCGGTGAAGGAAAGATAATTAAGAAGTCGGGCTTCCCTCGCTTGTAGTGAGCAAGAGGCAGAAAGCAGTGAGGGAACATACATCAGCAGGGCTCCTCAAGCAACCGGGGGGGGGGGGGGGGGGGGGGGGGGGGGGGGGGGTAGGACAAATGGAGCCTAATGGTAAAGTCTACTGCGTCACACAGGCTGATATCCCTGCATAGCATCAGCACAAATCTGTGCAAATGTCCTGATTTCTATTTTAGTAAAAGACAGTAAAGATTTCCGGGTAAAGAGCAGATGAGGAGATATAAGTAAAACTGTAAAAAAGGATACTGGCCAAAGTTGTAACCCTGGTTTGAATGGACTTCAGCATCCCACGCTGAAAGGTGATGTTCTCTTTGGTCGACATGGCGATACTGGATGGAGAGAAGGCACGAGGGATTAAAACGAGGGATTCAGCCGTCGTCACCACATCACATCACGTTTTATGTTTTGGGCAGAGAAGCGAAAAAGTAAGATGTTACAATGGCGTCTTTTTAACAGATCTGAATGGGCTGTGTTTGTTCAGGGTGTGAGTCTGTGTGTGTGTGTGTGTGTGTGTGTGTGTCTGACTGAGCTGAGTGAGTGCGTGAGAGTAAAAGGGGAGAGGAGGAGAGTGAATGTGGCAATAATGCTCACCTTATTGCACTGTCAATAAGCCGATCGGAGCTGTGAGTAAGAAATGGGGAAAAAAGGACAAGCTGAAAGACACTGAAACGCCTTCATCCCGTTCACAAACAACATTCTGATCTGATTTGAACCGCGCTGGAAAATGTTTTCTCCTGGATTAAACAAAGGAAAGCCTGTGCATGAAACCACACGGCTCTTTTGTCGATTATCATAAAGGGAGCACTTCCTCCTGCGAGTCCCGGGAGGCAGGAGAAAGTGCTGGTTAATGGAGGATTCTTTAGAACGGCAGACTGATTGGTCAAATCCGACCCCGTCTGAGCAGAAGCACGTTTCTTCTCTACAACACATACAGCGGATGAATATAGGTGCGTTTAAGCAAGACGGCAGATGCACAGCGTTCACGTCAGCTGCTGTTTACTGCTGAGGTGAGTGACGGAGAGAAAAATGAAATGGTCAGCGTTCAGGGCCGAGCAGAGCACACACAGGCTGCACTGTGCATCCTGGCTGACTCGAGCGGAGACAAAGAAATCAATACTGTGCTTTACACTTCATTCGTCTATCTGTCCACCTCTTCTACTTTTTATCTACTGCTGTCCTCTGCTCTTTCTCTCCATCTTTCATTAGCTGGAAGAGCCCACGGCTTTTTGTATTCAACTTGTACTTTCATACGTGGAACGACCTCCCTCGCTCACTGAACTGCACGCTCATCTCATCCCCTTTGCATCAAGTTTGTAAACAGTAGTATGAAAAATACGTTTCCAAGGTCTGTCCTGTCACTCTCCTACTTCTGACTGTGCCCCTTCCTGGCTGGGGGGGGGGGGTCCCCTGCTACTTTCAGACATCGAATCCTCCTGGATATCTACAGACATTAAACTAGGACGTCAGGCGGATAAAGTCTGACGAAATCATGGAGCGTGAGCGTCTCACTCCGACATTTGCGTTCACACATGCACCTCCTGGAAGGACAGCAAAGTTCAGTGTATGTACAGACCAACACACACACACACACACACACTTGTATATAGTGAGTCCATTTTTAGTTAGTTTGGGTGTTTTTAACTTTCATTATTTTTATAAGAAATGTTTAGCCTTGACACAAATACTTTCTATTTACTAATGTTGCCCAAGTATAACTTTTGCCAACGTCTACACTGCCAGAAACTGTGAAACCTTCAACTTCGCTCACTACTGATAAGGTGACGGTGGTCAGTGGTATCAAGTTAATTATTAATAAAAGTCCCAAATTCCTGGTTGATGATTTTAATTTTTTTTACCTTCTTTAGAACCCTGGTGCCCTGAGATAACTTGAATATATGACAATGATTTAACGTTAATATAAAACGTTGTCTGACAGTCAAATTCATTGTGAACCGATGGACCCCCAAATGCACGACAAAGATCATTGAAACACGCAACCTCATTGATAATCATCATGCTTACTGTCAGTGGACGGATAAACAAATATGGGAGCAAGTTCGGGAATTGAACCATCGAACACTTCTAATCAGTTCCGGGCACAAAACTTTCTTGTTTGACATAACAGATTGATCGGAATCAGACACGTGGGACGGCCGAGTGTTTCCCCCATATATTGAAGACGCCCAGCTCACAGCAGAGGACAGAAGACTGAGACTAGAGGTAGGACCAAGACTCCAGGTTTGTCATCTGCAACACATTTATCTCATTTTATATTTTCCATCTTAAATTTGAGATTTTTTACAGACGCTTATACTTTGTGTTAGAGTAAGATAATCCAACTTTTCAATTTCAAATAAGGGAAATCCCCTAAACTCTGGATAACTGTTCAGGCATTTTATCTGAATCCGTTTTAATAATCATTGATTCTGCTTTCCTCTTAGAAATTCGTTGCTTGTCTGGTTTCGAGTTGGAAAAATGTCACAAAATACTAACTGCGGTACGTTTTCTGACGACAGAAACTGAACAAATTATCAATTAGCAGATAAAATCTGTCGGTATGATCAACGTTCATGTTTGGCGCCATGAACACGTTTTATTTGAGATTAAACAATGCAGAAAATATGCTTTTGTTATGATATTTTACACAAACGCGTTAATTCTAAAAATGATATGTCTCTATATATAGATATGTGTTTTCTTTTTATATATAGCCAATTTATAAAAATTTAAGGCAAAGGTTAAACTGTGAAATATCAAGCCTCATAACAATGCTTCTTCATAAGGGTTTGATAACAATTTTATAATCGTTGCCAATTTTGTTATTTTTTGGCACTAAAAATTTCAAATCGGTCAGCCTCTCCTTTTGACAATTGCGCTGAAGTTGGACGTAAATGTTTAAACAGTGTGAATTAACTTTTCTGTCAAGTTGTTTTATCGTCTCTTTCCCTGACCACACCTCTTTACAGGAGTTGGGCCCAACAGTAACCAGGGCACCATGAGTGGCAACACCATTAACCCGGTAAACAGTGGAACCATTGGATCAGGGAATACCATAAACAGTGAGTGGTTTCACATGTTTCTGAGAGGGTTTGACCAATTTATTATAATTATTAATTAATATTATCGTCATTTTTTTTGGGACTTTACTCCTTCTCTTCAATCTTCATCATTCCAACAGCTGGACAGCAAGGCCACGTGGGAATTGGAAACGTGACAGATATTAATGTCGGAACCAACACAGGACTCATTGGTTCAGGATGCAATGCGATCAACAAATGAGGTGAGAAGAAGGATCAGCTTTATTTGTCTCACAGCACAGAGTAACAGATGTGTGCATATGAGATGTGTGTTAATTTTTTTCCTGTGCATTTGTCCCTGAACAAATATATAATATATTTTCCCATCGTTGGACTCACCATTTTTTTGTTTCCCCCTTTCAGAAATCTGCCCTCCGACAGAGTAACTCAAATGTTGTTCACAAAGTATTAAAGATGGAGGTCATCATTGATTTGAGAAGTATTGATGATAATAAAAACAACATATAATATCTGAATTCTGTCTTTGGTTGAATATTTACTACATTTTAGATATCCGTTTAATATCTGACCTTCCTCGTGATGCATCAAAACAATGAAGCAGCTATTTTGAATCAATAATCATGTGTTTTAATAGCTTGGTTTTTGCTCAGGATTTTCTCAAGAATAGAAACAGAAATAAAAATGAAGGTTCATATCTGCTTAAGGTAGCACCAAACACTTCGGTATGAATAAATATATATAAATGTCAATATTATTATTGATCTAACAGCAGCTAAAGTGATCTGTGAGGACAATATGCACTTATAGTCTTTATCTATAAAGTTAACTTGTTTTAGTCCAAATTTCAAGTTTGTGTTGATGTTAACATGTCCTTATACAGACTGAAAAACCAACCAGACATTAACTGTTAGTGAGCTTTAGAGCTGCTGGTAGGTGGATTCATCAGCTCTGCCAAGGACTTTATGTATTTACCCGACACAGTTTGTTGGTTAGTCAGCAGGATTACGCAAAAACTACACAACGGATTCCCGCAAAACCTGTTGGAGAGATGGGCCAAGAGGGAATCCAGGAATGTTCTTACTTCCTTTGACATTGAGAGATAGGGTGTTTTTTTATTTTCTCCAATTTCCTGAGGAATAATGAACGAAATATTTAGGGAACTGATAGTTATGAGTGTATGTGATTTGGTGCAGCTTGTTGAATTTAAGGGGACTGTGAGGCCTTGACAGAGGTATGCACTGAGGGTGTCATTCGAGTTTTAAAGAGATCTCTTACTTTCTGAGATGTTCATGTTCCTTGAGGAAGAGCTCGGTCTTTCTGTTATTCACTCCTGAGCTGCTTTTGTAGGACCTGCACAGGTAAACAGAAGCAAGAGAAACATTCAACTGATCCATTCATAATAGGAAAACTATAAGAATAATTGTTTGTGGCAGCCCAAATCTTTTTTTGATTGGTGACGCAATGTAGTTTAAATCTCTCTCAATTGGTTGCTTCATGAAAACGAACAACCCTCTGTAATCACATGCAAGTCTTCAGTCTTGATTCCGAATGAAGTATTTCACTCTCTCCTATTAACCGATGCCTGGGTGCTCATTATGCACTTCCTGCGATAAGGCTTTTAAGTGATTAGCTCTGCTTAAGCCACAACTCTGTCCTCCATCTCCTATTTACACTCCCTGTTTGGACTGATCATCAATTCATCTCCCATTATCTCCTCTGCCCCTCTGCCCCTCTCCTTCCCACAGCTTCTCCACACCTCTCATCTCAAAAGAAAAATATTAAAATTCACTTTCATCATTTTTGTAATCGGTCAGTCAGCATCAGCTCAGGACAGCGTGTGTACCTCCCTCTGGCCGTGCGCTCCCTGTCCTCCCCAGATGGAGCATTTCTCTGGTTCAGATGGGCCAGACATAACCACTCTCTCTCAGCTTCGGCTAAATGAAAGCCTTGTGGTTTGATTTACTGTAGAAGGCACTTACGAAAGATACCCCCAGAGAAAGAAAGAAAGAAGGAGAGGGGTGTAGAGAGGGAGGAGGAGCTGCGGGGGGGGAAGGAGGAGGAGGAGGTGCCTCGTTTTTACAGGATGAAACATGATAGAGGGAAGCAGGCTGTTAAGGGATGGGGGAATTCTGTTAATGACTGGACATTTCTGCCTCCTACTGGTGGAGGATAACACAGCAACAATCCACAGAAAGAGCAGAAGAGAATATCTTCTAATAAAATAAAATAAAATAAAACTCCATTTAGCAATTGGCGTTTTTCAATATTTTCTGACATTTTGTTTGCCAACAGTGTACAATATCTTTTATTATATATGTGTTGCATGAGGGGGCTTACTCAATGTCTCTGTGAACCGAGCCAAGCAGGTCCTCTCGCTCCCGCAGGCTGAGGAAGTTGCTTTTGGTTTTGTGGAATTCCTGATTGTAGTCCTGCAGGATACAACAATAAGAACTACAGTTAAAATACTGACAATGGCAGTAATAAGAGAAAGTGAAGTTATTGTGTGTACCTGTAAAATGTCTCTGTGTCTCTGTAGGGTGTGCATCAAAGCTGCATTATGTAACGAACCTCCCGGAGAGTTTGTGTATTCTGCCATTTTGTCATTGACCCCTGTAAGCTGCAAAATACAGATATTACATTTATATGGTTATTTAATATAACAATATATAAAACCTAAACATAAAGCAGCTATACAAACATGACTCTTATCCTCACAAGATTATAATGTCAGTTTAACGTATAACAATGTTCTATTAAACATGAATGTATTGTAAAAAAGCGCATTTGTAATAACCAGGAAGATGTAAAATAAAAGTACTTCTCCCATCATATAAAAACCCAAGACAACCGGAGAGCTTTGGTTGATGCTCTGTTTTTGTTTGAGTAAGAGTTTAAGCACTTTGAGCTGCTCTACAAATGATTTTATTATCATTAAATATAGATTTAATTACCTTTGATAATATTGGTACAAGATTAGTTCTGTTGCTTCTACTTGAAGCTACACTCAAGCTAATAATACTAATACAAAATGAAAGTAATACTATAATGACACTTATACTATGTAGTTCAATATGTAATGTTATTTGACTTACATTGGCCAGGAGCTGCTCCAGCTCAGTAGTCATGGCCACAAGCATATTGTCTTGAGTCGAGCCAGAATCAGATCTGATGAAAAGGAAATTACGCTTCATTAGGTCTAGTTATTTTTGTCATTCCAAGTATAAAAATGTAGTTGAATGTGTTTATGAACTAATGCGTCACACATACCCAGTTACTGGTACAAAATATATCACTCAAACATTGTGCAACAGTTAAATAGGGAGGACATTTAGGATTTATGATAGTAGAAGTAATAGTAGAATTAATAGTAGTAGTAGTAGCAGTATTGTAAGTATCGGATTTGATTTAACACAGGTTATTTCTATAAATATTTAAAGTGTATATCTAAGGTTAACAGAGGTCAGAGTACTTCCACACTGTACAGTGAGGTGAGGTTTGCTGCTGACCGGCTGTCTCTCGTCTTGTTGCTGCTGCTGCTGTAGCTGGTGCAGAGTTTACTGAAGGAGACCAGCTTGAGGTCCAGCTCATTCTCCAGCCGTCTGGCCTGTTTACGCAAATCTGAGACAGAAGCAGAAAAACATCTTGTATGAAACAAAACGATTTTCCACATCTAACCAAAATAGAATTTGTGTGTTTGTGGTAGTTTACACTCAGAACTACCACAAAGAGACAAATTATGAATACAAGACAAAAACTACCACAAACATACACAATTGAACACAAAGATGATGAAAACTACCACAAAGACACTTAAAACTACCACAAAGACACACACGATGAATACAAAAACACATACAAATACCACAAAGAGACACAGGATAAACACAGAGACACTTAACAATACCACAGAGACACACGGTGAATACTAGACCCAAACTACCACAAAGATGATGAAAAATACCACAAACATACACAAAGACACTTAAAACTACAACAAAAAGCAAAAAGATGAACACAAAAACACATAAACCTACCACAAAGAGACACAAACAAACACAGAGACACTTTAAACTACCACAAAGACACACAAGATTAACACAGAGACACATGAATTCACACAAAAAGCGTTACAACGTCTCTTCCAGTCTTGGGCTCCTCTTTATGAAGGCTCCCGGGGTTCCGCCTGTCTACACCCGGGTTCAACTCTCTCATAATCGGTCCGTGCATGTGTAACATCCACCAACAAGCTAACAGGTTAGCAGCTACACAATCCTGCTCTGCGCCGACATTACGTTAATTTAACGAAACCTATGACGGGAGCGTGTGAGTGTGTTTGAGCTGAGCCGGTGGAACAATCACACAACATGTGTACACACTCTTGTTTTACACTCAGACGCAGTAACACAACTTACCTTCCCAGTAGTCGCTGCTGGTCGCCATGTTTGTTTACTGACATGTCACCATCAACCGTCATAAGAAACAGCTGTCGCAAATATTTATTCCACACCATAGTGGCCTCTAGCGGTCATTGTAGGCAACTGCAGCGTGTACTGAACTGAATGAAAGATGGAAAATAACAAACGAGTTAAAACCCCAAATTCAAAAATCTCCCTAAAGTAAAAGGTAAATGAAGTTTAATCAGGAAATACATATTTAAGCAATAAATATAAAAGTGCTGGCAGAGGAATGCTCCTTTTCATTTGGTCATCAGTTCATTATAACAGTTAAAGTTTATCATTGTTCAAATCGGGCTGAGATGGAGCTAAGTTAAAAAAATTTAACTTCCAGGTTAAAACAAGTATTTTTTATTGAGAGTTAAAGTATAAATGTAAAAGCTGCAAACCATGCAATTTATATAAAAAATGACCTTGACAGCTAAAATACTTGAATCTTTTATTTTATTTTTTGCCCCCTCCCTATTGAGCTGGGAAATATTTTACCTTTATTTTTTTCTGGGCTACACTGACTGGATTTCACAGTTTACGTTTATATTCAGAAGATCATTTTTAAAAGACCATATATACCTGTTTTATGACTGCATCCTAAATTTTGCCTCATATGTTTTGGCAGTTTTGAAAAGTTTGAGCCTGATAATAAAAATGAAACTATGTGATATAAGTGTGGTTTGGAAAAGTCCTCTGACAGGTCAGTGTTTCAGGGTTTAATGAGGTTAATTCTCATTCATACCAGTCTTTACCCATTGGATTCACCTGATAAGTTCATGTTTCTCACATTGATTATTATGATTTTAATTCACCAGAGAAAGACAACACACAGAAGGGATTGAGGTACATGTCAGTGTTGTGAATCTCTCAGTTTCTTTGCTCATTCTCTTTATTCATCGTCTTGAACACAGGCAGTTTTGGATATCACAGGTATCACAGGTTGTTGTGTTGATGTAGAAGACAGTGACAATAATGATGATGATGCCATCAATGGTCGAGATGAAAAAGAGCAAAAAGCTTTGAGGTGTTTTCACTGCTCTGCAGCCGACCTCAGACCACAAGGCCTCGTTGCACTCTAGTTCAATTTCCTCTTTCTGTCATTCCGATTTTCTGTCTTTCTCACATTGTTCCTTTCTTTTTTGTGATGTTCCTTTAAAAGACAAAAAGCCCTGTGAACAACTGACATCAGTAAGCACCTGAAGACCAGCTTGGGATCCTGCTCTGACTTGTCGGACCAGTGGAGCCAGAGAGATGGAGGTCGGGGGAGAGGAGGAACGGAGCGAGGGATGGAATTTCAGATAGAGGGAGAGGAGAAGGAAGATGAAGAGGTGAAGAGGAAGAGTAAAAGACACGCTTCCCTCTCAGTGCTGGATCCGCCTGATGGACTGGATCTGGGAGGTTTGGGCGTGAGATCCGAACTCACGGCAGCACTTGTACTCGCCTCCACGCACGTCACTCTCCAGGATGTACTGGAAGCCACGGTATCCAGGGTACTGGTAGCACACGAATCTGAAGAAGTAAATAGATACGGTAAGATAAGATAAGATAGTGATATAAATATCCATCCAGCTGATGTTAGGTTGTGTAAAACTTCATCAAATGTCATGTCCTGGGACTTACGCTCCACTCTGAATGTGCATGGATGCAACCTCTTTGTTCATCCAGCCCATGGCCTGCAGGGAGGGGTAGTCGTCAGACAGCTCGAACTGACGGCCTGTCAGGTTCTCCAACTCGAAGATGGTCATGCGGGAGTCCTTATGGTTCTGTGCAGAGGAGGAGGAAGGAGTTTTAACAAAGTAAAGTAAACCGAGGGCTGTTCCTGTGTCACTTATTAGACTTACAGCACTGCAGATGGGCCTGAAGGAGATCATCCTCTCAATGCGGTAGGAGTTACTGCCACTGTAGGCCTCAATGCGAGGGTAGTCTCCCTTCTCCAGGACAAACTGCTGGCCGCTGAAGCTGGAGTGCTCGTAGCCGACCCAGCTGCAAGAAGAAAGGGGAATTGACAAAGTCAGCGAGCAAGGAAACACAAACTTACCACACACTTTTATACTCCTCAACCCATCTTTTTCAGTGTTTCATTCTGCTCTGGTATTTCTAAAAGTAAGGAGAAGCCTTGTACGTACGCGCCACACTCGACCTTCAGGGAGCGGATGTTCTCCATCCCACACTCCATGATGTTCTGGCAGTTGGCGGTGAACTCCATACGCCTGCCCTGGAAGTGCTCCTGGTCGTACACGGTGATCTGTGAAACACGAAAGAAAGAGACGGGAGATTATATCTTCACAGGCAGGTCAGTTTGTAAAAACAGTACATAAACACAGCTGGAACACTGCTGTGCCTCGACATGCTCAGAAACTTCTTCCTGCTCCATGTGCTCATGGGTAATGTAGTATGGTATATGCTTACCTTCCAAGGGCCCATGGGCATGGGGTTAGTCAGAGCCATTTTCTCCTGATTTTCAGTAGTACCTGTAGAGAAACACACATTATTCAGGGTGGGGATGGCTAAAAACACCACAACACAAAACTTCCCCAATCTCAAATATCTAAATCTTTTAATCTGACACTCTTGGTTGTAGCCTAAATTTCTCTGATGCTTATACTTCCCTGTTTTCTGTGTTCAGGCAATTAACTCCAACAAAATACTTCATTAAACACTTATAATCTTCCATTTTCTTTCCTTCACCGTCTATTTAGCAGTAAAGGTAAAACAAATATCCCTCTGTCTTCACTCATACTCATAGACTCATTCTCCATCATGTCCATAGATTGGGAAACTGTCCTGTCTTGTTACCTTGAATTAATTTGACCTACCTAAACTGGTGAGCTGTCTGTCGCAGAGTTCCACTGAATGGTCTGCAGAGACGGTGTATAAGGGAGTATATATACACCCATGGGTGGCAGGGGCCGGTGGGGGTGGGCCAGCCTGGACCCATGTCAGCACTTTGCTTTGGACTCCATTGTTTTGTTGTGTGCAACACAGAGGGGTTAACACACAGACGCACAATGATTCATGCGAGCACAAAGAGGCTGAACGTCCATACTGCATTACCTATGACTCTGTGGTAAATCTACTGTATATGTAAAGGGGGGGGCTCTGCTATAACTGCAGAGCAGAGGCAAAGCACATTACTTTTGCTGTTTATAAAGTAAATCCACAACAACTGATTCCAGTTCTCAGTCTGCTGCAGGATTGTTTCAACCTTTTTTGTAATCACGTTCACTGAGAGCATGTTTTGAAATAACACTGTGGTTTTCTCTTACTTTATTTAGACTCAGATTATTTAAATGTCTTTCTTTTCCTGCATCATATTGTCTGTAACTATTGCTCTTGTATGCGTTGCTGAGCTGACTTGTCCTTGTCCAACACTTTTATTGTTGCACCAGATGTGACAAACAAACTTGAAACTTGATCTATCACTTGTAAAATTCACTGTAAAATTGTGTTTTTAAGTGTTTAAATGCCACTAAACTACAATAAATTACATTTATTAAAAATATCAACCATAATGTAAAAGTTGTAATCCATACGCTGTATGTAAAATACTTGTGTTAGGATACAGCTTGTGTTTTATTTGTTGTTTAACTGTTTGTGTTGTGTATTGTTTGTATAGTAACCTCCTTTCTAACAGTCCAGTGTCCCTGCTCATTAAAATATGTGTATCAGACGTCTGCTTTTTGTTTAACAAGACTTGGATCGCTTGTTGTCTCGGCTATGTGATTTCCTGAAACATGAATACCATATGCAATGATGCCACAACAATCTACTTAAATAGCACATTAGAAATAAAAAAAAAAAAGAAAGAAAGAAAGATGGTGGCTTTGTTGAAAATCTAATCAAGCTGCTTTATTGATCTAAAAAAAAGGAACTTGATTCATCATCCTTGAACGCCAGCAGAGGTCATTGTGATGCGTGTGTCGTATACTTTGAGGTTGAAATGTGAATGAAAGTATCTGCTGCTATTTCGGGAAAATCTCTACCAGTGAATAAATCATCAATGAAGGTGAGCAGGGGGCGATGGCAGCGATGGAAAGGCCTCATTGGCAGCACCAGCCTCGCTTTGGCATCGACTGATGAGCTGTAATTAGCAGCTCGACTTTCATGACCTGTTGCCGTGTCGATGCATCAGCGTGACGCGGAACACGCTGAGAGAAGAGAGTCGATGTGTTTGTTACTGTTTCGACTGATTGGCTGCCTGATTTCCTCGCTTTCAATTATTCAAAACATCTTCTGGTATTTTACAGAGTCCCTCAGTGGGTCATTAAAGCAATCAAGCCAACCAGATAAGAGAGGTTAGCCGGTAGGTAGCTGAACGTACCCCCTCCTCTCTTCTCTAGCTGCACTGAACAATAAACATTTAGGAATGGCAGACTGAGGTCAGCACATTGCCCAGACTCTCTGTCAGTGTGTGTGTGTGTGTGTGTGTGTGTGTGAGATTGTAATTCCAGGATTGTGTCTGCAACACAGAGACAGATCTATCTGAGAGAGAGAGTATATCGTGAGCATATCACAAATCATATCACAACAAATTATTCTGGAGGACATTCCTGATCACAGGGGTTTTGTGTAGGTGAGAATGTGACACAGGACTGTTGCATATGTCCATGTGTGTCCCTGGTGTGTCCATGTGTGTACCTGTGTGTCTCTCTGTGTGGGTGTGTGTGTGTACGTGTGTGTGTGTTTGTGTGTGTGTGTGTGTGTTTTGCTGATGTTAGCACCAGCAGCTCAGACGTGACAAAGGGTTGAGCGGACTCAGCAGGCTGGGGTGAAGAGCCCACAGTGGCCATATAGCCGACGCTCTGTGTGCACATAGACATCGCACATGTAACAAAACCTCACCTGCTTCTATAGACGCTACACAGACGCCAACACCATCATGCAGCACAGACACAGACACACACCGGACTGCCACAAAAATGTCCTACAAGATAACAAAGGAACACACTAAAACTTAAAAAGCTATCTATTTATCTACGCTTATAGCTGCACTTGAATTCATTTTCCTTTTGTGAACTTGATGATTGAATATTTAAGTTTGGAAGTTTGGCCTTTTTCCAACTTTGGTCCCACTTCTGAACCAGAAAAAAAAGTATCTTGTGACTCTGCAGGTACTTTTTGATCAGCATATGAACTACAACACCTGATGCACTGGCCTCTGGAGTGAATGAAACTGCATATTCACCTGTCAAACTCCTTCCTATATCTTGCAGGTGCCCAGAAAAGGCCAAACCCAAGTTATAACTGGAGACTGGTCTGTAGTAAAGGAGGACTACCTCTAGGGTGCAATGTTTCCAAATGTTTCCGTGTCTACTGTTATAATTAGTTTAGGGAATCTTCAGCCTCTTAATGACTCTTAATGACTTTGATCTCAGTCAATGCTGGTTTGAAAAAAATTAAATCCAGGATGACACCTGTACTACTCTGAAAATTAAGTCAGTCTGTTGTATTTACTGGTGTTTTTCACATGGTGGTGATGAAGAGTCATGTGTGGCTGAGATCTGCAGTGACTCATGCAGAGAGTCCACATGCATCAGTAGAGAGAGAAAGAAAGAAATAGAATTAGATCCTCACAGAGTTGTTCCCGCTGGCGCCTGTCTGTGGTTATTTGCAGCTAATCGCGACACAGGCAATTTACCAGTTCATTTCCAAAAAAAGTGAAAGCAACAATAACTCTATCAAATAGAATATTTACAGGCCAATGTTGTGTGTCACATAGTGCCGTAAGAAGTATGTGCAAAGCACCTATAATAAAGACCTGTCTCAAAATGTAACTGTAGCAGAACAAAGAATTACATTGGCCTGTTTCACTGAGGTTTGCAATGTGTGAAAGGCCTCAATAGACACAAACACACACACACACACACACAAACAAACACAGACACTTAGACACACAGAGAGAGTTACATTAACCTAAACCTAAACCTAACCTGATATGAACATGAACCCAAACCTTATCTCAACCTTCCCCATAATGCGACTGTAACAGATGTAGGTCTTTTAAACATGAATATCACACACACTGTTATGAATGACTGTTAGATCATCATTTATTGTTGAGCCTCCTCCATCAATTGTAGCGAAGAAGCACCAGACGCTCTGTCAGCCTCTCTGCTGGAGGGCTCAGACCTCAGACCCCCCCCCCCCCCCCCCCCCTTACCGGGCATCAACGACCATCTGCCGCCTATTTTTTAAATTTCAAACTGAGCAGGCCTCCAGCTGCTGTTCACACAACAGGGGCTCCGTCTGAGGAAGAGAGGAGAGGAGAGGCGAAGAGAGGAGGAGAGGAGAGAGGAGGGGAGGGGAGGAGGAGAGAGGAGGAGGGAGGAGGAGAGAGGAGGAGGAGAGAGGAGGGGAGGAAGGGAGGAGGAGTGAGGAGGGGAAGTTTGCATGGAGTGCGTCTGCAGAGGAGACAGGCTCATAAAGACGAAGCGGATTTGAATTAAGCACCGGATAACAGACAGCAACTGTGCATCCTTCAAGGAACGAGGGAGGGAGGGAGGGAGGGAGCAACTGCTTTGTATCTTCGGTTGGCAGAGAGGGTGGGGGGTAGGAGGAGGAAGGGAGAATGAGCTATTCTTGCACCAGCCGGGGCAACAGCCAGGACCCGTCGAGCGCCAAGGAGCCTGTCGCTGGTAATCCGGCCAGAGACGCCGGCGGAGACGCGGACAGCGGCGGCAGAGACGGCCCGAGGCGCACTGCGGCGATGAGGGTGAAGAAGGGATGCAACTCGACCGACGTGGGGGTCCCGATGACCACGGAGGAGGACCTGCTGGCCAGCGCGGTGGTCAGCCCGGAGGATGTGCTGGGTCTGCAGAGGATCACGCAGGGTAAGTTCATTGGGGATGAGAGGGAGGAGGAGGAGGACAAAGGTGCTAAGGTGTCACCTCATGTCCCCTCAATGTGTCACCTACCAAGGCTCCACGAAGCCCCCCTGCACCCCCGGATACTTCTGTTTGTTTATGTTGTCAAAAAATGTATGAAATGTAGTAAACATAAATATAAAGGTTAGATAAGAAATGAAAAAGTAGAGAAGAGTTTCCTACTTCTCACTAAAAAGGTTCATTGTACATTCGGACAGTCTTGTTACTTTTTTAGTGTCTATATAAGTTGTAGAGTCTTAAAACCCTGAGAAATGGATTCTGACCCCTTGTATATGTTTACAGTCAAATCATTTTGCACTGAGATAATATTTACATAATCCTTTAATGAAGTCCCAAAAGATAATTGACAACACAATGTGAAAATAGTTCAAAGATTCGGCAAAAAGTGCTTTTGTTTTCAATATAAAATAGAGATATAGATTAGTTTGATATATAATGTTAACTATTTCTTGATGTGCACTTTTTTTTTATCTTATTGGTCATATTCAATTTATTTGGTTCCAATGCTGTCCCCAAAAACCTTTTTCCTTTCTCAAAACTCAGATTTGCAGGGAGCTAAATTATGAGCATGTTTCAGGTGCTTCCTTGAAAGTACCTGGGAGAAAGTGCAGCCAGGTGTCAGGTAACTGCCGAACATGCACAACGCTTTATCCTCTTTAATCACATCATCCTCTGTGGGGCACCACGGCTTTACTTCACCTCCGGGTGATGTTATTCGGCTGGAGGAAGGTGCAGAGTGAGGTGCTGGGGTCAGTCAGGGGTTACGATCCACGGAGGTTTCTTCGCCTGAGTTCACGTCTGGTTCAGTTTCGGATAAAGAGAGAAAGCTGACGTGTGCTTTGCAGAAATCTAAGAGGCCTCATCCAACCTGGAAGTGTTTGTGTAGCTGTATCCTGTTGTTCACTCTGCAGTCAGGTGGTGAGGGACCCACAATAATCCTTGCAGGAAACAGGAGAGTGTTCAGTGCTGTTATACGAGGAGTGATAGAGTTTTAACTTAAGCAAGGATAGAAAAAGAAAATATAGAATACTTGTCTGTAAGTTATACTTAAACACGTAAAAGTCAAAAATAAATCAAAGTATGAAAAGTAACTATATACAGATGACAAACCTTGGCTATCGGTATAATAATAATATTAATATTAATACTAATATAAAAAAATCATCTTTTTTTAAACATTTATAACTATTTCTTTTAAATCAACAATTTGTTTGACTTACTTGTTCTAATTGCTGCCTTCTGAAGCACTTTGTTGTATTTCTGTTTTCTTCTTACGTATAGTTATTAATACTTAATAATTAGGAGAGTAACTAAGGCTGTGTAAGCACAGGGTCATCACAATGGCTCTGTCCCCCACGCCGGACTTTATTACGGTGTCGGAAACTCTCCCTCTCTCATGTCACAACCTCACGGCTGGAGGGAGGAGGAGGAGGAGGCATGTGTGAATCACCACAGCAACACAGACACGTGCTTGAATCACTACAGCAACACAAAGCATCTTCCCTTGGTTACAGCCAGAAGAACATGCCTGCTCTGTTCCCCCCCGACCCTTCTTCATGTCTGTTGGCCGCTCCCCAGTTTAAAAGAGGAGCTGTGCTGTCACTCGTCGCCGTCAGAATTGACACTAACAACATGAGCTCTCTGAGGCCCTGGTGTTGTTTTCTGGCTCCTTCGTCTGCTGCTGCTCATTCTCAAGTAGCTGAAGTTTCCTCTCTGAGTGGCATGGCGCTCGGCTCAGGCTCGAGTCAAACTTTGTGTTTTTCACTCAGTGGTTGTTGTTGGAAGCTGCTCGCTGCCTGTGTCAGTCTCACAGGAGAAGAACGATGCTCATGAAAGTCACTTTCAGATGTACCTGACGCTCATCTGGTAACCAAAGCAAGCGGCTGAGAGTGATTAAGGTTTGCACGGACAGAGCAGGCTAATTTGTTCTTTAAGAGAATCTTAATCTGCCTCCAAGCTTAATACTCAACAGCCGACAGGAAATGAACCAACGGAGGCTTGAAAAATTCGTTATTCGTGTTTAGATGAAGCAGAAATGCTTTTTACATTGGCTGGTTCCATCTTCTCAAGGAAACCAGTTTACTTTTGATTCAGTTTTGTAAAGTGACAAAACAAAACAAGACAAAACATCACATTGAGTGCGAGAAAATGTGATGAGCCTTTTTCATTAATGAAATGTTGACATGCAACTGTTCGGATGATGAATAACTGGGCATTATAACAATATCAATAATCATATCATTTTCATTAACAGGAATATAACTGAAGGTGCCATATGTCGACTACAAAACTGTTGGTCATAAAGAAGAGTTTGAAACCACCACATTCACACAGGACCAAAAATCTGTCTTTAAACTTAATTTAAAGTATAATAATTTGACATATATCGTGGTAGGTAGTTATCGCGATATTGTTTCCGGCCTAATCGTCAAATTGCTTCTAATCTTTTTATTTGTATCCTTTCAAATCGTGCCTGAAACCAGAAGCTCACAACTTCAGAACTGTGGCCAGTGTATGATGATTCTGTTTAAGTGACATTTCCTGAGTTCTGTGAAAAGGATTCATGGTGGCTCGACATATTTCTCTGTCAGCTGAGCGACAGAATCACTGAGTCAAATGTAACCGTGTGAACTTGCCTGTGAGGTTTTCAGTTTGAGATGAAAATAACCTGTGTGTGAGAATAGACTCTGGTCCTATTACCCACTGAACCTTGCAGTTCTGGAGGATTGTTCTGCTCTGGTGTTGTGCTGCTGCAGTTAAATACTCCACGCTGTGAAGTTAAACATGGCGGCAGGTGATGCGACTTTATTTACTGTATGTGAAACGTTATTCGAGGACAATGACAAAGTCCCATCACAGATATGAAGAAGAAAACCTCACACATTCGACCCCTTGTTCGCTGTGTGAAATCACGTCTGATTTCCACGTCCGTCCATCAGTGAACCTCCGCTCTATTCCTCCCGTCATCATCATTCTCTATTTTTTCCATGGCGCTGTGGTCAGTGACAGGCGAATTCAGGTCGTAAGGCAGAGGCGAAATGCATCAGGCCTCTACTGCAGCATCCTATCAAACCTCATCACAGTTCACACAGAGCTTAGGGGAAGAGACTGTGACACATCATGTCTGTTTTTACACTCAGCTGTACTTCGACAAAAACACAAGAAACTCAAGTTTATATAGAATAGAATCGATGCATCATGTGTTTATCATAGAGCAGCTTGTTGATCTTGTTTTAACAAATATAGGGAACTTGCTGGTTAGAGATATTATTTAAGACTCTGTGAAAGACGAGGGATCAGAGCTGAGGGAACCAATCAGATGAAGGGAGAGCGTGAGTGAGAGCTCAGGGACAAAGTGCTGGAGTTAACAGGTGTAACACCGAAGAGACCAGCTCCCATTCTCAAAGGTGGGAAACACACTGGTGCAGGAAGTGAAACAACAGTAGACACACGGGGAAGGTCACTTTCAAAATAAAACAGGAAGTCACAGAAGGACAAGACTGAGGTAATTCCTTTAAAAGTGAAGAATACAATACAATGAGATCCTGTCTTGTAGATGCCGATTAGGATAGAATGAAATAATTAGACAATATACATACCATACAGACTAAAAGCTCTATAAAGATATGAATACATAAACAGGATATAAACAGTACATACTTCAATGTGAATGATGCAATGAGTGTATCAAGTGTGGAATAGAGTGTCCCCATCAGCTGGGTATATCCAGGCTGCTGTTATCATGATTCATAATCAACAAGTTGAGCCAAAGAGGTTTGCACTGTTGCCTCACAGCAGGAGGTTTGAATTGCATGTTCTCCACATGTCAGTGTGGGTCTTCTGCAGGTAGTGTGACTTCCTCTCAAAGTCCAAAGACATGCAGGTAGAGGTTAGGGTAGTTGGGGACTATAAAGGCTCCATAGACCTGTCAAGTGTGTACTCCAATGGGACAGACTGAACTAGATCAGAATTTTCACTGTCAGTTGTTATGTTTGCCTGCATGCACGTTGTGTTTCTGAGCTTTTTATATGGATTCATGTGCAGCTGATTTTAAACTGCTGCTCTGGAAGGTAGAATCTGACCGGTCCCTAGTGTTATCTGGATGAACGGGCAACACGGAGCTCAGGAGTGTTGATTTTGGATGACTCTAGGTCATGTGATGCACATGTGTTGAAGAGATCTATTTCATAGATCTGCAGCTAGAAAACATGAACGACAACAGCAAGAGGTTTGGGTTAGGTTTAGCTTAGGGTTTGGCAGGGAGTAACTTCAGCTAAGGTTAGAGAAGTTAAATGAAAGTTAATGTAATGTTCTCTGAAGTCATGGATACACGATTCTGTGAGTGTGTGAGTGTGTGTGTGTGTGGCTTTCTTATTATGTTGACAGATTGTTAATTATGCACCACGTCATGCTTTGTGTTAAAGTCCCCCTCCACTCAAATATAATGCATTGCTTATTGTTATGTCCAGGATAAAAATACCGCCATCTTTGGCATTTTGAGCCAGAGTCTGCACACCAATGAGCGGGGGATGGAGATGTAGCTCAAATGCAAATCAGATGTAACTTTAAGTGGTGAGTGTGAAATGCAGGATCATCAGTTTGATGCACTTGTTCAGTGGAGAGAACATCTGAAGTCGCCGCAGGATTTCAAAACCTGCTGATGTTGGGTTGGGGTGTGGAGTAAGTTTGAAGAAGTGGTTTTGCAGACGAGCTTCCTGTCTCTGCGTACGACTGCTGAGTTCACACCCACAGACACACAACTACACACACAGACACACACACACACACACACACACACACACACACACACACACACCCACACACAAACATACAAGGCTTTAGCTGCTTATAGTCAACTTAATGTGTTGCATAATTCATCAGCAGCTTCAGTGGATTCAACATTTACTCAGATGACTGTGAGTTACAGAGATTGTGTTTGTGAATGAAGTTTACTACAAGACTCACACAAACACACACGTACACACACGCACACACTTGCAGATAATAAAAATGTTTGTCTCTTATTCCAACTCTGTGTCTTCATGGGACTTCATCGTGAAGCCCAAAAGGAACAATTAGCAGTGGGTTAGTGAAAAGACAAAGACAACTCCAGCTGTAGTATATAACACACATAAACACACACACATAGACGTACACATGCACACCAATACACGTCCATGCGCAACTGTTAGTATTGGTCCCCGCTGCTCACAGGCACAGACAGTAGATGGTATTAATTGAAAATATAAAGCTGCTGAGGGTGTTTTTGTTTTTCTGTTTCGTATGTGTGTGTGTGTGTGTGTGTGTGTGTGTGTTTGCAGCTCCATAGTCAGGACTGATGAGTTCAGAGAAGCCTTCACATTGACAGAGGAGCAGAAAGGCGTCACAAGGACACAGCGAATCAGATCAGTGCTGTCAGGAACACTCGCCTCACAAAGGACACAGGAAATGGAGTTGACAACAGACTGAGACTCTAGTGTGCGATTCTTCTTTGGGGATCTACCGATTTGTTCTTATATGACATCGTTCGACCAACTTTCATGGATATTTATTTACGAATTTTTTCTGCATAATCAGTCCTACAAACAAACAAACAAACCAACAAACAGACATAAACTCCTTGGTGGATGTATAATAAGGCGCATCGTGAGTAATCTTCCAGATGGTCATGATGAAATAAACAACAAGCGGTTGTGTGTGTGTGTGTGTGTGTGTGTGCCACAGATCTGTTGACATCAAATGACAAGTAAACAGACACTGAGCTGATAGATGGACATGACATTTTAATCAGACGTGTGTTTACTGATCTCTTAAACTCACAGTATCTGTCTCTGCAGTGATCAGCACACAAATCTCTGAAACTGCCAAAAAGAAACTTTCTCTATGAGCGTCGTGGCTGCGAGGCGAGAGCAGCCTCGGTGGTGATGATGATGATGATGGAGACACGGGGCTGTTACACGTCCTGACCAGTCTTTTCACTGGATCAAGCGAGAAGCAGGAAGTGTCTGCCCTGCTGGGGGACGCTAATAAGAAGTGACACTGCCTGGCGAGGGCAGGAAGGATTAGAGGATCGAAAATAACCAGCTTCTCTTTCTTGTGTGTGTGTGTGCGTGTGTGTGCGTGTGTGTGTGTGATTGTGTTTGCTAAGGAAATGGCTGCTCTAACACAGTTTTTTCATCATGATTTTGAATACGACTCATCTGTCTAAAAGTTGAGTAGGATTAGAAACTGCACTTAGCAGAATGAATGTTATTATTAGAAAAGTTATGTATTGCTCTGTAGGATTTTCTGTTAAAGCTTTTGAGCATTTATTCGCAGTGTAACCACTTTCTTAGATTTTATTGTCTTGTTCGCTTGGTCCACTCACAGTATATTTTCTAACTTTATGATGGTTCAGTTTTGTTTTTCTCAACATAAAACCGAATCCACCATTATATCTGAGCTCAGTTTAACATGGTCTAATATAATATTGTATATTCTTTAATTATATCGTTGAAGTGTGTAACTCTTCGTCTCTCTCTCTCTCTCGCTCTCTCTCTCTCAGATTATCTGTGCAGCCCGGACGAGAACATTTACAACATCGACTTCACCAGGTTCAAGATCAGAGACATAGAGACGAGCACGGTGCTGTTCGAAATCACCAAACCTCCCACAGGCAAGTCATCCATCCATTCATCCATCCATCCATCCATCCATCCATCCATCCATCCATCCATCCATCCATCCATCCATCCATCCATCCATCTATCTATGTATTTATCTATCTATCTATCTATCTATCTATCTATCTATCTATCTATCTATCTATCTATCTATCTATCTATCTATCTATCTATCTATCTATCTATCTACCTACCGTCATGTTAAATTACATCCAAATTTCTCTGTGTGAAAATATTTTATTTCTCTTTTCTCTGTTCCATCCCAAACGAATCCTCACCTCAGATAAATCAGGGGAGAAGAGGGACATCGACCCGAACGCCGGCCGGTTTGTCCGTTACCAGTTCACCCCGGCTTTCCTCCGGCTGCGGCAAGTTGGAGCCACGTAAGTGAGAACGCGTGTCAGTCTTTTAGTCAGAGACAGAATAAATGCGTTGTCCTCTGTCTGTGGGATTCCTCTGTCTCTCTCACCTCTATGTCTCTTTCTTTTTGCCGGCAGCGTTGAGTTCACCGTCGGAGACTTGCCCATAGAAAACTTCAGGATGATCGAGAGACATTATTTCAGAGAGAAGCTGCTCAAGAGCTTCGACTTTGAGTTTGGCTTCTGCATGCCGAGCAGCAAGAACACCTGCGAACACATCTACGAGTTCCCTCCTCTGTCCGAGGACGTCAGTAAGTCTATACACACACACACGCACAAACACACACACACACACACACACACACACACACACACACATAAAGAAAATATCTTTAGAGGCAAGGAGGCATCTGTTTTGAAGGCATTGACATGGCACTGTAATGGTTAATGTTTGGATAATGCTGCAGTCTTTGTTCCTGAGTCCACTACACATACCTGTAAATCATGGTCATTCTCTCCATCCAGCCATCTTTCTTCTTACATGAGGGTATGCAGGTTAACATGAAGGTAGGGATGAGAGAATGAGGATGAAGGGACGAGGATAGGGATAAGGGAAGAAGGATGTATGGTGAAGGAATGAGGGAAGGAGGAACCTCCTGAACATAAGTCCTGCATCGAATAATAAAATAAGTTTATCTGTCTTGTTCCCACGTTGGAACGTCGGACATTCTTCTGACCACTGTGATTTGTTTGTGTGTTTCTGTTCAGTCCGGGAGATGATCCTGCACCCGTACGAGACGCAGTCCGACAGCTTCTACTTTGTGGACAATAAGCTGGTGATGCACAACAAGGCAGACTACTCATACAACGGTGGGACGTAGAGGCGACACACACACACCGACGGGAGAAAGATGGACGCACGGACGGTCCTGAGGGAGGATCAGAGTAAACTGACAGTTGCTCCAATCGTCTCTCCTTCTCCGTCTCTGTCGCCCTCTGAGAGAATTCCACAGAGGAAACACCCATTCAAATGTGTCAGTTGAATTGTGAGTTGAGTTTGTCCGAAGCCTGAAAAGACGTCCGCACAACCACACACATAGTGCAGGCTCGGTGCGACGTGTGTGTTTGTAACAACGTGAGAAACAACGGCTTTTGCTCTTTAGCCACGACATGAAGCAAAAAACTGGAAAAAATCTGTATCTTGAAATATTGATAGAAATTATTTGTTTCATTGACGTACATGTTAGAAACAAATCATCCAAAAACTTGTGTTTTTAGGACTTAGTTTCAACAAGTTTGTGTGTGTGTGTTTGTGTACTAGAGCTGGGTCGATTTCTGGTTTGGTTTGTGATCATGACAGGTTCTGGCAAATTAAAAATGAACCTACACCAGCAAACTGTGCAGACAGCCTCTAACCACCGTTAATCCTGAAAAGTAGGACAACATAATAAATAACACTTGTATGGTGGAGGGCACACCTCCGCCAATTAGTCCCCTTATGAAACCACGTTAAGATTCTCTAGCATCAGATGTCACACACTCATAAATATCAGAAAGTGAGAAGCATAAACACATCCAGGACGGTAAGCCAGAGTAGTGTGATGCTCAGTTTTCATGATTCAGTCTCATTTAACAGCTTTTTAACAACTGTATTATAGTTACGTTAAATAAAATGAGAGGCCTCCGATGAAAGACGTGTGGAAGTGAAAACACTTATTCTGTATTCATCTTTCTATCTAGTGTCTATTATGGTTTTGACCATGTTGGAATTTGTGTTCCATGTAGCCTCTGCTGGATAAAGAGCGACAACTAATGGTAAAAGGCGTTACACCGGTCTGGTGTGAATTTGACTCATTGTTTCAAATCGGTTGTTTGGTTTTTACAGAGCCCAACCCTACTGCACAGTGTGTGTGTGTGTGTGTGTGTGTGTGTGTGTGTGTGTGTGTGCATCTGAAGTCTGATTACTGTGTGTGGTAGCAATATATGAACTTAAATGTCAGTTGTGTGGTCATCAGGTTTAAAAAGGTCTAAATAGATTTCAATCTGTTTGCACATTTTCTCCAGCAGACAGTAAATTAGCTATTAGTTAATGTTTCCTTTTTAGGTCTGTTCTTTATTTCTTATTTCTCAAGTTGTGGGACCTGTGTTGACCGTGTGGGGACCAGCGGTTTGTGTTTACTGTCACTGTTCAAAGCACAGCGACTCTCTGGAGCCGCATTGTCCAAGTTAACATATCGCCTTTCAGGAACTTTACAAGAAAAGAAAATGTAGCCGAAGACTCTCAGAGAACAAATCACCCCCAGATATATAGATATATATATATATATATATTGTGTGTGATGTAAGGTCTATTTCTACTTTAATTCTTGTTTCATTAGATAATTTTCTCATTTTTTGCGTTGATTCTGCCTCTCATACGTCATTTTTGGTCAGGAATCGTTCCTGGTGTTTTAATCTGCTGTTATTTTAGGGCAGTTATTTATTAATCACCTTCACATCATAAAGAAAATCAGTAACTAAACTACCAAACCCATTGCACGCACATTGCAAATAGCTTACAAAAAACATATTTTCCCACTATTACTTGAACGTGCCTGTTTGATTCATTCATTGATTCAAAGTTAATAAAGTCAAACCAAGGGTTGGAGACACATTAGCAGCAAGAAGTAGTGAAACAGGCAGCAGGGAACTCAGGTTGGCTCGGGTCCACTTGAATGTGCAGCAGATGTATTTATTACCTACTTTGACTTGTGTAAATATTTTGAACCGAGGTCAAGTTTTTGACGAATCAAACGTTGATGAGATGATTAAAAAATAAACATATATTTATGAGTCTTTTTGGAAATATCTCGTCTGTTAATGCTGTGGGTGTGGAGAGAGTGAAGACACGTTGCTGACACGATGATGCTTTATTCTCAGAAAGGAAACAGGTTTCAGGTCAATAAAAAACTTAACTCAGGACATACAAACACTTCTGAGGCGCTGTAGCTCCACATCTCCACAAGTGACCTCAGGGACCTTCATAACCTACTGGCAGCTCCTTATCTCCAAGTTGTCCTTTAACCAGGGACACCTTCCTGCTATTGATTTGCACAACTCGATTCCTCAAAGACTTTTAATCAGTGTCGGCTCGACTTTGTGTGCAAGTTCTGATAACAACTGGAGTGGCTCTGTTAAAGGGATAAGACAACATTTCTGTAATCAGGCTCAAAAGTATTGGAGTAGATTGCATTCCTCAGCCAAGGCTCAACAGTTTTTAAAAATTCATTAAAATTGCACACACTCATGGAAATCAGTTTTCTCACTGTTGATTATTTATTAAACACTATCCATGAATTAGTCCCAGGGAAATTACAGAAAATGTCCGTGCCTGTATTTAATGGCTTCCTTCTTCCCCCTTGTCCCATCCGTCCACAGTGGAAATCCAGTGACTGGTTGTTGCGTAATCCAGTTGACAGACAAACCAGTATAGGTACAGGAGCGAAAACCAGTTGGCAGAGGTAATTAATCTTCAAAGCTCAGTGTTATATCTGGTTTTGTTTTTTTATCTGTACAAAAACGTGTTAATCAGCCAACACTTGAGAAGAAAGAGTGTGTTTTCCAAAAATGTCAAACTGTTCCTTTAATACCTTCTATAATATACAAATAAATACACAACTAAATCCGCCTCTTTGGTTTATACAAATCACAAGAGCAGAAATACAAAGACAGTGCTCATTTTTCGAAAAAGTAAAAACCAGTGTGACCAAAACGCCACAGTGAAAAAAATAACACGTTCAAAAAAGAAATAAGGGACCACAGTATTAATTTAAATCAACTGATACAATTCAGTTTTAGCTCATTTACGTGATGCCTGTGAACACAGCACGGTCACGTTACAGTAAATAACCAGTCACACAAACAGTTTACTGCAGTTTCACATGATCTGTCAATGATGAACACGTCGATGAGATCACGTCCCCGTCACAGGAGAAAGTGTCAAGGAAACGTGTCGGGGTGACGTGTCAGCAGAACGCCACGGATAACGTGAGCTGGGTCTAAATGGTAATATTTATATATAAATTTCATCTTTTAACTTTCTTCAGCACGGGTGGGTGATGGGTGGATGCCAAGACTGTGCTTTGAAGCACTTTGAGTGGTCACCAATACTGGTAAAGCTCCATATAAGTAACAAACATTTACCATTTATTTCAGAAAATGTATTCCTGAGATCTAAAGACTACTAACATCTGGATTAAAAAATATTTACAAATTAATTTTTTTGCATTATGTTGCTTATCTGATCATAGATATTTTATGAAAGACCTCATTGTCCTCCATTGTGTCCTTTTTCCCTCAGGGTTGGCCCTGTGTAGCGTTGACCCAAGCGGGGATGGTGCCCAAGTCAAACATGGCGTATCCCCAGGTGTTGATCCCCAGGTTTATGGTCAAAATCCCTAGGATGTTCAGCATGAAGCCAGCTTTCACCTGGGGAACCAAACACATCAGATCAGCACAGGCTCAGTTTTAGTGACTTAAAAGGTCGTCTCCTGAACGAGAGGCCCAAACAGAGGGAAGAGTCTTACAAAATAGCTGCATTAGTGTGGGCGGAGCCTAATTCTGAATTAATACACAACCAAGACTGTAGCGTTCAAGAGCCGGCTTCACATTTGCGGAGCTAACATGTCGTTCATCTTTGTATACATCAATGTAGAGGACCGTTATCTCCCTTTAACAACGTTTTGACTCTTTTAAATAAGATCCGAGAAGCTCAACCCCCTTCTGAGCCTTCTTAATGTGAATGATAGGATTTGTGTGTTGTGAACGAAAGATGTGTGTGAATCTCACCATGTCGATGACTCTGAGTCCTCCAAAGGAGAAGGCCACGGCGTTGGGTGGTGTGGCCACCGGCAGCATGAAGGCCAGATTGGCAGCGAGGGTGCAGGGCAACATCACGTACAGCGGGTGTATCTTTATCGCTATGGCCTATAAGAAACACAGAGCAGTTTGACACATGGAGTGTGTGCACAGCCGTGTGTGTGCATGTGGACGTTTATTGTGCTGAGTTTACCATTGAGCCCAGGATTGGCAGGAACAGGGTGGTGGTGGCAGTGTTGCTGGCGCACTCTGTGAATGTGGCCACCAGCAAGGAGAGCAGCAGGGAGATGGCGAAGGGGGGAATCTTCTCCAGAGGGGACAGGCTTTCTCCCAACAACGTGGACAGACCGGATCTCTGTGAGCCAACATAGGAGGAGGGTCGATGCTCATGTAGTTATTGGTCATGAACGTGACTTATAGACATGCAAAGACCAAAATCGGGTTTTTACCTCACTGCCGGCTGCCAAAGCAAAGCCTCCTCCCAGGAGCAGGATGATGTTCCAGGGCATTCGCTCATGGACCTTCTGCCAGCTCAGCAGATTGGGGGGGGAATTAATCATCTTACCTGCAAGACCCAGACGAGGTTGGAACAAGAAACAGTGATTGGTTTGAAAGAGCCGCATATGTATCTGTCCCACAAACCAGAGACTGGCCCACTGATTAAATATCTCTGACACCAATATATCGGCTGATATCTTGGGAGTCATTGCCAAATTATTATATTAATAAAAAGAATCAGCCTTGACTCCTAAGACGTCATTATGAAACCTATAGGGATTTTATATTGAGGTCAAAATGAACATTTCACCTGCTTTGTCGTAACCGTAGCCTCCGAACCTAGGCAGCTGGGAGGGGATGACGAAGAAAAGCATCGACATTAAGATGGCGATGGTGCCATCAGACACAAACCTGAGAAACCCAAAATAACAACATATTGTATTAAACATTAATGTGGACAATTTAGGAAAATGTTAACTCCACTAACACAAACATTTAAGATATAGTTTGTAACTCTATATTAAAGAGCAAAACAGTGGTCAGAGCAGACGATAGGTCGAAGTGGTTGTTATAGAAATCATGATGATGAAGGTGCTCTATCCTTAATAAAGATGCATTTCTTACCCAAACTTTAACAAAGTACCCAAACCATGATCTTTGAAACCTAAAACTGAATCCCTCCAAAGATGTCTTAATGATGTCCTATGAATTTTAAAAGTTATGGACCAACAACATGACATTTGCCTTAGAGGATGTAATGGTTTTTAAAGGTCCAGTGTGTTAGATTTAGGTGAAAGGGATGTGTTGGTAGCAAATTAATATAAAATAATCCCAGTGATGTCTCACTGGTATGTTTCATCTAAATTGTAAAATTCCTGTTTTCTTTACCCTAGAATGGGCCCTTTATATTTAAGTACTCCATATTTACATCAGGGGCGGGTCCTCTCTTAGGAGGCAGCCATGTTTTTTTACAGTAGCCCAGACTTGACAAACTAAACCTTTTGAGTTTTTGTGACAACCTAAGCGGCCACAGGTTCTCTTTCATGTTTGGAAGGGGTGGGTGAGGTGAGGGATGTTCAGCCGCAACATGTGACTAAATTCTACACACTGAACATTTAAAGGAATAAGAAATATTCAGCTTTGGCTACACTTTGATAGGAAAAAATATAAAAACTTCACCAATGCGAGAGACTCACGCCTTTTCCTGGTTGAAGAGCACCGTGGCCCAGCCGTCAATGAAGCCCGGCTCCCTGGTGAACCACAGGAGCACCAGCGTGGTGAAGATGACGAGCACCGCCACCTCAGCAAACCTAATGCGGCCCAGCTTGAGGTACTCCTCCCTCATCACCTCACGCGCCTCCTGATCTCTGCCGCTCTTCATGCCACAGCCAAATGACTGCTTCAGGCTGCGGAGGAAAGTAAATCATGGAAACGTCTGAAGACTGAGGAAGTTAGGCTGAACCATTAATTCACATAATTGAGAAAAACTTTATTAAATACTCCTCGGTGACCTGCAGTGGAGGGCTGTCACAAAGTTAATTTACTTCATTAATGTACTTTTTCGTCATTTTTCACGTATATGTATTGTACTCAAGTAGATTTATGTTTGGGTAAATTTCCCTTTTAATTCACTGCATATACCAGCAACACTACTACACTGTACTTTCTACTCCACTACTATTTTATAATAAAATATGTTACATACAATAAAGTAATCAATAGCGAGAGTGAAACCTGCTCCACTTATCCAATCAGAGTCGGCCGGTAATATTAGACTCCGCCTCCTTCAACAAGAGCAAAGCGTGAGGTCACAGCCAAGACTCCGCCTCAATGGTGCAGTAAATTGTCTTTAATACTTAGCATACCTAGAAGCAAGAACTGACTTTTAATCAAATAGAATGTACTTTTACTTGAGTACACTTTTTATTTTACCTATTTGTGCTATTACTTAGGTCTAATGTTCAAGTACTTTTTCCAATGCTGGTGACCCGGTGAAACTCTAAAGCCGGTTAGCTTAACTTAGCATAAAGACTGAAACAAATCTGCTTTCTTACGCTTGCTTATGAACATGTTGTGTGACGTTTGTTTGATTTGCTCAGGGCACACAACCATGCATGAAGTTCCCAGTGGTCACAGAATCATCTGCGGCCATCTGTACAAGTCTGAAGTGGCCTTACTTGAAACCGAGGAACATGAACTGAAGCCAGATCCAGGAAAACACAAGCATGAGAACCATGTTGGGGAAGGAGAAGGCGAACCAGCTGGCGAAGTTGATCACGTCACCATTTTCAGGAAACATCCTTCACAAAAACAGACAGGAAAGATGGAGAGATGAGAGGAGGAAAACCAGCAAACACAGTGTTCTCCTGTGCTTGTTGAGCGATGATCATATCAAGGTCTTACTTGTCGACTTGGCCCTTGAGGATGATGTTGGTGGTGGAGCCGGTGAGCGTGGCCGTGCCTCCGATGCTGGCAGAGTAACACACGCTCAGACTCATCCCCTTGGTCAAGAGTAGGTACCTGTCCTCCATCGCTTGTCTCCTGGACTCCTGACACGACTCTGGACTCACCTCAAGTTTACCTGTAGCCCGACACGCCCAGAGGGTTCAAATCAGAGGAAGCTCTTACTCTCTAGAAAATGGCCATCGTGTCTTTACTTACACACTCCGTCCTCCTGCTGAGTGTTGGTGTCTGGGTGTTTGTCGCTGCTTATTTCCTGCTTAGTGGATCTGGTCTCCAACTCAAACCCGTGGTTGTCGTCAGCTGCAACAGGAAAATCTCGCTCATCCGCCTGGATCTCGATGGCTTTCAGCTGCTGCAGAATGGCTTCGGCGATGGGCAGCATCATGGCCGTGGTGGCTGTGTTGCTGATCCACATGGAGAGGAAGGACGAGACGATCATGAAGCCCATCATCAACCTGTGATACATGGCGGTGATGGAGAAATGACTATGATGGAGTATCATTTTTCATATTTAACATGTTAGATATTATCCAATACATTGTGAGAGTAAGGTTTTATGCTGTCAAATACATGGAGAATAAAAGTACTTCTGCTAATTTACCTCGATTGAACATTTGAAATGTATTTCTATCTTCTACACATCATACACCATTTGTATTGGTGTGTAGTTTTATGCTTCAGTTTTGTGTTGTGTATTTACATTTTCCCTCAGATCTACCATTTTTTGTTACGTTTGGTTATAGTGGAGAAATCTCTCAGAAATGTAAATTCAGAGAAGGCTTTCACCCCGAAGATGATCAGGGCCAAATGAAGGATGTGTGGAATCAGATGATCATTTTCAACAAGTGTTGTGACTCTAAATAATTGTGATGAGAAAATTATCTGAAAATGTTATAACTGTGCTATCAGGGGATGGAGCAGCAGTATTGAGGTGCTGGAGATACACTCACTCCACCACTTGTGACTCACTTGTCAATCATGATTTTCTGAGCCATTTCTATAGCATCAAATAACTAAATCCAAACTTAAAAGAAGCATTAACACTTGAATAAACATCAATGTGACAAGAACTACCTAAAATAGCAAAAAAAACATTGCTGAGAAAGTTTAGATTTTATTATTTTGGCCCATCTGCTAATTTGTAGGAAGCAGGGTTTATGACCTATACTGGAAACAACCACCAGGGTTGATGCCACAACTACCTTTTGTGAGTTGTGGCATCAACCATCTTTATATACAGTCTATGATATCCACTATGACGTTCTTTATAGGCAGTGATGACCCCATAGTCGAAGCTTAGTTTTTCTGTGTGTTGTAGCATGCACAGATGAAAGATATCGGTTCTTACAGAGCCGGACGGGCGCCAACCACCAGCAGAACTCGCAGGGCGATGCGCTTATGGAGGTTTGACTGCTCCACCGCAATGGCCACCAGCAGGCCACCAATGAACAGCATGTTAGAGTCTTTCAGGTATTCAACACTGACCTGAAACACATCACACAGACACAATCATCAGCTGACGAAATCTAGAGTCCAAACGGGTGCAACAAACCATCAGCTAGCTCCTGAAGTAACCTGTGAACACCCAGAGCTAATGTAACATCCAGATTGTTTTACGAGCAATAAAAGTCAAACGCTGGCATTGGCAGATTTGACCTCGTCTGTGGAAACTAGAATAGATCCTGGAAATAACTAACCGGGGGGTCAAATGAACACTTTGAGTGCACAGAGCCTAGTTAGGGCTGAGTTATTATAATAGTTATTATAATAATAATAATAATACAGTAAGCTTGTGCCGAACTTGAATCATCTCACATATCCTCAGGTGTTGCTGAGGAGAGTGCCTGGAACTTTAGACCCTGACTACACATCTATATTTGTTTGTTTAATATTTACTTTATGTTGTTGTACTAATTTGTTGGTTTTGAGAGTTTATTCAAAATATTGGAGGAGATCATAAGAGGAGAATTTAGTTGTCCTTCCTCTGATTGAATTTCGGGACATTGCCGTGTTAAATCATGAAAGGATGACAACAACAAAAGAAAGAAAGAAAGCAAAGCCTTAGAAATATTTGTGTGTTTTTCCAATAAGGGAAAACTCATAGAGACAAAAAGTACAAGTGCATATGAATAAAGCAGAAACTCTGTATATGAGAGCTGTACCTCTCCAGCCGTCATGATGCCCATCATAGGAAAGAGGACGACCGGCAGCAGGGCGGTCACAGCCAGAGGCATGCACTCTGTGCACCAGAACAGAGCCATGAGGATGATGGCGTAACCACATCGTGCTTGCTGTAAACAAAGACACACCCTGGGGTCAGAAGTGGCAGGAAACAGCAGAATTAAAAACACGTAAACAAAGACAGGCATGTTTCTTCACGTCTTTCTGCGGTCACATCCTCTGACCTACCTGGAACTGTTTAAAAGGCAATACTAAGACTTTACACACGCAGAGAGATTAACCGTGATCATAAAACAAACCAGATAATGAGTTCTGATTAAAATGCTTTTCCTCCATGACCCGTTTAAACCACCCGACACAAACATTTCCACTGCCACTCACACAAGACTGCGCTCAACTCAATAGATCACAGACTAAATTTTTGAGAGCAAAACAGTATGATTTAGCAGGATTACACAAAAACTACAGAATCGATTTACATAGAGGGGTGATGACCCATGAAAGAAGCCATTCAGGAGTTTTATTTCAACTTCTGTTGAATGTATCCAGAGAATAATTGATGAAAAAACCTGACGTTTGGTGTTTTGGATAATGATCGTTATTCTTGCAAATTGATACCGATCCAGATCTAGTGAAGTCGAATGTGGTGACATAAATCAAGACTATTTTAGTTATAACACACATTTCATACAGATTCAAGGTTCTGTACATGGATATAAAACAACACAAAGACAACAAAAAATTTAAAAAGTCATGACAGGACAGATTAAATCCATTTTCAAGCAATAAAAAACTATTCAAAGAATAGAATAAATTAGGTGTTGAGATTAAAAAGGGTAAAAGAAATTAAATTCCAATATGAAATTCAGTTAAAAAAGTAAAATAATACAAATAAATTAGATAGAAATGTGTAAAATAATAAATATAATAAAAAGAGGTATGACCATATATATATATATTTTTTCATAATTAAGTGAAAGGCATTTGTGAATGAAAAAGTTTAAAATCTGGATTTAAAAGCTTCAACGAGGACTGTTAAAAGTGGATGGAGGTATGTGATCTGCTGAGTAAGTGGTCTTATATGGTCTCGACCTGGATGAAGTTCATGACTCCTTAAGAAACAGGTTGAGACAATGTCATTCAGTTCCTTCAACCTCAGACACGGTCAATGCTTGTGAAAGTGGAAGAACAGAAAAAAGGAAGGCATGTGGGACTTTATGACACAGAACTCTGAGTTCTGTGTCATAAAGTTAGAAAGATATATGATACTCCTCCAGTGTGCACAATAGCTGAGGCGTTGTGTCTGCAGATTGTCCGTACGTTTGCCCCATTCTTCTCAGCACAATATCACAGGAACACCTTCAGGGACTCCCTCTGAATTTGTGAAAAATCTTCAATTCGACTGAAAGAATCAACTAAATCGATTTTGTTGGTCAAAGGCGAAAAGTCACCATCACAAAACATGTTTTGGCCTCTTGAATGTGATCTCTCCAGTTTTGTCTTCTTATTTTGATCACTTTTCACTTGGGCTCACAGACTAACTGATCAGATTTCTTTGGTCAAAGGTCACAGTGGCTGCAACCCCTCCACCTTTCCTGTTGTGTTGGACTGACACTGATAAAATTTTGCCGATTAAGCCTCTATCAATGTTGCTAAACATTAATAATCACACAAACACTCACCGACGTAGGACTGATGAGCGGCAGGGGAAGTAGTATCAGAGGAGTGATGGAGATGATAAAGTAGTTCCGATGGTACCACAGCCAATTCAGCCAGACACCCATGTCTCTGCTGGATACAAAAATCTAGCAGTAACCCAGAGGTTAACTATCCAGATGTTTTCCTGGTCTCTCAGTGCAGACACCTGCTGAGAAGAGAGAAGACAAGACTCAGGAGCCGGGAGAACCTCCGATTAGCACCCAGGTCAGGGGAGCTGACTGTGAAGAAAAGCAGAGATGTGCTGTGATGACGTTGACATGAGCCGCAATTTGTTCCTTTTATCTCTTTCAGCATATCAAACATTAACTCGACACAGAGGAGATCACACTCCTTAGATAACATCCCTGGGTGGGGCCTCAGGGCATGTGCTACAGAGCTGGCTGAGGGACTCACCTCGATCTTAAACCTGTCGCTGTCACAGGCCACACCCACCTGTTTCAAAACCACCAGTGACTACAAGCCAGTTGCACTCACTTCGATCATCATGAAGTGTTTTGAGAGAGTGGTTCTGGCCCCTGTTCAGAGAAGTATACATGAGACTCTGGACCCCTTGCAGTACGTCCACCGTCCATGGAAGCACCTCGGACACCATCATCTGAAGCCCTTCACATAGGCCCCTCCCACCTGGAAAACATCAGGATGCTCTTCAGAGTCGTCCCATAACAAGCTCACTAACAAACTGCAGAACCTTGGACTCAACCCCGCACTCTTTGACTGGCTGTCAGATTTCCTCATGGCACAATTGGAAATATAACATCAAACAGCCTTGTGATGAACACGGGTACCCCACAAGGATGTGTTCTCAGCCCCATGCTCTACACATTTTTCACACATGACTGTGTCATCTCTCACAAGGACAACATGACAAAATAAAGGAAAACTCCTCTGCTGCGGCTCATCCCGGGGCTTGAGATAAGCAGCTTCAAATTCCTGGGCGTCTACATCACTGATGACCTCACCTGGAAACTAAACACTGCCCACTCAACAGTGGCTGTACCTCCTGCAGAGGCTGAGGAAATGTCGCATGTCACCAAAGACCATCAGCAACTTCTACAGCTGCATAATTCAGAGTATCTTGACCATCACCATCGCAGTAAGACTGCTGAAAGTCATGACATCACTTCCCTCTCCGGTAGTCCACAGAAGAGTCTGCTCCATTGTCAAGGACTCCAGCCTCCCCCAACTCGACCTGCACACACCTCTGGCAGAAGGTCCAGAAGTGTGAGATGCAGGACGTCCAGACTGAGGAACAGCTTCTATCCAACAGCCATCAGACTGTTAAATACTCTCTAGCCTTTCACTGGTCTTTACAACTCTTAAAAGCTCATAGTGGAAGGCAAAGAAATCATTTCGTTGCACAGAACTGAATATATGACAATAAACGCTTTGGTCTTGTCACAGAGGAAGATGGAGCTGTTGTGAAAGAGAGGAGAGGCGAGGACACGGCCAAACACAAGACGGGTTCACAGTGTGAAGGAGTTCAGCTCTGTCAGGGTTCACCAGAGGTCAGGGGCGTTTGGCAGCTGAAAGTTTTTGTGGCTCACGGACGGATCATGAGAAAATCCCCCCCAAGAACCCCATGAAAGAGAAACAACCTTTTTGTGTTGCTCCTTTATGTGTGATTAAGCTCATTTAGAGTCTCTTGAGTGTTCAATTTGTGATTTCACAATCAGAACACAAAAATAAATAACTATATGATTTTATTATATTTTAAATTGTTATATTTATATCATAGTTACATTGTCAACGATTACTTAAGAACCATTTGATTATGGCTTTTTTCTTGGTCACAAACACTGTCAGCCATAGAGAGGTGCACCTGATGGACAAGTGCCCCACCTTGTGGCAGTGAAAATAGGAGCAGTCCAACTTGCCCTGATAGCTCACACATGTGGGCCACTTGTGGCAATGACGCAGCACTCCTGGTCTTCTTATGGCCTGGACAAATAGATCTCAAATATATCGCAAAACTAATCTGGTCCCTTTCTGACAAACATACATTGTAAACTGGATGTGAATCTTAAGTGGCCCATGAGGTAAATACGGCACAAATATCAGAAAATGAATTCAGGCCACCTTTGGCCCCTCTGGTTGACATGCCATGACTTCTTTCTGTGTCGCTTTATATGTCAGTGTAGTAACCAGGGCTGTATTTGTAAGAATCTGTGTGTTTGCTTTCGGGTTGTCTATTTGTTTTGTTTTTTTACCAGGGATCAATAGAGAAAAACTGCTGACCCAGTTACACAATGATTGAGCTCTGACACTCACTCCCCCAGACGCCGTACAGTCTGCAGGTTTTCATTAGAATAGCACATGTCCAAAGTTTGTTAGTTATTTTACATTTCAAGCATATTCCCTATTAAGAAACAATCGAGTAAACAGAAAAACTACACAATATGTATTCTCCATTATCGGTCTCATTGTTGTTAGATAACGGGGAAGCTGACATTGGGTGTAACTATCTAAAGTCTGTGGGTTTATTCTGTGCCTCGCAGTGATCATGTTGATGTATCTGGGACAAACAGGACAGAGATCAGCCATTCCAGTTTAATGATTATCAAAGTGTTGACGGCCTGGGGTCATCAGCTCCTGAAAAATACCGATCGATTGTCATCTGCACACAACGCTGCTCCCCGAAGTGGGACACTCAGTTCACACTCATCTGGCTGCACTACAGTGAAAAGTGCACTGTTCTCTTCCACGTCTTGACTTTGGTGTGTTTGAAGGTGGAGTGTTTTCTGTGAGACGACATGAAGCTAGCAGTGAGTCTGCTGGGCCTCGTCGTCCTGCTGGACGCCACCTTGGCTGCAGAAAGTAAGTCTCTTCGAAAAATAAGAACTTTCTTAATTAGCGATTGTGTTCTGTCATCACAGCTTAGAAATATACTACTAATCAAAATGTATATATAATATAGTTATGTGACAATAAAACAATAACATATTTTGAACCTGTTTATGTGGCTACATCACACAGGAATTAAATGTATAAACATAAATAGTATGTCTGTAGTATGCCCTATGTCTGTAATATGTATGGACGAGTATATCCCTATCCGAAGTCTTGAAGAAACTACTATCAGCATCGGCCGCAAAATAATCCATATCAGTTGGGCTCAATTAGATTTATACTTATATTTATACTCAACTGATTTATTGTTATTATTATATTCAGTGAAGCGTAGGACTATTATAAAAATGCATTACCTTTAAAGACATTTATTATGTGTACTCCCCTGTTTACCATACAGTGTATCTGAGCATATAAGAACTCTGTGTATGTATTAATCCCTGATGGAAAACAACATTTTAAAACCTGTTTTTAATAGTTTTATTAACTAAATTACTTTTTACAATAAGAAAAATATGATTAATAAATCAAATATAGATGTTATATTATAAATAAGTAGCATTGGGTTTGAGGTCAGAAAAAAACTATACTTTATGTACTAACCTTAAGTATCTGAGTACTACTTAACGGTATCACTGTCGTACAATGTCTCCACAGAGTCCTGTGTGGGTCAGTGTGGCTCCTTCGATCCACAGAGGAAATGCCAGTGCGACTCCATGTGTGTGTACTATGGAAGCTGCTGTGGAGACTTTGACTCTGTGTGCCCCAAAAAGAGTGAGTGGAGCTGCAGCACGTTCCCATGAATGAATGGTCAAATGTTTTATTTCTCATTTGATGAAACTTTCCTCCACCCTCAGCCGCTCGGGGTGACACCTTCGATGCAGGAGAGGACACCACAGAAACTGTGACCCCAGTGGCTACGACTGTTGCACCAACTTTCCACACCTCTGCAGCGGTTGTCTCTCTCCCACCCATCCCCACACAAGGCCCCACCCCGGCTGCAGACCCTGACGCGGTGCCCTGCAGCGGGCGACCGTTTGATGCTTTTCTGCAGCTGAAGAATGGCTCCATCTATGCTTTCAGAGGTAAACCTACTTTTTGGTTGAGGAGGACACTTTCTCCACAGTCCTCAAATGTGTCCTCAAAATATTTTCTTAGGATCCAGACCTTTGGAATTAATTGGTTGATTTTAAGAACATATAGTGCTATGCAAAAGTGTTAGACCCCAAAAGTAACAGGATTGCAAAAATGTTTAAATGTATTGATAAACTCCGAAGAAATGATGAATTACAATCCAGACATCACACTCTAAAGCGACGGCTGGAACTGCTTCTCTTCGGTCAGGCTTCTGATGTCAGATGATAGTGATGAAGATAACTTATTCCCGGCTTCCCATCCATGCTACTTCTCCTGTAGGTGAATATTTTTTCGAGCTGGACGACAAGTCTGTTCTTCCTGGTTACCCCAGACTCATCCAGGACGTGTGGGGAATAGCAGGACCCATCGACGCCGCGTTCACACGCATCAACTGTCAGGGGAAATCCTATATCTTTAAGGTAGAAACTGTGAAGAGTGTGTAATCGTATGTGTAATATTATTATTTATTCTGGGAACTCATACAAATTCTAAACCGAGTATCACTCATTTGTGTAATGGTTTAGAAAGGTTTGAATCTGTAAAGAGAAGCAGCACAAAGAGCTGAGTCTTACACTGGGGCCGGGATCTAAAAGTTTAGGTTGTGTGTGTATAATTTGGTGCAGTTTTATTGAATTTAATGGTCCTCTTTGACCTCCGGAGGTTATTTTAGCATTGTTCTTATTCTGTCTCAGGGCGACAAGTACTGGAGGTTTGACGGCAACGTCTTGGATCCGGAATATCCACGGCTCATTTCGGTCGGATTCGACGGCATACCTGACGACACTGACGCTGCGTTTGCCGTCCCAGCACCAAGCCACCGTGGCAAAGAGAAAGTTTACTTTTTCAAAGGTATAGATGAAGAGATGTCTGGTGTTTTTCAGTTTTTACAGGTGAATTGTCACCAGTGTCAACTGTGATGACCCCCCCAAAAAATAAAGTACTGTTAAGATGATGCTTGTGCTCATCACCCATTAAAATTAAGCATCTCAACTTTTAACAAATTATGGCTTTGTGACATTTTTATAGTTAGGTAGTTAGTATTTTACCGTCCTTTATTTTGCAACATCTTGGGGGTCCTAACCCCCGGGTTTAAAACCTCCAGTGTTGGAACGTGCCTATTTTTATATCTACCTTTCAAGTAAATTAAATATTTGAGCCACATTTTATGCTATTTTATACATCTTCACATATTGTTGGGGCAAATAAGGCTGTGACATTTCAACATGTCCTCAGTTTATCATATCTCATGTGCGTGTGTTTCTCTCTCCAGGGCAAAACTATTACGAGTATGAGTTCAAGCACCAGCCTTCCCACGAGGAGTGTGTCCGCATGAGCAGGTCCTCGCCTTCTGTGCTGTTCACGAGATACACAGACCTCTTCTGTGATCAGACGTGGGAGGATTTCTTCATGGAGCTCTTTGGAGACTCCTGTAAGACTCATCTGTGTTTCCTTCTTTATATGTAATGTTTATTTCTTTGTAGGAGCAAGTAAATGACAATAAACCAAAATCATTTGCAACAGCATTAATAGCCCCACAATTAAAAGACAGAGAGAACACAAAACTTGTTGAAGTTTTATGAGGGGAAATTATATTTGGAAAGTTTATAAATGCAAACATAAATGTGTAAAATTACTTTTTTTGAATCTCCAACCCCTACAGTTAGAAAAATTCTAACTGTAATGTATGAAGATAGTTTTAAACCAAACATAGAATACACTAGTGTTAGTGCATATTATCATGTCTTATGTTCATGCATGAATAACATCACTTCACGGTAAATGACTCCGATCTCGTTTCTTCTACCTTCAGTCAGCGATCCCCACACTGGCCCTCGGCTCATCAGCCGGGACTGGCAGGGCATCAGGTCTCCTGTAGATGCTGCCATGGTTGGACGAGTCTACATCAGCCCCAAGCCCACGCCATCGCCTACTCCAGCAGTGAGGAGGCGGAAGAAGAAGCCCAGCAAGAAGCGTAAACAGCGAAGACGGCAGAGTCGCCATGTGCTGTTCGATGATTTCTGGAGTTATGATGATTGGTCTGATTACGCCGACTACAGCGATATCGTGGAGGAGAGCCCCACAGAGGCGTACCGGAGCACTCCTCTTCAGAATGTGTATTTTTTCAAAGGAGGTACAAACACATGGAGTTGTTTTAATCGCTAAATCGAAAATTATTTCCACAGAACAGGCATAAGTTAAGTTTTTCCCTTTAACAGCTTTTTTCCTGTGTTTCCTTCCTCTTTTTTTTATGGCAGATAAATACTACAAAGTGAGTCAGCAGACGAAACGTGTTGACGCCGCCAACCCGCCATACCCACGATCCATCGCGAAATACTGGTTGGGCTGCAAGAACGAGGAGAAACCGGATGTAACAAGGGCAGAGAAGAAATAGGCTGCCTGAGGAAATACATAGAAATCCATTCCGTGTTTCAAATACAAGTTTGTCTTTAAATAATTACAGCATGAATTTATGATTAGGTGAGTTATTGTTGATGTTAAAGCATTTTGTTCACAACACCCCTCTAATGTCCCCTGAGGTCCTGTGTTGACAAATCCTCCTCAGTAATAAGTAATTTGCCGCTGGACAAAAGATGGCAAGAGATTTTTTTGTGATTTAATTGAGTATTAAACATCCTCATGTGTAGGTACTTGAATAAACGTGTGATTAAAAGAGGTACTTCAGCATGCACCTTTATTATTTTCATGCATAATTATGAGAGGGGTAAAATGATTTCAACTATTTTCAGGGTGTTGCTGTATTTGAGACTGAAGTAATGGATGTGAATACTTCCACAGCTGGTAACTGCCCATATAGAGAGTATTAACCATAAACTAAATTTAACTATATACGTTTTATACTGTCACAGCTGGAGTAATGGCCTCAGGTTTCCACTGTAAAAGCTCTGATGTGTCACTTAAGTACTCTAAGTAAGTATTTTTTAAATACTTGGGTTACACATTTTCAGGGGGGAAATGTTACAACTCACGTGATTCGTTCAAAATGATGGGGAAATAGAAACAATACAAAAATTAAAAGGCACCGCTGGGATTTGAACCCAGGATCTCCTGTTTACTAGACAGGCGCTTTAACCAACTAAGCCACGGCACCACGTGACGGCGCGCTACGTTATTACTCTTTATATACAAAGCCACACTTGTATGATGAGTTCAAAATATATATTTTATTTGTAATTTCCTTATAATACACTCATTTGCATAGTTCTACATGACATATATTATTCTACGCCTTTCCATTATAAATACTCTAATTACAGTGCCATCTTAAATATTCGAACAATCACCCCAGAAGGTAATCGATCATTGCTGCAGAAATCTCCAGATCGGACAGATTGAAATCGCCCAGGTCCTGGAGGCACAGGTCGGACAGGTCGTCCGGGGCCTGCTCGGTGCTGCAGGAGCTCCGGCGGTGGTGGAACCGAGGACCCTGGACGCTCTGCCTGGGTCGTGGAGGAGCGGCGGCATCGCAGCGGCTGCCCGCGGGCTGGGAGCCCTGTGCCCCTCCGAGGAAAGCCTCCTCGGTGAAGTCCCACTCACCGACCCCCCCGTGGGGAAACGCGAAGAGGCTCGAGTCTGTGAAGTCCGGGGTCTGGTAGTAATGGTCCTGAGGAACTTGGTCCGCGGCGACGGGAGATGTGGGGGGGCACAGGGACATGGCCTGACTCCCCGGGATGGTGGAGAGCCGGGTGGACTGGGGTAGACTTGGAGCAGGGTACCCTGAAGATGACGGGAGGCTCGGTGAACGCTGAGCATGGTACCCTGGAGGAGACGGGAGGCTCGGTGAACGCTGAGCATGGTACCCTGGAGGAGACGGGAGGCTCGGTGAAGGGGAGAAAGCAGGAGGCAGCGATGCGATGGGGGCCGGGATGTGCGTGAAGTGGGGACGGAAGGTTCCCAGTCCGGTGGGGTCTGTGGGGACCTCTCTTGATGGCTTCTTGCTCTTGAAATAGCGTGCGCGCCTGTTTTGAAACCAGACCTGTTGAGAGAGAGAGAGAGAGTGAATTGAAGTTACTTCAAATGCCACAGTGGGGCTTATCCAAAGTTACACAGAGGAAGTGCTTATCCATAAATCACGCATATGAGGTCTGGCGCATTAGGCTTACCTGGATCTTGGACTCTGGGAGTCTAGTGACTGAGGCGAGGGACTCCTTCATTTTGATGTCCGGGTAGTGTGTGACGGAGAAGGCCCTCTCCAGCTCGCTCACCTGCGCCTTGCTGAACGTAGTACGCTTCCGGCGGCGATGGGTGTCCGAGCACGGCCTGTGGACAGCCTCGTGACAGACTACAGGGAGATAACAACATGTTAGCTAACTGTTATTGTACTGAATAGCTCTTATCATCTCTAAATTAGGTTTAAACACAGATTTAGGATGCAGAAAGTATATTTTATATATTCGTAGTATCTCTGGTGACCTAACCAGTTATGAAATTAGGTTTTGAGTCACTCACCTCGCTTTGGCTCCTGTGCGTAATCCTCGTCGATGTCGTTTGCATCCAGGCCTGAAGTGGGCCAATAGTGTCCCGGGTAAAAGGAGTGCATCTCAGATGCGTTAGTGCAGGTATAATCCAATCCAAATGCCATTTTAGTTTCTTCTCTGGGGTTGAAGCACAAAGAGAAGGAGCAGTATGTCCCCGCAGGTCTCCTTGGCACTGGTGAGGATGCATATGGCTTACAAGGTTTTTATACTTTGCTTGACAGACAAGAACGACCCCCGCACCCCCACCCCGCACCGAACCGCACCCCAGCGCGTGTCTTTGATGTGCCCTTCACCTATTAGAGGCAGCACGGTTAATAGGTGTCTGTCCGATCCCCGAAGACCCGTTAATGTGCCAATTTAACCTACAGGGACTCTTGTCCTGGCGTGCAGCATGTGGTGCCAGGTCACAACTCTGACATCCTCCAGGTAATCTAAAGTGATATGTCGTTTACGATCTCCACAATAATAAACAGAAGGAAACACATTATAAGGGCTTTGATTCAACACGTAGGCCTGTTGGGTGTATAGGCTTATAAGTGGAAATGGTTACGCACTGAGTCTTGGGGGGATGATAACAATAATACAACTACTTTCTACAGTTGCTCCCTGTTATCTGCACGGTTCCTTAAGGGGAATAAACTCTTTGGACTCACACAACCCCATAACAATAACACGTCAGGTAAAAAGCAACACTTTCAGTCTGTGAGACATCCTCCCCTCCACAGCTCGCCGCCTCCTGGTGCGCACTCAGGGGAAGAAAGCACACTCTGTGGCCGGTGGGAGTGTATTGAAGCGGTTGTTGGAGTGTGAGGCTTCAGTCAACTGTAATGTGTCGAGGTGACAAACTTTTCCTCCTTCCTCGTCGCTCGCGCTTCCACCGATCGAGACATCAAAACACCGGATAGCGCACAGCCCCACGCGCGGGCACGTCCAGACGCTCGGTGCCAGACTCAGGAGCTGGATTTGAATTTACAAACACGAAGCCACAAACAATTTTGCTCTTATTTGTCTGCGTTGTCTGTGTTTTAGAGAGACGGAGAAAGTTGTGTTTATAACAAGACTTTCTCTAAAAAGTACATAAAGACATCACTAGATTCAAATGTTATACCAAGTATTTGTCTTGCATGATTAATATTCAAGATCATAGTTGGTAAATGTCACGTGTGTAAAGCAGGGTTTTGTAAATTATCCCAAATCTTAATGCATTAACGAAAAAACTTTCATAATTGTGTTGCGAGGTCATGCTTAAATTTCTGTTACACTTTTATTGTTTTTATTCTTAAATTTGTATCTTTTATATTGAGTTCATTTATTAGCATTTATCTATTTGTTTGTTTTTAAGTTTTTTATTTGATTTTAGGTTTATTCTATTATTATAAGTATTTTGACATGTTTTTTTATCTGTGAAGCTCTTTGTAACTATGTTTTTAGAAGAAAAGATATAATTTTTTTATTTTAATTTTTGTAATTTATGTTTTTATTTTTTCAAACTGAAAAATACAGTGACTAATCGTGGGGGGGGGGGGGCGAACACGAGACATGGATAAGAAAGCTAATAATGGAAGATTTGCATGAAACGCGGTCCTACACTGCTCTCCTTATTGTAATTGATATTTCCTGTGTGATGCTATAATCTGTTGTCATTGAATATTCACACGGTCACATGGAGAGCACGTGAGCACGAGGAATAAGACATTCACACCAACAGCGGACCATCAAGATCACAAAACCACTGCTGCTACTGTCACATGACTCCCATTAAGATGACAATATGACGATACCGCAGACAGAAACCAGGTCACATGCTTCCACTGTGACCTCACACACACACACACACACACACACACACACGAACGATGTGAACGTTTAGGATATCTAGGTGGATATCAGAGTGAGCCTATAACATGTTAAAGTTAAATTAGTATTATAGCCTTGAAGGACGCTAAATTACTGGGAAGGTCACACGTCACATCTCCATTTGTTACAGCGGAGAGACAAAATGAGAGTTCAAGATACACAACTTTGTCACTAGGGGGCAGAATTTGACCGTTTGTAAATGTAACTTCTCGAACACACACCATTGTACGGTGTTGTATATATCTATATTCTATTAAATCAATGAATTACTTTATGTTAAAAGTTTTTGAGACATTATGAAAAGGAGCCCCTGCCTGGCTCCACTGTTTAAGATACAGGAAGTAACATTATCAAGGCTGTTTCTTAATTCATAATTCAATAACACACATAGATTTAAGTCTTTAACATACAAACCTGCACTTCAGTGTAAGATAAACATTTTACAAACATTTTCAAAGTAAAATTATTATCCTTCACTTATCAAATGTATGGCACCCGTGTTCAGAAAAATTAGACTAAACTCAATATCTATCCATCTCTCTATCTCTCTATCTATCTATCTATCTCTCTATCTATCTATCTATCTATCTATCTATCTATCTATCTATCTATCTATCTATCTATCTATCTATCTATCTATCTATCTATCTATCTATCTATCTATCTATCTATCTATCTATCTATCTATCTATCTCTGTGTTATGGCAAGTGTTTCTCTCTTCCTGGTTATATTATTAATCGTTCCTCTATTTTTTCTTTCATTCTTCACTCGTGTATTTATGTATGAAAGAGAAAAAACATGCTTTTCGTAACATTCTGTTATTTCCACTTACTGTTTGCAAAAGAGTGAAAAAGCATTTCTTGGCCACGTCAGACTTACAATTTTTGATTTTTCTAAAAAGATTTTGTTTGACTTACAGTCTGTATATATTCAGTATGAATGGATTTAATTAAAACAGCAAAAGTCAAATAACACAAATGGAAGTTTATTAGACATTTCAAATTTCCTTATTCCCTGGTCATGAATCGACACACACCATCTTGAGTGTCCGGCTTCGTCTTCAACCCAAATATTCATGACCTTTCCATAAAACACACGAGCACAAACACACACACAATACACAAACTGTCCTCTCTGTGCCTGAATGCTTGGTTTATACGTCACAATCCCAGGTGTGCACACAGAGGAACGCTGCTCTCCTGTGTCCACACTCCTCTCTAAGAGATCAGGATCGACACTCAGGTGTGAATGACGCTCTGGCCTCTTCTCCCTCACCGACCTCCTCACTCCCTCCTGCACAATACACAAACACCGCTCCTCAACCCACTGTTTGATGTGGAGACTCCATCCACATTTCCTGTCAACCCTTGAGATTTTTGGGCCTGATCCACGCGCTGCAGGGCTCAGCAGACGGGTTTACTCCATGGCCTATGTGCTGTGTCGTTAAATGAAAAGCCTTTCTGGATGTGGAAAGTAGAAGCTGAGTGTGATTCCAGTTTGGCAGCGGATGAGAGTAGATCTACCGCTGCTTGGAAAGAAGGGCCTGCAGAAGAGGATTGGCTCCTGCTGCTTTAAAGTTACGAAACAACTGGATATTAATGATTTGATTTAAATAGATATTCTCTGAGAACTGTTCCCAGCACTGGGATCAGTTGGGTAGTTTGAGCTTGACTTTGGGAGACAGTGGTCAACAGGAAGCAGGCGCGCAGAGCACCCAGCCATTTGGGAACTGATATGATTAAACTACCAGATGAAACTGGTATGATCATGTATACATCTTGTTTCAAAGAACAAGATATAAGTATAGTGTATATTGTTTCTTTGTTATTATTAGATTATTACTATTATTAGACCATAGTATTTAATATTAGATAAATAAACTGGACTTTACTGCACTGCTTCTCTGGGACTTGGATCAGGCCGGATGGGTGACAGGATATCAGGAGAATTATTCCAGGATTTCCAGGAAGGTCAGACTGGATCATTAGGTCACATGGTGCTGAGATCTGAAGCTTGACTGTGACTACTGGTATTTGATAAAAGACTTCCACATCTACAACAGAGAAGATGTTACACCTGCATAGTTTTCATGAAACTTTTGCAAAGATAATAAGATATTGCTTTTGTTTATTGGCACATTTTTTGTGTTCCATTTTGCAATGACACGTGTTACTTTTCCGCCAGTGTTCAAATGGACAGAGGTCATAGAAAAACTGAACATTTTGTAATAATCAAATCAGAGTCTCTTCATGCAGTCAGTGTTTGCTATGGTCATTGTTATCTCTTTGTACGTTTTCATCTATTTAGCTAGATTTGTGTGTTTTTCATGAATGTTAAGTGTTTTCTATGGTTATTTATCATCTATATGTGGATGTGTAGTGTTTTACATCGTTATTTATCATCTATTTGTGGATGTTAGGTGTTTTATATCATTATTTATCATCTATATGTGGATGTTTATGGTCTTATATGGTTATTCATCATCTATTTGTGGATGTTAGGTGTTTTATATGGTAATGTATCATCTGTATGTGGATGTTTGTTATTTTATATGGTAATTTATCTTCTACATTTGGATGGTTATTGTTTTACATGGTTATTTATCATCTATTTGAGGATAGTTAGTGTTTTGTACGGTTATTTATCATCTATATGTGGATGTTTAGTGTTTTATATGGTTATTTATCATCTATTTGTGGATGTTTATTGCTTTATATGGTTATTTATCATATATTTGTGGATGTTTAGTGTTTTACATGGTTATTTATCATCTATTGGTTGAGGTTTAGTGTTTTATATGTTTTTTTGTCATCTATTGGTTTTATATGGTTATTTATCATCTATATGTGGATGTTTAGTGTTTTCATATGGTTATTTATCATCTATATGTGGATGTTTAGGGTTTTATATGGTTATTTATCATCTATTTGTTGAGATTTAGTGTTTTATATGGTTATTTATCATCTATATGTGGATGTTTAGTGTTTTATATTGTTATTTATCATCTTTATGTGGATGTTTAGTGTTTTATATAATTATTTATCATCTAAATGTGGATGTTTGGGGTTTTATATGGTTATTTATCATCTATATGTGGATGCTTGGGTTTTTATATGGTTATTTATCATCTATATGTGGATGTTTAGGGTTTTATATGGTTATTTATCATCTATATGTGGATGTTTAGGGTTTTATATGGTTATTTATCATCTATATGTGGATGTTTAGTGTTTTATATGGTTATTTATCATCTTTATGTGGATGTTTAGTGTTTTATATGGTTATTTATCATCTTTATGTGGAGGTTTAGTGTTTTATATAATTATTTATCATCTATATGTGGATGTTTGGGGTTTTATCATATATCTATTGTTATTTAGTCTCCTCCATATCATAGCATGTGAGAAGGCTAGCGGCTAGCGGCTAGCTGCATCCGGGTGGGTCCTGCCCTCCTGCCCGGAGGGGGAGTGACCTAACGGGGAAAGCAGAGCTCCTTTCCTGGGTAACTGTCACAGTTCGGCTCCTGCGCTACGGACCATCTCCCCGTCTAAACCCAGAGGAATCTCCAGAAGCTCAAACTACCCAGGTAGGAATAAAATAACAAAAGCTCCGCAGCTGATGTCTCTGTTGTTTCAGAGCATTGTGCTGAACGGCGAGAAGGATCCGAACCAATGTCCCGTAGAGACGCGATAAACAGCTTCTACGAGAGGGAAAGAGACCAACTACAACTTAGATCAGCCGATAAACGGGACCAGCCCGATATTTATGACAAGTGCAGAACAGTGACGCAGCAAATACAGTGCGATCAACTTCCGTTATCATGCAGCATGTGTTTGTCTGTATGGACATTTAACTGGGAACCAGTGATTGTAATGGTGGTTTCATTTTACAGCGCATTCCCTGCAGCTCCGTGAAAACAGGCTTCGGGTGACCTGCTGTCCTTCACTCTCTTTATCCTCATGTCTTTGTGCTACTTGAACTTTTGTGTCGAATCTCTCTCGGGACGTTATACAACACTTCTAACTGTGCAGAGAAAAGCTCCAATTTAAAGGGAGAGGACCCCAAGAATGTGAATTCATCCATTATCTCCTCACACTGCTGCTGGAGGTGGTGGGTGAAGGGTTTGACTCCAGTAAACTATTTCTGGAGGTTCAGGGGTAATAATAATAATAATAACAGTCTTTATTTATAGAGCACTTTTCAAAAATACATGTTAAAAAAGGCTGCAAGGGAAAAGCAGCCAGGTCATGAATCATCAGGTTTAGAAGAAAGCAGGTAAAATATATTAAACAAGAGTTATAAAAGAAAGTTAAGACTCAGGAAAGGCTCTCTGATGAAAGAATGGTTCAATAAGAGACTTAAAAGACTTCCACTGAGTCAGCTGACCTGATCTCTGCAGGCTGGTTGGTCCAGAGCCTCGGGGCCTGGAATGCAAAGGCTCCCTAGCCTCTGTAACAGACCAGAGACCTCTGGTCGAGGATCTCAATATACCTGCTGGTGTAAGATTTATATCTCATTTGAATCTGCCATTCAAGTTTTTATTTAATTTGCACTTAAGACATCAGAATTTCCTGATGTCTTAAGAGCTGACTGGACATTGGGCTGGGTTAAACCAAACTCTGATTATCTCAGATTAAAATCAATCTTCAACTGGATGATTGAATCCTCAAAAGGACGATTTGACCTTCAAATACAAACCTTGTCACGTACTTGATCCCATTGTTTACATAATAATACATTTAATATTTCAATTAAAATGTAAGATATTCTTGTGTTGTTTGTTGTAGAGTCGTGTGGAACAGGTGTGGACGCTGGTAGTGGTTTACTGTGTAAGATAAATAGCTAGCAAGCACAGCTACCTGCAGGGTATCAGCGCTCACTCAGTATAAATAAAGATAAAGTACCTGGTCTGATAGTGATACAGTCAAACTACTCAGTTAATGGATGTTTAATGGACTCTTATGTCAACGATGTCTATTGTTAATGAGATGAGTGAAGATGCACAAGTCTAGTAGTCACACAGTGATGAAAATGTATCATATATATAATTATATATATATATATATTTATAAAAAAAAGTCCCCTGAATCTAATCCTGAGGTCCCCCCCCCACCTTTTAGCGTCTGTTAGAACGGCTGAAATAAAATCTTGTCTTTTTTATTTTGTTGCCAGGATGTCCAGGGAGCAGCAGGCGGTGGCTTGTGCCAGGAAGGCCTTCGAAACGGGCCGGTCCAAATCTTTAGAGCACCGCATCCGCCAGCTGAAGAACCTTCAGCGGTTATTCACAGAGAGAAAGCAGGAGATTTCAGAGGCCTCCAAGAGAGATCTCAATAAGGTGAGCGGGGATTACAGCACAATCAACTAGTTTATCTCATGGGAAAGCTTTGGAATACAACTAAGAAGTAGGTTTTGAGTCTGTTGTTTTAGACTTTTAGATGTTTTTGGTTTGATATAGCTTCAGGCTGTTACGTCATGATTTTTTGATGCCACATGCTGTAGTGGGGGGTGGGAGGGGTTTTCCCTCGGAGCGTAAGTGACCAGCGAGATGCTATAATGACACAGAACCCGCAGGGAAGGACCAGACATAACGATTACTGCATAGTTCACCATCTTTAAGTGTTTCACGCATGCTGTAGTTAGTGCACATTGAAGATGGGGTTACAGGGTCTCTCTCTCTGCCGGGAGAATTCTTCTACTTTGTAACAACAGCACCAGGCTGGGACATGTGAAAATTTCTCCTCCAGGCATTCTAGATTCAGGAGAAACCAAAAGAGAAGGAACCGACTGTATCTGTTAAACAGTTATATGTGGAAATAACTGAGCTTCCTAGTGTAGTCCCACATTTATTTCCACTGGGGTTTCTGTTGTTTACACAGTTCACCTTAAAGATATGTTAATATCAGAGTTATAAAAAAAGAAGAATCTGTGAATTCGAACAAAGAAGGTATCCGAGGAAGAGTGCAGAACAAGCTAAACATGCAGTTAAGGGTTAAAATATCCTCCAGGGATTTAACAGAAACTTTGATCATGAGGAAAGAGTCAAGCTCAGACATTTGGCAAGATATCCCGATGCGGTTTCAAACTCAAAGATTTTCTCCGAGTCCACAAACGACGTGTTGCTGCTCTCATCCCATCAGAGTGAGGCGGGGACGCAGCTGTTTGAGACCGTGGGTCTGGAGGGGGAGATCAACCTGGTCATCAGGAAGCTGAAGGAGTGGGCCGCCCCTCGAAAAGTGGAGAAGAACCTGTTGATCATCTCCGACACCGTCTACATCAAGCCGGAGCCGCTGGGAGTGGTGCTGATCATCGGGGCCTGGAACTACCCCTGGGCTGTCACCATCCAACCGCTCGTTGGAGCCATCGCTGCTGGTACTGTTGCGTGTGTGTGTTTGTTTGTGTGTTTGTGGGGTGGCTGAAAGGGCAGTGGTTGTGCGATGTATCAAGGGCAGCGTTCACATTTCTATCTGATATCGGCGTTTCCCCCTGTGGTGGACTTTGTGAGGGGACTTGTTTGTGCAGCCATGATGCACAATGTCGCAGTTTCATTTTGAAATTTGAGGCAAGATTTGCAAACACCAACATTTTCCTAATTCCCCCGGATAGCACAAGAAGCTCAAAACTACTAGACCATCTCCTCTGGAGCTGATTTAATTGGTTCTTTTCTTTGTTGAATCCTTCCAACAAGTTTTGTGTCTAGTTTTTTCATAATCCTGCTGACACTTGAACAAACCTACAGACAGAGATGAAATCATAACCTCAATTATTTGTTATAACACTAATTTGTCAGTCCTGTTCATTTTCCTCCCCTTGTGATCACAACCACTCAAGTTCCTTTTTTAATCCTGGCGTTTCGCAACCGTCTTTCTTTTCCCTTTTGCCTCTGATAAGTGTGGGTCAAAGGTCACTCTGTGAACTCTTCTCCACTCTACGCATGATAGAGGTGTGAGTTATGTATTTTGTGGGTGTGTGTTCTCATGAGTGCAGGTAACATCTCAAAGGGCAAACGGTAATCTCTGAGTGAATCGCCCCTCTCCCAGATAGTAAGTGGACCTATGAATAACTCAAGATCGTCTCAGAGGCCGACCTCTGCTCTGAATCGAGTGTCCAGGCTCAGCCCAGAGCACTTTGTGATGCAAACCTCAGAGCTGAGTGTTTGCTTGCTACAGTTTAGCATGACACTGTAGTATCCTAACAGTCTTTAGGCTCATTCTTTATTCGCTCCTATGTCTTTTGTGTTGCTTGTCCATAGTGACCGTTCTACATAAGAGTGATAAATAGAGCTGCTGCAGGTAGATGGTTCATTTGTTGCTGTTTTTAGAGAATGAGAATGAACTCTAACATATCCAGCGCCTGTTTGCAAAGCACAGACTTTGCTCTTTGCTCCGCTGCATAATCAGATCTAACATGAAGGATAATGACGGCTCAGTAGATGATAAGTGATTTCCCTTGATTTGTTGACAAATGCCAGTTATTGGTTAGATTCAGCACATCTTGAAGTTGTTTAATTTAGACACGTGCTGTGTAATATTATTAAACATGCAATTACACCGCTTGTGTTCCACCAGAATACCTTTTTGTAAAGTTTGTTAAGAGTTCAGTTTTTGTCCTCAACAGTAAGCCATTTCTTATCAGAGAGTCTAGAAAAGCAGTAAAATAGAAATAATGAAATATATGGAAACCTCATCATATCTGTGAGGAATTGCTGTTCTATTTTCAATTAAAGGTTTTCAGCAAAACTACCACAGATTACGACAAAACAGAAAGCCCCAAATTACTATAGTCTGTGTAAAGCGCAGGAGTTACATATACCACCACAGAAAAATAAGCTTTCCATAATTTAACATGTTTAAATTTATATGAAATTTACATTTGATGCTTTTAAGGTTTCACTAGGGTGCTGCCTTGAGAAACTCTGCAGTACGTCTGGAGCCTCAAACTCTTGACTTTTGCATTTTCAAAAACGGAGAATGACAGGACCTGAGATATAGTAGATTTCAATATTTATAGTCTAGTAGTCAGAACTCACATGTGTATTAATTATTGATTATCGAATAACAGCAAACACAGGAAGAACTGAACTTAAGGAGGAGACTTAAGCAACACAAGTATTTTACTGTGTTTGTGACTCACTTCTAAGACCTCTCTTTAACTCTCAACATGATATCAGGCAATTGTTTCCTCCAGCATTAGTGAACACTGGGGTTAATCTTTATCTAATGTTTGATTTATCAACCCACTCATAAGCAAACACCTTTAGAAGTGTATTCAAGCATCAAGTGGTTAATCGTCACGCCGGTTTTACAATTATACTGGTCCAACACCCTGCACGCTGTGTACATCGGTGAATTGACAGTACCATGGGTGTTTTGCTTTCCCTTGACACAACCCTGGGAAGTTTGATGAGGCCAATCTACTGTCATAAACACATTTCATATTGAATTTGTGCAGACTCACATGGTAAAAGACAAACTGTGAGCTGCTTGTCTTATCTGATTTGTTTGTCATTTGCCTGTGCAGGAAATGCAGTCGTCATTAAGCCCTCTGAGGTCTGTGTTCACACCGCAAAGGTCATGGAGGACCTGCTGCCACTTTACATCGACAAGGTAAGCCATAACGACAAGAACCCACATATAAACATGACATCGGGTAAAAAGGTTGATGATCCTGATAATCAGGAGTACTTATCAGAAATCTCTCTCTCTGAGTATATACTCTGACTCAGTATTTACATGGTGTATTTGTAGTGATGCATACTGTACAGAGACAAGATTTATTTAGCTTTTATAATGTTCGTATAAACAGCCTCTCCATTCCCGGTGATTATCTGCAAATCTAAAAAGCAGAAATAGAAAACACAGCTCCTCAGTTGCAAAAGAGTAAATCTGTAACCACACTGGGGTGAGAGCCCTAATGAAACTAGTTTACTATAAAAATGCACAACTTAAGACTTTGTAAAAACTGCCCACACACCAAGAAGACATTCAACGTGCTTCTTCTAGCTCTGGCAGCTCGGTGACACCTGCCTGTGTCTTTGTGCCCGTGTGTCAGGAGCTGTACCCGGTCGTATCTGGAGGAGTGCCAGAAACCCAGGAGCTGCTGCGCCAGCGCTTCGATCACATTTTCTACACCGGAAACTCTGTGGTGGGCAAACTGATCATGGAGGCCGCTGCCAAACACCTGACCCCTGTGACCCTGGAGCTCGGTGGAAAGAGCCCCTGCTACATCGACAAGGATTGTGACATCAGCATCGCCTGCCGGTCAGAACAAGTTTTATATTTGACTAGCATTTAAATGAATCCAGTCTCTTCGTAAACGGTCGGTCCTGACGCGTGTTTTGACTGCAGGCGTGTCACCTGGGGAAAGTACACTAACTGTGGTCAGACCTGCATCGCCCCGGACTACATCCTGTGTGAGCCGAGCATCCAGGACCGGGTCATCGAAGAGGTCAAGAAGTCCATCAAGGTACTGAAGCTGAAAACACAACTCTTAGCTCTGCGGGAAAAGCAATGATGAGTAATTTGTTTCAATCTAAACCGAAAGCAACAACGTGCCCCCTGCATTCTTTTGCTACATTTATCGCAGCCATCAACAATATTCCAGAGTTTTTTAAGGGAGTCAAACACATCTGGTCCACTCTTAGTTTGCCAGCTTCTGGGTTGCGTTGTGGTAGAAACAGAGAAGTTTATAAACGACGACACAGTCTCTCCTATTGGCTTCCTGACTGATTCTTATCACAAGTCCCTCATCCCTGATGTTCCTCCTTTGTAGTATCTGTTTCCTGTTTGTTTACAGCTGCACAGTGTAGTGCATGGTCATGTGATACACTATTTCAGGTGTGTTTGTATAGGGAGATGAAGTGCTTGTGTGAACAGAGATTACTTAGCACGGATGTAGGAAAGGAAGCAAGAACAGTAAGCCATTGTTCATTTAGTTTTATTCAGTTTTCTTTGCTCCCACGTTCACAAGAATATTTCTTTAATTTCACATTGTTTTCTCTGGTAGGAATTCTACACAGAAAACCCAAAGACCTGCCCCGACTATGGACGCATCATCAACCAGCGCCACTTCAAGAGGATAATGGCCATGGTGGACGACAGCACCGTGGCTGCGGGAGGAGACAACGACGAGTCCGACTGCTACATCGGTAGAGCACGAAATCAATCTGGACGCATCTGCCTGACACATCTAGAAAATGTAGATAAATAAATAATGGAGTGTTTCTGTGTTGTGTTCAGCCCCCACAGTGTTGCGTGACGTGAGGCCAGAGGCGAAGGTAATGCAGGAGGAGATATTTGGACCTCTGCTTCCCATCCTGCCCGTCAGCGGCCTGGATGAAGCCATCAAGTTTATCAATAAGAGAGAGAAACCCCTGGCCCTCTACGTCTTCACAGCCAATGACAAGGTATTTAACCTGATAGACAAAGGTTGTATTCTGACACGCAGCGAACTACCTAACGGATGGAGACCTGATTGTCGTTTTAGATTTCATGATCGAAGGTAATGTTGTTTTTGCTCAACTCTACAAGGTGACACAGAGAATGGTGGATGAGACGTCCAGTGGAGGACTGCTGGCCAACGACTGCATCGTACACTTCTCTGTCAGCTCTCTGCCTTTTGGAGGAGTAGGTGAGTCACAAAAGGACACATCCTCACGCTAGAGTTTTAAAGCCACTGAAACAGAGAAGTCTGGACACACTGCTGGACCTGTTTCAGTTTGAAAACATCATGGTAACGCTTTAGACGGGCGTTTCAGCCTGGCTCGTACTCTTTGGCCACTTACACTTCACCGTCACATGTCAAAGATTTTTCCTTGTCTGTCTTTGTGTCTCAAAGCAACAGTATGATCAAGATTTTCCATATGCACCAATTTACTCCCATCACCCCGGTCACCAGTTAAACTCTCCTGTTTGTCATGTACAGGGAACAGTGGTATGGGCTGCTATCACGGCAAGTTCAGCTTCGACCAGATGAGCCACCTGCGTGGTTGTCTCATCAAACAGCTGAAGATGGAGGGCATGAACAGCATGCGTTACCCCCCCCACACGCAGGAGAAGCTCGGCTGGGTGCGCTTCTTCCTCCTGAGGAATCTAGATCTGGGCGCGATGGGGAAGATGGCGTTCTTGGCCGCTCTGGCTGTGATGGCTGCTGTTTTGTTGAAGGTGGGTTATGAGGGTCCAGAGAGATGCTTCGGGCTTATAGTTTCATCCAATTATGGTCACATTTTTCAAGATATTTCCACAAACAATAGAAAGAATTCATGAGGAAGTCACAAATATGTCTGAAAATGTAATTGCCCATAGTTTAAAACCACATTTTTCCATTTATCTGTGAATCCTTTTTGACTTTAGACATGTCCTAAACCTTATATACAATGAAAAATACATTTAATCATAAGGCAAAATTGATATCATCATGACATCACAATAAAGTTTGAAAAAGATGTATATAGTGGAGTAACACATTCCCTTTTGTAGCACTAGAGACCGAACCTACTGCTTTTCATTTTAACCAATCATCTGTTGTCACATGGTATCACTCAGGACATGATGTAAAAAAGTTAGCTTGGCCTGATTTGGGTTTATACAGCTTGTGCTAATTAAATGTCATTGTAAAGAAACAGATTATATATATTTTACAGATTTCATATATCTTTAAAAGCCAACAAACATCATCCCTATTTTAAATAACTAGTACTTTGACTTTTGATATTGTCTATATGTGGTCGTAGTAAAACTTTGAGTGCAAGACATTTACCTTTAATGTCGTATTTGTGTGTTTTCATTGAAACTTGGCGTCGGCAGCGCACACAGATACATTCATCAACCTCCAGACTCAGGACATGAGACGGCTCAAGACAATATACGCCGCCCTGCTGCTCTACAGCGCCACCAGAGGGCAGAAAATGTCACTTCACCAGCCTCTAACTGGAGAATGTTTTTTTTTCTTTTTTCAGATTTATCTTCTTTGAAGACATCCTGTCGGTGTCCTGATGACAAATCTGTTGTTTCCGTTGACCCCCGTGGACCAGAGAGAAGTTCCTGCATGAATCAAATCAGATCTGCAACAAATTTGAGAATATTCTGGATGTTGCATTAATATGTATTTAACATATCAGGACCAGAAGTGTCACGTAAATCACTGTGGAGAGAAGCTTTTACTTTCATGAAGGGGATTGTTTATTAACCAACTTAGGCTCTTAAATCTCTGCTCAGAATCATGAGTTATTTAGTTATTTAAACCTGTCAGATCAGGGTTGGATACAAATGTTAATTAAATATTCTTTACTGATATTATACCTAATGCAGCGTCATGCTCAAGCGACACTGCCTGAAGCTAAAGTAAATCTCACAGTCTGATTTCAGGGTTTTCCTCACATCCCTGTGCTATGAACAGGGGCTGTAGCTTCTACTAACGGCACTATCAATGCTCATCGTTTCTCAAATTGAACTAACCTGTGATTTTTTGTTATGCTAATGAATGGTTATTCTAGTGAAGGATTTTACATGTAGTTCATTCTGAGTCTGTTTCATTTCAATCTCGGATCAGCCGTGACCTTGACATTGAGCCTTGAGGCACCAGATCATTTCTGCCGGGTGTAGGTTCGGTTTGTATGTGTTGACTGAATCTTATGAAGGACATTATAATTTAATTTTTTATCTAACCACCAAATGCCTGTAACAACTTGTTTGAATGGTTAACAACAATAAGTTGCTAAATGTTTTTTTAATCACGCCATTAACCTTGATGGGCTTTTAATTAACAGTTAGATTAATTTACAATTCTATTGGATAAATATTGAAATAAATATATTTCTAATGGCATCAGCTTGTGAAGTGATTATTCAAGTGTGTTTCCTAATTTTCTGTGTCATTGCTTCCACTATGACACAATCAACTTCTATTGTCATCAATCTACATGAAAAGAATACGGCTGAACCAATTGTTTCATGGAACAAGACCTCAGTGGTGGAAGTGCTGCATGTGACGACTGGTGATTAAGATGCTGTGTTCACACATGTCATAAATAAATGATCGGTCTATTTGTTTATCTGTCCTGCTCAGGCTCTGAGGGTCACGCTTGGGTTTGAACAGCAGAAGCACATCCCTGCTGGCATTAGTCGTTAGTCCATCACATACAGAGACAAACCAATGTTCTAATCTTCATAATAATCTATACAATGTAGATATAAATTATGTATATACATATATTGAACCTAATCGAAACATACTTTTAATCAAACCTAGCCGTAGCCTTAACCTACATATCTACATAATGTACTAATATTCATGATGCGTCATAATTGTAGTTTATATGCACAATATGAATATACTTTTGTGTTTCATATAAACAGGAAACAACAGATTTGAAAGAAGATTTGTGTACATGATGCCAGTTTGGATTTTGTGACACCACTTAAGACGATATAAATTTAGTTTTTTACATATGTAACTGTAAACCCTCTGGGATAGGTCAAACCAGTGACAATCCCAGTAAACCATTAAACTGTTAGAGGCTGAGACACGCACACGCATGCACGCACATGCACACGCGCACACACATAAACTCTATGAGACTTTAGGGGACATACTTTGACTTGCAATGATTTCAAGGACACTTACTCTAACCTTAATCATAGTTATTACTTGTTTAACCCTAAACTTAACTAACCGTAAACTAACTTTAACCTAGGTGGAACCTTAGCCTCACTGTTTTAACAATCACATTATGGGGACTTGTCTTCCTTTTGGGGACAACAATTAAGATCCCATAACGAAAACAAGTCCCCATAATGTGACAACAGTATTATGTCCCCACAACATAATACCGGGACCACACACACAAAACCTTGTACTTCTGACCCAGATCCTTGATCTAATATTAACCGGATTTTACCCCAAACCACCAAACTGAGTCTTTACCCTCAAACAAAAGGGTGAGGCCAAAAAGTCCTCGCTCCGCATCTGCTCAAATTGGTCTCACAAAGACTCACACGTCACAAGTACACACACACAGACACACACAACTCCTCATAGAAGTTTCCCTCCCACCCTCAAATGCTGAAGGGTCAGAATGTGAAGGCAGTTTGAAATTCAGTCTCTGGTCATTGTGCTGCTCATGATCATGGGTTTTACATTCTACCTCCTGACTCTGCTTTCGCTCCTCTCTCCGTCGACAGGTAGGACACACACACTTACGCACACACCTCTGCAATGCACACACATCCTGCTGCTTATTTCAGGTTTTATACTTGAATTTATCAATAATGAAGAGATTGTTGCAACATTTTGTTCAGTTAGGTCTTTGTGAATGTGACTTGTAAAGCTGGAAAAGCCTTTCAGCTGGAGAACACACCGTGAAAACCAAGAACATACCGTGAAAACAATATAATGAACACAGTAGAAAAGAAAACAATTAAATATCTGCAGCACAAAGATATTCACATTATCCCTGACTTCAGTATTTTTCTCATGTTTGCTTCTGGACAATTGTGGGATTAGTCAACAAGAATATTTTTGAACCGACATTTCTTTTTCTGCAGGTGAATTTCTCAATAAATCTATCAATTGGTTTGTCAACAAAAAAAACCTGTGGAAAATGTCTCAAAACATAAAAGCAGCAAATTCTGCTTAACTGAGAGGTTGAAATGTTTTATTAAAATAGATCAACTGGTTTTCTCTTGATCGATTAATCTGTAAAAGTTATTGATCGCCGTTGCTAATTTCAATTGGACATAGTAATACCTTGAGTCAGTAATTGCAATTATGAAGTAATATCTAACGTTTGCTAAAAACAGATTTAAATTCATTCACAGAGCTTCTACAGCTTCTGAAGAGAAATATAAACAGATTCATTCAAGAAGTGAAATTCTTTCAGGTTTTGGCTCATTGGGAATCAACGAGGAAACATAAAGAAAAGAAGAGGGGATGATTTAAAATAAGAGAATAAAGTCTGTGTATTCGTGCCTTTTTCCGCACAAATGGGTTTGGCACAGGTGCGGGAGCCAGGTGGAGTAAAGCCAACCTCCACCTGATGTGCATTGTTCTCAGCTGGTGAGAACTGATGTCCCCTCTCAAAGCACGGCATTGTGGGGTTAATCTGCGTTCCTATATTAGCTAAATGGTTCTCTGTCGCACTGCTCATTCCCACAGTGGAGTCACACACCGGAGCTCCATTCACATCAGTGAATACAATACACAACCACAGCCCAAGACTCACAAGTGACTTCCCCAGCACCTGTTGGATGGATGTGTTCAGTAGTGTGAAGCCAGTGAAGTGGTTCTTTGTTTATTTCTGAGCCAGACGTTCACTTCCCACTGAAAACAAATCAGAGTAATCACAACACAACAAAGAGACTTGATCAAATAATCAGGGTGGCTTCTTTCTTTACACAACAACACCTTAACTAAGTGGAAGGATGTGATATGGGTCAGGGAATCACAAATTACATTCTGGTGCAAAATCAGATCCAGACGAAGGAGAGGATCCCAGAATTTAAAAAAAATCGTTTTGCAGCATTTTCATTGTTTTCTCAGATAATAATTCATGGATTTGGAGGAAAGAACACATCATATTGAGGGGACTGAAAAAAAAAACCCAATCATTGAGACAAATTTATTTAACAAACTGTTTAGACAGGTCCATGTCCCATCTGCAACGTTGACTTGAACTGCAGCCAGCCACCAGAGGGCGATCAAGATGATGTGGCTTCACTTATGTCATCTTTATGTACGGTCAATGGTGGAAAATTGTCAGTCCCAGTATTATATATTTCAGTATTTGTACAACATCTGGTTTAGGTACATAAAGCTTCTTAATAAAGCTGCTTTCCGATCATCTTTATATAATTAAGCATAAAAGACAACTGAAGGGCAGGATTACTAATGTGAGAAATTACCATTTCTTGGATCATATGTGTGTGTGTGTGTGTGTGTTTATGTGTATGTGTATGCATGTGTGCTTTACCCGCTCTGCCTTCTCAAAGTCCAACTGCACAGCACATAACACATAAGCACATCAACTGAAATCGCTGACTTGGGAAAACAAACCCATTGTGGCCAATAGAGCGTGAATGTGAGAAACGATTAAGTGCAGAGAGCCTCCTCAAGAACACACTGTCTGTCTGTGTGTTCCCTGCAGGTCAGTGGTGCTACCAGAGCCAGTACTCCTGTGATGACACATGCAGAGGTAAGTAAGACCTGGATATTGGGCTGCTCACCTAAGCTTCATTCAAAGAGCAACTTTTTAAGTTTAACCCTGAATGTAGAGAGGGTGCGTTCCTGCTCAACTCAGACTGGTTCCACTGGAAAACCACAAGCTGAGCCAGTCCGCGAGCTAACACTCAGGTGGTCCGGTCCAAGATTTGATTTTGTGGCCTCTTCTGTTTGTATCGTTCAGACCCCATCCACTGGGCAGCTCAGTTTCCCAGCTGTGGAGGGTTACGTCAGTCACCAATCAACATCGTGACCAGTAAGGTGCACTTCAACAGCGCCTTGCCACCATTCAACTTCATTGGCCACACCGACGTAATCAACATTACGGTGGAAAACAAAGGGCACTCAGGTAATTAAAAAAAGTTTGCTTTATCCTCCTTAATAGACAAAACAGACAGGATTTGGATTTGGGACACTTCTGGCATCGCTCCAGCACTTCTGGCCCAAGAAGATGGAGCCTAAAGTTGCCCAACGTAAAAATAAAATAAAAATAGTACATTCTAAAGTCCAAAACAAATGCGGGTCCTTTTTTGGCAAACATATGGTGCTCTAGGCCGGTGTAATCCGGATGTGAGCCTACAGTGGCCTGAATAGCTCAAAACTAATTCACATATATTGCTGTGGCCTGTTTGTGCCCCCGATCTGGTTAACAACAGCAGATCACCCAAGTCCCATCATTCCATTACGTGGGATTTGCCCACATGGGAGGGCAACTGAGTTTCTGAAAAGGTGCCTGTTGACTTGTCTCCTCCCTGCAGCTCACTTTCACCTGCCACAGTCGGTGCGGCTGACAGGAGGCGCTCTCCCCGGTCACTACAGAGCGGCCCAGTTTCACTTCCACTGGGGGGGGAATGGCAGACCTGGATCAGAGCACACCATCGACGGAGAGCGATTCCCCATGGAGGTACAGCCCTCACGAGACAGCATCAGACAGTGACATGCACCAGGAACTGAGAGAGCAGATGTACTTGAGTGGAGGCCATTAACAGTGACATGTATTATTGTTTGAGTTGAATTTAATTAAACATGTTTATCATGAGGACATTTCTCAGACTGGTGGTTAAGCTGTGTTTCAATGGGAAAGTTTCCTTTAAGTAAAGTGGATTATTTTCTTTTATTTATCTGATAAATATATTCAACTCATTTTCAGCGTGTGCAGCCTGAGGCAATTTGCACGTCTATCTTCACAGTGCTGCAGTGTAACATGAGTTATATAGAACTCTGCATTTATAAAGTATTAAATCGATATCCCATAAATAATTAAAGTGAAAAGTCAATATATTTTACTGTAGGAGCTACTCACCACTATTGGTATATTAGTCTGGAGGGATGGTGGAATACAGCTTTTTATTGTAGTCATATTACAACTGCTCATTATTTATTAATCTGACACAATATGAAAACTACAGACTGTTCTACAGACTGTACTACAGACAGTCACTCTACAGGCTTGTCCCCCTCTCTCTGTTCAGCTGCATATAGTCCACATCAAGGAGCCGTACGGTTCTCTGGCAGAGGCCGAACACGACATGGCGGGTATCGCTCTGCTCGCCTTCCTGTTTGAGGTAATGGGCTTGGGATGAGGTCGACCTCTGCTTTCTACATGTTTTAACTTTCACACGGTTCAGGGTTGTGTCACAGTGCTGACCCTCTCCTCACAGGAAACAGCAGACGACCATCCTAGTTTGAACACGGTGATAACTGCTCTGGGCCGAGTGCAACACAACGGTAGGAGCTGGGAAGTCACATGTGGGAAACTTGATCCATTTTTCACTCAATCGCACAATTTGACCAAATTCCTGACTTGACCTAATCTGACACGTCCGCTCTGTGTTAAGGCAGCAGCACAGTGATCCCAAACTTTCGCCTCAGTGACATTATCCCGTCTGAGAAGGACCTGCACAGTTACTACCGCTATGTGGGCTCCATGACTACTCCAGGGTGCGAGCAGGCAGTGGCCTGGTCGGTGTTTCACAGGACCCTGTCCATCAGCAGCCGTCAGGTGAGCAAGTGTCACTTGGTACAGTTACAGTGTTAACTCCATGTGTGTGTGTGAGTGTGTAGTGTGTTCACAAAGTGACTATAGGAAGTATAGATACCCAGGCAACAGGCAACATGCACTAAATAAGACAACTCTTTCTATCTCAGGAGAAGTAAGTGTTGGATCTGGCCTTGTTAGATCGATGGTTTGTTAGATTAAATTAGACATCAGATTGATTATGTTTACTGGTACTAATTGTATGCAGACATTCTGCAAAGTTAAAAAGCCAAAAGTCTGTGGTGAGGTAAACTTGTTTCTATTCGTCCCTCCAGCTGGATGCAGTAGTTCAGCAGTGTCAGTTCTGGACCGGACAGCCCATGACGGACATCTTCAGACCCACGCAGCCTCTGGACGGCAGAGTCGTGTACCGCTCCATGGCCGCCGCCGCCGCCGCCGCTCCGACAGGCGCGTGGTTCTGTGTCCTCTCAGCTGTGCTCATGACAGCGGGTCAGATAGTCTGACTCAGCACATTAAACACCTGGTGATCTCAGAAGTTAGTGTGTGTGTAAAGGGAACTTTTTACCTGTGTGTTAGTGTAGCAGCAAACTGTCAGTGCGCATGTTTATTCATCAAACTAAATGAATGCTACTGAATATCTACACACTACTAAGTTGTAAATAAAGATGGACGACATGTTCTCACTTCCTCAAATCCAGAAATGAAGCCAAAACATTCTCGTTAGGAACCCCCCCCCCCCGCCGCCCACCCATCTCGTGCTGATTTCATTTGAAGCCAGATCGATCAGTAATCAGGGGTAGGTCCAGCGAATTCCAGCGCTCGACCAATCATGATGTTTCCCCCTGTTTTTGCAGAATCAAATTACTAATTAAAAACCATCCTTATCAGAAACATCAACACTTGAACATATATGTGATAAATACACAATTAGCTTTACAGTCTGTACAAGGTGCCACAATCTCCACCTTTATCTCTAACCCTTGAATTACTAAGTTCCGTTTACCATCTTCTAACATTGAGGCGCCCCATCAAGACGCGTTGGCCTCACTTTCGTGAAGCTGTCATGTCGTCCATCTTTATTTACAGTCCATGTTGGAGGGAGTGTCAGAAATGATTGGGCAGAGTTAATGTTTTGTTTGCTGTTATTTTCCCTGCAAACATTTGCTGTCTAGTAAGATAAGATTATCTAGTAGGAATAAATTTGGTTTGATTTAGCAGCGGTAAATTCACTAACACTTAATGTGCAGTTACATAATAGATGTTTTTAAAGAATGTTAATTTTGTCTGTCATGCATCCGAGACCATGAACCTACTGCCCGGACTCCAGGACTTTCCCTCGGGGCACGCACCACCCCGAGGTTCACTTGGTGATTTTGAGCGAAATATCTTAATGTCAATAATTAAATCAGATAATATAACACAGCTTCTCGCTTTGCAGCACACGGTCTTGTAGCTACTTGATATGTGGATCTCCTCTCGAGCCAGTCAGAGTATATTGTTTTAAATTGGTTTATTTGTCAGAAAACTGAATAAGTTCTAGATGTGAATAAATATCTGTGATTCTTTGCGGACAAACTATTTATTCTCTGCTCCTGCGTATTATTTAATTTCTTTGAGTGCGGTAGAGAAATGTGGCACCAGATTTACTATAAAAACTGTAAATGGCCAGAGCAACCTGTTATATATATACACAGTGACTGGGCGTTTCAGGGATAAAACCAATAACGGATTGAATATCAGCAGAATCTCAAAGTGATCACTCCTTGAAGTTGTACCTTATTCAGACCCATAATGTTAAACTATTACATTTAATGAATCATTTTATACCAATTTCTCTGCTATAAAAAAAAACACAGATCCTTTCTGAACCATTAAACAACACCATCATGTGCATGTGTATGTGTCTCTGTGGATCTACACAGGAAACCATTTGATGGGTACCCAATGACAGATAAAGCTGTAAAACACAAGTAACATTTATTCCTTATTTGTCGAATATGTTTACACGAGTCAGGTCCTTTGTAACATTTGCTGTCTGTGCCTGATCAACTGACTCCTCTGTCAATACGGTTGCTTAAAAAGAAGAAGGGTGAGTGTTTGAAAGGCAACGTGGTTTCTAATTCTTCCTGACCTCAGTCTAATACTTCATTATCGTATTATCAGTAAACCCGATTCAAATATTCAAGGTGTTACTTGGTCGAGGTCACTGTTTTCAGTTTCTTGATCCAGTTCCTCAGGTGTTCCACCTGTGCAAGGACGCTACTCTTGGCTGTGCCTCCGGGGGCGCTGTACTGCTCCACGCTGCTCCTGTAGTCCCACACAGAGGACACGTCGCTTCCAAACAGCGGGCTACATGACAGAGCAGATACACACATCAGGAAAAAGAACAGGGAGAACACTGGAAAAAAAATCATGGCTGCATGGTAGACCGGAGAGAAAGAAAGTACATATTTTAAATATATATATTTTTCCAAATGCTTATAGGTTGCTCTTGTGTATGAGTAACAGAGAGACAATCACCTAAGAGCACTCAGGTCTTCCACAGTGAGTTGGTTCAGTGCAATATTTTTGGACTCAGCCATAAACACAGCTTTACCAGAGACGCCATGGGCCTCTCTGAATGGCATCTGCAACACAAAGTAACAGCGTAACACAGAGTAGCACAAAAACAAATCATCACACAAAATCACAACCTATCTCTCAAGTTCTCACCCCCTTCCTCACAAGGTAGTAGGCCAGATCTGTAGCCAACATGTCAGGACTGAGGGCTGCTTCCATCACACTCTGGTTGATCTGAAACACAAAAGAAACCTCATTGGAAACTAAATCATAGTCAGTTTGTCTCAGAAATCTTCAGCATTATTTTTGTAGAAAACGTAGGGTTTGAACCGTGACTAAAAAAAACACTGTTACAGTCCGAGTGTTATTCCAAGTCCATTGTACTACGTTTACATTTAAACATTAACCCTGCTACGGATACGCAGACTCCAGAGACCCAGCAAAACTGAGAAGCCAATGCTTGGTGTAGTTGTTTTTTCAAAATGATTAACAGTGAATCTCAGACCTTGAGAGTTGACATGACTCCAGTCGTCACCTGCAGCACAGCATGCACAGTATCATAGCAGTCAAACATGGCCTCCTTATCCTCCTGTAGAGGGACAACAAACACAAAGACAATGTTCAGAAACAAAGTTCTTCCCATGAAGCGAAAGACGCACAAAAACACACTTTCCCACCTGCAGGTCTTTGTTGTAGGTGCTGGGCAGGCCCTTCAGCGTCATCATGAACCCTGCACACTGAAACACAGACAAGCCTGGTTCAACAAATGCAAAAACGTTAAACAAATTTAACGAGAAAGCAGTTAAGAACCTAATTATGGAAATTGGTTAAGAGTTTAAGCGAAATCCTGCTAGCTAACAAACGCTAATGAGAACGTGACCTCGTAACAAGGTGTCTTCAGGAACTTCTATGTTTAGTCTTACCTGGCCAAAGACACGACCTGCTTTGCTCCTGATCAGCTCCAGACTGTCGGCGTTCTTCTTCTGGGGCATCAGACTGCTGCCTGTGCTACACACACAAACACACAGATACAAAACGTAGGTGAGGGTGAGGACAAACACAGGGAACACGGAAAAGTGGTACACACGGAGGGAAAACACAAATACAGTCAATCTTTCACTTAAATTACATAAAATCGCTTTAGTCGTTTTTTGCATGATCCTTCTACTAGACAGACAAACAGCGATGAAAATATGAACCCTGTTGGTGGAGGTCGTATTTTTCGGTACTTTACGGATGGCACATAAAATGCCAACTGACCTGTAGGCGTCCGACAGTGTGATGAAGGAGAACTCCTTTGTGCTGTACAGCAGCAAGTCCTCCGCCATCTTACTGAGGTGGGTCACACACAACGAAGCCCAGAACAAGAACTCCACTAAAGAAACACACACAAGGAAACACAAACATTAGACAACTCAGGCAGAGGTAACGCCATCTCAACATGTCAAGCACGGCTGCTTGCCTTGTGGTTTACTTACCAACAAAGTCTCTTTGGCCCGTGGCGTCCATACTGTTTAGACTGATGTCCTCAAACTCTAACTCTGCAGATTCAGAAGAAGAAGTTGTATTTTTATTAACTTGCAACATTGATTTGTTTTTTGACCACTTAGAGGCAACGGAAAACAAACAAGCATTGACATGTAATCCCCTTTTAAAGAGCCATGTCTCTTCTGTTTGATAATTATCTAATACTTCCCATAAAGCTATTTGAAGTTGCACATTGTCATTTGATGTATAAAATATACGTTATAGAGTTGTTAAGCCTTAAACTCTGTGGTTATTGTTTTGGCAAAGTGGCCTGACCTTTCTGCAGTAACTCCCTGTCGATGTCAAACGGCGTTCCAGCGATGGCACCGCTAGTAAAGAAACGTTCTTATTAACCCATCATGTCTGCGTGTGGAAGTCAGTGTCAGATGAGTGTGTGCTCACTGTGTACCTTCCAAGAGGTAAAATATTAACTCTTCTCCTGATCTCCTGAAGCCGGTCGACATCTCTGCTCAGAGCAACAGCGTGACTGAGGAGCGGTTCAAATGTGGGGAGACAGAATAAGGAGGCTGACGTTGAGCAACATATGATATATTTGGTATAAAAGCAGGAGACGTGCACTGCACAGCAAGTTTCTCTGTGTGAAGGTCACCTTAGAATCCAGTGACTCCACCTGATTGGCTGAGCTCTTTGCATGTGGGTGTAACCGGGAAACAGGACGTTGATTTCTCTGAGGGGCAGAGAGAGGGGACAAACTTCAAGAGGGCGCAGGTGCCAGCAGGAGTGAGTGGTTGCACGTGAGACTGTGTGTTGGAAGCTTACACTGCAGCCCGCTCCACCATGGTAGAGATCATCTGGAGGGCATCTTCCGTGAGGGTTGAGATGGCGTCTCGCAGCCACAGCCTCATGTCAGTCACCACCTGATCAACCAAAACACAGAGAGCACGGCCTCAAGGGCTACTCCTTCCTTTGAAACAACTCAGCGACTGAAACCCAGATGGATCTCTCAGTCAGTTGAATTTTAACCCTAAGAAGACAAACCTGGTCATTTCTGCTCCTGCCAGTGTGCAGCTTCCCCGCCGGAGCACCAATCAGCTCCTGAGAAAACAACCAATCACAGAACTATGACATCTCTTATCACAACCATCAGGTTTTTCAAGTTTTCAAGGTAAATTACAATAAAAAGAGCTAAAGCAAGATTGTGTTAGTCTCTCCCGGTTACAATTTCCCCTGTTATATCTGGGTGAGGTTTTCATAGAGGCTGGTACTGGTTTCTACCAAACCCCACACATATATAAAACATTCAATTTGTGAATCTTGTCTTTATGTTGAGGGAATGAACAAAAATACACGATCTTCTTTCAAAATATAGTTTTATAGTTTTTACTGTTTATGTAAGTGGAGCATTGTAGTTTTTATGTGATTCTAACAGGAATAAACTTGGTGCTCTAGTGGCTAAATGCACTGTAGTCTGATGTATGCGATTGTCTCAAAATAAAATACAGTACTGGTGCAATACAGAAAATACAAGTCAGTTGATTTAAATATTCTGGCAGGTTAGAAAACCAAGATCATGATATTTTACTTTTACATACAATTCTTCAGCCAGAGTCAAATTATATTTCGGTTATTTATTTTTTAGTTGTGGCTGTCTTTCTTACTTGTTTCTGTTTTACTCTGAAAGCTTATTGCTTAGACTGGTCCATCACCAGTACGATTGTATGTGTTCCTGATTGTCTGACTTCGATATCACAATAACAAACAGGAGGCCTGGTTGTTAGAAATCCCTCGTGCAGAGTTAGTGACACTCACCTTCAGTCTACGCTCGTTGGCAGTATGAATATCTTCATCTCCAGGTTTAATAACAAAAACACCTTTAGACCACTCTTCAGAAATCTGAAAAGAACGAAACATTTTTACGTACTTCTATATATAAATCAATTTGTATCAAGCGTTTGTATCATATGGACTTGTTCTTACATATAAATATAGGTCTCCTTTATGTATATATGCTTATTAGTTAGAAAGATATGGAAATAACCCACATTTGTTCGATTATAAAATAAAAACAATAAACAATAATCCCTTAACTTTATCATCACAGACATATCTGTAATGGTGTTTATGTATTAAAACCTTCATTAAGAAACCTTTTATTTTACAGAATAAACAATGCTTTTACGTTTATATCTTAAAAAAAATCCCACATCCCGCATCTACTGTTATGATTACGTGAGAAAACACTAGGATATCCTGGGTGGGTTGATGAAGATCATAACATGCGACAGACGCACAAATGAAACAAACAAACAAAATGTGTCAGGATGATCAAGCTGTGTCGTACACACAGACTCGAATGTCAGGAGATCTTCTGGTGGTCCGGTCCTGCCTCTGCGTGCTGGACCACGCCAGAGGTTTCTGTGTTGTTGTGACTGAGTGGAAAATCTCCTGCTTTATTGTTCTTGTCTGGAAATGTCTAAAGTGAGTGTGAGTAGTCTTTGTCCCTGTGTCCTTTGTCCCTGCAGGTTGTTATGTTGTTTGTCCCTGTGTCGTTATGTCGTTTGTTTCTGTATGATGTTATGTCGTTATGTCGACCCTCATGTGGACAAACTGTATTTTATGGATGGATGGAGAACGGTATCGCCAAAACTCTATTCACAAGAACCTGGTCCCAGGCCCAATGGTCCTATGGTCCCAGGCTCAGCCTCCACAGATGTCCACTATAACATCAAATCAACATGATATTGTTCAGCAGCATAGAGGCACATTTTCAGCTGTTACAGTAATCCACACTGGAGGGACAGCCAGGGACACCCTCCCCATTCATCCAGCGGGGAGGGAACGCCCTGCGGCGGGGTGTATGTGCGTTTTCTCCGGGGAGTTTACCTGCTCCAGCCCGGGCAGGATCTGCTTCACCTCTTCGGCGGTGAGCAGCTCTGCCTTCTCCAGAGCCCGCGCGTACGCCTTGCTCCCTCGGACATCAGCGTCCCACATCCTCTGGTCATACGCGATGGACGCGTTGAACTTCTCCATGACTGGGTCGGTGTCTCCCACGAAGCGACCCCCCCACAGCTTGCTTCCCTGCGGAAACAGAGACACAGAGACTCGGTCAACACGGAGCGCTTCACATGTACCTGTTAGCTGAGCGTTAGCTTCGCCCGGGTAGCGGCGGACAGACGTTACCTCTGTGGCGGCCATGTTTACTGCCAGTGGAGACTCGAGCTGTTAAATATGAGCCAGATGTAAACACGCTTTGCCGTGACGTCACCGACTGACGCGCTGAAGCGGAGGCTGCGTCCCAATACTCCATTTCTCTTGGGAAACTTCCCATCTGAGTGCCATGACCAGGGCTGCGTCCCAATACTCCATTTGGGTTAGGAACCTTCCCATCTGAGTGAAATGACCAGGGCTGCGTCCCAATACTCGATCTGGCTTAGGAACACTCTCATCTGAGTGAAATGACCAGGGCTGCGTCCGAATACTCCATTTGGGTTAGGAACCTTCCCATCTGAGTGTCATGACCCGGGCTGCGTCCCAATACTCCATCTGGCTTAGGCACCTTCCCATCTGAGTGACATGACCAGGGCTTTGTCCGAATACTCCATTTGGGTTAAGAACCTTCCCATCTGAGTGTCATGACCCGGGCTGCGTCCGAATACTCCATTTGGGTTAGGAACCTTCCCATCTGAGTGTCATGACCCGGGCTGCGTCCGAATACTCCATCTGGCTTAGGCACCTTCCCATCTGAGTGACATGAGGTATATAATGGGAGGAGGAGCTGTTGAAAGTCTCATTCGCGGAAGAAGTTTGACACGTACACACCTCGGTGACTCAGCACAAAGAACCAGGAGAGACTGTAAGTAGCTGTTTGACGATGAATTATCAGATTTAAAAATACTATCAAAGTAAAGTTCAGGCCCGGATCTAGACTGCTTAGATCGAGGGGTGTGGATTAATAAATTTGCAGTAGGAAACTTTTCACACAGTGGACTTAGGGTTGAGAGGTTTTCCAGAATACATCACATTAGGAAATTCTACAAAGTCTTGGTATTATAAAAATAATCATAGTTGATTATCATGGGTAATGTCCAGCCAACTGGTCATCTTTATTCTGTCCCATTTGAATCTGCAATTCAGGGTCATATAATTCGACTCAACAGAATTTCCTGATTTCTGAATTAGTTGCTAGACACACGGCTGTGTTTGAAAAAGATATTCTCTGATTAAAATTGATCTTTATTCGAATTATCCAATATCAATTGATAAGAAGGACAGAACAATCAACAGGTGGAAAAACAAGTTTTGTTTTTGGTGTCTTCAGAGGACAAGCAAACATTTCTGGGAGTGCACAGTTTGTTTATCTAATAAAGCAAACCAGGCTGTTGAACTTGTTTTTTTAACATATTTTAAATGAATGACACATAACACAATATCTACAATTCCTGTGTAGATATGTGTTAACTTTTATTTTATTATATTCTATATTTCCTTTAACTCATTTATGATGGTAAGTATTTATTTTGATTTGATTACAATTTTGCTTTGTGGCAGAGTGAGGAGATGATCGATGATTGATGATATTCTCAATCATTCTTGTTTTGCCTTCCTGTAGATAAGATCCTAATTCAGCTGAAAACCACGTGATAAGAATGGAACCTAAATCGGAACCAATGGACAAAAGTTTTGAGGTACTGATTGTGTCCTGTGTAATGAAAAGCATTACTTTGAAGGAGGCAGCCCCTGAATTGAGACACAGTGGTCTTGCTTAAATCGGATGAAAATATTCTCCCATGATTCACTTAAATATGGATTATTTTTCATTCCTATAGGAAGAGAAACCACATCCAACCCATTCTTTCAAGTGGACATTTAAAGGGAAGAAACCCACATTATTCTCCTGCAACAGAGCTGGAACTGTGGAGGACTCACTGAAAAGGAATCCACAATTTGAGGGAATAGCTAAAAAGAACCAAGGCAAAGAGCTTGTTCTTCTCAGGAATGGGAAGGCTATTTGTTCACACTTTCCATGCAGCTTAATTAAAGATGAGTGTTTAACTGTCAAGTTTATCAAAGCTGTAAACACGCCAGGGAAAAAAGCTGATGGCTCTGCTCATGTCAGACGAAAGGGCTCATCTGATGAAATTGTGTTGTTTCATGTACGGGTGATGGGGGGGGAGGGTGTAAGGTACATCTTGAAGAACCCAGACTTAAAAAACGAGGTTCACGAAATGACCCTTTTCGCGTATAAAGGGGAAACGGTAGAGCAAGCTCTGAGACGAGATTCTCGATTTCTGGATATTGTATTCGAAAAGAAATGCATGCTCTCTACTGATGACTTTGTCGTGGACATGTCCAATCTGGTGGATGACCTAGGTGGCAAAATTTACACAATCACAGAGGACGCTGAAGAAAAGCAGGATCCTTCAGAGCAGTCAGTGAATGACAATACCGACACAAGTGGTCACACGGCAGCAGAACCAACCTCAGTGCACAGCTCAGAAACAGTGAGGACTTACCTCTCTTCACAGTTTGAGAATTTTATAAATGGGGAGAAAACTGTTCCGTTTGGGGATAATACCCTTCCTATAACGGAAATCTTGCATGTGGAGTATGAAAAAAATGCTCAGACATGCAGAGAATGGAAATTAAAGAAGGAACTGATGGGTTTCAGTAATTCGGTTTGTCAGGTTATAATAAACGGGAGGGCACTAGGCAGTGGCTTTCTCCTATTTGAACGGTCTGTCCTCACAAATGCCCATGTGGTCAAAGACGTTTATAATGACAGTGAAAAGGAGCTTAATACCAAGGTCATTGTCCATTTCTCTTATGAGAGTCAATATCAGATGGAGAGTGGACAGGATTCAGTTGACGTAGAAGTAGAGGAGGTCGCTTTCTTTGAATACTGTCCTGAGAAGATGTATGACTGGGCTTTGTTAAAGCTCAGGGCTGGTGTGAACTTGCCTCCTGCTCTGAACAATACTTTTTCAGAGGCTAACCAAAGCACTGGTGTTTGCATCATCGGGCACACTGATGGTGGAGTGAAAAAAATAGATCCATGCTTGAGTATTGCACCTGAAAACCAGAACCAGGATGTGAAGAAGAGCAGCCTCATTTATCACGACAAAACTAAATTGATTACTCCGCGTTACTTTGAAAGTGTGGCAGAATCTGTTGAGCCTCACAAAACTTGTTTTAATGAAGGGTTGTCTGGCGCTCCTGTCTTTGATAAGGACTTCAACATTATAGCAATGCATTCAGGCGAGTTTACGTACAGAGAGAACAAAACAGAGACAAGAAAGAGTGTGATAGAGTATGGCTATCCTTTGTTTGACATCTTTGACCACATAGACTTTCGGGAGCAGCAATATATCATTTGGTCAGAGCTGCATGAAGACGATGAGTACTGTTAAGAAACTGGTTGAGAGTAGAAACCTCAAAGCATTCAAAGCTGTTGTACGCAGACCAGTGGATGATGACAATTAAAGGGAGTTTTTTTAATTCTTCTGTCAAAATGAGGAACCTGTCCCAAAGGACACTTAATAAATGTACACAGACAAGTACAGTGCGACCTGCTGACAAAAGACAGTCAGTGACCAGTGAGCGAATCTGTTTTCATAGATCAGGACTCTCGTAAGGAAAGGCAGGGAGTTTTAGAGGGATCAAACTGATGCTGGTTTATAATAATAAAGTAACATTAATCACTTTTTGGATAAAGGGAGCAGTGATTTTTACCCTGATTGCAAATACTTGTTTTTGTTGAGGCTGTGTTTTGTTCTTGTGAAAAACAAACATGTTTTTTTTAAACTCAACTATCATTATATGAGCTACAAATCTCCATCGTCATGTTTTTTAACTTTGTGTCTTTTAGATTTCTGATTTAACCATTTGTTTTTAAATGTGAAGCATTTTGTGTTTATTTGCTGTATTTTGTCGTTCTATATGAAATGAGTCGGTTTCTGTTGTGGAAAGGTCCTTGACCAGATAATTGGAAGGATCGTACCTGGTCCAAACTGGGGGATTCTTTTACTTAATTACTCTGTAAGAAAATGACAATGATGTACGGGTGGGGCTTCAATTATTTTATTTTTCTTGTATGAGTTTTGGTCGTCATTTAAAGGGGACTTATTATGAAAATTCCACTTTTTTGGGCTTTTACACGTTAATTTGGGTATCTGGCATGTCTACCGTCCCAAAAACTCTGGAAAAAAACAACTCCCACGATTTGTTGTGGTTCCCCTATTTCAGAAACGAGTGCGTCGAATGGGATTACGACCGAAATAAACATCATAGTCCCACCATGACCATGTAGGGTTCTCGCTACATGGCCTTGGACGAGCGAGCTAACGATAGCCGGGCTAACGTTAGCGTTAGCTCGCTGCTGCTACCCGTCAGACATTTAAGTGGCCGCATAAATAAGGGACCCCAGGGACACCGCTAAACGTTGACTCAACACTGTGGAAGGTGCCACTGCTGTGCCAGCTCAGGCTCCCACTGCTCCCACTGTGGGGCTGCGCTGGGGAGCTGGGGCTCTCGCAGCCAGGGTCACCGGGGGTGAGGGGGGCGGGGCACTCAAAACAGGTCAATCTGAGGAGGGCTGTTTTAGACATGGTCAAAAGGTGCTGTTTTAAATGATCCTTGTGGTATTTTGACCAAAATATGTTAGACATTTCATTAAGACCCAAAGGAACCATATCAACTCTTGTAAAATGGGCATAATATGTCCCCTTTAACATGAAGGTATTTTCTTTAATCAGCTAAATAAATGTATGAATGAAAGGTCAAAGATCGAAATCTGAGTTAAATAACATAATCTGACCTTTTCTGTCTCAATTGATGTCTGTTGGTGAAACTACACTTGTCCATATCACTGCACACATCTTTTGTATAGATATTAGTGTGTGTTTTGTGTTTTTAACTGGGATATAAATGTAATTATTTCTTTGCTGATTATCATAGTTATTATTTCTCTGCATGGATATTTCTGTATTTTCTAGTTTTGTGATATTTTAACAATATTTCAGTTGAGGCTTTAACAACTCCAAAAGTTGAGAGACATGACCCGGGTTGCATTCCAATAGTTAACTTTACTTAGAGTTTTCTGCCTTTCCTGCACTATGTATTATTGTTTGTCATTATTCTGTGTATTTTTTTATGGTTTCTTAATTTCCTGTTGTATGTTAAAGGAAAGATTCAACAATTTAAAATCAGTATCTAACACTGTCTCATCCACCACGAGCCTGTTCCTAGTTTGTGCTTGTCTGCAGTGACACAGATTGATCAACAGGTGGAGATATTTTGAGAGCTTTGTTCTTTAGTTATTATGATCTGAGTGACAAGGTACATAATAAGAGGCGGATCTGTTGAAAGTTTCATTCGCGGAAGACGTTTGACACGTACACACCTCTGTGATTCAGCACAAAGAACCAGGAGAGACTGTAAGTAGCTGTTTTCGATGAATTATTCAGATTTAAAAATACTGTCAAAGTAAAGATCAGGCCTGGATCTAGACTGATTAGATCGGGGGGGGGGGGTTGGAATAAGAAATTTGCAGTAGGAAACTTTTCAAACAGTGGATTTAGGGTTGAGAAATTTTCCAGAACACGTCACAATAGGAAATTCAACCATGTCTTGGTATAATAAGTATAATCACAACAATATGACCTGGATCTAGAAGTGGGCCGGCGTGGGCAATGTCCAGCCAACTGGTCATCTTATTCTGTCCCATTTGAATCTGCAAATCAGGTTTATTTAATCCGACTCAAGAGAATTTCCTGATTTCTGAATTGGTTGCTGGACACTGAGCTTTGTTTGAAAAAACTATTCTCTGATTAAAATTGTTCTTTATTCGAATTATCCAATATCGATTGATAAAAAGGACAGAGCGATCCACAGGTAGAAAAACAAGTTTTGTTTTTGTGCTAACTTCAGAGGACAAGCCAAAGTTCCTGGGAGTGCACAGTGTTGTGCAATAATGGATTAAACGTGTTACCATAAAATGGTGTGACTTTCGACATTCAATAAATTTGGTTATCAAAATAAAATATTGAATATTAATATTAAAATTATATATATTAAATAATAACTTTCATTAATTAAAGTTACATCGGGGGACCACCCTTCAAATTAAGGGGAAGATATAGCAGATTTATTGATTAAGTCTCACAAAAGTACTTACTAAAGTAAATTTGGAACTCTGATTAACTATCAAATTAAAAACTATTACAAAAATTACCATATAGATAGTTAGCTAAGTTGAAGGATATAGAGTTCTTGACAGTGCAGAGGTTAGCAAAATGCACTTATGCAACATTAATGAAAGCACATTTGTGAAAGAAAACATTTATTATGAAGATAATAAAGTATAAAACCACAAATTACTAACGGTGTGCTTAATATATAAAGATGTGTATCTGAGTATGCATGTGTGTGTGTCTGTGTGAGTCAGCGTGCTTCCAAAATGGGGATTGGCCACTCCCAAGATAACGCCCCCCCCTTGGGGCCGAGCTGTAGTTCACAAATAACAGGTCCCAACAACAGTTTGTTCGTCTACTAAAGCAAACCAGACTGTTGAACTTATTTTTGATTTTGGTGTTTGGTGGCGCTACTGTAAAATAATTCTGAACATGAGTTTTGCCAACAAGATGTGAATCCCACTTATCTATTTCATTACTATCTACACCATGGATATCGATCTGTGGATCGTGTATCAGAGATCGTAATGGTGGATCCAGAATGGCGGATTCTGTATCGTGCTGGCTGATCGTAATAATAATGGCGGAACCTTTATCATGTTGGCATCTGTTAATGGTGGTGGACGGCAGCTGATGATGGATCCTAACTGGCGGCAGTGGACAATGACTTAGGATTAAAGTGGCATCCGATTTTGATGGTGGATCATGATCTTGCTTGCTGCTGACCATAGACCATACCTGCAGCAGGACTGCTTGATACATAGTATCTTTCCTCTGATACTTGACCATTACTGACAATAATCCATAAATTCATTGACCTTCTGCTATCCTTCAAAAATGTTTACCCTTATCAATACTGCTAAAACCTTTATCCTGATGATGTTCTCCTTTAGACATTACATCTATTGCACTTCTGTCCGTCCTGGGAGAGGGATCCCCATGGACATCACACCCTATTAAAGCCCTAAAGACAAAATTGTGATTTGTGAATATGGCCTATACAAATACAATTTGATTGATTTAATTGAATGACTATCTACAATTCCTGTGTAGATATGTGTTAACTTTTATTTAATCATATTTTATAACTTGCTTTTATTCATTTATGATGGTAAGTATTTATTTAGATTTGTTTCCAGTTTTGCTTTGTGGCAAAGTAAGAAGAGGATTTTTTAATATTCTAAGTTATTTGAAATCAATCATTATTGTTTTCCCTTCCTGTAGATAAGATCCTAATTCAGCTGGAAACCACTTGGTGAAAATGGAACCTAAGTTGGAACCAATGGACAAAAGTTTTGAGGTACTGATTGTGTCCTGTGTAATAAAAAGTACACCAAATTCAAGTTGTTTCAAAACTATATTTTGAAAGTTATAATATTATAAACATATAATATTAATAATATTTTCTCTCTTATCTCAAGAATAAATCAGATGCTCTGAAAGAGGAAGAGAGTTCATCTGGTAAACCACCTCTTGTTAAAAAGGTTTGTCTTGTAAAATACACATGTTTTATTCTTCTGTATCATTTAACGTTAGGTTCAGTCTGTGTTGGTGCTCACTTCCATCTCACTCAGCCATGTTTTAGATGATCAGTCAATAGCTGTGTCTCAAGTCAGGGGAGTGTATCCACTACCTCTTTGAAAAAACAGTATCGTCACTGACTCACAATGAGTTCTGGGATAGAAGGAGGCAGTCCCTGAATTGAGACACAGTGGTCTTGTTTAAATTTGATGAAATTATTCTCCTGCGATTCACTTAAATATGGATTATTTGTCATTCCTATAGGAAGAGAAACTACATCCAACCCATTCTTTCAGTTGGAAATCAGTGGAACAGAAAACCACATTTGTGTCCTGCAACCGAGCCGGAACTGTGGAGGACTCACTGAAAAGGAACCCATTTTTTGAGGGAATAGCTAAAAAGAACAAAGGCAAAGAGCTTATACTTCTCAGGAATGGGAAAGCTATTTGTTCACACTTTCCATGCAGCTTAATTAAAGATGAGTGTTTAGAGGTCAAGTTTATCAAAGCTGTAAACACGCAAGGAAAAACTGCTGTTGGCTCTGCTCATGTCAGACGAAAGGGCTCATCTGATGAAGTTGTGTTGTTTCATGTACGGGTGACGGGGGGGAAGGGTGTAAAACGCATCTTGAAGAACCCAGACCTAAAAAACGATATCGGTGTTGACGAAATGACCGTTTTCGCGTATAAAGGGGAAACGGTAAAGCAAGCTCTGAGACGAGATGCACGATTTCTGGATATTGTATTCAAAAAGAAATGCGTGCTCTCTACTGACGACTTGGTCGTGAACAAGTCCAATCTGGTGGATGACCTAGGTGGCAAAACGTACACAATCACTGAGGTCAAAAATCTACCAGACAGTCAGCCTAGCAGTCTTGAAGAGGATTTTGTACAGTCAGCTGAGTCTCAGAGACCTGAAGCTGAAGAAACCCAGGATCCTTCAGAGCAGTCAGTAAATGCCAATACCGACACAAGTGGTCACACGGCAGCAGAACCAACCCCATTGCCTATATCAGCAGAAATGAGGAGTCACCTCTCTTCACAGATTGAAAATTTTATGAAATGGAAGAAAACGGCTCCCTTTCGGGATGGGGATAAGACCTTTCCTATGACGAAAATCATGAGTGTCGAGTTTGGAAAGAATGCTCAGGCGTGCACAGAAGTGAAAACAATGAAGAAACTGATGGGTTTCAGTAATTCGGTTTGTCAGGTTAGAATAAACGGGAGGGCAGCAGGAAGTGGCTTTATCCTATTTGACAGGTTTGTCCTCACAAATGCCCATGTGGTCAAAGACGCTTATAATGAGAGTTTAAAGAAGCTTAGTAATAAGGTCACTGTCCATTTCTCTTATGAGAGTCTGAATCAGATGGAGAGAGAACAGGATTCAGTTGCAGAAGTAGAAGTAGAGAAGGTCGCTGGCTTTGAATACACTAAGGACGTGTATGACTGGGCTTTGTTAAAGCTCAGGGCTGGTGTGAACTTGCCTAACAGTCTGTTAAATAAATGTGGATACGTTAACCAAAGCCATGGTGTTTGCATCATCGGTCACCCTGATGGTGGAGTGAAAAGAATAGATCCATGCTTGAGTATTGCACCAGAAAAACAAAACCAGGTTGTGGAGAAGAGCTGGGTCAAAAATCAAGACAACACCAAATTGATTACTGATCGTTTCTTTGAAGGTGTGGCATCATCTGTTATGCGTTGCAAACATTTTCGTACATACAAAACTTCTTTTTATGAAGGGTCGTCTGGCTCTCCTGTCTTTGATAAGGACTGCAACGTTTTGGCGATGCATTCAGGAGGGTATCCTTACAAAGACGAAAAAACAGGTACAATAAAGAGTGTGATCGAGTTCGGCTATCCTTTGTCTGACATCCTTGAACGCATCAAAATCCAGTTGGTGGGAAAAAAAGAGGCTGACGAGACTTTTAAGGAGTTCTTTGAATTCTGTGACAAAGAGGAACCTGTCCCAATGGACACTTGTTAAATGTACACAGACAAGTACAGTGTGACCTACTGACAAAAGACAGTCAGTGACCAGTGAGCGAATCTGTTTTCATAGATCAGGACTCTCATAAGGAAAGGCAGGGAGTTGTAGAGGGATCCAACTGATGCTGGTTTAGAATTATAAAGTAACAGTAATCACTTTTTGGTAAAGGGAGTGGTGATTTTTAGCTTCAAATACGTTTTTGTTGAGGTTGTATTTTGTTCATGTGAAAAACAAACTTTCTTTTTTTTAAGACAACTATCATAGTATGAGCTACAATAATCCATCGTCATGTTTTTAAACCTTGTGTCTTTCAGATTTTCGATTTAACCATTTGTTTTTCAATGTAACGCAATTTGTGTGCGTTTGCTGTATTTTGTAGTTCTATATCAAATGAGTAGTTTTGGAAAGTTCCATTGACCAGATAATTGGAAGGATCGTACCTTGTCCAAACTGGGGGATTATTTTACTTATTAAGCTGTAAGAAAATCACAATGATGGAGGGATGGGGCTTCAGTTATATTCTTTCTTGTGTGAGTTCTGGTCGTCATTTAAAATAAATGTATTTTCTTTAACAGCTATATGAAAGTATGAATGAAAGGTCAAAGATCTCGTCCACATCACTGCACACATCCCTTGTATAGATATAAGTGTAAGGGGTTGTTTTTAACTGGGATATAAATGTTATTATTTCTTTGCTGACTAACATAGTTTTTTCTGCATGGTTATTTTTTGTATTTTCAAATGTTTTGATGTTCTAACAATATTTCGGGTTAAAACTTGCCCATTGGGGTTTCTGCCTCTCCTGCACTGTGTAGTATTTGTTTAGATTTTTCTATGTATTCTTTTAATCTTTGCTGAATAAAACATAAAATACCTCTGTGAATTGTTTCTTCAGTTCCTGTTGTCCACAAGTTCAATCTTTGTTCTTTAGTTGTTGTGATCTGAATCCACAACAAGGTTTTCTTACATGTCCACATCCTAGAATAAACCACATTTTGAAAAAATACACAGAAAAAAATTCCACTGAAAGAAGGAGAAGAAAATACTTTACTGAAGTGTACATGGTAAATGGATTTGTATAGCGCTTTTCTAGTCTTGATGACCACTCAAAGCGCTTTACAGTGCAGTTTCACATTCACCCAATCACACACACATTCATACAGTGCATCTATCCTAGCACTTTGTTATTCTATGGGGGCCATTCAGGGTTCAGCATCTTGCCCAAGGAAACTTCGGCATGCAGATGGTTCAGACTGGGGATCAAACCGCCAACCTTCAGGTTGGAGGACGACCACTCTACCCCTCAGCCACAGCCGCCCATTAAGTACAAAGACACTTAACACACCAAATATGGCATTTAACAGTGAACAGAATCAGATCATAAAGCAGTGAAGAGAATATTTATACACACTGAAGTACAACTGAGTTTTTTGGTAATCTGCTTTTTTGTAAAAATCCATCTGCAAAGATATTAATTACATGAATGTTCTCAAAAGCAAACAAATAAAAATGACATCGTGTTTTTTTCAGCAGAGAGATAAAGGTCTTAAAATTCCTCTCGAAGGGATTAATGTCTTGAAAATGTTTTAAAGGAGCAGAAAATACTGTGGTTCACGAAGAAGAAGAAGAAGAAGAAGAAGAAGAAGAAGAAGACGAAGAAGAAGAAGAAGAGGACCAAAGATATATATATCTATGAAGAGGACAACTTGGTGCCGGCGGAACGTTTGACGCTGTCGACATTTTCTACACGGACGCTTTTGTACAAGGAACCAGAAAACACGGGGCTGTCAAAATGGAAGTGTAAGATTTGTATCTATTGAATATTACTCGATATGCACGAGGCCTACATGTATGTTCGGCTGTGTGTTTGTTTAATACTCAAGCTTTAGTCAAACGCTGCAGGTTGAAGGGAACAAAACTTCAGTTTGTGGGTAAACGAGAGTTTAATGTCACAACCGCTGTTAGCCATGTTCAGGCTTCTCTCCTTAAAAGTAAATACACGATAACAAGAAGAAGAAGAAGAAGAAGAAAAAGCTATTGGAATAATGCTGCTGTTTCCTGGTTGTGTATTTGTGGTCAGAAAAATGATTAATAAACAACATAGGGGGGACTTAGCTTCTTAAAATCAGTTGAAATCCATTTGTCATCGACAGAAAATGAAATTATTAAAACAGTTTTCTGTGTCAGTGTTCTGGTAAATGTTGTGTGTCTGGTTTCTAATGTGTGTTTGTGCTTTCAGGGGAAAATGTTAGAAGCGTTTTTACCATTCTGTTGATTAACCTGTCTGATCAACAGGGACCTAACAGCTAAAGGTACAAAGAGATAATATTACTGAAGAAATTATTATTATTATTAAAATAATTTAAATGGAAAAGAAAAGTGACTATGACACTAACCGATGTCCACATCACTTTCAATTAGTCTTATTTTTATTACTTTTAATGCAGTTGTTAAAGTTGTTTCAGCAACCACAGGAGGCTCATGTGTCCACAAGGGACCAAACTAACACCTGAGCTAGTGCTGCTCACTGAACAAGGACTGAGTGAGGAAGTTGATATCTGAGATTACGTAATTTGTTGTTATTTTAAGGTCACCCGTTAACTTTTCTGCTCATACATTTGTCTTCTTTTCAGGAAAAACGCCAACGCTGCCATGCTCAGTAACTATGAGGTGAGTGAGTTCATGTGTTCTGTCTCGTTGGGTCGTTTTGCACTGTCCAGTCACGAGATGAAAATACTTCTGTGTCACTTCAAATTTGGTCTGTATGTGTGTTTCTCAGGTGTTCAAACTCCTGACAGACCTGAAGGAACAAAGGAAGGAGAGCGGGAAGAGCAAGAACAGCTCTGGGCAGCAGAACTTGAACACCATCATGTATGAGGTCGGCTAACGTCCTCTCCTTTGCTTCAGGGACCTCATCCTGCTCGGTGTCCATGTCGTGTCACATTAACACAAGTTTCCTTTGCTTTTTCCACACAGACGCTCAAGCACCTGTCGAATACGCCCTGCAGCAGACAGAGCCCAGAGGTGGTCCAAGAGTTCCTCACCACCATGATGCCTCATAAACTCACCAAGTCAGTAGGATCTCTCTGATACCTAAAGGTTCAGTGTGTAGAATTAAGTGACATCTAGTGGTTAAACCACATGTTGCAGCTGAACAGCCCTCGCCTCACCCTCCCCTTCCAAGCATGACATAGAACCTGTGGTAGCTTCAGTTGTCTTAAAAACTCAAAAGGTGTTCAGTTTGTCCAGTCTGGGCTACTGTAAAAAACATGGCAGCCTCCGTAGAGAGGACACGCTCCTGATGTAAATATAAAGTATTTAAATATAAATCTAGGGTAAAGAAAACAACAATTCTTACGTTTAATATGAAACACACTCGTGAAAACATCACTAGGATTATTTTATATTCAATTTCTGCCAATAGATGCCTTTCACATAAATCTTACACACTGAACCTTTTAAGATACATAACATACTTAAGATATACAGCAATTTGATATGTGTGTCTTTATACCACATACACACTGATGGCATTGTTTCCAATCTTTGTCTTCAGGGCTGAGAAACTGCAGCTACTGAACCACCGGCCGCAGACCGCAGTGGAAATTCAGCTGGTGAGTGTTTTTCTTAACTGTCATCAATTACTAGTGTTAATTCTTGACATGTTTATCACTTCAAGTGTCCACTTTGAATAATGATTTGCTAGAAGACTATTGTAAAATATAAAGGATTCATTTTAATGATTCTTTAGCGATGCACAATTTGTATTAGCAGACTCTGATAGTTATGGAAAAACCAGTGAGAGCAGGATACACTTTGAAAGTATGTCACTGTTACGCCTGCTAAACACATTGACGCACATCACCTGACAACTGCTCGAAGCCGACTTGTCCGTGACTCACTCACTAACTTGAGTCTCTGCATCAGCGGTGAGAGTCTCTCCTGCTTGTGAAGAGTCCAGTCATGCACGGTGAGTGCACAGGCAGGGTGCACACAGCACATCATTTGATACAGTAAGAGCCAGTCCCGCGAGGTCCCACAGACACTGGGTCTTTTTCTTTGTTTCCTTTCAGACGTCTTTAATCATTGATGGCTATCGGGAAGTGAAGAGCATTTCGACAAATAAGACCATAAACGTTTCAGAAACAACGCACTGACCCTACCTTTTTAATTTTCTGTTTGTGTGCAGATGGTAGAGGAGAGTGAAGAGCGTTTGTCAGAGGAGCAGATCGAGGAGCTCATCCAGACGGTAGCAGACATTCTACCCGGTGACCCTGAACAGCTGAATGCTGCACCAGCAGAGGCAGAGATGGATGAACAGTCATGACGCTGTGAAAGTCCAGAAATGACCCACAGGTGAAGAATTGGAGTGGTTGCTTTTTTTTGCATCACTTCTTGAACTGAAGAACGTCCTGACCAAGTGGATGCAGAGTGGCTGCCTGGCCGTGGCTCACAGTACATGGTTATCACTTAAATCCCTCATTGAAGGATTCAAATTAAGGTGAAAATACGCACATTGTCATCATTTACTCAGTGTTGTGTACATACAGCTGAATTCAGATCCCAAATGTGCACACTTTCATGAGTACAGGTTTTTGAACACTGACTTGTTTTGCTCCTGACTTGTCTGATTTGTATTTCACAGCAGATCATATTTTGGCAGAGACAATCTGCTATTAAAGAGCCCATATTGTGTCAAATACATTTTCTGAGCTTTTACTATCCGTAATGCCTTGAAGGGGTCAGTAGGTGGCTTCACAGTATGAAAACAGTCACTCCGCGGACTTTTTCATTCGAAGAATTGGGTTATCTGAACGTATCATTTCGTAATTCCTCCCCTGTATGATGTCATCCGGGTTCACACTCGTCTCTCAGCCCCACGCAGCCGGTACCAGTCCAGCCTCCGAACCCACCACCCCACTCCCAGTCGGCACCACCACCCCTCCACACCGAACGCGACACCAAGCAGACATGTTGCTGAGCTAGCAGCATGTTAGCTACCAAAGACTAACCACACTGAAGAAACATTGTCGCGTGGAGAGATGCAAGGAAGAGAATGTGTCAGTGCACGTTCCTCCAAAGAACGTTAATGTTCGAGACCTGCGATTACGCTTTAAATCCCAGAATGTGTAAAATATGGGCCCCCCTTTAAGTGTTTTTTTTATTCTTTGTTGCTTTATGATTTCAAAAGCTGTAATATATCATATGTCAGTCGAAATTAAATCTGCATAAGTCTTATTGCAATGGCTATGTAATAAGTAAACAGTTGGGACCGAGAGGTGATGGGTTCAAACGCTGTTCTCTTTTTTTTAAACTTTAAAAAGCTGACATTTTCCCTCTGTATCAAAATGAAACCTAACAGCTGTGAATGATAGAAAGCACATTCACACCAATTTTAGCAGATGTTTTGTGAATGTTGTCGTGCTAAGGAACAAATGAAAAAGGTACTTCTGGTTCTCATGTGGTGCAGCTTAACAGACTGAAGAACTGCTGCTACTGGTGTCACTACCACACTTCTACTGAATTCTTTGCAGTGTTTCTTCTCTCTGCGTTACAGTAAGTCAGTGAAGGTAGAAAGCACCAGTGGCAAACTATATAAACAACATGTTGGTCATTCTATTTGCTGTTTGAGTGGTAGTCACACTATTGTAGTCATTTACTTAATACACATTATTACTGTAGCCACTCAGAGATTACGCAGTATATAATATAGACTGATACACATACCCACAATCAGCTTGTGTATTCTCTGCTGGGATGTTGTGAAGTAGCAGAAGAAGGATGTGTTGGTTAGAATTGTTTACCTGACTTGTGTTTCCTGTTAACGTGTTACATTCATTTCCTATTCTTGCCTAACACCTTGTAGAGGCACGATAGATTGGGCAGAGTGAAAGTTGTGGAAAGTAATTTTGCACCATTACATCTAATGCCCCATCGGGACCCTCCCCAGCCATCAGTTGAGCTTACACGCATTAAAAAACCAAGTACTCATGCATAAATCTGACATAAATATATATGTTAAAGATGACACAATTAGCTTCCTGATATAGTCCTCAATCCAACTGGAGGACTTTAGAGGATTTCTGTACAGAGCTACAGAAATCCTCTGAGATGGGAGGGTGACTATCCCATCTGTCCTTGGAAAGCTAAGCTGGACAGGAGCCATTTTGAGTAAAAGACCCCTGCCTGCCTGCTTGGAGCTTCTCAAAAGGTATTTAAAGGTGAGACTGGTCAGAATGGAGGGAAGGAGGAGCAAGCCATAATTCAGAGAGGTCTTTGAAGAAAGTCTGCTCCAGACATGCACGTTACAGCGGACTGGGATCATGTCGGTTCACCTACAATGACCTGAAGGCAACGCTGGTTAGAGACAAGTCTCTGCCCGTCCTGGAGTGGTTCAGGCAAAGCCCAGGTTTAAGCCCTATAGGACTGAAAGTTAAATGATCTGAAATGTTTCTAACAATATGACAGAGATGGAAATAAAAAGTAGTATAAACAAGAAATACAGTAGCACAAGTATAGGCCTCTTACCATCCAGAATATAATCAGTACAATCATAGCAGACCTGTATTCAAGGTTTTATAAAAGCATCACTGACTAAATATTCTTAAAGTACCCAAACTACCAAAAGTACTTAATGCAGAATGGCACATTTCAGAATAATTTGCGTTATATGCCAGTACAAACCTAGTGGAGCGATTGTCTCTGATCGTGTGTGTATCCATTCACGTGTGAGGTTTTATTTCCTGTATCGAAACAATCTGTTATTTGCATCGATAGTCGAGTTGATTTTGAATCCTCTTGCCTGCGGACACTTGGATGACACCACAGCAGCAAGTATGGAGGCATGTTTTGTTTTGACACGTCTTTAGAATCGGTCACCATTTACTTGGATGGTATTGGATTTAGCTGCAACACTGTTAACCCCTGAAACTTCCAAAAAGTGTTAAGTGGACTCAAACCCTTCACCTCCCCGCCACAGGCACAGTGGTGAGTGGAGAATGGGTTCTCGACCTTTTTTTTGGAAGGGTGGGGGGGGGGGATCTCTCCCTTTAATCCCCACAGGTAGCATCTCCCCTGTGGGCTTTCAACTGCGAGTAAACGAATCGATGAGGCGAAGGAGGAACACACGCTTTACCACAGCGGCGGGCCCTGCCCCCCTTTCACGCCTCCGCCAATGGGCGCCCTGGTGGCGGATGCGGACCAATCGGCGCTCGGGATCCTCCGCCTGTGGCCGCGCTCGTGCTCAGCCTCGGACTGTTGACGCCTCCGCTTCTTCACAACTTCGGCGGCTGCGTTATGTTCCTGTGCGTTTGAAGAACCGGAGAAATGGCGGAGAGGTTCCCTGGGTGACCCTCCCGGTTCTCCACACGGGAGCCGGACGCGGTTGTGTGTGAGGGCGGCGGAGGAGCTCTTCGTTTCCAGCACCCTCCCCCCAGCACCCCCACCCCCCCCTTTTTTTGGGTGAATCTTTCTGGGATCAATCTTCACGTGTGTTTTTCTCTCCTGGTCAAATTTCGGTGAGTGAACTCCATTTGTTTATTTACCCCGCGTGTTTGATTCCTGCGACTGGAAACCAGTGCGACGAGGCTGCGCTGTGGCCGCGTGTAGTAGCGCTGACAGCGGGTCACTCACCTGGTGGCTGCCCGCCCTCGGGTGCATTTTTGCAGACGAGACGCATCATGGAGCCCGGCCAGATGTTTGCGGCTGACTGGGCCTCCGCCTCGCAGCTGTACAATAATCCCGTTTACACACACACTCACACAGACACACACACTCGCACACAGCACTGACCTGAACATCTGGTTCAGCACACAATTTGTCGTGGAGCTGCAGCTGGACATTCACCTTTAGGACACTGAATGATTTATTCTAGTGTTTACGGCTTTTATGCAGAAGAACGGCCAGCAACTGACAAATCCGAGGTAGATCTACTGAGTGTTGTACCTCCTCCCTGTGCACAATACATTAGCAATACAGATAGATGATTGCTATATTGCCATTGATGGAAACTACACTGTGGACATTATTGATATTGTTTTATTGCCAAGCCCTAATGGAGACTGTTATTTAACAATAAACTTCAAAAACAGAAAGTGCACTCTATTCTATTCCCCCACTATGCTGATGAAGGGGAAGTGAAGTGTTTGAGTCCAAAAAACCCACTCAGGGGTAATCAGCGTGTCAGCCAAATCCATTACAATTGAAGTAACTGGGGATCAATTCTTCAAACGTAAAGAAAACAACACAAAGGGTAACATATAATGTCTCCATACTGCTCCTGTGGTGTCATCCAAGTGTCTTTGAGCACAGACATTCAAATTCTACTCAGAACAGAGTCATTTACACCATGTTTGAGCAGCGTTTGTGTGTGGATCACATGTAAGAAACTGTTTTTCAATGTCGCAGATAGAGTACAAATTGCTCACACACAGATGCACATCCAATGGAGAGTATTCAAGTAAACAATAAGCTCTTGCAGTCATGATGTTGGAGTTGCACAGTCCCTCTCAGTATCACTCCTTCAACAGGAAGTCGATGCCGCCTCCTGGGAGGAACAAGGAGGCTTTCTTTCAACCTTCTGGTCAAAGGTGTCACCCACTGTGCACCAGTGTCACCGGTTCAAGGCAGAGCTCAGAGGCAGTTGAACTTCACATTCAATCAATTTCCCATTTTCTTTTTTGCCACTGAGGGGAAACTAGTTCTGCAGCAACAAAAGAAAACCAACACTCTCATTAGAAATACACAAATTAAATCCTGGGAGGCCTTTAAGGGAAGGGCTAGGAGGATGGAGGACAGTATTACTGTATATTAACATATTAACCTGGGTTTTGGGGAAACTGCAGATTGGGTTATCCCTGTTAGAATTGCCCTTGGGCAGAAAGTCATGATCGGATCCCTCTGGACGGATGTTAATCTCAGGTCTGAACAGGGTCAGGGTTTCCTCCCCTGTGAGAAGATGAATGTGACCCGGGCTTTGAGTTTCCTGCCGACCTGCTGTTCAGAGGTGTCAGTTTGCTGCTTTCTGCCTCAGCTGTAGTCCGGTGACAGACTGTTATTTCTGGTCGCTGTTTGATTCGAAGCCTAGACGTGTTGTTGGTTTGTTCCTGATCGGAGAACACAGTGGCCCTTTCAAGGTCAGTTTATGTTTTGAGTTGTCAGTCTGATAATACTTGTTTGGTTTGGTTTCTTGCCAAGTAGATAGTTTTGTTTGACTTTTCCAGTTTTTCCCGATAACACAGAGATTTTTGCCTCCATCCTATAGAAATGGGACTTACATTTTCTTTGCGGTATTTAAAAAAGAATTTGGAGGGTTAGGCAAAATTGTTCTAGCTATATTCCGTTTTTTAGCAACACTAATAAACCGTTCATTGATTGTATTGTGTTGGGGTCACTCTGTAGACATGGCTGCACAACATTGATATTTGTGTTGTGTTTGTTAATTTTATCTGAAGACATTCAGTATATTACCATGAAAAGAACTGAAGATCAAATTCTCACATTTGAGAAGCTGGGATGAGGAAATTTATATTTGCTTGGAAATGACTTAAACCATTAATTGATTATCAAAGTAGTTGCATATTATTGCTTTTCATATTTTCTTTGAACGGACTAATCAATGCAGATCTGTCTCCTCTACAAATTTCGCCTTTTCCTTATCGACCAAATGTGTAATTGAGAGCGAAAGCAACACATTAATCAAATGAAGGAAATAAGTTTTAGTTGTGTTCCTAAAGTGAGAAATGTTTTTTGTGATCTGGGTAAATCCTTTAAATGGGTTGACGGAAAAAAGCAGCAAGGCTCAACTAATACCACTGGCCTAATTCTCCAAGTGGCTTAATCTGTGCATGGAAATGCATTAGATTTACATGCAAAGCCAGTGGATACCGCTGGACTTAACATGGATTAAAACAGCATCTTAGTTTCGCTGCCAGGTCGGAATGTCCTCATTTCCAGCTGACTTTCCTCTTACGCTTTGATGGTCAGGCTGAATTTCATTCCCAGGCTTTTCCAGCACAGTAAGCACAGGGTTTCCCACGTGGCATCCAGATGTGAGGCTCACTAAACTTCCAGTCTGAGAAGGAAAGAAACGAACGTACCTCTGAGAAAGGGAGGCTTGTCCAAAATGTAAAGCTGCTGTTCGTTGATAGAGTCCTGGTTTGTATGATTTTAGAGCGGTAGGGTATCTTTAGTAATGAAACCTTCATCATTAGTTAGTTGTTGTGCTGATTCAGTTCTTTTTGCAAGCTTGTACATTTTTTGTGCTTATAAGAGGAATTGTAGTCTAAGCTGTGCACGTGCACAAGAGAAATGGGGAAGTTGCAGGATGGTTGCGTCAGTAGTAATCCGATCGTAAACAAATCGCTCTGCTCCGCGGCCTGGCAGAAACTGTCAGTGACAATGAAAACACAAGGAAGTTGTAATTAGTGGCTTCAGATACACGGCCTTGGAGAGTGTCTGCATTTCATGCCGCAGTGAAGTTTGATATGGCTGAAGAGTCTGGGACTCCCCAGAGGAAAGATGCCGACCAGCTCCTCCGAGGACAGAAACTGGATTAATTTCAGATCCCATTAAAGTGTGTGCAAGTGTTGTTGGCACAATACCACAGCGGCCACCATCACACTCAGATTGCTGATGCTGTAATAGCCCACTCATGCAGGGCAGTTACTCATTTACTGGACATTTAGAATAAGATGATTTATGTTTTTTGTTAGTCAACAAGTTGTGAAATTATTGTGCAGTAGGATTCACAATCTCAGAGAAACAGAGGCATTGACTGGTTTTAAGGCAAAACACGGATTCTGGTGCAGCTCTTACATGTTCTTCTCATGTGTTTGGTGCTGTAGGGCTGATGGATCAGAGACATGCTTGGCTGTGGAGTGCAGCAGGCCCGGATCCCACTCTCCAACACCAAGACTGCAGACCGACAGGGGAGTGAGGGGGCCCGGCCTCCGTCAAGCTACGTCCAACTGACCTTTACTGCAATTGACGACGTAAGCACGTGCCCGTGAATATTATTTTATGTCTTCCTGACTCCCAAACACACCCGGAAACCATGAGGAACACCAGGTCAAACCTGCTGCTCGGCTTCGTGCTCCTCTGCTCTGCCTCGCTGCTCTACCTGGGCATGAGCGGGATAGAGTGCCCTCAAAAAAGCCACCGCTACCGATGGATGGAGCTGAACCTGGCCTCAGCCAATCAGAGTCAAGCCCTCACCGAGCAATTCCCAGAGGACACGCCTCTGATCTTCATCGGAGGTTTTCCCAGGAGCGGCACCACACTCATGCGCGTGATGCTGGACGCCCACCACGCCGTACGGTGCGGGGAAGAGACCCGAGTGATCCCTCGCCTCCTGGCCATGCGGGCCACCTGGAGCCGCTCGGTCAAGGAGAAGATGCGACTGGACGAGGCGGGCGTCACTGACCAGGTGTTGGATTCAGCCGTGCGAGCGTTCCTGTTAGAGGTGAGCTGAGCCCGAAACACACTTTACACAACCAAGTTTTCAGATCAATAGATGCAGAAGGGAAGTTTGTTATGTTACTAAAGGCAATTGTGAATATACAAATAAAGTTTTAAAGCATAATCACTTTAATATCATTGTTGATTCATCTGATAATTGTCAGAACATATCACTTTAGAGTCTATTGTGTAATATTTACTTTTACAGCATAGTTGGTTTTTTGGGAGTGAAGTCTCTAGAAACAAGTAAATGCCACATAAACTATAGAGGTGATTATTTAACATCTTTGGGGACGACATGTATTTGCTTTCTTATTGGGACTAAGATGAGAAGATGCCACCCATGTAATAATGTCAGTTGAATATGAAGCTACTCCTGGCAGGTACTTGGCTTCACATTATGACAGGGAACAGAGTGCAGAAGCTAACATGGATCTGTCCAAAGGAAATTAAATCTGCCCCGGAGCATATATAAAGTTTATTTGTCAAATCATTTTATCATTTTCACACACACGATTTGAGGATGAAAGCACCTTAGGTTTTTCAGGTTATTAATATGTGTAAAATATTACAAAAGTTACAGTAGAGTTTGACAAAATCTTTTCCCACAGATATCCCTAATGTTACACAATTTAAATGATCAATAATCAATAATTTAGAACATACAACAAATTCAATTGAGGTAAGAAAGGAGTAAAAGAACAATCCTGGTTTATAATTAGTGTGTTTTGGGTAAAATGTTTCTATTTCTATTTAATAGAATAACTGTCTATCTATCTTACAAATAAGACGAAATATTTATATATGATGTCTCAATATAAACAATAAAAATGCATCTATTAAAAATAATGGATTGAAGGTAACAACTCTGCCGTTTCTTGTTTGTTTTTGTTTCAGGTGATAGTCGGCCATGGAGAGCCTGCACCTCGGCTCTGTAACAAGGACCCGTTCGCCCTGAAGAGTCTCTCATACCTGGCGCGCATCTTCCCTAAAGCAAAGTTTGTGCTCATGCTACGAGACGGACGGGCCACCGTCCACTCCATGATATCACGCAAGGTACGCTGGTTCCCTTCGTCATCGGGGCTGCAGGCAGTAACATTTCATCACAGGCTTCCTCTTTCCATCAGTCACACCACAACATTATTTCAGCATTTCTGCATTTAGACACTGTCATGACCAGGTCTGTTGTGTTTTTATCATCTCGCCTTTCACAGGTGACCATCTCTGGCTTTGATCTGACGAGCTACAGGGACTGTTTGACCAAGTGGAGCAGTGCAGTGGAGACAATGTTCAATCAGTGCCAGGCAGCCGGGAAGGGCAGATGTCTCCCTGTTAGCTACGAGCAGCTGGTCATCCAACCACAGGAGGAAATGAGGAAGTTGCTTCATTTCCTAGACCTGCAATGGGACCCATCAGTGCTGCACCACGAAGAGCTGATTGGCAAGGCCGGTGGTGTGTCTCTGTCCAAGTGAGTATCTGGCATGTGCGCAGACACCAAGCTTGATTCTTACCCTGCAGATGGTTTCAGTTTCACATGCTGAGGTTTGCAGATATCTACCTCTGAATATTATCTTACGGAAAAGTAAGGTGCTTCTAATCTTTCAAAATATGTGCTGAAGTCAAAGTTCACTTCCCAGGCCACTCCCACTTTCTGATATTTCGAAAGCTCAGCACAATAAACTGGAGCTGCCTGCGTGCCTAGATGAAGGTAAACAAGACGTCTTACTGAAGTGCATTTAACTATAAAAGCCCCGACACAAATCCGAAAGTGACGCTTACAAAAGCCACACAATTGAAACACTAGACAATGAAACGAGAAGCATAACTTACTGTGGTCAAGTAATGTGTGAAAGAAGCATTTTCTTCATGAAAGGACTCTGTGAGTGACAGGAAGGCGACAGAGGTAATTTAAAACTCTATTGATTGATTGATTGATCTGCAGCAGCAGGTCAGGGTGAGGGGAGTCAAACCTCAGCCACAGGAAACCGCTGCAGCAGTTTCTAGTCCAGTTCTTATCGAGCTATCTATGTTTCCTGCCAATGACAGTTCACAAGGACAGAGAAATGCAGATCAGCGTGAAAATGTTCGATTGAGGAAGTCCAGACTAAAGACTACATTTTTAATTGTGGCTGTTAAAGACAATAGATACATGGGTCTATCTCTTCTAGACTGACCGATAACAATTATCTGTATCGGAGCTTTACCTTGTAGCATCATGCTCCAACACACTTAAACTTAGCTCATGTTTTCCCCGGTGCAGGGTTGAGCGTTCGACGGACCAGGTGATGAAGCCTGTGAACACAGAAGCGCTCTCCAAGTGGGTGGGACACATTCCTTCTGACGTGTTGATTGACATGGCAGAAATCGCCCCCATGCTGGCTCGCCTCGGCTACGACCCTCACGCCAACCCCCCCAACTACACTCGACCAGAGCCCGCCGCCTCTCCATTAAACTACTCACAGGTGAGCTTAAAGGAGACGTATTGTGCTCATACTCAGGGTGATCATTTTAATTAGTGTTATTAGTGTCTCCTTTACAAATGTTTAGCCTATTCTTTTTTTTCCTCCAATGAACATCTAAAATTAAGGCACTTTCATAAGTGCAGTTCCTCCTATATTGACAAAAGCCTAATCAAAGTAAAATGGAGACATGGCCCTTTTAATAAAGTACCTGTCTGGACTGTGTCTGTATTTTTACAATTGTCCAGTTGAAACAAAACATGACAGTCACAGCAGCTTGATGTACGATGGTGTAGATTTTATGTTTCCACTCATCAGTGACCGTTTGTATCTTTTCCTTCCTCAGAGTTTTAAAACAGCAGAATCTCCACACCCCAGTTAAACAACAGAGGAGAAAGCTGATCGCTTGGCTTCGCTGTTCCACGACATGGATGCACCTTAAACACAGACCAGCTAAGCAGCAATTACACCTCATGAACATTTCTATATTGTCTCATATGTATTTTTGAATTGCTCGTAAGACTTGAATGCAGTGGTGCTGTCTGTTCACAGTCTGTTTGAAATACAGATTCATGGGGTGGTTTGTAGTTTTATATCATGTGCTGTATGTGGTTAACCTGAGACTCACAGCAGCTCAGACATTATCACGCTATCACACCTAGTACCTGAAAGTATTTCAACGTGTCTGTCGGTCGTTATGGCTTCACCACTAATGTGAATGTGTCTTTACACAAATCTCCTTCTCACTGAGATTTCAGTCAGTGTCCATGAAGCATAATGACTGTATATTTTTCAAGATGTATGTTTATTTTCTTAATAAATTATTTTGCCGTCGACCAATCATTCAGGAAATTGAAACTTGTTTATTCCAAAATGAGAATTTGTAATTGTTGTGTATCGTACAACGGGAAATAAAAACATGCCTAAATGTCACCTTATAATGTAGTTCACGTATTTTGTCATCCATCCAATGTGTGCAGCTCACAGCTGAAACACAGTGTCCTCCACTGATGACAAAACAATCGGACAGAACAAATCATTCTTCCATGTAGTCAAACTTGACTTTAATGTACTTAACATTACCCTGAGTGTAAAGTGGAGTGCTTGAAATGGTATTGATGTTAAATTGAATTACAGTTTCAAGTCTAATCAAATCCATGAGATTGTATTGGGAACAAAATGCACTGACACTGGACTGAAGTAAAACAGTGCATTTCTGCTAAGGACATGACGTCAACATGCCTAACTATTAATAACCTTCCATATGTAGGGTGGGGTTAGGGCAGGACAGTGGGTGTGGATGCTGCAGGTGTGTGTTTTGGTGAATGTAGTTCCTCTGTTGTCGGGTTGCGAGGTTGAGGCCACGCCGCCTCGCTGCTGGGCAGAGTGAGGTGGCCCGGGGTGGGCGGGGCTTCTGAGCTGCACCTGATCATGTTCAGGAAACATCTGGAGAACTGAGCGACACAAGCACAGGAAGTGAAGGGCAGTGGAACATGTGATGAAGAGACGAGCACTTTCAGAGCCGCCCTGTCATGTTAGAGCAACTCTATGTAACTTTTTACTGAGCAACAGTGCCCTCTGCAGCTACACAGGGTCATTCATCCTGTTGGGCTCGGTGTCCGAGCGATGACAAGCTTTTCATCTAGGGAAAAAAACTAATTCCATCAATCTGTCGACCCGAGCTCTGGCTGTGTCGTCCCACTCACTGAGCTGAAGCACAGCTGAACGACGGATATTACCCATGATCCCCGGCTTCCTGAACCAGAAGAGCTGCTGCTGTAACAAATCCACCAAACTGTTTAGAATTCTTCATATTTAAAAGAATACTCTGGCTTTAAATAACCACTCAGCAAAGTTTCACCGAGCAAGAACAGACATTCTGTGTGAGGAGTGAGAATGAAAGAGGAATCATTCTCCATATTCCAAGTCACTGAACTATCAAACCCATTTTGCCCAGCTGCTAATTTCATGTAAAAAGGTTGCAGGGTGTTGCTTTAACTCTACACAAGAACATTTCCACTTTCAAGAAAGAAATCTCTTTGATCACAGCAGATGTTATATGGGAATTGTGTCGACCAAAGCAAAGATAAATGTGAAGAGTTAGACTTTAGAAACCAGTGCTGGATTACATCTTAACTGTTTGTCTGTGGCCACAGTCTGGTTTTAGACTTCTGAATCTCGACTGCATCTTTAGTGAGTCATATACAGGTTTAAGCGGATGTTTGTTTTTGGTGGGAGAGGAAACAGAGATGCAACAAAATAAGAAAACACTTGACTTACAGGAAAAAAAGGTGACTTGGTGACATAAAAACTGTATAAAACATCCTTGGATACATAAGTGGATGTTAAGACAACCGCTCTCTCCTCACTAGATGCTCCTCACTTTTTAGTGGATGTTTGAAAGTTAATGTTTAACGTTTGTTTTTCTGCTCCATTAATTTGCTGAGGCCCTCTCGTGTTCAGCAGCTTGTGTGTAATGTGTGGTCGCATCAGGATACTACGCCTGGAAATCAATTATTATGAGTTATATAATGTTTTTTTTTTTTTATCACAGTAAAACTATATTTCCAGTGTATGAGCCCAACTATTACCTGGTGGGGCCTGTAAGGTTTCCTGGAAGGACACGTGGAGTATTTGCACTGAGCTGCTGTTACCTGCTTGTTGAGCAGCACGTAAATAAAAGGGTTGAGGACGGTGCTGGCCTTTGCTAGGAGGGCGGGGATTAAACTGGCAGTGGGCGGCAACGTGCCAGGCCGTCCAAAGGAGGAGAGCATCGCCACAACACCATATGGCATCCAGCACAAGAGGTAGCCTGTGACCATGGAGACCACCATCAGCAGGATACGGCCCTCCCTCTGCTCAGCTGACGACCGGTTGATGTCGGTGACCTGGAACCAGAAACACACACACACATGGCACAGTGAGCATGGGGAAGTTGAGCTGGACGTCACACTGAGGTCAAAGGTCAAGCTCACCTGTCTTGCTACCTCTCGTACGGCCAGCAGGATCCTCCCGTAGCAGAACAACATCAGCATCAGAGGCAGGAGCAGGCAGAAGATAAACAGGCAGCTGACGTAGGAGCGAGATGTGGCCGAGCGCTGATTCCACTGGACCGAGCAGGTGGTGCCGTGACCCTCGGGCCCGTAGCTGCTCCACAACACAGGACATGTTCACCGATGTCACAGGGGTTAAACATTAGTAAGTTCCTGTCCTGTGTTGTTATATGTAGAACATTTCCCTGTTTTTCTCTCCCTGGAGTCATAATGATCACTTAAGACCAAATCTATATAACTGTTATTTTCAATTTGGGATTTTATTTCCAAGAGGAAAATATGAAATCCTGTTAAAGTAATAATTGTGTGTGTGTGTGTCTGTGTGTCTTTGTGTTTGATAAAGTCAAGCCTGTCGTTTTTTGGGGTTGTTTGTGTAGTTAATGCTGGGGCGTTGCCAGAGGGTACTGGCCCCAGCTGAAATCTGATTGGCTCCAAAAGCACCCTTCTCCTGTCAGTAGTGTTTAAAAAAACTTGTCACTTACTAACAATAAATATGACAAATTGTCCTTATTATTTTATATTTTTTAAAGATTTTTAAACAACACAATTTTCTAAATATGTTCTGCAATGTGTGGCTGTACTCGAATCTTGAGGTCCAATAGCAAACAAGGAATCATTTATTATTATTGCACCTTATTGAATCACACATTGTTTAGGATGCTGGACATGTAATTGGCCTGTCTGTGTAAATTGTGACCCCAATTAAGAAAACCCCTCCACATAGTAATTGATTTATTGACTAGAGAGTTATACGACACAATTAAACAAATCACTTCTTTTAGGTTCTTCTTAGATAGATAGATAGATAGATAGATACTTTATTAATCCCGAGGGAAATTCATTCTTCTTGTAAACACTTCATACTCACCTCCGTGGTGAACCCTCGTCAGATAAAACAAATGAATGATCAATAGAGTGAACTGTGGCTTTGACATTGAGAGAGTACAGACCTGCTCCAGCCCAGCAGCGGTGGCAGAGTCCACACCAGCGAGTAGAGCCAAGAGGCTGCCACGGCGAGCCGGGCCCTGCGCTGCTGAGAGGAGTCTGACTGGGCGCTGTGGAGCAACGCTGAGTATCGCTCAAAGGACAGCAGAGAGAGAGACACCAGGGAGACGATACCTGACAGAGAGAGAGAGAGAGAGAGAGAGAGAGAGTTTTGTCTATTTTGTTGATTTAGTTGTATTCATTTCACCGAGCGAGTGTTGTCTTATTTTGGGGGCCTCTCTACTCAAGGATGACAATATAAGAAAGTCACCACATATTTGTGTTGTGACACTGATTCCCCTTTTCTCTATTGCAGTTTTCATCCCAGAAAGATATGGACCACGTCAGGCATCTTGTGGCCCCAACAAAAGGGATGTGAACCTAAAGTGGCCCATGTGTAATAGTGACTGTGGCTTATAGATATCACAAAACAAATTTGGGTTACCTTTGGCACCTTTGGTTGAGATGTGGTATTGCTATTACTATCAGATCTGCCCAGATCTGCCAACCAGGAGCAAACCATCCAAGTGCCAACATTCTATGCAGTATGTGGGCCAAAACTATTTTGTTATGTGGATTATTGACCAAAGATTGAGTTAGGAAGCCTGATCGATTACTGGAACAAGGAACATAACATATCTGCAATAGGAAGCTCTGATTTTCTTGGAGACAGATGGAGCCGATAGAACAATGATGTGGTGAGATGCCAGTGTTTAAATATATTTGTCCAATAGCTCCACATGAAGACGAATGGCACGTGGCCACTGTGGGACGATTACAATACTCCTTGTTGCAGGAACAGCTCAGATTTAGTGATGACAATCATTTTTGAATGACTCTTTTTTTATCTATATTTGTATTAGAATTAGAATTTTTTTAAGTGACCCAGAGACGCCCTGGTTCTCATTTTATTTTTGCTGCTTACATCACAAAGAGTTACTTGTTGGGGCAATGTGTCACATGTGCACACTCGCTAGTTTCAAGTCATTACATCCATATCTGTAAAACATACAGTGTGCACAAACAAAAAGTAAATAGACAACACAAATAAAAGCTGTAGTTTTAAAAGACAAGTTCAATTAGTTACATGATTTAAAGTAATAAAAAACAACGGTTGGCATAATAGACTATGACTCTGCACTAAAATGAGTTATGAAAATGAAATGGAAGCACTTTTGTTCTTTGGTTTGGGATGCATTTTTTCTTTTTTTTTACCAATTTGAAGTATTGATCCCAAGATTATAAAGTGTGACAACATGGTCTCCACCTCTGATTAAAACAGATTATTAATAAGCTGTGGAGCCTCACGACCACTCACCGAACAGCGCGTTGGAGAAGCCGTACCACCGGCAGCCGTAGGAGCCGGTCAGCCACCTGCCACGCACACTGGCTGCAAAACTGAGCGGAGTCCCGAAGATGCAGACGAGCATGTCGCTGGCGCTGATGTTGATGAGCAGCAGGTTGACCGGAGTCCGCAGCCAGTGGAAGCGGGAGAACACCAGCAGCGCCAGGAAGTTACAGAGGAAGCCCAGCACCAGGATGACCCCGAGGAACACGGCCACCGTGGTGTGACCGGCCAGGGTCAGCCCGGGGTTCGACCCGGAGCTCTGCCCGGTGCTGATGCTGTTGTTGCTATGATGCGAGGGGGTCAACATGGCAAACTGGTTATCAGTGTACAGAGACGAATCTGAGACAGGAGGAGGTGTCCCTTCAGAAACCAGGAAAGAAAGAGGAGCGAGAAGCTGGGGAGTTTACTCAGAAACACACTGAGCATATAGAAACATGGCATAACCACAATATGTTGAAGTAGCCCAGAGCTGTGAAGGGAAGTGGGTTAGTTCGCCCCCACTGTGCAGGAAGTCTTCATCACTTTATTATGTAACTCAAACCCAACAGCAAACATTTGTGAAAATCGCATCAGATTCAAAACGATTAAAATCGACGTAAATATTCGTACCTCTGTGAAACTGACACCCCCCCCCCAAAAAAAGGAAAGAAGCAATAATTCACACAGATGCAGTCAGTGATTTTTACTTCAGATGACCATTATCACACACTCGTCTTTCTTCTGTTCTGTTATTCTATAGACCAGATGGGAGACCTAAATAAGTGAGCCAGCTTATCAATAATACAAGAGGACTCAGGGGATGCTGAGGGCACATGAGACTGGGGATTATGACACTGTTTTTTTTTTTTTTTTTCATTCACCTTTCCTTTAACTTCTTGATTATAGAGAAATCCCAAAGTTGTAGATATCTGAAGGTGTAGAGAAGTCCCTGAAACAGAAACTCTAATTTGACCCACAGATTCAATAAATCAAAATGACTTTCCAGAGTGAGGAGTAAATACCTAAACAAAACTAGAAACCTCAGAAAAGAGCTGCAGGTTAAGGATCCCTCTCCCAGGACGGACAGAAGTGCACTAAATGTTGCATTTAACTGAGCTATAAAAGAACCGTAAGCGCATATTTTAGCAATCCAGCTGCAATCATAGTCAACCATCTAATCTGCGTGTGTTTGGATTCTGGGACGAGGCCGGTGTACCCGGAGAAAACACACAACATGTACACACATCCACATGCAGCATGACAAAATAACATGGTTTCAATCTTTCATACGGTAAAATGATACAATAAGGGAATGACGCAATGTTTTCTAGTGTTGGAGTTGTATTCAAACAAATGCAAGTAGAGTTTTATACACGAAGATTCGAGATCTTGAATCTGGAATAAATGTAGAAACTCTAAACATCCGTATTTCCTCGAGCACATGAAGTCCAACCACTCCGGTGACACACGTTGATGTCGTGCTGAAACGTACCACTGGAGGGAGCTAGTTCTCTGATGTGCAGTGAAACCTGCACCTGCGTCAGTTTAATGGGATAAATAAATAAAACCTTGTAGCGACGGAAACTTATTATGAGGAAATGTGTTTCTCATGAAAAACACAAAACCATATCTTTAATACACAGAAACAGATTTTTCTTTACGTAAAAGCAGTTTTCGCTTCCTGGTGTGACAGGTGTATTTAAATGATTTCATCAAAATGATTAGTTTTCTTTTTGTTTTAAATTCAATATCACGTGTTCGTGTTTATTTATTTTTTCTTTCCAATTTGCATCGAGCGCTCCACTGAGTCTCGCGAGGGCACGCGCAGGACGCTTCCGTGACGTAGACGGAGACCTAGGTTTCCGTAACAACTCGGGCCGGCTCGTTACCCGCAGCGGCCGTTCAACAACCGGAGCTCACCGGGGCGAGGAGCAGCGGCCAGCGGCGGGGGACTGTCGTCGGTTACCGGATACCACCGCTGCCGTGCAGGGCGTAGAGACGCGGCCGGGCGGGGGGGGCGAGTCCGCGGTCCCGTGCGGAGATGCTGAATATGTGGAAAGTCCGGGAGCTGGTGGACAAAGCGTGAGTACCCGGAGCAGGTGCCGCTGCTCGCCCGCACTCACCCGCTCACACCTGCTCGGAGGCTGCTAAGCTAATCGGTGCAAGCCAACCGGAGACCGGGCAACATCAGCAGCCTCACCCGCCGGGCGGAGAGGGATGCGCGGCCGTGACGTCACGGACCTAGCCCTCAGCTGTTAGCCCTGACTAGCCGGGCTAGCTGCCAACCTTCAACCTTGGAGCATAAATATAAATTTTTTTTTAATTTTATTATTTTATTGTTGCATCTTCTCTCATGTGCTCCCTTCACCCTGGTTCACTCGGCTGAATAATAATGTGATGCTATAATAGGGGAATTAATATGTGTGCGACCCAGAGCGACCCAGCTAGCTAATTCCGCTAAGCTAGCTAAGCCCAGCTCGGTCGGTCATCAGGGAAGTGGTCCCGTTAGCACTGATGCTGCGGCCGGATCACGCCCTGTCCCGCCCCGGTGATGCCCGCTATCTTCACCGAGCCTCCACCGGCTTCAAACCCAGACCCGGAGGCGGAACTATACTGGTTGCAAATTTTTGGAAGTGGCTTGATAATTGAACGTTCCCTGATGATTAGCTGCCAAACGCGTCTCCAGTCGGAGCTACACCGGTCTGACGAGGCCCATGCTCCCATGGTCCCAGACACACAACAAAGCTTGTCTGGGACCAAACACATGGTTGTGTAGTAGCTAATCCCACCTCGGTGGTTTGTCTCTGCAGAGATGCTCCTCGATGTTGTGGATCTGTGTGATAACTATTGCTGCAGGTGTTTTACAATATAATACAAAACACCTAAATCCTGCTATACCGTCCATTTTATCATTCACTGACAGGAAGTGACAATAACATAAAACCACAGCAAACACAACTGAAATGTTGAAATACTTTGGGCAGAGTAAAAGTTATTCTGACAGAAGTATATGGAGTTTCATGGTATTTGTTGAGTGTAGTTTTTATGTGTGGATTCCACATTTGGAAGACTTATACTTGTGTTTAGTTCTGATGATAATATAGCGGTTCAGCGTGACTCCTCAGCTCAGACCAGGGGTGGGAATCACAGGGTAACTTACGATAGGATGCACGATACATGGCCCACAGTAACGATAATAATCACGATACAGGGATTCTCTGTTTATCGATAAATTGCAAGACAATCATATAACAATCCATATATCAATATTCGTCCAACGGAATAAGATTACAAAATGCCCCTAAAGAGACAGAGATAGAGTGCAGGATGGAGTTTGACACGTCAGGTCGACAATTTATTGTTACATCAATAACTAGAGCCCCCCCGCCTGCTATGAAGTAGCAGTAGAGGTAGTAATAATATAATTAGTATTTTAGGGATTGTTAGAGACCAGATCCCATCAGCTGTTTGTGGTGCCAGGCTAGCCATGATGAAAATACTGTATTATTGATCTGCAGCCTGAGGGTTGGCAGTGGCAGCTTTGCTTTTCATGCAGATTATGAGCTACACTATTATAGAGCCCTTGCTGTCTGTCTGTCTTATGCACTGCCAATAACGGAGTCTAAGGCATCAGTTATTTACTTTTACCTAGTAGGTTGGCCGAGCTTGGAGAAAGCAGCTACTTGGGTGTTAAGACGAAACGAGGAGCAGAAGTTTGGAGAAGGAAATTTAAAAAGGGAAAGGATAATTAAAGCAGGAAGATCACATATGTAGTAGTCACAAGAGAGGTTTGTTTAAAGTTGCAGTGCTTTGGCTGAACTTTTTGCAGGCAGTCTGTAGAACAAGCCATGCCCATATAGAGATGCAACACACACACACACACACACACACACACGCACACGCACACGCACACACCGGAAAACCAAACACAGGAGCAGGTGAGGCAACAAAAGCTACAAGAACAGGAAGCAGACACAGCATAAGGTTCCTCTGCAAACACAAGCTCATGAGGCAATAAACCGTCTCATCCTCCGTTGTGCCCTAACCAGCTGAATGTATTACTCACACTGTGTACTTGTGTGTCTGTGCTCTCAAGTGCACTGGTCAGTACACAGCCTTTGAGTAAACTCTCATTCATTATTCAGTGAGCTGAGATTCTCTTTTTCATCAGTGCAGCATTTAGATTACTCAACTCTTGATTATAGCCATTTATTCTGATTAGCCTTTGTTTGTGCAGCACGTGTGTTTTGTATAAGCTATGAAATATTGATAGTACTTCTAATAATGAAAAAAACACATGTTTGTGTCAACAGCACCAATGTGGTGATGAACTACTCAGAGATTGAGTCCAAGGTGAGAGAGGCCACCAATGACGACCCCTGGGGACCCTCTGGACAACTGATGGGAGAAATAGCCAAGTATGTGCAACACACACATTACAGTCACTGCGTGGCCATGTAAACGCATCCATGTTATCTCTAATGCAGCCGGTAAAGACACGTTCTACTAAAGGTGGTAACTCAACAAGCTGTTTCTCTTGGCCACATTCTGCTTTGGTTTACCTGCGGGGGTTTTACCTGCATAACATACATATTTGTTTGGTTGTGTGTGTAGGTCGACCTTCATGTATGAGCAATTTCCAGAGGTGATGAACATGCTGTGGACCAGGATGCTGAAGGACAACAAGAAGAACTGGAGACGAGTGTACAAGGTGTGGTTATATTCTGGTTGGCAGTTTTATTGTTCCTTCCACATATATACCAAGATACGATACGTGAATTCTGTATATCTGTCGTGCAAATAAGAGAGCAGTGCTTCTCAACTACTAACTCGTGTCCAACCTGCATAATGACTTAGGAATTATAGAATTATGAGTAATACAAATGCTGAGGAATAGTGAGTTTGTATTTTTAGGGAAGCAATTGGGATGAGTTTAGGAGAGTAGAAGTGACTTTAGGGAGGGAAACTTCTAGGAGAAGAACTAAATTCACTTAAACAGTTGAGTTACGTAGAACTGACTTTAAGTACATTGTTGGCGAACATTTTTTTCTCGATGAGCAATGCTTGGATCATCCCCTCGTCATTTCTGTACCTCTCTCATTATGTCCTCACTCTATCTCCTGCTGTATCACTGTGTCTCTCTCCCAGGCCTTACTGCTGCTGGCCTATCTGATCAGGAACGGGTCTGAAAGAGTCGTCACCAGTGCCAGAGAACACATTTACGACCTGCGATCTCTAGAAAACTACAACTTGATTGGTGAATTTTTCCTCTTTCTCTCCTTTATTTTGAATAAATTTGAGATGTTTTTAGCTGTAGGTACAAGGACCATCACAGAGATGTGTATATCTGGACGTGAGTGTCAAAAATAGAAATGGTTAATTGTCCAGTAAAATTCTAAGTAGCCTTTCCATTTAATTTGAAGTAAAAGCCTGATGGTGGTCTGTCAAGACAACCCCCCCTAAAAAAAAAAACTTAATTTGTGCTTGTGTCTGTTTGCAGATGAGAATGGTAAAGATCAGGGCATCAATGTGCGTCAGAAGGTGAAAGAGATGGTTGAGTTCATCCAGGACGATGACAAATTGAGAGAGGAGAGGAAGAAAGCCAAGAAGAATAAGGATAAATACATTGGAGTCTCTTCTGACAGTAATGGAGGAGGAGGAGGAGATGGAGGAGGAGTAGGAGTAGGAGGTGGAGGAGGAGGAGGAGGAGGAGGAAGCGGAAGCGGAACCCTAAAGAATTGTACGTAACTTATCTACAATATCAGGATTTGCTGTTTTTTATATCACTGTCAATTGGATATCTTGTTGTTTTTCACTGTTAATCAAACCAAGAAGATTTTTTAATGTATTGACCAAACAATGTATCGATAAAATATTACAATTATTATTTGCAGCAGAATATTTAGAGAATAGTTACACAGATTCAGGAGGTTTATACCAGTAATATAATGGACTGCTCATGACCTTTGGGGGATGCCTCTCACTGCACTTTCCTGTCTCCTTCAATCCAGCTAATGAGTTGGATCGGAGTAAGTGGGACGAGGACTGGGACAAGAGCAAAGGAGCTTTCCCCTTCAGCGAGAAGCTCGGAGAGATCAGTGACAAGATAGGCAGCACCATCGACGACACAATCAACAAGTTCAGGAAGAAGGAACGAGACGACTCACCCGACAGAATCAGGTAAACGTACAGTATGGCAGTCATGTGTGGTAAAACCTCTGTCTTGGATTATCACAGCAAACACAAACACACAATAACCCAATTTTCTGTCTGCCATAGTGACAACGAGGAGGACCGAGCAGCTAGAAACGGCAGGCAGGAAACCCTGGAGTTCAAAGATGAGGAGGAAACCGTCACAACGAAGAGTATCCAGATCACACAAGCTACAGAAACCACAACCACCACCACACGGAAGCGCAGCGGAGCGTCGGGCAGCAAGACTCTGGACCTCGGTGCAGCAGCTCACTACACTGGGGACAAGAGCCCAGAGGAAAAGGTGCTCAACACAAACGCTGTCATACTTCCTTAAAAGTGAGACACATTTTCAATCGCACATGAATAACTGCCATGTCTATGTTCTTCTCTTGTTAGTCATCAGTGAGGCAGTCATCCAGTAGCGGCCTCGCTGACCTGTTAGTGATCGACCCTTCATCCAATCAGAGCAACACAACAGGTAGGAACCAACTCTCAAAAAGACGAGGAAGAAACAAAGTCCATGAAGATGATTTTAAAAATCTTACTGTGTGTGATGTCAATCTTTGTTGGTCAAAATGGTTCTTAGACTTTAGCTTTTTGTATGAATCCAATTGTGTTCCTCCATCCAGGTGGTAGCTCAGACCTGATCGCTGGTTTTGCTGACTTCTCCTCTCCAGCAGCCTCTGCCAGCCTCCCAACCGCCTCGGGTAAGCTCCTTCTTCCCTCTGTGATCTTTGGCTGCTTCATAATAAATGTTTCAGGGCAAAAAAGAGGAGTAAACATGAAGTTATTTGGACGGGCCAGTTTTGCTGATTGTCATCCATACAAGTGTAGGAGTAGGATCCATATAAGAAAGGAAAACCCTATGCCCTCATACCAAACAGTTAAGGTGTGAGATATCTTAAATCCTGAAATTCGCTCTTTGAGAACAGGGTTAGATTTGTATATAGTTTTTTAGAGTGCATTATAGCTATTGTCCATATCCAATTTAACATGTCAAAACTCTCTTGTGGCCAGCTGCTGTATCATCCAATGGAAACGGAGAATTTGGAGACTGGAGCGCCTTCTCAGCCAAACCCCCAGCGAGCTCTGCTTCCTCCCAGCCTGTCATCGACCTGTTTGGCAGCGTCCAGTTACCCTCTGCCCCAGCCGCTAATCCCGCCCCCAGCCCACCTTCTGCTGAGCTGTTTGACCTGATGGGCGGAGTTAACCATCAACTAAACAGTCCACACACAACACTGAGCGCGTCTCAGAGCTTGACTTTCTCTCTGGGAGGAGCGTCACCAGGAACGTCTGTTGCTATGGCCACCGTGCCCCTTTCTCGCTCTCAACAGGTTAGTGTGGTACACATCACATCATTACCATTTATTTAATATGTATTTATCAATTGGTAAAATGTTTGTCATTTCTTTCAGAGCTTGGGAGGCTTCACATCTCAGCATCCTATAGGACAACAGCAGAAGCTTGGCGTCGGAGGTCAGGGATCATTGGGGTCGACATGGTCTGACCCCTCCGTCAATATCAGCCTGGACTTCCTATCAGCAGGCCTCAACCCCACCAAGACACCGCCCACACTCAACAACATCATCCAGCAACAAGGTATCACGTTTCACTGGAATTAATTTACTGTTTGCAGAAATACAAAAGAAAACAAACTCACTAAACAACGTATCTGCAGGTCTACAAAAAGATCAAAAATATTTCTCCTGTGAGACTAATATTGCTGCTCACACAGGTCCAGGTCATATTGAATGAATAATTCTTGATATTAGATATTATTACAACATTTTAACTCAGGGATTTGAATTAATAAAGTCCGAGGCATTAAGTGGGTCTTGACAGAAATGACCAAGCTGTTCCACAGCTCCATAACCCAAGTGTCCACCTCGTCCCTGTTCATGTCTGCAGGTGTTCCCCCCGTCAACCTGTTGGCCCAGAACTTTGGAGGACTGAACCTGAGCTCCCCGCCCCACATGACACCCATCAGACCACCTGCCAATCCCATGATGTCAGGTGGTGCCATGACGATGGGCATGCCTGCATCAATGGCAACTGGCATGCCACCTTCAATGACCACGGGTACCATGGGGATGGGCGGACTTCCGGCAAACCAAGGCATGATGGGAATGAACATGAGCATGAATATGGGCATGACCACCCCAGTGATGATGGGTGGCGTGGGAATGCCGGGAGTCGGTATGGGCCTCTCACACAACATCAGCCCAGCTGTGGTCCCACCCAAACAAGATGCCTTTGCTAACTTTGGCAATTTTGGCAAATGAAGGAGTGTGAATGTGTGTGAGTGTGAATGTGCATGTCTGACAGTGTGAGAGCGTGAACCACGGACAGGCCGCTGTACTTGAAGACAACCTTGCATGTTTCTCGCTCTGCTCCTGCTCTTTTCGGCGAGGTGAAACCAGTGATCGTTCGCTATCCCAGTCTGATGACACAATCTTTGAAGCAGGGGAGATCGCCCCCTGGTGACACTCGCCCTCTGGTATTTTTCCCTCAAGAGCAGGGAAGTTGTTGACCCCACAATCCTCACTTGTTTCTAATATGAACAGCAGTGTCATTACAAGACATCACGACAGAACGTTTCTCTCTATAACTGCACTGAGAAGTCAATCAGTAGGGTCGACTGGTTAAAATGGCATCGCTGCCTTAATTCTGCATTGTAGCCCAAGACATCACTTTCAACATGATTTCAACCTGATTGAATCAAAATTCTACTTTCTCTCGCTCCTTGTGTAAACAGCATAACAGTTACAGTGTCTGGAGTTCAGAGAATCCATACTCTGGTGCTGCAGCAGAATCTGGGATGGGTGTTTGCAGTGAGATAATGAATTACATCCCTTTTCTCTCAGTCTGTCTGTCTCCCCTCCCATCGTGTCATCAGGCTCGTAGCAGTTCACAGTGGATGTATGTACAGTAGGAGGATATTGGTTGATGTGTAAACGACACCTTGAGTGAAGCCTTGAATTGCTCAGAGATATAACAGGGTTACAGTTAAAAGTGATACTTGTCCTGTACTTTCCATTTTGGATGCCTCGGCCGTATTAATGTTCAATGAAAGCATCAGTCAGTATTTTAAGTACAATTAACCAATACTTCCACTCAACACTTTTGCATACAGACACTGTTTATGGACCGAGGGGGAGAAAAACGTCTTTAATAATGAGTATTTTCTGGCCTGCTGTGGGAAAGGAGGGCCATCATCTGCTAGAGTGAACATCATCGTGTAATTATTTAAACGTCTTTCATGTTGAAGGCAGTGGTACACAGCAGTTATTGGGACACCTCAGCAATGTACCATTACTTAGTATTTTTTACCACTAAAGATTTTTCATCTTGCAGCTCATTTATTTGGTCTCTTGCATATCTAGGCCTCACAAACGATGTACTTAAGTCATTCGTTTTTAATAAATGGTTTCTACAGCTATAGCTGAGATCGATCGAAGGGGTGTTGGGATCCTTGGTGAAGCAAATGTGTGAGACATGAGTGAGTCTGTGTGTGTGTGTGTGGGTGTGACTTTGTGTATGGATTTAGTTTTCTCTGTTTGATGTGCAAACACGACTAAGCGGAGCCTCTTGTCATTTTCTTAGGCACTGCACTCCGAATGACCAAATCTTTATTTTGTTACTCTCAGAAGGAATAATTGCATAGCTGTTAGTTTAATATTTTATTAGTTAACTTGTAAGGTTATGTTCATATTGGAGAACTAATAATAATATTATTTAGACATGTTTTTTTTCTTCTTTTTTTGGTACAGCTCATTTCATTTGTTTGTACTCATTTTCTGTACATCATTCAACACTAAATTAAATTATAAAAAATGAAGGTTCAGTTTCATCCTTTCTCCAGTTTCTAGGTTGTTTGTCTTCATGATCGTACAGGTTTTTACTTAGGTTCATGAACAGGGTTGTAGTAACTTTCATTGAAAACATTGAGTTTATATACATGTTTTTATTTCATTTTTACCAATTTACTTTTATTTCATTACTTCTGATAATATATTTATACTATATATGAAATCAGTATTCGATATATGCTAATTTACCTCATCATTTAATCATGGAGACTTACAAATAAATATACAAATTAAACTAAAAGTTTTAGAAAACTATTATATTCATTTTTGCAGAATAACATCCATCTGAATAATTTTTTTTAAAGTAGGTACAGGGTCACACACACACACACACACACGCGCGCATACACACATCCACACACCTGAACAAAGACATCGTGACAAACAGGATACAAGCGAACAATCAACGTCCAATCAGATCACGCACAGGTCGGACTGCGCCACGATCGACAGCGGCGTTGAGCCAATGGCAGACAGAGAGATGACTAAGGGGCGTTTCCAGGAAGCGAGTGGTAACACTTTCCTGTAATGGCGGACCAGGCAGAGAGCGAGACCATCGGATTCAGCGACAACAGGTCAGTTAAAACCACAAGAAGGGTTTAAACCAGTGCAGACTCAGTGGGAAATGGAGCACAAACTGAGTGTCAATACAAAGTAGTTTTTTAGGTTGATAGCTTGTGCTGACCGGTGTTTTCACTAGTGAATGGAGCCACGCTAGCTAACTAGCATGCGGCTAACTAGCCTGTGTTTCCAATCGGCTCGCCGCTTCTGTACACTCGTGGCACGCGGTAAATACCGAAACCGCGCTCAAACGCCGACTCACAAGTCCCTGCTGAACCGGGATGCTCCCCTCACATGACCCCGTTGCTTCTGTCCAACACGGCTCCCTCCCTGAGTAAGCATTCTGGGCTTATTTGATAGTGTACAATAGCATGCTAGCTAAGCTATGCTACAGTCATTAGTAAGCAGAGGCGCACAACTGTGTTTTGAATGGACCGTTTGTCTGTTGGCCACGTTAGTGACATATTCACCCACTGTGTGTTAGATTTTTTAGCTTTGGATCATAATTCATAACACGCACGAGCAACAGGAATCCGCCCTGAAGGATCCAGCGTTGAAACGTGCCGACTAATGCCCATCACGACGCTAAGTGATGTCCGGCCCGGCTGGACGCATCTTCTTGCACGTATTTCAGCAGCTCGCATCCAGCCTCTGTGCTCAAGTTTCAGGCCCATGAGCTCAGATGTGAGTGTTCGTTCAAATCCCCTCGAGTTCAGTCTGCAGCATGTGAAGTCAACGACCCCAGACTCACAAAGACCCGTCTTCATTCACAAGGAAGACAAGGAGTGATGAAGCAGGTGTTGTGGCCTCAACATCCAACAACATTAAGCCAGAGAACACACAAAGATAAACTATCAGGTTCTCTAAGATGCTTGAACTGCCCCGCCTACAGATTACAGTCAAAACTGAGTTGTGATGCAGTTTCAAGTTTGTTTTTAAATTGCTGCACATTGTAATAATTATCTTCTAATAGTGCTCACAGTACTGCTATTAGATATCATCACAAAACACTGATACTAATTGGTTTTGCACAGTCAATGATGATTTAACTGTCCTTAATTGATTTAAATTGAATGTGCCCTGCAGAAATATGTTTTTTTGTACTAGAAGTGAATGAGGAGGTTTGTTTTGCTTTGTAATCAAGAATTTCCCAAGATGGATGTCCTCCAGACATACCTTTCAAGTCCTTGAGAATGGCAGCTGGCAGTGAAGCCTCCTGTGTGAATTAATTTGTGCACTCGTACATTGGAATCACGTAGAGTCTGGTGGGACATTTCAATAGCATGCTAGGTTTTTAGGATTTACCTAAGTGATGATATCTGAGGGTTTTTGATAGTTCCCATCATTTAACTCATTGTGACCTTGTTGTGATAGAATGGCGCAGCAGGCGGTGCGGTTCCGCGGCCCTGCCCCAGCACCTGCGCCTGTCCAGACCCCAGTGTTACGGGGCCCACCACCACTCCTTAGACCACCACCTCCTCCTTTTGGCATGATGAGAGGGCCCCCGCCACGACCCCCGTATGCACGTCCACCCTTTGACCCCAACATGCCACCCATCCCGCCACCAGGAAGCATGCCGCCACCTATTGGACCTCCTCACTTACAGGTGACTGTTTCCCATTCTTATACAAACATGCATGTTTTATTTCATGATAGTGAGGGGCTGAACTGTTTTATGTTTGACTGCAGTGATGCTATACACAGCATTAACAAAGAGATGGAAAGAGACTTAAAGTGGCCTGTTGAAGTACTAATCATCGATTCATCCATAGTTTAAAATGACAAAATGTATGTATCTGTGTCAGCCCCTTTGGGACATATAAGACAAGTCAGTTCAAATAATATTATGTCTATCATAATTCAGATTGAGTCAGTTGATTGTTGGGTTCTGAGTTGTTGAGTTGTTTGTGAACTTTCAGTGATGGAGTCTTTTGCTGGGCAGAGTCTGTTGACCACAAAGCAAGATCATAATTCATGCATGAATATCAGCAGTGTTAGATCTTGGAACAGTACACACAGAATCAAGGACGGCCGTGTTGAACACTGTTTTTATAATATCCATGACTTCTACCATCTTCCTAATGGATTTTTAGTTACAGTGTGTTTCCTTCTTGAATGATCTACTAGTGATTGAGCAGATTTAAATTCATAGTCGTATAAACACAGGCTGCTGGGTAAATTAGCAATGACTCATCTTACTGGCCCTTTTTCCTTGTATTCAGTATCATCACTTTTTGTTGGTGAAGGGAGGATTCTCATGTGATTATATGGATTGAAAACTAAATGCTGGGTCTCAATCTTTTTTTCTGCAGAGACCTCCATTCCTTCCACCTCCCATTGGTAGCCTACCGCCTCCTCCAGGGATGCTGTTCCCTCCCGGGATGCCTCCCGTTCCTGCAACTGCAACCCCTGCGCTCAACCCCACAGAGGAGATCTGGGTAGAGAACAAGACGTCAGAGGGGAAGGTAAGCCGGGAGTTGCATGTAAACACACAGCAGGGTTGCTATGCTGGTTAAGGCATTCTGGAAAAAGATAAATAATGAATGGCCTCCCAACAGTATGTTAAATAAAATTAAGCCTGGGAGTCCTGTTGTAGAGAAGATTAGTTTTACAAGAAGTTTTCTGTTGATGCAAAATATTTAGTCCAATGTTGGAATACACATGCTCACATACACAATGCAGTTTGTCACCCAGTTAAAAAGGCCTGTCTGTCTGTTGTCCTTTGCACAGGCGTATTACTATAATGCCAGGACCAGAGAGTCATCGTGGAGTAAACCTGATGGTGTGAAAATCATCCAGCAGTCTGAACTCAACCCTCTTCTTGTGGGGACAGGAGCAAGTGGGGGGGTGACTGCAGCTGGCAGCTCAAGCACCATCAACACTACAGCCAGCACGGCCGGAGCATCCTCGACTCAGTCCACAACTTCCTCCCGCACACTCGCCTCCAGTCCAGACTCCCCCTCCCCCTCTGTGACAAATGCAGGTAATTACTTTAGATATTATCATACTCGCATCCACTTGTACACGAAAGCAAAAATTGCAATCCTCTTGTTTTTTTCTTTTTGTTTCCATAAGCCACTGCTGTAGCAGACCTCACCCCTGTTGCCACGGTGACCTCAACCGTTGGTGTGTCTCCAGTCACTGTGGTGACTGTTTCCACGGTGCCATCACCTGTTACCGCGGTGCAGACTGTGTCACTCCTGCCTGCGGGCCTGTCTCACAGTGTGGCCCAGGCCAACGCTGCCATGCCTGGCTTCCCACCTGTCATGGTGCCTCCTTTCAGGGTGCCTTTGCCGGGCATGCACATTCCTCTACCAGGTAATAACTGCTGCCTCGGCAAGAGCAAGAAACTCACAGACAGTATACAAACCATTCAGGTAACATCACTGTAACTTCCTCCAATTACAAATGTTAATTATGTAATGTTGGTGATAGTTAACCAGTTAAGATTTAATTCCTCGATTTATTATTCCTCGAATACTCTGATGTTAGTCGGCCACTTATCTGAGCAAATATTTTGAGACAACTGGCATTTAGTTTTCAAACCCTGTGGAAACCCTGATTCAGCATTACAGGTATATTTAATATGACAACAATAAATGAGGATAGCTGGTGGAGGTCAGTTCTCACTGTTATTGGAACACCACAGGATTATTTTGGGGGCAACAGGAACTCGCTTATACATGTAAAAAATGTGAATGTGTCTCAGAGTAATTCATACTAGACACAGACAGGTTGTGAGATCAGTAGGTTACATACAGATGTAAGTTAATGGAAATGCTTCTGTTGTTCCTATGTGTTGTCCTCTTCACAGTAAAATGTCTATTATTATCCCTCTGTCCTTCATTTTAAGTGAAAAGCACATTTGGGGAGATAATTTTTATCAGCTTATAGTGTGTCTGTGGATTTAGTGTGTGTGAAGTTGCTTTATTACAGTTAGACAAGGGATGGGCTAAATTAGGGAACTTGTTGATTGATTTTATAAATATCAGATTAAGATCTTCTTGATTGACTTTGAGATTTGTTTTGTACCAACCAAACGATTCGCTCTTTTAAATATGCTTTTTTACTAACGGTCTCATAATAGACATTACTCTTCTATTGTAAACACAATGTACACTGGGCTTTCAAAGAAAAAGCCAGAGTCTATTATCTGGGTGTGTTTGTCTGCGTAGGGACCAAAACTTAAACACATGTGGTAGCTGATGTCTAGTGTCCTGCTGTGTCCAACCAGATCCTTGCTTGTTCTTTCAGGTGTAGCAATGATGCAGATAGTAGGTGGACCCTGTATAAAGGCAGGCCCCGGCGCCAACGGTAAACACCCCACCGCTCGCCCCTCAGACCCACAGTAGATAGCATGGTAGTGAATGATGTCTACATAAGTCATATGCTATATTTTGGACTGTGGTGAATGCTGTGAACATGATCCATTCAGTGTACAGGCATGAAACCTCATTTATTTGCCTGATACCGAATCAACTCACAGACTTCATATCTCTGGATCAAATGTGTCATGCAAACCATTTCATCATCAGCATATTTTAGGGTGTAGAACTGGACAATGTGCTCAAGTCTTGTTTCCAATATTTCTTTCTTTAGATTAACCCATCAAGAACATTTGCAGGATTGTTTTTTTAAGACCATATGTGTCTTTTGTGGGCTTCTATCATTTTAGATGAACGTCACATTCATGGTCATTGTTATCAAGACATCACTGAAGAAACCTCAGGATTTGCTGAAATACTTATTGGAAATTATTATGGGAAATGTTTATTTGTTTCTTAGCCTGAGAAAAGGTTTTAAGTGTTTCAGACAATGACTGTGCTGCAAAAGCAACAAGAGCGATGCTCAAGCAGATTATAGAAGTGTTTTGTTTAGCTGATAAACTCTTTGTTGGTAAGAGAAATGTTTGAGGAGGAAGAACACAGTGATCTCTGTTTTTTAGAGTTGTTATTTTGCTTAGCAATGATTTACAATGAGAGACACATATTATATGCTATCAAGTGTTCGTATTTCATGTCTCTGACTTCATCAGCGAATCATTGAACATTGGCTGGGTTGGGCCGAGTCAGGATAGAACATTCCCATTAATGTGAGCTGTTGCCGTCCAGAAGTGAACCAGTTAGGACTACAAGGCGTGGTCCTCTTTTGTGGCATGGTTGTGTGTTTGCTGTGTGTGAGTTACGTTTAGACTTCTGTAGTTTCATCTTTCACTGACTCATCTAATTACCTACTTCTCCAAACAATGAGGCAGATGCTTTTAAAGTGGCAGTTAATCAGTATCATGCGGCCTGTGGAGCTCACTCTCTTACCTCTGGGGGTCCTAGTTCATGTTGATAACAAATGGCCAACCAGGAATATGACATGTCACCAAATTACATATCAACAAATGACTAGAGTTTAGTCCACCACAACTACTTTTGTTGGTCAGACATAAAAGATGACAGTTATGTAATCATGGTCTGTCTCTCTCCTCTCTTACTGATTACAGGCATGCTTCCTGGTATGGGTCCGCCTTTAGTTTCCATGATGCACCCCGGGCTGGCTCTCTCGGCTGCCCCTGCTTCCATGGCCGGATCGATGCACCTTCCCGAGTGGTCAGAGTACAAAACAGCTGATGGGAAAACCTACTACTACAACAACCGAACACTGGAGTCAACCTGGGAGAAACCACAGTCCCTGCTGGAGAAAGGTGCGCATTGCTGACTAGTGCACACACACGGAGATTACAGGCTTTATTTGTTGAGCTACATTATAAGTACACTTTGTTTGTGTGTCTGTTTTGTGTATCAAGCCAAGGGCAGTGGGGTTCACTATTAACCCTTTCTCTGTACTGTTTACAGAAAGAGAAGCAGAAAAGATCAAGCAGCGTTTGGCCCAGGAGGAAGCTGAGGCAATGCAGATGGAGGATGAAGAGAACAAAAATGAAAACACTGAGAAGGAGGTATGTGAAGTGTAAAAAACGGTCTAGCTTTGATGTGATCAGCAAAATTAAATCATCATTCCACATTATTTATTTCCTTTTTAACACGTGATTACAGGGACATCAGTGAGACATCTTGAATTTAAATAAATCGACCTAGAAATTATGGGAGAATTATCCCATTTTCATATTCTTGTTAACTTATATGATACCGGCACTGTTATGCTCTATAGTTGTACTAAATTTCTCTGTTTCAATCAAGGAGCCCAAAGAAGAAGAAATGACTGAAGAGGAAAAAGCCGCTCAGAAAGCCAGGCCTATAGCCACCAACCCTATCCCTGGCACACCATGGTATGCATGGCACAACGCAGAACATTGTTATCTCTATTCTCTACCGCATTCTTATTTTCTCTTCTACCTGGCTCCTATTGATGACCGTGTGTGTCGGATCACTTCATTTCAGGTGTGTGGTATGGACGGGTGACGAACGCGTGTTTTTCTACAACCCCACAACACGGCTGTCCATGTGGGACCGACCCGAGGAGCTGGTGGGTCGAGCTGACGTCGACAAGCACATCCAGGAGCCGCCACACAAGAGAGGCCTGGAGGACACCAAGAAGACAGGTGTGGACAAAGTCACACTCGCTGAGTCAGGGATTATGACCTTGTATAAAGCACTTGATTTTTATAGTTTCTGTTCTTGGTAAACAAAAAACATTCTCAACGCTGTACTGTCCTAATGATTTTATGTCTGTGTGTTGGTACACAGGAATCAATAAGGAAGAGCCAGAGTTAGCGATGGCTACTGAAGAAAATCTGGATGAGGAGCCAACCAAAGCCAAAAAGAGGAAGTAAGTTTCACAGTACCTGGGGTACAGTAAAACTTACACTCTTCTACTATCCTACAAACTATTCTCTAAACTCCTTGTGTCTTTGTCTTAACAGGAAGGAGGACGTGAAGGAGGCGGACTCAGAGAAGGAAGCAGCAATGGAGGCAGAACTCAGAGCTGCCAGAGAAAGAGCCGTAGTGCCCCTGGAGGCCAGGATGACCCAGTTCAAAGAAATGCTGCTGGAAAGAGGGGTAACACAACTCTTATGCTGATTGATATTTTAAGGTAAAGTTTATCTGTCTTTGTCTGGAGACACACCATCACAAGACTGGGCTTTGAGACAAATATTTTTTAATGTCACGTGTTATTTCTTGAATTGTTCTACTTTTTTATTGACGAGGATACATTTTTCATAATAATGTTCCTAGTTTTGTTTGTGGTCCTAGACAGTTTGTATTAGACGGTAGTGGTATATGGTCACAGCTCACTGTCTAACACAACTGTTCTTCTTCACGTGCAGGTGTCTGCATTCTCAACTTGGGACAAAGAGCTTCATAAGATTGTGTTTGACCCACGTTACCTTCTGCTAAACCCAAAAGAAAGAAAACAGGTCCAGTCTCTTTTCCCGTCTTGTGTTTCTCTCTCTTTCCTCGTTATCACTCACTCATTTTCTTGGAGTATTGTCATTACCATACCATGTTTTAAAAATCCTTCATTTATAGGCTTGTGGTTCCTGTCTATTTTAGGTTTTTGACCAGTATGTGAAGACGCGAGCGGAGGAGGAGAGGAAGGAAAAGAAGAACAAGCTGATGCAGGCCAAAGACGAGTTCAGGAGGATGATGGAGGACGCCAAGTTCACGCCCAGGTAAACAGCTAGGCCAGAGATTTAAGATACTAACATCTTTGGTATAAATCTTTGCAATATTTACCTCTGATATATTACATCGGTGGTAAATATAGCTGTTTTCTGACAAAAAACTTAAAGTGCTATAGAGAAAATATTCCTGAGATGTTTGTATCTTCCATTCGTTGCAGAACAACATTTAGTGAATTTGCGATGAAGAATGGCCGAGACCCTCGATTTAAGACCATAGAGAAGATGAAGGACAGGGAGGCCATCTTTGTGGAATTTATCACTGCTATGAGGAAGAGGGAGAAAGAGGACTCCAAGTCCAGAGGAGAGAAGGTATAACTCACTGGCTCCACCAACTGGAGTGTTTCTGCTCTCTGTGGGTAGATTTCTGATTTGTTTAAATATTTGTATGTCTGGTTTCAGGTGAAGTTAGACTTCTTCGATCTCCTGAATGAGCAGCACATAGAGGGAGGCCAGCGATGGAGCAAAATTAAAGAGAGGCTGGAGACGGACCCAAGATACAAGTCTGTGGACAGCTCTGCACTCAGAGAAGAACTTTTCAAACAGTACATGGATAAACAATCCAAGGTGTGTTTGAAACATGAATTAGGTTTGAGGAACAGTGAAATGGAGTGAGGATGTAAAAACTGCATGAGGTGGATAGAATCCTAGCTGTTGTCGACATCCCCTCATAGACAATGTGTGTCACATCCCGCAGACCGTGGACGTAGACAAGGAGCGAGAGCTGGAGCGGCAGGCTCGTATCGAGGTCAGTCTTAGAGAGAGGGAGCGCGAGGTTCAGAAGGCCCGATCAGAACAGACCAAAGAGATCGACCGGGAAAGGGAGCAGCACAAGAGGGAGGAGGCCATCCAGCATTTCAGAGCGCTCATGTCAGATATGGTAAGACCCTCTGCAGATTTTTATTTTCGAATGAAATGTGCTGTATTTAAAATGTCATGAAGTCTTCATATTTCACCAGTGTGTCATTTATCAAAAGATATGAGAAAATGGAGAATAAACAGCTGATTCTAAACTTTCGGACAAAAGTCTAGTTTATCTGCATTCAGTCCCAAAGGAAACGAGTCAGATCCATTTTAACTGCAACAAATAATTTTGCACGAGCACAATTTTAACTCGTGCCTTTCACATAGAACCATTATAATTTGGTAATTCATCCCCAGGTTCGTTCTTCGGATGCAACGTGGTCGGACACGCGTCGTAACCTGAGGAAGGACCATCGCTGGGAGTCGGCTTCGCTGCTGGAGAGAGAGGATAAAGAGAAGTTGTTTAATGAACACGTAGAAGCTCTGGCCAAGAAGAAGAAGGAACATTTCAGGCAGCTTCTGGATGAGACCAGCACGGTGAGGAGTAAAAACATGAAGCGAGAAAGGTGCCAAAAACAGTCAACAGCAAGAAAAGTGACCAATAATCTGAATAAGCATTTTACTTTTTTAATAATCTTTTTGCTTTAAAAAAAGAAGATAATTCAGTTATATCAAGAGTGAACTTTTTATTGAGAGATTAATATGAATCTAAAGTGTCTATTTATATGTTTTATCCATTATTTTAAACAACCTGGGTCAAGTGGATCTCTGTTTTATTTCATGAGTTTGACGGGTCTTTGTGTTGTAGATCACCTTGACAACAAGTTGGAAGGAGGTGAAGAAGGTCATCAAAGAAGATCCTCGCTGTATTAAGTTCTCCTCCAGTGACAGGGTAAGTCTTTTAATGAGAAACCTCAGTGTTATTTCATTTGTGTGAAATAATATAGACTGATGGTTTGTACGTCTTAAATCATTAAATTCGTTACAGTTAATTAGAAGTTTGACTCATAAGGTGCAGGTGTCACTTATAGAAAAAGAATAGGGAATTATTCTTTCTTGGTGAGTGGTGTGGGTTTTAGTTGCTTTACTTACTTTACACTGTGTCTGAGTGTTGATGTGTAATGTGAATTGTGTGTCTGTCTGTGTAGAAGAGACAACGTGAGTTTGAAGACTACATCAAGGACAAGTACATCACGGCCAAAGCGGATTTCAGGACGCTGCTAAAGGAGACAAAGTTCATCACGTACAGGTCTGTACGCTCAACGAGGCATTAACAAAACAAGTTAACAGCATTTTTCTCTGAATCCTGCACTGAGCCGATATTATTCATAGTTTGATCACCCTGCTTTCTTCCTGTCTCCCTTCCTCCAGGTCAAGGAAACTTATCCAGGAGTCAGAGCAGCATCTGAACGACGTGGAGAAGGTCCTTCAGAACGACAAGCGTTACCTTGTTCTGGATTGTGTCCCCGAGGAGCGCAGGAAGCTCATCATGTTCTACATTGAAGACCTAGATCGCCGCGGGCCGCCACCTCCCCCCACGGCCTCCGAGCCCACCAGACGCTCTACCAAGTGACGAGTAGCGCCACCTTCTCGGCCAGTGTCCTTCTCGTCTTTGCCCTCCACTCGGCCAGAGCATGACCTCCCCCCAACATCCCCCTCATCCCTGCCCTCCTGGCCCATGGTTGGCCTTGCAGTGTTATTGCTGGGGGTTATGTTGCTTAGAGAGATGAATTGTAGAGGTCTCTGTGTTATGTCACCTCTTAGCCGTGAATTAGCCCTGCATTCAAAGCAACAGCAGGGAGCAGAGGTTACCTGATTTCAAGGTGACCCTTGACCCCTCACCTCTGACTGACTACAATTGAGGGAGAGAGATAGTGATGAGGCTGCTGCCCAGGCAGCCAAAGAGGTGTAAGATAACAGATGTAAATGAAGATGAGCGCGCGTGGGAGTGTGTCTGTGAGTGTGTGTGTATGCATGTGTCTGAGGCGTTCTTAAGCCTTACTTCTCCACTGTGCCACTTATCAGTTTAGCGGCTCAGTGTGAATGTTAGTTTCTGCTCAGTGGTTTACTCCTATATTGAAGAAATAAAGGCAACTTCCACTGTTTTTCAATTTGTCGTCCTGTGGATTTCATGATTCTGTGCAAGTCTGGAACTCATCTGGAGAAATTAGTCAGAAACTAAACCTCTTTCATGAAGAAGCAGATTAACCTCCAGATACCTGTTGTCACAGCAGTTAAAATATTTCACCTGAGTGAGACCCACCGATCATCTAGAGATGAAATTAGTACGTTCATAGGGCAAATTGAATTTGGTTAAAAATTACGTTTCAAGTTTTGCTAACTGATTTATCACTGCGTGTGATTAAAGTGTTAATATTTCTCAGTTTTCTATGATGGTAAATAAAAGATTGACTGCTGATTAGACTAACTGTTGGTAAACAATTTGTAAAAATGTCACAAATTGACATATGCACTCGTAACAGTCAATTATTAATTGGTTCATAACCTATTGATAATCGGTCAACTTAAATTATGGGAAGTATTGATCTGCGATCGTGACCCAGGAATTACACCAAAGCAGATTGTTTTATCAGCCGCTCCTAATGATATTTAAATGATAGAAAGAAATAGACGAGTGTATATATAGACTACTGTACCTACAGATATTTTTATTTAATTTTACATAGTCATGAGTATACATAGTTTATATACGATCAACATATTCGGTTTATATTTCGTGATGTCCGACGTCACTCTTGCAGTATCGCGGAACCATGCACACAGCGCGTACACGCTTGCATGAGCTCAGACGGCTGTGATTGGCTGAGACGAGGCTGCGGTTCTGGTGACGTCATGTTGCCGGATGTAAACGGTCCATCAGGGAAGTCGCCACCATCACGTTCATGTGATTCTACTCACGACCCCTCAGCTCCATTTAAATATACAACTGATGAACACGGAGGGTTGAACCGAGTAAAAACAGGGTGGAGCTTTGACCGGAGCTGAACCCGCCGCGGCTCCTCTCCTCCCCGGCTCCTCCCGGCTCTACTGCCGCTATGGACGGCTCTCTGCTGCCGCTGCTCGCCGCGCTGCTCTCCGCCTGCTCGGTTGTAGGGGATCCCGAGGGACTCGCTTCCGTCGACGCAGCTCCGCCTTCGAAAATAGGCAAGGAAGCCGGGGTCAAATCACCACAGCCACCCGCTGGCTGTAGCTAGCGTTAGCATCCAGCTACAGGCTAATAAGCTAATAAACAGACATTTAACTGGAAGCCCCCTGATTTACACGTTATATTGATCTCTGTGTGCTACTGCAGCTTCATTTACATGAAGCTAATGTGTTGACAGCTACTTTTGAAGGGATGTTAAAGGTAAATTTGTTTTTAATAGATTTTACTGAGGACCCCATGTGGCCCCATTCATCCAAATATGATATCCAATAATTAGAGATCATCCAAATCTGGTTAGTTGTCCAAAAGGGTTTGGATTTTAATAAAATGGAAATAATTCTGGATATAACAATGTCAGACAGATCCTTTTCTAAAAAGGACACAACTCCAAAATAAGCAAATGACAGGTGCAGGAGAATTAAATTAAAATCAAATGTGTTAAAACACAACAACAAATGTAACACTATACACAATATACATCTTATAAATGTAATTTTTATATAGTGTTATGTTCCTGATACATAGCTGCTGTAACACATCAATTCTAAATACATATTTATATCTATTTATCCATCTATTTATCTGATCTATATATCTGTCTATCTCTCTATACATCTATCTAAACATCTATCTATCTATATATATCTATATATCTATACATTTATAGAGAGATAGAGAAATCCTTGTGACGATCACATTCTGATGTCATCTTCCTCTGTGCTCCAGCGGTGATCGGGGCGGGGATAGGAGGCAGCGCCACGGCCCACTTCCTGCGGCAGCACTTTGGTCCTGAGGTGCAGGTGGACGTATTTGAGAAGGGTGAGGTCGGCGGTCGTCTTGCCACCGTGACCGTGAATCACAATGACTACGAGTCTGGAGGTTCCATCATTCACTCCCTGAACCTCCACATGCAGGAGTTTGTCAAACAGCTTGGTGGGTCCACGCACACACACACACGTCATGGTTTGTGAAATTTAATGAGAAATATAGTTATCTCTACTTTTTTTTTCCCACCTGTGTCTGTTTTGCCCTTTGTGTCGTTTTGTGTTGGCCCCTGAAGGTATGAAGTACCGCCGCAGCGTGGCAGGAAAGACAGCAGTGTTTAACGGCAAGGAGATGATTCTGGAGGAGACAGACTGGTACCTGCTGGATCTGTTCCGACTGTGGTGGCGCTACGGCATCAGCTTCATACGCCTGCAGATGTGGGTGGAGGAAATAATGGAGAAATTTATGAGGTAGGCCAGAAATATGACTTGTGGTTTAGTCTCATGAACATGCACACACCGTTGTCTCTGTAGGAGGCTGCAGTGAGCATATCTATATCTCTCTATGTTTATCGGTGATGCACAGACTTTTCCTTTGACTCACGTGGTATGTCCATCTGTGTCCACATGCAATTTAAAGGATTTACAAGTACCAGGCCCATGGCTACGCCTTCAGCTCGGTGGAGGAGCTGCTGGACTCTCTGGGAGGGAGTGGTTTCATCAACATGACACGTAGGCCGCTCTCCGATTCGCTGCTGGAGCTGGGCGTGTCACAGCGCTTCATCGACGACGTGATCGCACCCGTCATGAGGGTCAACTACGGGCAGAACGTCAGCATCCCAGCATTCATAGGTCAGATGAAATGAGCACTGGAGTCAATGTCTGGCTACAGGTGGAGAGTGAAGAGAGGAAGGTTAAACTGTTGAAGTTAGGGTCCGAACATTAAAGAGAGGAAAGAAAGAGGAAACAGAGGAGACGCAGGATACAAGGGTGGGAGGATCAGGAGGATGAGAATAGCAGAGAGGAAAGCAAGGTGAGAGGGGGGGCTGTGGATCATGGGAACAGCTTTTAATTAGCTTATAGAACTTGACACTGTCTGTTGTGAGTGACTGTCTGTTTGTTTGTGTGTGTGTGTTTTTCAGGTGCTGTGTCTTTAGCTGGTGCCCAGAACAACCAGTGGGCGGTGGAAGGAGGAAACAAGCTGGTGTGTTCTGGCCTGCTGAAGATGGCTAATGCTAACCTGCTGCAGGCAGAAGTCAACACCATCTCCCCCATCCAGACAGGTACCTCACCCTGATAGTGTCTGAATATGACCACACTGAGCAACCTACTTATTTTTATACAGATTTAAATGGATTTTCAGCTTTTGGAGTGGCAGCAATCAAACAGTCCAGAGGGTTTGTCCCCACGCAGCATATATAATAACGCTTGTACATGGCAGGGACATAATTGTGGTAAATCAAATTATTATTTGGGGTTTTCTGTCCCATCCTTGTGAACATGACATCTCAAGAGGGAACATCTTGGGAACAAATGTTAACTTGTACCTCATTTACACCGAAATTAGTGAAAGTGATTTGAATATAGTGTTGACACTGACCTTATTTGTTTTTCCTGTAGGGGAGTCGCTCCAGTACCAGCTGAGCTTTACCACGGCAGCAGGAACGGGATCAGAGCTGTATGACATCGTCGTGTTGGCGACGCCGCTCCCTGCCAGTGTCGAGTCTGGATTCCAGTTCCAGGGTTTCACGCCTCCCTTTGACCAGCTCCCCGGAAACTACCACAGCACTGTAGCGACCATCGTCCACGGCTACCTCAACACCTCTTTCTTCGGCTTCCCCGACCCGCGCCTGTTCCCCTTCGCCAGCATCTTGACATCTGAGACCCCCGATGTGTTCTTCAACAGCGTGGCGAGCGTTTGTCCCGTCAACATCTCGTCAGGGTTCCGGCGTAAGCAGCCGCAAGAGGCTGGCGTCTACAAAGTGTTCTCGCCACAGCATCTGGAGAAGTCTCAGCTCAAAACACTCTTCAGGTCAGACGCTGCCTTCCTCTATAAGTCGTCATGGTTACAAATAACTATTGTTTTCCATTTTATTCAGAAAATTTAAAAGGAACAGAATATTTTTAACTATATTTTAATGTATAAGCTGATATTGTCTGAGCAAATATTCATATTCAAGTCTGCTTATGTGTTGTTCTTCTCATGTCTTAGGTCGTACTACTCGGTGCAGGAGACAGAGTGGCAGCCCTACTCTCACTACAGCAGCAGCCAGGGCCTGCCGCCTGTGGAGCTCCACCCCAACCTCTACTACCTCAACGGCATCGAGTGGGCCGGCAGCGCCATGGAGATGAGCTCGGTGGCTGCCAAGAACATCGCCCTGCTGGCCTACCACCGCTGGAACAGACAGGTGGACATGGTGGACCAGAGAGATCTGATGCACAGAATCAAGACGGAATTATGACCTGAATGTCACAACACGCTTCAGTGAGGGTGCACATCACTTCAGTGCTTGTGGAAGAAAGGGGGAGAGATGGTTTCTGGGTAACTGCGCATTCAAAAATAAAAGGTCTTCAGAGGTGCAATGGTTTCCGAAGAACTGAGATCCAACCCAGGACCCTGTGCCAGAGTGGATTTGAATGGACCAGGGCATGTGGGGGTATCAGCTTTATACAGAACCAGTAACATGTTGTGGATGCAAACAGAAAAACAACTCAGTAAAAGACAGTTTGATTTTGCTAATTGCATCTTTTTTTTTACTGTGCCTGGGACACATCAAATATATGAGGCATGTTGGCGTATTGATAAGTGATTGGCTGGTGGTTGAATTGTTGCTGCAGGCAGCTTTTCTCCAGAAATAAAGGAAACCAAGCAACAGTGGGAACCACCAGCTGATATTTATCTCAGTAGAAAGTGAATGCACTGGAGGGAGATTGCTTTCTTTAAGAGTTGCTGGTGCTCTGTAATTTAATATTCCTGTTTGCACGTGAAGAGCTTTTGGCACTCATGGGCTGAAGACTCAAAAGATGAGCGAGACACTTGAGCGGCTGCTTTTTGTCTGTGCTGCAGCAGCTAGTGATTTAACTCAAGGCACATTAACCAGCACTGACGTCTCAAAAGACACAACTGCAGCAACGCCGGCGTCATCGCACTCTTAATGGACCGGCTGTCGTAACACAGGCGATGTCGTTAATCATATTTCAGTAGCATTTTTGTAAATTAATAAAAATCATTATTTATTATGACTCCCGGTAGTGGCCACTGGTGCTCTGCTCTATTTGAGTATTTCATCATCTCCCCTCTCCGCCTGCTTTAGTGGCACAATCCTCTGGGAAAAAAACATGTCTTTCTTCGGGGGGGATTGGAGCCATCAAGCTCACTGCTGGTGGTCATCATGACACTATCCGCTTTTTGTCTCAATCCCTAAAACCCAGTGGAGATTCATCCATCCATCCATCATTTATCTATACTGCTTTTCCTTTGAGGGACACAGGGTTGCTAGAGCCAATCCCAGTTGACATTGGGCGAGAGGTGGGGAACATTTTGTCCCTGGAGGGACAACATGTAGAGACACACAATTATTCACATCCACGCCTATCGGCAATTTCGACTCTCAAATGAACCTAACCCACAATCTGCATGTTTTGGGATTTGGGTAAGACTCCAGATTATCTCACGCAAACAGAAAGACCCCGACCCAACCATCATTCGAATAGGTACTTCTAATAACCACCATCACCATATACGACTTCCAGCAATGGATAGTGTTGACAAATATAAGGTGGCCTCATAAGAAACCACCAACTGTTGTTTATCTTCAAAAAATTTAGAGAAATGCCTTCTTTTATTATTGTGTGGATTTACTGTGTATTTTGACTGAAATGGATTACTGGACTGTTCACATTAAAAGGGCTACGGTTGATGGGTGTGATTGTGATAAGAAAACTCTTTGAAATGAAAATAAAAGCTTTTTCATTCTTTTGTTCTGCACAGCTGATGTTTTACGGCTTTACTGTATGTACAAATGTAGAAATGGTATCCACTAGATTCGATGTCAGAGGAAAAGCAAATAAACACAATGAGCATTATGGAAACATGTTTTTTTTTCACAGTCTTCTTCATGGACTTTGCTCTGTTGTCATGATGATGGATCTGTTAACATCATTTCTAGCTCAGCACATTTTTAGGAGTCCTCATAAAGTTAATCAAGATGAAAACCATGTGATGAAGCTGAAAGCTCCTACACAACCTACTGGGACGCCATTGCAAAATCCAAGGTACAGTCTGTGTATTTGAATGACTTAAATCAGTTCCTTTACTTGAAAGTTCAGATAAAATAAAGTTAAAGTTCTCAGTTATAAGTAAGTGATCTTCATTTTAAATTGAAATTAAGAGAAACAAACAGGGAGAGGAATCAACTTCCTGGCTACATTTCCTATAGACCTTTTGTTCTAAGCAAACAATATGTAAGGTCTGTCTGTGTGTGTGTGTGAATGATATATGATTGAATATCATTTTGAAATGTGTTGTCCTGTATTTGTGTGTCTTTACTCAGCTTCATGATTTATTTTAATCTTCCTTTTGTTTGAATCATAATTATATTCTCCAATGTTCGTAATCTTGATAAACAGTTCCTCTTTTAGTTATTTATCCTAGAAACAGAGCTTGCACCAGGGTTTTCTCAAGTGTAATGGCGCCATCTAGCGTCTGCTTCAGGCCAGTACGGTGGCTGTGATGCTGTTGGTCAACCACAAGAGGGAGCCCGACACCTGCAGTTCCCTTCTCATTCTGAGCAAAAGTAGGACAAAGATAACAAAAATAGAACAAAAATAGAACAAAAATAGAACGAATATAGAACAAAAATAGAACAAAATGAGGAACGCCACACGAATTTGCGTGTCATCCTTGCGCAAGGTAGAGAGAGTCTGATATGCCTGTGTTTAGGACTTTGAAAAATATCTTTGAAATTTACTTTGAAATATCCAGAAATTAAATATTCCACAGTGAAAATGTTGGACTTTCCTATGAAAAATATCTTGAACGGTGAATATGTTTTTTTTTATTTCATTGTTTTTATTGCAGTTTTTTGTTTCCATTCAACAAACAAACAGTGTCTACAAAACTAGACACAAAACAAAACACAAAACATACATGACAGCTCTTACATGAAGGATGAACATATGGCATGATACAAGGGTGGTGAATCACACAGTAAAACGAATGTCGTTTAAGTCCTAGGCAATCCTTTTAACAGGGTGGAGGAAAGGTCTGGACCGATATAGTCCAAAAATGGGCGCCACACTCTGTAGAACTGATCTACACTGTGATGTATTACGTTGGTAAGATATTCTAAAGGGATCAGGTCAACAATTATTTTGCGCCAACCACAGACAGAAGGGACCTTGTCACTGATCCACTGCAAAAGAATATTTTTCCTAGCTGCAAACGTCAAAATATTATACAATCTTTTGTTGACTGCTGTTTTCAAACAGTCACTTGGGAGACCTAGAATCAGGGATATGGGGTCCATTCCTATATTAATATGAAAAATTCTCTCTATTTCACTTGTAATTTCAACCCAATAAGTTTATGACAAGACCAGAAACAATGAGTTAAAGTTCCCACATCAGTTTTACACTAGAGACACAGAGGGGAGAGATAGCGGTTGAAGAAATGCCTGCGGTGAGGGGAAATATGTAATCTGTGTAAAATCTTAAATTGTATTTCTCTTGTCCGAGTGCAAATTGAAATCTTTTTTTGCAAGAGACCAAATGGTATCCCACTTGTCTTAATCTATGGTCACAGACAACTCCCTCTCCCACACACCTCTGACCCCCTGCGCACCAGTAGTAGAAAAACCATTAAGTACATGGTAAAATGAGCTCAGAGACACTTTCAATTGTTAATGAAACAGAATCCTCTCAACAGCAGATATTTCAGGGTGATCAATAAAGGTTGTGCTATGAGTGATATAATGCCGTATTTGCAAAAAGCGAAAGAAATCTTGTTTGGACAATTTGTATTTGTTAGTAAGCTGTTCAAATGACATAAGCGTATCATCTGACAATAGGTCACTGAGGGATTTAATATTCTTATTAGACCAATGTCGAAAACCAGGCTCCGAAGAACCTGGGCGAAAAGCAGGAGTATTAATTACTGGGGTGAAAATGGATGTTATATTTGATCTTCCCTCAAGGCGGTGGACAAGCCGCCATGCTTTTAGAGTGTTGATTGTTACAGGGTTTGCACAGAAAGCTTTGATTTATTTAAAAGTATTAAAAAATAATAGATCACTTAGTCTGCACTGAGATAATGCTGTCTCAATATCCATCCAGATTGAAGTTTTACCCTTAACCCAGTCGTTTACAAATCTTAAATGGGCACAAAGTTGGTAAATTTTAATATTAGGTAAGTCCAGGCCACCCCTCGAACTTGGTAGATGTAATACTGCCATCTTAAGTCTGGGTCTACGCTTGTTCCATGGTGAATATGTTTGATATTCAGTATGTAGGTAGTCAGGGAGGTCCTGGACACAGGCATATCGGTCTCTCTCTGAGATTATTGAGCAAAGTGTTTTTACATTAATTTGAAATATCCAGAAATGAACTGATTTGATTGTACACATGTTGGACTTTACTTTGAAGAATCTCTAAATCTATACAGTAAAAATTGTTATTCAGTATGTAGGTAGTCTCTCTCTGGAATTATTATTATTATATATACAGATTTTAGCTACTTGAAACTCAAAATGTGTGACTTTTATTTTATAAAATCTCTAAATTGATACAGTCAAAAATGCTATTCATAAAAATGACATGTGAGACGATAGATACTTCCTGTGAATATAATCCAATCCATTTCTTTTTCAATTATGCATTTTGTATATACTCCATGTCAACAGTAGAATATCTGTGTCGGCTGATTTGACCACAGAGACGCGAGTGTCGGCTGGCTCGATCGGCTCGACCGCAGTTTTCCATCCTAGGACAAAGTGGGACCATCGCATATGAGCCTCCCTCCTTCCAGGCCACCGTAATGCGGAAACCAGACCCACGTGGTACACCAAAACATCATGGCGGCCGGTTTCAAGTGAGTTTCCTCGGACCTCGGCTCTTTCACCACACATGTGTCTCTTTAAAGACGCGGTTTACTCTCACGTCGTGTTTAACACACACAGGCAGGAAGAACAGGACGTTACTAGTCGATAGAAACAGAAACTAGGGGGCGCTGTGACCGCGGCGCTTCGAACCTGGTGTCGGTGAATCGCAGACGTGAAGCGGATCTGATGGATTCGTGATGGTTCGAGTCTCTTTCTGTGTTGACTTCAGTCCACAGGGTTAGATTCTGACAGTCAGACAATCGGTTACAGTTTTTACTTAACGTTTACCAATTATATTATATTATCCTATATTATTTTATCTTATGTTATTTTATCTTATGTTATTCCACTTGCAAACCTCTTATTGTGAATCTCAACCAAATATATACAGCCACATACCTTTTTCTATTCAACATTATTATTATTTTATTGTTGTACTATCATTATATACTCATTTTATATATATGCTCGTATATGGATTTGTTCATTTCAACATCTCCTTAGACATAATACACAAATACAGTTTACACCCTTGTGCAGTCGTTCAGTGACACTGCACTTTACTCAAATATATTTCTATACAATATTTATATTAGTTACAGGTGCACATTATGTACAGATTTTGTGTTTTTATTTAGTTATTCAAATTCTATCGGTTATTTTTAATTCCTCATTCTGACTGTCTGCTGGTGTGGGATTAATAAAGTTAGAAATTTGACTTAGGAATTAAAAAGTTTTTGTCGTCATCGACAACAAAGTAAAAGACACTAGATCCAGTGCACAAACACAACAAAACACACACTGTTTTAATTTATCTACTTTGCTGTTATTAGGGAAGTTTTGTATAAATAAATAAAGATATTAAAAATCCTAATTTAAAGTCCTGGTAAGAATGCATTAAAACTCCTAAGCTACTTTCTTTACTAGATAAAATATTCTGATAGATTCCCTAATTCTGTTTGTATTTGTTGTTTCTTTTTCCTTTTTGTGTTTTCATGATATTTGTACTTTGTGTTTCTTCTTTGTTTCCACTCAATCTGAGCCCTGTTTGTATTTTTAATACTATTTGATAATTTTTAAAACCATGACGGTGGCAGCCATTAAGCTCGGTGTCCTCCTTTGTTCTTACAGGACTGCTGAGCCTCTGGAGTACCACAGGAGCTTCCTGGTCAGTGACTGAAAACACACACATTCTGTCGTTTGACTTTACACATTAGTATTTATTTCTAATACGACAATATAACATCAAAACGTTTCCCCCTTCAGAAAGAAAACTGCAGACCCGATGGACGAGAGTTGTCAGAATTCAGAACCACGACACTGAACATAGGTGAGACGCAGAGCCAATGGAATTAAGCTCCATATTTATATAAACAGCTTGTTTTACTTATTTTAAAACATAACAGCATTCTGAGTGGTTATAAGAGTTGAAGTTAAAAACAACCTTTACATTTAAATAGATTCAACTTTCACCAAAATTAGTTAATCTCGTCAAGACCAGAAGAAAGTTTGGTTTTTGAACGATTGTAGAGATTTTTTTTTATTATTATTATTTGTCTGAATTATTATCAATGCTAAACAGTCGTTAGTGATCAGTCACGTTTACACAAATGCAAAATACTATTGCACTACTTTGTTTATGGCTCTCAGGTCACTGCGTGTTCATTTCTGCTCCTTCAGGGTCATTGATGAATGATCTGTGACACAAACGTGTGTGTGTGTGTGTGTGTGTGTGTGTGTGTGTAATATTTCCTCTCTGCTCAGGGTCCATATCCACGGCAGATGGCTCCGCTCTGGTGAAGTTGGGAAACACGACAGTGATCTGTGGGATTAAAGCGGTATATGATCACGAAGCTCGCTTCACTGATTCTGGATCAGATAAACCGATGTTTACTCTCGTGTTTTCTTCCTGTGCAGGAGTTGACGAATCCTCCAGTGGAGGCACCTGGTAAAGGCTACATTGGTAAGTACAGCATGAAGAGCTCAGGAGCAGGAGTCAGGCGAAGTGCTCTGTGTGAATATGGACCCGACCCAAAACTCACCTAAAATACTATTTGCACACACTCGTAAATATAACTCCCCAAAACATTCCTATTTTCTTTCATTCTTGCACATTTCACAATGTTTATGAAAGTGGCGAAAAGGACCCTGGATCCGCCCCGGATGCAGATACAGCCACATCACATCCTTACACTAAGATTCATGGGAATCTGTCCGGATAGTTTTTGCTTAATTTACAAACCAACAAATGTTGGAAGTTTGACTCTCTGGACAGATTGATCGATCTGTGTCTAATTGTGTTTCTAATGAGACTGTATATGTGTCTCGTGTATTCACCATTCTGATCCTAATGAACAACCCATCACTGACTGCAGCTCTCTGTCCGTCCTCGTTAGTGCCCAACGTGGACCTGCCGCCTCTGTGCTCGTCCCGCTTCCGACCGGGTCCGCCAGGAGAACAGGCCCAGGCCGCCAGCCAGTTCATCGCAGATGTGATCGAAAGGTGCCTCAGATTTTAATTCTTAGCTTTCATCAGAGCCTTTACGCTTTCATTAACCTCCATGTTTTCATCTGGGTTTGGCAGCTCTGAGGTGATCCAAACAGAGGACTTGTGCATTGAAAGAGGAAAGGTGAGTAGTGCACGTGCAATGCTGCAGTTGTAAAGATTGGGACGGTTGGTTCTGACTGTGCTGGTTGTGGTTGCAGCTCTGCTGGGTGCTCTACTGTGACTTGATGTGTCTCGACTACGATGGGAACCTGTTGGACGCTTGTATCGTTGCCCTGCTGGCTGCTCTGAAGAACAGTACGTGCTATAAAAAGTGACCACTCTCTTTTTATGAGCTGCTTTTCATAATCATCCGTAAGTTTACTTCACTGCTTCCTGTTCGCCCACAGCGCAACTCCCTGATGTGACTATCAGCACAGAGACCAGTGCACCAGAGGTCAATCTAGAGAAGAGACGTGGGCTGCACATCCACAAACATCCAGTCGCCACCTCTTTCTGTATCTTTGATGAGTAAGTGACGGGTTTTTCAGTTTTTCGAGGTGAAAACATCGTTCTGTGTTAGTGCATCTGACTCTGGATCTGTGTGCAGCTCCGTTCTGATCGTGGACCCCACGGCCGAGGAGGAGAGTCTGGCGACCGCTCAGCTCGCTGTGGTGACGGATGAAGAAAGCCGACTCTGCTCGTTACACAAACCAGGTCAGAATGCGCAGAGGGAGGTGACTGGCTTCTCGCTGGTGTTTGTCCTCATGAGGAACTCCCGGAGCTGTGAAGGATGTTCAACCATCCAGTTTGTTTTAAGAGCACGAATCTTGCATTGAAACTAGTTCATCCCTTGATTAATTAATTAATCAATCAATCAACCAATATGAAAACAAGAGTAAATCTGAGGTTATGTTGCAGATGATGCAGGAATAGAGGCTCAAGTGTTGGAGCTTTAAGTGGAAATGATTCTTCGCTTCAGTCAGAGCTGTGCAACTTTTATTGATCAACAGCGCCCCCTGAAGCCTTATGTGGGGACTCATTCTGTCCAAATTATTTTTGATTTGATCGGTGGATATTACCCATGATCTGCAACTGTAACAAATCCACCAGTCTGTTTAGAATTCTTCATATTTTAAAAGTTTCCTGCTGAATATTAAAGATAAACTCTTGTTTTAAATAGTTTTTAAGTCTTTGTAACTGATCTGCAGTCAGCTTTTCTTCAACTCGCTGCAACTGATGTTACATAGAGCAGGGAGGAGAGGGAATGAAATAGGAAACATCTCTATTCCACGTCAGAGAACCAGCAATCTCATTTTAATTAAGCTTTGTTTAATGTAAAAAGCTGCTATGAATAATCAACAAATGAAAAGCTCTGAATTATATCCCACTTCTCTCTCTGTTGCTGGATTCTATAGAAAATATATGAAGTAAAAGGCAGTTTAAATTCCCAGAGTTTTGGAATCAGGAGCATAATCTTGAATTTTCTCATCTTTTAGTTTTTCAGAAAAATATCAGGAGATTTGTAATGATTTGTTTGTTAGGGGTCGTTTTTGTTGTTTGTGCCGGTTTCATACATATTTGCAGAAACCCTGTATGAAGTTGAATGAGGAAAGAACCTCCCTCTGAAACGTCTCTCCCTCTGGCTCAGGTGGGACGTCCCTGTCAGGAGAGAAGCTGCAGGAGTGCATCAGCCGAGCAACAGTGCGACAGAGAGAGATCCAGAAACTCATCAACAAAGTCCTACACAGTGTGAAGACAGATCAATAAAGAGCCTCAGACCAAGCTTTGTTTTATCTAAAAGCTGTATTTTCCACTGTCAATATATATTCTTTTTAATAACAATAAAACTGCTGACAAAGACTGCTTAAAAAAGTATTTCATAGTGTCCGGAAACATCTCACACATACACACACACACACTCAAATGATGTTTTGTAAGAATACGCTCATTGCTCCTGATCTCATTTTAAAAAGAAAAGCCTTTTCAAAATGTGCTGTTCCAAAGCAGGTTCATCATCTTGCATGTTGATCTTGAGACCTTGGTTGAGCCCTGTGTCGGGGTCGCCTACAGAAGGAGGACTTCCAACAGACTGAGAGGTAGAGAGCTGCCCCCAGGCACTGCTCCAGGATCAGATTTGCATGTTCACATGTAATGGCTGTGTGGAGGATTTGGTGTTGAGCTCAGATGGGATCCTTGCTTACAGGGCAGTTTCTACCAGGGGGAGGGGGGAGGGGTCAACCAGTCAGAGGCGTGAGGACCAGGAAGGCTCCAGAGGAATCCTCAGTGCATTCATGATCCTCTCAGGCCACAAAACGAATTGGTCTTCCTGATGGGACAATGTTTTACTGAGGAAGCCAAACTACCAGAACCATTTTTCTTCTTCTGTAAAAATATCACTACGGTTCTTTAAGCCTAAGGCTCCCTGTCCTAAAAAAAAGCCCATAATTCATGGTGGATACAGTTTGGGGTTTTTCCAAAACCTCTGACGATCATTACAAAGGAATTTGTCAGCTAGAAAAAGACAAACAAATGGCAAATGAAACGTCTTTTTTTCGCCTGCAGCCTCCACAGTGAGACAGACAAAGAGCACAGTATGGATCATTCATGTTCTTGTGTTTTGTTAGTGTGATTTTGAGTCTGTCATGATTTAGGGAGGGGCTGTGGCGTGCTCCTCTTCCTCTTACTTCTTGGCTGGCTGGCGGTATGTTGCCGTGGTGCTCCCCCCTGAGGAGCCGCTGCTCCCATAGCCATTTGCTGCTGCTGCATTTGGTGCTGCAAGAATTGCAACTGTCCCATGCAGAGAGAAAGATGGAAAAACAAGGGACGTCAGTGGCAGTTTCAGTTGCGTTACTACAAACAACATAGTGCACGTTTTGGTCTGTGGGTCTGAGGTACGTGTGATCCTCTGCAGCACCGTTACAGAAACACTGGCACCAGTGATGAGCAGACTCCCTCAATGAGGCACATCCATATCACTACATTGTCGTATGAAAAATACGTTTCACACTCAATCAATCTGCCCACACGAGTTTAATATCTGTTCATACCAACGATTAAAAGCGCATATAACATGAACACTCAGAGAGACTGCTTGTATATTAGCTTGTCTCTTCCGCATGTAAACAGTTGTATCATTGTAAAAGTCTGAGTTTAGTGAGTTTAGACAACAGGAGTCAGCGAAGCTCGTAATTGATTAATCCATGTTGCGTTCTACACGGAAGAGGGTCATGTGACAGGAGCCTGACGAATCAGAAAAGGCCACGCTGCTACGTCAACAAACATCTGAGTCTCTGCTCTGCTTCTTTCTTTTCAAACTCAAACGTAGTAATGTGGATGTAGCCTGAAGCTGGAACAGATTACCAGCACAATGCTCTGTGTCACAGACATATATGTAAATATAATGAGTGGCATGGGTTAGTGAAGCTGAACTGAAGCCTGGTACGATGGACAGGAGTAGAGAAACATAGAAGGAGTTGTTAATGGGTTGCAGATGGAGGTGAGGAGAAGGAAGAGACACAGGTGGGGTGGGGTGGGGGGGAGGCAGGATACAGTCAAGCAGCACCAGTGGCGTTCTCTTCTGAAGACACCGATTATTTGCCGGGATCCTCTCAACAACACACATGCAGCTCAGCAACTGTGCTTCCTGCTCAGAGTAAGTCAGCAACTTCAACCAGGCAAAGAAAAGAAGAATCTTTCAGCACTTTATGCTTCATGCTTTCAGTGAAACAGTCCAACATCGGTAATCTGTCTTAAAGCAGTCAGCAACCCTTCAACAGTATGAACCCGATAACGCTATTACACATGTTGCTAAGTGCTTTGTAAGAACATGCCTCCCACTTCCACACGCTGTTAGTCTCTGCCACCGGGAAGTGCCACAAGCTCTGGTGTACGTGTGTGTGTGACTGTGTGTGTGTGAGAGAGAGAGTTGGCCGCTGGGACCACTGGGACCACTGGGACGAGTGTGATCTTTGTCAAAAAACATATCAAACAAACACACAACACAAGATGGAGTGAATGTTGTGGATCTACAACAAAGAAATACAAAACAATAATTCAACAGAGAAAGTGGTGATGGAGGATTTGGATGAAAATCAGACCCATGGTGAAATAGTTTTAAGTCCAACTAGAAGTAAACTTAAATGATTGAGGGATTTATTCTGGGTTAAGGCCTTTGCTGTTTGATCCTAGCTTCACGTTGGCTGCATCACATCATATGTTTAAGACAAAATAGTTGATGAATATCTGCAGACAATTACATTCAATAAATAGACAAATAAACTGAAGCAAATCCTCCTAAGCGAAATTCCATCGCTTGAGTGAGAGCTTGGGTTTGAAAAATATTAAGAACGCACAAATAAAAACAAAGCATCTATTGTGCAAAGGCCTTTATTTTATGAATTTGTATGTGTTTTCATTAATTTTAGATGGATAATTATCTCATATATGATCAATCATTTTTCAAATGTTAAATGTTCTGAAAATCCAGCCTCTTCAGCCTTAAATGTATTTTTATTCTGTAAAACATAGAAGTGCATTGTTTGCAACATGTTGTTAAAAACATATTTAAATATTACCAAAGGTTTGAGGAAAATATGAAGCTCCTGTCAAGTAAGGTTACACGAGGGCCGGGACAGTTGGCTGATTATCTAGTCTCAGTGTTTGTCTCCTTCAGAGAAATGTATATATGTGTATACAGATGTTAAAGTTGCTGTATTACTTGGATCTGTGGCTGGTGCTGCTGCTGAAGCCTTGGAGAAGGCAGCGGGCGCCCAGACCCGTCCAGCCCACAGCCCAACTGGGACAGCACTAAGGGGGGAGGAGGAGGAGGGAGAGGAGGACGGCGCCCCAGAGGGAAGGACGTGACAGATGCATAAGCAATGAAACCAAGTATGAAGAGAGAAATTTCACAGAGGCAAAAAGAGGGAGGGAGGGAGGTCAAAAGCACAGGTAAATGACCATGGAGGTTTTTAAATAGTATGAATTGGTTGAGCCCAGAAAGGTTAGAGTGAGCAAGGAAGGTGGAGAAGGAGAACAGGAACAGTGCAAAAAGGGAAAGACATAAGGATGGGGGTGTGGGGGGGGGGAACAAAAAGCAACAACAGAGAAACAAAAGAGGAAATGTAGCAGAGGAGAAGGGGAAGTTGAGTCTCTCCTGTCAGTTGTTACATGCTCCGCAAAGAGGAACAATTCATCATGTTGACTGGTAATGTACAGGGATTACAATAATGAATACATTAGTTCAACTGATCTTATTAGTACCAGTTAGTGGTATGATGTCAACTGGTTTTGGTTAAAGGACTGATCAAAGAGACAATGGTGTGTGTGTGTGAGTGGACTGGGGGGGTGGTGGTCCATACCTGCTGCCTGTGGAGACATAAAGCCTCCGACTCCCAGGTTGATGACGGCCGTTTGCTGGTTTCCTAAACTTTGATCTGACCCCTGGTCGCCCTGCGGAGAGAAACCGAGGCAACACAACTCAGTGAGGTCATCACACACACACACACAATCCACCTTCACTTCTTCAAAACCATCAGCGTCCACGTTTTGAATACAAAGATACGAACAACACTTGATCTAACTGTTTTTTATAACATTTCTCCAAAATTACAAACTCTGAATCCAAATTAATAACAGACATATCTTGATATTTATTTCACTAGTTCTCGTCCGTGAGTCCAGAACAGTGAGGGTTCCGTCATCATGTGGTTACAGCTTCTCCCACAGTGCCTGATGGAATATGTCCGTATTCGCTTGGCACTGTTGAGATTGTGGGATTTTCTCCCTTTATTCTTTGAAGCAGATTTGTTCAAACCTGCTCTTGTATGAGCTTCTCTCCACATGTGTCATGAAGTCAGTCAGTCCAGAGATTTTCCACTGTGACTCAACGCTGGCTTTCAGCTAGGTCGCCAAGGAAATTTCAAACTCTTGTTCTAAAGCCATATTTGTTAATAAGCTTCAGCCGTTATCCTGTTGGACCAAAGATCGCTGCCCCACCTTTTCTTTGGGAGGAGTTTTCCTTTAGAGCTCTGGCTTCAGTATGGCAATCCAGCCCAACACAGCCCAGAGAGGTTACTGGCTCACTCATCACTTCCCTGATAACTGTGTATTCTTGTAAGCAAACGTGGCAGTGCGTCTTACCGTCTCGCCCTGCTGTTGAGGACTGGAGGTCGCCGAATGACTCTGCTGTGGGGAGAACTGAGAGAGCTGCTGCTGCTGCAGAGAGTTGAAGATGAGAGGACCAGTGGGGATCTGGGAACGTTTAAAAAAACATGCAAAGGAACACACAAACCAGTCAAACAACACAGGGTAACTACACAATCACTGCTACCACAATATCAAAGCTATAAAGGACATAAAAGGGATATTTCAAGGCAAAGCTCTTGAAGCAACCTGCGTCTTTATCTCTATTCTTCTTCTGCTTAGTTCCTCTGCACTGAGCTTTTTGCCAAGAGACTCTGCATCTCAGGAGTTGGAGGGTAACTGTTGTTCATGTTCCCCAGCCCCGTCCTGGCATATGGAGGAAAGCACCAGAAATGACATCGTTGTGGCTGGCTGGTCCCTGCAGCTCCCAACTCCAACTTGGCATCTCTACATACATTTCTGTCACCCCTCCTTCATGAGGGCACACAAATATTCCCAAATGTCCCCTAAAGGGAGATTTCGGGTAAAAACAAGGGATTCTGCATGAGTAAGAAAGGGTAAGGTCTCATGTCGACGTCACCATGCAATCAATCCATCAGGCATACTCGCGCCTTAATGGTGTCAGGGTGAGTGGTTCTATTTCATTCAGGGCACCATACACTAAAATATACACACCCTTGTGGCTTTGGAATAACTACATTAAACCGGTTTCACTACACTGTGAGCTGCAGGGAAAAGAACATGTGAGGAACTTAAGCCGTGCAGCTGATTCACACGCAGCACGACACTATTCAAGGTGTCAAACATATGCTCAGGCAGCAGGGAGTGTCACAGAGCAACTGGTACAGAGTCATACCTGCAGGAGGTTCAGTGGTCTCAACCCGGTGCTGCTGTTCAGGCCAAAGTGACTCCCTGCAAAACAAATCACAAACAAACTCTTAATCTCGTCATTGCTCTCTGCAGGTCACAGGGACACAGATTCCTCACATAGGATTTTAGTACACATTGTGGAATGTGACATTGAAATCTCTTACCACTCTGTACTGCGGACTGCATGGTGGGCATCAGGCCTCCAGGTGGCAGGATCCCACCCAGGTTAAGGCCTGCACCGAGCATGGGGTTGGAGCCGCTCATCAGGTTCTGAGGACTGCTAAAAAGAAAGTAGTGGAGGGTCATGAAAAGTGACTAACAAGCTACAATATGGCATCAGAGATTTTGATTCTCTTACCAGACAGAGCTGACCACGTTGATGAAGTTCAGCCCTGTGGGGCTGGCCATGACCTGCGACGAGGTGGTTCCTGTGGTGATGGACGTACCCATGGTGGGCAGAGGAATGGTCATGACGGGCAGCGGCTGGCTTAGAGCCAGCTGCTGCTGCGTGAAAGGGGTGAGCAGGGCCGGCTGCGACTGGCTCTGAAGCAGGGGAGGGTCTGAGGGGGTGGGGGTCAGCGAGAGAGGAGCAGTTAGGGAGTCGGTGGGATGAGGGGTGGAACACGGCGTGTTGGTGGGCGTGGGCGTGGATGGCTTTGGGGTTCCCGACCCTTACGGAGGAGAAAGTGCATCAAACAGACAAGAATCAAGAAGACAGAGGGGGGGGGGACGTTAGCAGGTGAAGGCTACAGTTTATAAAAAAACTCAAATTCCATCAGTTCAGTACTTGATTCATTTACAGAAACTTCCCGAACAACAACTGAGTTCAGTTTCAAACAATCTGATGCCAGCTGGCTTTAGTCACAATACATATTATAAAATACATAGAAAAGTGTCTGTGATGATGCAATTTTTTCTGTATTTGTAAAGTTCCATTTACGTCCCAGTAGTTTTCTACTTCTACATTTATTAAGACCAGGATCTTTCCCGAAAAGCCTTTTATAATTTCTTTAAAAACTAATTTCCAGGAAAACTTGGGAGCTAATGTGGGATATTGCAACACAACTCATTTTCAGAACTGTAGCTGTGCCCGTTGACAGAAAGCAGCCAAACGGTTTGTCAGACTTGTCTTTACTCACTCTGTGTGGAGCCCATGGGCGACAGGGAAGCAGGCGACAGCAGGCTCAGCTCCATAGAGTGCTTCCTGTTCAGAGACTGGCTTTTGGCTGGAGGGGGAGTAGGACACTTGAGCAGACCACTGGTGATTTGTGAACTATATGGATTACCTGAGGGGAAAATGCAGAGCTGACATAAATACACCATTCTCATAAACAGAAAGTATACAAGCAGATCTTGTCTACTTTGCTTTCTCGTGTTCTACAATTTCCAGATCACCTTTCAATGCCATGACAAAGGATGCACATTTTTATCTTTCAATCTCAGAATATTCGGAAAAAAATCCCTTTGCCCTTTGGTCTGTATCTGTTTTCTACCAAATGACTAATGTAGGTTTCATCGTGATTTACCTGAGGAGCTGCTGCCCGATCCTGAAGGCAGTTTGATGGGAGGGGGTCTGTGCTTTACCCCTTTTCCCAAAAAAGACGTCTGGACTTGTGGAGAAATACCTTCACCCTGCAGATGACATTCAAACAAAAAGTATCTTAACCACAGTGCATCACGGAAAGCATAGATGCTTCCAGACATGCACTGAACTCCTCCAGATAAATTATCCAGAGGGAATGTATGTGAGAACACAAATGTCAGAGTCAGTTCCCCCCTCGTAAAGAAACCCAGAGAATCTCGGATTGAGCCCATGTGGAGGGATCGGGAGCACATTGATGATATTTTCAGGACTAAAGGACATTTTCCTGTTGTTGTGTATGTTTTTGACAATCTGCTGCGGCTGGGTTCTTCGTACGTAAAAGGCAAAGAGGCCCTTACCTCATCTTTGCTGGGGGAGGGAGGCGCCTGTCCCACGCTGCCTGAGTTATGGGACATCTTGACCTGACACTTCACATCTTTCTCATACACTCCTTTGTACTGAGTAAGAAACCTATCAAGAAGATATAACACAGAATTTATGCCAAGCTCTCAAATAGCATATATCCGTGAAAATGATGTATTTGACAGGATAAGCTTCTGAACCAAAGAAAAGACGGCGACTCACCGGTCTGCATCGATCTTCGAGCCTATGAGGAATCTGTGAATAAGACAAAAGAGATGAGAATCAGAGTTGCATTTCAAAATCAGTCACGTACACGGAATTAGTCTAAGAGACTGTCCTTACGGGGGATGTATGAGCTTCAGGTCTGTGCTGTCCTCCTCTGCTTTTGGTTCTTTCGCACAGTAGATTTTCCCGTAAACTAGTGGATCTCCCATCGCCTGGAAGATTGACACCTTGGTCCTCTGTGCTTGGCCCCCCACCTCACACTCGAAAGTGTAGTCATCTATAACTTCCTGTGTAAACACAGAGCACAAAGAAAACTGAGTCAAAACAAATATGAAGGAAAATGGTTTTAAAACGAGGTGAGAACTGATTTACAGAAAACTTGGAAGAAGGATGGGACATGGGCCAAAAAAGAACACATTAAATTGAATGGTTCAGACGAGGGAGTAGACATTTTACTTATGTCTTAACGTTGTTGGAAAGAGCGTCAGGCATCTTTATGGGACTAATATCTACGAGTGTGTGCAGTTTGGTTCGGCCTGAAAGAATTTAAGGGAACTGTTGGGCCTTGGCGATGGCTTGTGTTCTACTAAGTGCCATTCTAGTTTCCTATGGAGCATTACACTTTACACACCACCCACCGCTTATTCCTGACAGCAACCAACATTGATCTATAGCCTCAGAGCCTGTTAATGCTGCTGCCACACTTACCTCAGCAGGCCAGATCACAGTAGTGGGCTGAGAATCCTCCAGTTGCAGGGATTTCTCCACCACAGCGTACTTTTCCACCTAAAGCAACACACAAACAAATCCATCTGGTTTGGTACAGCCTGCATTACTGTCAGAACAGTGAGATGTGTGGGTTTTAAGTGCTGTGTGCTCAAATGTTTGCACGTGTCACAGAGGAACACTGAACTACTCACATCAATTTCCTTCGGTACAGTTAGTTGGCAGTTGCTCTGCTTCCACATGTCGACACACTGCAAGGGATGACAGTAAAGAGCAGCAGGGAAAACAAAATGAGCAAAAGCAGGTCAGAGAGCACAATGAAAACAGGCCAATAGTAGGTGAGGAGATTTTCCTCATCAATGGTTAACAGGGAACTTAGATGTATTTAAACCTGGCTGAAGCTCAAGTTTCATTTTTATCTGTTAGTGTTGAGACACTCAAACAGGTGGTTACCATGTTTATAATGTGAGAGAAGGTCTATTCAATGGAAAATGCCTCTGTGAACTTCATGATATCTGAGTAGGTACGCAGTGTAACTATGGTTGTCCTATTGGATGTATTTTGATTTCCTACATTTCCGATCTTTGAGATCTTCAGGTCTATGACGGGAGCAGGTTTCCTCTCCTTCCTCCTCTGTAGGTAGTCGTAGAGTCGAAGCTGTGGTGGTATGGGCAGGTGGGACAGCTCCTGCTGCCTGTTCAGAGCAGCTCGAGAGTGTCTCTTGAAACACCTATAAAGCAGACAAACACAAGAAGTATGTATCTTCAAATGCTTTTTCTTTTTCACAAGAAAAATATGGGTAAATGTGCATTTTTCCCCCCTGCCGTTCTAAGTGTACTGACTCCAACCCAGGTGGGTGTCTTTTGTACCGTTTCATGGAGCGAGTGTTCATTTTCTGTTTGTTGTATAGCAGGCGGTTGGCTGTGCAGGTGACCGAAATGGAAGGGTCCAGACACAGAGGCTCAGCTGTGGCCAAAATCAACTGACTCTCCAGCTGCAATTTGTCGTCCTGCAACGGAGAAAAACAGACGCTACAGAAAACTCCTGGGCAATGTGCTAATGCTTAAAGAAAGAACTGCCTACGATTATGATCCAGTAAAGACAGCGAGGAGGCGAATCAAGACACTGAAGTGTCTCTGAGATAAAAACCATGATGACTTATTTACCTGTGACCACTTGTGGTGGTCACTAGTCATGGCATGGACATCACAGGTCAGAGTCTGTAGGGCAAAAACACAGATATGAACAAATATTTGCTCTTAGTTTATTTGTTTTACAATTTATTTATCTGTTTTTTTTTTTCTTTTACGTATTCTGATATATTACCTGCATGGTTGGCCGCAGCAGGATGTGTCTGCTCTGGTAAGTCGGCATTTTGGTATTTCCAGACTGCCTGTAGTCTCTCACCTCTACTATTACACAGCCACAGTGGAAGAAGTTGACCTGAAATACAAAGCAAATGATGGAGGTCAAACATCAGATTTAAAGCTATCCCAGATATCAAAAACTTGAAACCTGAATACACTTGCTCTCCATTTAGTAACATATACTTTAGAGTACTATTTAAATTAAAATATTTTATCTACAACATGATGGATGCAAATACACACGCATGCATACAAACCTGGGATTTCTCCAATAGGTCCACCAGAATAGGAGGCAACTCCTCAGCATCTAAGTACTCCAGCAGTTCTCCCTCTTCATATGGCAGACGGATTGTTTCAGAATCTATAAAAGAAGACAGATGTGAATAATGCAGATGATGCCATTTTCATAAACATTCAAAGAAAAACTTGATGGACTTGGGTAATTGCTGAAGCGGTTTCTCTTACCAGATCCATTTTTGCCCCTGAGCATTAAAGAATAGCCGTCATTCCCAGGGTAAAGGTTGACCACCAGACATGATACAGACTCCTGGGACACCAGCTTCTCCAGTAGATTGACATTTCTCCTCAAATTCTTCAGAAAGACAACAAATAAACAGATAAACAAAATGCAGACAAGGTGCAATATCTCTTAAACAGATTTACTATTCTTTTCTAAAGGAAAACGTAAAATTGAACCACTCCCATTTTTTATAAAGTTAAAGATATGACAGGTATTTTTTACTTTACATATATTAGTAAACATGCATTTATTCTTGCTGCTGATGTAAAGAATCAACAAATTATTATTTGGAGACAATCTTGGTTGATTAAATCAATCTGACGACATAGGTCATTTTAGTTGTATATTATGATTCATTAAAGCTAAACAAAACTAGGGTTTGACTTGAAACTGTGAACTTTGAAACTTCATTTTGAATTGGGAAAGGACTTACTGTAGAAAATGCAGTTTCACAAATAATTAAATCTCCAATATGAAACTAATTTCCTCTCTTGCATTAGTGGTAATTCATGCACAGCTTAATGTCTCTAAAAGTAATAATGTCCACTCACTCCCTGCAGATTGGAATAAACAAGGTTTAAATTCACGGCCCATAATGATCTGGTCATAACTGAGTGTGAAGTAATACAAACCTTTAACTCTGGCTCTTTCTCACATTCCTCTATGTACAGCTCATAGAGCTTCTGATACAAACTCTTCCTCCCGCCGGATGTAAGTCTTCTTTTGGCTGGCCGCTGTCGAGCACTTTCAACAATGTACTAAATAATGGACAACACACTGCGTTAATGGATGATGGGACAGAGAGAGTGTGAGTAACATTGTCAGTGCGTTCACATGGTGCACAGAGGCCCCGCTCAGACCTGGTATTAACTGCTGTCCTGAGAGATTTGATCACAACTGGAGCGCGCTAAGTGCATGTGTTCCGACCGTGACCACTTGTGATCGGATCTCAACCCCCCCTAGCTATATGCAAATAATAAAGTAATGTAATTTTGTGTCTGTTAAATAAACATTTGGTTGTTTTTACCCAATCTGTATTTAAATAGTGCTCCTCTAGTCTTGATGCCCATTTAAAAAGGGCTTTATGGTAATGTTTTGTCATTCACCCAAACACTTTCACAAAGTGCATCTTTGTGCAGCACTTTCTCGACCATACATCACTCACACACTGCCTGCACAGCCATCAGGGGCAGTTTGGAGTTCGGTATCATGGCCGAGGACACGTTCACACATGGAATGGCAGAGACTGGGATCTTACCACCGACCTCCTGGCCACAGCCGTCCCCCACTGTGGTTCTAGTGATCGGATCTCAAGACACATTCAGACCTGCACTAAGTAATGATCCCTTGTGATCAGATCACTCAGAAAGGATGTTAATACCAGAGTACAAGCGGTTTCCTCTTCCTGCAAAGAATAACATGAAATAATGGCTTTTACCTCGGCTCGATCCAATGCATATTCCAAAACTTGTTGCTGAGGGGAGGGGGGGAGAGAGAAACAGCTTTTGTCACAATTTGAACTCTCAAACAAGTCAGATAGAAACTTTACCAGCGGTGGAATATTTGATCCGCTGCACAACATCCCTGAGGATGGCTATGTGGAGGACCAGATGGAGATGGAGCTCACCATTGTGGTCCACCGCCAGCTGCAAGGCGAGGGACGGTAGACGATGCTGTCCTGTCTGCCCCACGCTGTCACCGTCCTATAGTGACCATTCACACCCTGCACACACAAACAGATGACAGATCAGTACAGACACAGATCCCTCGGTTGACTGGCAGGTTGTTCACTCAGCTCTGACGCCACTCGATTGAAAGATGCCACACGCGAGCATCCAGAGCTAAAAACTGGCGAGCGGAACTATTTCATCCTCTGAGGAGACTTTGGGGGGAAACGAACACCGGCACGATGCGTGTCCGGTCGGTTGAACCCGGGTGGATAAACCCGGGCGGCGGCGTTTCAGCGAGGGGACCGAGAGCGCAGCCGAGCGGGAGGCTGAGCAGCGACGAGCCCGTTGCTGCCTGTGGCCGTTGAGGCTAGCGCGGCTAATGCTAGCACGCTAACCCGTTCTCAGTGGGTGAGCTGCGAGTTACCCGCTCCGCTGACGGTGTTTCCGCCCGTCGGAGGCGCGGGCCGACGCAGGGCTAGCTGATCGGGGTGCACTTGCCTTCGAGGTTGCATAGCGAAACCAAATGAAATTGAAATATCGGCGTCTTCATTGAAAAAAAGTCGGAGCGGCAGCCATTTTCTTCCAGTGTGACAACAACAGCTAAACTTCCGGTTTGAGCGGCGGTGGGCGGGGCCACCTCACAACGGGGTTTCGATGGAGACAAGTTTCCTTCAAGAGCTTCACCAGACAGAAGTTTAAAGTTGAAGAACGAGCAAATCCACAAAAGACATTTTAATATAAGTATATATATGAATTATATGAAAGCGATAGTTCACAGAAAAATAAAACTTCATTCATAATCTACTCAGGAGGTGGTGGGTGACGTGTTTGAGTCCACGGAACACTTTGGGAGTTTCAGCCAAATCCAATACAATTGAATTAAATGGTGACCAATACTTTTTTTTTAAATGCCTCGATACTGCTCCTGTTGTGTGACCCAAGACACACAACAGATGATGATGTTATCTACATCATCATCTACACCATGTTTTCTGATATCCTCGAATCTGAATGAGTTGAATTGATATGTAAGATACTTATCATTGTATGGTATACAGTATTTAAAATGTAGCAGTTGGAAAAATATTGATGGTAAAGAGTAAGTCAATTTAAATGCTAAAGACGATTTGAGTCCTAAAGGTTCAGTGTGTAAGATTTAGGTGAAAGGGATCTATTGACCGAAATCTTATATAAAATAATCCTTGTGATGTTTTCTCGAGTGTGTTTCATCAAAATTACACAAATTCTTGTTTTATTTACTCTAGAAGGAGCCGTTTATATAGAGATACTTTATATTTATATCAGGAGTGGGTCCTCTCAACGGAGGCAGCCATGTTTCTTGTAGTAGCCCAAACTGGACAAACTATCTCTTTCATGTTTGGAAGGGGAGGATGAGGTGAGGGGTGTTCAGCTGCAACATTTATATTCTACACACTGAACCCTTTAAGGATACGCACATATTACATATAAATACAATCAATATGTATTAAACGGTAGAGAAGTTACCTGTAGTAACTGATGGTTGTTGTTGTTGATACTTAAGTGTCAATTTGTGTTTATCGCTCAAGGTCAAAAGGAAATTATTATTATCATTAAACTTTGAAGATACATTTCAAAAGAAGATGAAAACAACTGGTTACAATTTAGAACGTCATTCCATATCAGAGGCCGTATAATGGGCATATATCAGTAGGCTGAAATCCCATAAAAGTACAGTAGGGGGAGGAGCAGGATAGCAGATTCATTAGGCTGACTGCCACAGGTGAACAGTCCGACAACATCTACATAAATCCATACAGTATACACGTATTTATATATATTTTAATTTCCACTAGAGGTGAGGACAGTTTGTGTCTGTATGTGTAGAACAGATGCTTACAGCGGTTTTAAAGGAAATTATCTCCACATGTTTCAATAAATGTGAGTAGTAAATGTCTGAGGAGCAGACATATAAACATAACAGACGTATTAAAGTAATAATGAACGTTTAACGGCCTTTTGCTTCCTACTTGTTAATCAGAAACTGTCACTCTCTGACTTCAGGGCAACAAATATAAAAAAGTTGGCATTCAGTCAGTTGTCTGTGAAAACCTGCATGATGCTATGTAAGCACGTGGATTTCACTGAGAGGTTATATAAATCTATTGAAGCCGTTATTGGTTTAAGCGTGAGTGAGCAGTTTTGTTTATTCTTCTGGCAGTCGGGCTTGAAAAGTCCTCTTTCAACATCAACGTCTCAGCAGAATGAGTCGTTCCTTTATGAGGACTGAAAGGTTCTGGGTGGGGCTCGCTTAGGATTTGCCCTCACCTGCTGCGCGTGGACACACTCACACACACACTCCTCAAACACATATCCTTTCTTTCACGGCCACATGATAGGGCTTGCTTGGGGTCAGTTACATTTCAAGCAAGAAGTGTTTTTTACGTCTTTCTTCTCGACACAAAGGAGGTGATTTTGCGTGGTCAGAGGTTTAAGTGGGATTTACCAGGTGACATTGATATCACATCAGGTTATGGGGCCCGTAAAATCATTATGAATGTTTTAACTGTCTTTTGATGCAGTGACCCACAAAAATTTGTCCCGTTATTTCAGAGGATTGTGTTTGATTTCATCATTACCTCTGCCAAGGAGGTTCTGTTTTCACTGTTCATTGTGTGTTTGGTATTTGTCAGCAGGATTGTGCAAAAACGTCCAAACTGAGTTCCACCGAAGTTGATGGGGGGGATGGTACCGAGATTTTGGTGCAGATTTGGATTAACAATTAGGCATTTCTTACACATTTTTGTTAATTCTTCTCTGACTTGACAATCATCTGTACGGTGGGGCCTTGGCGGAGGGTTGCCTTCTACTGAGTGTAGTTTGCTGCAGTTTTGCTCAATGCAGCAGTTGGAGCTGAGAAACGCTTCAATAATGCCAATAACAGCAATTCCTCTCTTAAATTTCACTTCAGCAGGAAACCTTCTTCTAACGTCAGAAGTACACAGAGCCATAAATATGACTTTACCTGAATAGAGCACCATGCAGCAGAACACTTCTGTTTCCAGGGGCACAGTAATGCGTGTGTTTTCCAAAACACTGAAATACCTGTTAGTGCATGCAGGGTGCAAATTTTTTTGGTAGACAGTCATATCTACGGCAATGTTTCAACTTAATTTATAAAGCTACTGCACATTCATGCTGAGCACCACACTGCCTGACACTACTTTAATTAGTGTGTGTAATCTCATAGCGATGTCTCAGATCAAAGCCATGTGCTGAACTTCTTTTTGGTGCAGATTCTCGTTTCTTGTTAGATTAAAATGACTTTTAAACAGTTACAAATCCTCAACTGAATCCATGCATTGCAGCCAAATGCAGAATGGTGCAGGATTTGAGGTTTCCGAGTAATCCTCTGCATCAAATTCGGACCTGCAATCAATTACATAGTTTAGAAGCAGCACTGGTAGGTGGCCAGTGCTTGATGACTCGCTGTCTGGGACACCTACATGTAAACAGTGGTTTGATTGTCTTTATTTACCGTACGAGTAGAGAACTTAACAAAAGGCTCTTTATATTTCTCCTCCTGCCAACATCTGCTTTTGGTGACTCACAACCAATGACCTTAAAAATGAAAAATGAATAATGAAAAAAAAAATCATAGTTAGGTAATAAGAAACAAACTTCCTGACATGTGAAACATCTTTAGCTCTGGTTGTGATGGAACCCTCACCATTAAACTAAAAAAAGAAGTCTTTTGTTGAGAGCGCACAGAGGGACTCCCAGATGCTGTCACTGAGTTGCTGGGCCATGAGCTCTGATCGGGTTTTTTCCAGTCCATGAGCACTGAGTGAAACAAGCAAGCACACAGTGTGGAGGGAGAGAGTTTTATGGGAGGTGACTTAAATGAGACACTGGGATGCGTCAGCGATATAAAGCATGAGCATGTTTGTGAGACCGGTAAACATGTGTATCCAATGGGAACGGGAGAAGTGAACTCTTCACACGGTGTGGACAAGCAGGCGTCATGATCATTGATACACTGCATCTACTTGTTCTTTTCGTCTCCTTCCCTCCGCTCCACGGTCCGTTTCTTCTTCATGCTCCTCTCACCTTGAGGGACGTGGGACCTGGAAACTGTGAGAAGAGGACTTTTCCATCTCGGCCTGTTTATTCTCTTTTAACAAAGACAGGGCCTGCAGCTGTGTGGGAGAGAACAACATCTGCCCCGGCCCCGACTGAAAGGATGTCGTCTAAAAAAAGGTTCAAAAGCAGATAGTCAGATGAACTTATTCTCCAGAGGATGTCACGTTTCAAAGTGGTGCACAATTACAGTAGTTGGAAATTGGCGATGTGCTACACTTGCCTCCGTTTTGTATTTACAGACCATTTTCTTCATTGACTCTTGAGAAGGCAGAGGCAGAAATAAAAAAATGTAAACTTTAAAACTATTTCATTTCGATAAACAACACTACACCTGAACACTCTCATGCGAACCATAAGAGCCACCAATGAAGGTAATTTAAATGCCCCCACTAAGCTAATTATGCATTTTTATTGAGTAGGCAATAATGATTTATCATCCTCACTTATTTCCAGTATGTAAATGTGCCAGATTTAACCACCCAGACTGCTTACATTTGCAGGTTAATGGTAAAAAAAACTTAGAAATAAGCTGTATTAAAAACACAGAAGTACTTACACAGATATTAAGCTCGCCCCCCCAAATAAAATAAAATTATTAATTTATTTTAGGACATATGAAAACCTAGACAAAGGCAGATAGCACATGGATGGCACAAGTCCAAATGATTAGTAAAGCAATAGACAGCCATATCAAGGAAAAGCACATAATAATTTAATTAAAAACACATTATAGATATAAACGAAACCAACAGGCCCCTTAAATTCAATCAAGCTGCAGAAAATGTTACACTCTCATAGACATCAGTCCTCTAAATGTGCATGATTAATTTCATCAAGGAACAGGAATTAATCCTATTGGCCTTTACTGCTTCCATCCTCCAAGTTCCATGGAAATCCACATGGTTGTGTTTGTTTGATCTTGCTTACAATGAAATCAACACATGAACAAGGAAATATATTGAAAAGGGGGAAACAGAACCTCCTTGGCTGAGGTAATGACTAATTATTTGATATCATCATATCATTTCCTAATTTTCACACAGAAAAATGAACTGATATAAAGTGTGGGAAAAAAAAGAAAAAGAGATGTGCAGTAAATTGTAAGTCTACGGATGTGGTAAATAAAAACTGAACAACATCACGTAGGGTCCAGTTTTGGTCTTGGGGGAATTGTTGCATATCTGGACTCTGAGCTGCTCTGTCACACAGGATTAGACCAATGCAGAAACATCCCATGATTTCACACGGGGGAGGAGCTAAAGAGGTAGCTGCAGTGTTTATGTGTCTGGTTCGAAAACATTGTATTTGCGGTTTGAAAAACAGAACAGCTGCACTCTTCTATCCCTTAGGTCACATTCAATATTTACCAAATAAGGCAGACACGGGAATAAGCATCAAGTTGTTTGAGAATTCATAGAAGATACATTGTTGGTATGTTACTGTCAGATATGCACCTGCAGGAGAATAATACACGTGATCTCAGGCACAAAGGCCTCTGTCCTCGTGACGGTCTAACAACATGCAGAAATACATTTTCCTGTTGGCAGCAGCAGTGTTTTCTCCCAGTGAGGTCTGAGCCGACCTCGTCCATCACGGACAGGAGGCAGAGCTGAGAGGCAGAGAGCAGGAAGACCAATCTAATCCTTCATTCTCACACCCCCCCGAGACTCAGAGGGATTCAACAATTCTTCGGGGTAAAAACATGTGTATTTGCAAAAGGAAGCGTGTCGTTGCCGGGTTTTATAGCCACTGAGATCACAGCTGAATCTGTCTCGTAATATGTGAAGTATTTTTTTACCATAATTGGGACAATGATGTCACCAGTGTCTGTGTCCAGTTGATCCAAACACACTTCTCCCTTCTTTGCTTCGAACGGACAGAAGTCATAAAGCCTTTGCCACTAGAGGACCTTGTCACTTGAACATAGAATTATTTTTTGATATTGCTAATAATGTTTTTTTTCTACAGAAGACACTGCCATTAACTATGTAGCATATTGTTTAATGTTCCCATTAATTGCTGAGCTCTCACTGGGCAGTGTGAATATACCTTGTACTTCCAGGTCCACACACTTTTCCAGTGCAAGTACATATAACTCACTTCCAGAGAAGTGGTTTTAGAGCGGCAGGATGACTCAGACCAAATGTCAGAGTTGGGCATCGTTTTCGAAACAACAGGAACAATCCTGGGAATAAATGCACAGGGAGGTGAATGTGAGTGATTGTTAGGAGAGGAGTGTGAGCGCTGAAAGGTCCAAACCAGCCGACAGTGCTTGGTTTTTGTGGGTTAGGATGGTGTTAGACGTCCTCCTGGAACCACGATAAACAACAGACGTGATTGATTTAGTCAAGTTAGTTATGAGGTCCTCACTGCAGGCATGTGGTTTCCCCATGTTTGTTTCATTTTCTCTGTGTTTGTTGTTGCACTCAAAAGAAATACACTGCCATCATCATTGTGCTGGTTTTAATTCCTTGCAGAGTTTATGGAAACTTAAGCGAGATAAGAACGCCAGATCTCGTAATGAAGTATAGGAGCAGTCAGTACAGTGCATTCCTCCTCCAAGGCCCAGCAGAGCCCTCATAAAACCACAGTTAAATTCACAAGATCTGGGTTTTTATTTATACCTGCACCAAATTACACAAACTCATAAATATCAGACCATTAAACATGCCTGATATTTTTCTATCAAGAACTGTGTGAAAACCGTGAAGATGAAATAAAACAACTGATCTCACCGTGTTGAGGAAAGAAAAAATCCTGGATCCGTCCCCTGAATCTGATCCGCACCGAAATGTACGGTTCTTCCCGTAACTTGTATCACATATTCCACCAAGTTTCATGGAATTGCATTTTTTTTTTAACCCTGCTAACTAACCAAGAAAACAAAAATGAAAACCATTGAGGCGGCTGGGTCGGCTGTTCCCCAGAGGGTAGAGCGGGTTGTCCATTAACCAGAGGGTCAGTGGTTTGATCTCCATCTCACACACTCCCTGACATCTGTGCTATGAGTGTGTGATTCATGTGTGATGGACATACTGTATTGTAAGGCACTTTGAGTGGTGATCAAGACAAGAAAAACACAATTTGAATCTGGACCATATGCAGACGACCAGATTCACTTTTTTCCTCTTCTCTCATTGCTGCTGCCAAGAAAACCCCCCAGAGCTGTTTATGTTATTTTTTCAGCAGTGGGCATCCGTGAGTTTTCTAACTTTTGCCACTGCTCACTCCTTTTTTCCAAAAACATGTCTTCAGTTGTAACCGAAGACATGTTGTGTTCAGACAGATGGATGCGTGAATGCATGCACAGGCAGGAGCTACCGGTCGCTATCGTTCTCTGCAACTGCATGACTCAATCTTTCTCTCATCTCTGTTGCTGTATATGAAAACAAACTGAGAGACAGAGAGAGAGAGAGAGAGAGAGAGAGAGAGAGAGAGAGAGAGAGAGAGAGAGAGAGAGAGAGAGAGAGAGAGAGAGAGAGAGAGAGAAGACTTATGTTTTCTCTCTCTGAGAAACAGCTGCATGAGCCTCATCTGTCCACTGGCCTCAGACCAGCAGTCTACTGGGAAACCCGTGGCTGGGCCAAGGTTCACATACACAAATTAAACATCCATACATGGTGGGAGGCACATGCGTATCCACACACAGACAAACATGAAAGCGGAGGAAGCCACAATAGAAGCTGAGAACTATAAAACATTGATGGATGTCACAACATGACTCTCGTGTTACTGACACATCAGTTTGGCTGCTGACGAGATGAAAAATGTCCCGTTAAGCTCCCGACTGAGGGAAGAGTCTGACCGAGGTGAAGCTGGTGATAACAGCAGATTATTAATGTTAGCTTTGCTTTTTTAATTAAGTGTGGTTTATAGACATAACTGTATTTATTCGCTTATTTTCCTTGTTGTAAATTGTATTCAATTTGTATTATCTCTTTGTACCATCATTCACATGTATGTCTTACGCTCCCTCTCTTCTAATCAGTGACTGTTGGTTGTTCAAATTAAGCATCGTCATTGCATGAAACAGTATAATAGTACATTATAAAGTGAATCATTATTATACAGGTCATAAGTTACTGCGAGAGAGTTACTGAATTTTCAAAAGCCGGACATAAAGAAGAATCAGGAGACATAAAAGGATCATTTCATGAAGTTTATCATCAAATCAGCCTGTGACATCTGTGCCTTTAAAGACTGTGTTGCTTTTGGGCTGGTGAGAAAATTATGACATTATGATGCTGCCAGAACAAAATCACCTAAGTGAAGGCTTCCATATTTTTGATTTCCATAATCTCCTCATGTATTTCACTTTAATTATAAAGTGATTTCCTCCCAGCACCAGTTGACAAGTGTTTTTTGTGTCATGGCTGAGAGGAGATGAGACGAGAAGAGGAAAGTTCCTCTGGGTTTAAGCTTAACTCACTCTGTAAACAGCTCCTGGAACCTTTTATTTAATCTGGTGCCAGGAACCAAAATTGCGGTTTAGATTATTACGCTCAGACGTGATAAATACTTTCATTGTGACAAATGAAAATATAATCCATGGAAACAAAGTGAGCTGCGATAACGTCCACCTTCAATAAAGGTGTCCTGGAGTGATTTATGAAAGGAATTATACAGCCTAGTAATTGTCGGTGACATAGGCAATAAAATCTAGAGTTACAAGTCCTGGCAAATGTTATATATTCACCTTAGAGGGAGTAGATCTAATCGAGTATTCAGACCAGGCTCCGCTGAACCTTCATCCATGGAAGACTGACCTTTCAAGTCCAATCACAGAGGGAAGTGTCTGGAGTGGCTCTCAAGTGTCTCAGGCACTGATAACATGGATTGTGATAGATTGCAGCTGAGCAGCCGTGCACGCTCTCTGGGAACATGGGGGGGGGGGGGGGGGGGCGCACTCAGCAACTTATCTGTGAGTCACTTTGAAGAGAGAGAGAGACAGCTTTTAATACACAGGACTGTCCTGGTTTGTTCCCTCCGGTCTCTGTTTGTCAGAGCACGTCCCCTGACTCTTGCTGACACGTGATATGTTTTTACATGATAAATATTTTTCTACTTTTTATCTTTTATTGTAAAAGCTTTTAATTGGGAAATCCAAAACTGATCGCAGCTCTTAGTGAGAAAACCTTTGACTCTCATTCAAAACACATCGTAGCATTTCACATTGAGCTGGAAACAGAACCAAGATGTGAAGATAGCGTGTGTGCGTGTGTGTTTGTGTGTGTGTGTGTTTGTGTGTGTGTGTGTGTGTGTGTGTGTGTGTGTGTGTGTGTGTGTGTGTGTGCATGTGTGCGCAACAGAGAGATGGAGAGAGAGCCAGGAACCATTTCAGACAGAGCCGGCCTGATGGGACAACACAGCATGAGGTCCTGGCCAAAGGAAACATGCAGCGAGCCAACGGGTGATCGCATGTGCTCTGTTTTCCAATGCAGTGACAAGTTCACTCCATTACCACTCTGCCCACTTTCCCAGTGCAATTGTCTGAGAGCATCAGCTGGACATACGAGGCACATGCGTGTTCCCCAACCGCATCCCATCCAGCACAATGGAAACTGCTGTCATGTAAATGAAATGGAGACTGCAGGGACTGTCATAGAGAGTCTTAAAATAGTGATGACGTGTGTCCAAATCATTATGGGTGAATTTAAAGAAGACATATTATGCTCATACGCTGGTGACCTGTCCAGATGTGCCATAGCTCCCCCTGTGATGCTTACAGGATAGATCATAAATCGATCAGAAGATGGGTGGATATTGTTCTCATATTCATAATTTTAATGTGTGTTAATAATCGAAAAGGCTTACATGTGTTAAAGTTCAGAAAACACTTCACTTTCTGCTGCAGCTCCTCTTTCAGCCTCTGTCTGAAACACTTGGTTTTAGCTCCTGTCTCTTTGAGGTCCCGCCCCCCTTGATGAAGTCCAGACTGCTCTGATTGGTCAGCTGGCCCAGGAGCTCCCTTTAAGTGACTTTGGTTTTTTTAACTTTGGGTAATTTTTACGTACACAAAAAAAAAATAATTGTATGTCTCCTTTAAGGGTTTGTGTGTCCATACTAACATGTTTGGCACAATGTATCTCGAAGCCTGACAGACATTATGTTTCTCCATGCAGAACATTTACATTCCTGCTGAACTGTATCATGGCACAGATTGTTGAGTTGTGTTTGGCTGATGTGTTACATGATCCAAGCGACTGGCAAAAATGATGTGATCTTAGCCAAAGTGCTGTTAGACTAACTGGCTCCATAAAGTGAACTGACACGGGTTTGGCCCCTGACTTCAGGCCTTTGTGAGAGACGTGTTCTACTTTTTATGTAAACAGTTTGTTGGGTAAACATATTTAGATTCCTTGGATTGAGTTGCATGAATTAACAGTGCAAGAATTTGCATAAAATAAGTAATAATTACTATTACCGAGAGGAGGATTTATATTTTTAAAAATATCTAAAAAGGTGAAAAAACTCCAAGCAATGATCTTTCTTTGATGGTCAAACAAGTAAATGTCTTAACGTCCGTTTTTAAAATGACAAATTACTGTTTATGCCCAGTAATACTTAAGATCTCCAATATTTGTATGAACTCAACTGTATTCTATCCTGACCTTCCACCTTCACACCACATCCTGAAACTGCCAGCTCTCATTGTTTGTGTGAAATAAAGCTGACTCAGTCTTAAAGTAAGCGACTTTTTATTATCCTGTCCTCTTTCTTTAAATGTGTTGGAAAAGTTTGATCTAACCGTTACACTAACAGTAAAAACATCCCCTGAAGTCAGGGAGGTAGAATTACATTATCTTATTATTCTGAACCCTCCTGTGGGACATACATGTTGTTTGCCCTGGTCTTAACTCAACACTCTTACAGAATTATTTTACTATTAGTTTGTTTGTCTGTTAAAACAATCCAGATCTATGGCAGATTTCATTGGCTTGAGGTATGTGAGTGTCACTCTAATTCTTGCTGCTTACTTTGATTGGCTTTCTTATTTCGACTTTTGATTGTTGCTGAAATATAAATTATTATTATGATTTATATCTTAAGATGCCGACTATAACTGATGTGACCAACGAGACCAAAACCACAAACCAAAACCCCTGAGCCCGAAACAACCTCCTGCTTCTGTCATCTTTAATTAAACTTGTGATGTTTTTTGTCCAAACAATAACATCGATTTACTTTGCATAAACCTTTACATTATTTGACATGTCATTGTGGGGGAGCACGTAGGTTGAACATGTTGGGAACTAGGTCGAGGCTCGACACCATGATATGAGGATGTTGGTAGGAAGTGTCAGTGCCTGTCAAACCTCCAGGCAGCTGGAGGTTTTATCGTTTCCCCTGTCAGTCTGTCGACCTCAGACATGTACAGTAGGTCAGACCTTGTTGTGAGACTGATCTATGGCTGTTGGGAACTCGGCCCTTCCTCCCACCCAAACCTCATAACTCTCTGTTCTGTGACGTAAATCAACGATATTATATCAATTTTAGTTTTAATGTCCCATTTTCTTGATACCAACATTTCTCGGATTGCCTCGACTGTGCTGGCTGCTCTTCCCTGGGTGACTGAGGTTGAAGCCGAATTTCCGGTGAGGACTTTAAATGTGTTTGGCATTAGGGTAAAGTTACATCTTCAACCCCTTTCATCAGATCAATGAATACTCCCTCAGAGAAAAGTGTTGAAACGACAATAGAACACTTACGCATACAAGACAGCCCCCTCACGGCCGGTCTGCACTCGTAAGCACAGAGTGAGTTATTAATTGTCCACTGCCATATATGGAAAGAATTCTCTGTTATTTGGAAAGTGAGCAAGTTTACTGGAGTAAACAGTCAGTTTAAGATCTTTCCATCTTTATGGAAAGATCTTAAACTGAGATCTTATAGATTACAAGTGTTCTGGCTACAGGTCCTCAGACGGGCTGTGCACCCGGTGTACACCGGTTACTATGCTTACCTCATTTACAAATATACAAATAAATAATTAATTCAAGACCATATTTGCTGTGTGAATTTAATAATGTTGTTGTATTTTGTAGTATTGAACATCCTCACGTGTTTAGGTGCTTTGATAAGTCGTTAGAAGATCAGAGCAGTGCCCTTTTTTCCCTCGACGGCCCTGCCAGTGAGGACCCGGAGAAGCTCAGTTGAGTTTCTCTGGTGCTGTGACATGTTTATGTTGCTCCCCTGTCTTGCATAATGTTGTACAGTGGGATCCAGTGGGAGAGGTGCCATGAAGAGGCTAAGTACACAATGGAGCAGCAAGAACAATGAAGCTAAACAAAGCTTTTACTAATTGAAAGGGGAAACTAGGGGTGGTTGGCACTGTCTGTTGCATTACTTTAGATTTTTGTTTTGTTTACTTCAGGAGAAAGTTGTATGTTTTGGTCGAGGCCTGATACAGAACAATGCTGGCAAGAGTCACTATCTCGTTTACGGACAGCTTGGCAGCACGGATGATTTCTGTCATAACGACTGCAGATTTCACAAAAAACACTGTTGGCATAGACACAAGTGGTTGTAAAGTGTGGAGCAGTTACTTCTCATCGAGCCAAAGCTGTGAATTTCAATATTCAACAGTTACGATACAAGTTTATCTTGTGGCAGCCGCAAAAAAGTAAAGATAATTTGGTAAGAGAGGCGTCATTATCCAGCACAGACTGTGCCAATATATCGTCTTTAATCGTCTCCAGAGCATTCTCCTGGTGCTCGATCTGGAATTCATGCTTCATGCCAGTTCGATGAGTTCAAGTCAGGGCTTTTTGAGGTCGCTATCCTCGCCGACTCACCCTGAATCCTCATAGTTTCACACGCAGTTGTTTCTCATCTGGTTTAAGGCGAAACAGTTTTTTTTTTAAAAAATAGGAGAAAAAACACTAAAGTTTAGCAGAAACACCCTGTGCTATTGAAAGATGCACTTGATTCACAAGCAAATAATAAAACACAGCTTTAATTTGAGAAACACGTGCTACCACATGCGCGCATGGACTCGCACACCAACAGAAATCCTTGGGTTCCTTCTCGCAGTCATCTGAACTCTGTGACTCTCCGTTAGCTCGACTCCCCTATTCTCTTGTTGCCAAACATAAATCCTCCTCCCAGGTTGGTTCTTGAGCAGCGCACCAGCTAAGACATGAAATTTAACCTGGGGGTGTCTGCGTGTGTGTTTTCCGAACCATGACAAATTAAAAGTCACACTTGGAAAGCTTTGGTTTGGCCGTTGATGGCAAAGCTCGTGGAACCATTAAACGTTAGTTTTCTCACCATGTGATGACAGAGATCTCATTTTTATGAAGGAATTACAAAAACCCTCATGGGTACAGGAGGAGAATAGAAAATCTTCAGCTTCAGGCAATAATCAACCAAGTAAAAACAAAAGACAGCAGTAAAGAAAGCAGCAAACACAGTAAACTGCTGTTGTGGGCCCCTGTTGTGTGTGTGTGTGTGTTTGTGCCACATCTGTTTACTTTGTGTGTAGCGCGGCTCTCACTACATCAAACAGTGGTAACAGCTGTAGTAACGAGACAGCTCTGTTTGCACAGTAAACAAACCTTGAACCCCTCATATTCACGTTACCTCTGCCTTCACATGACCTCACCGGGCAAAAATGTCAGGACACCCCCAGCAACAAAAACCTCCTGTGACATGGATGGAGTGTGGAATTCTGGCATGTTTGCATGTAAGGATCATAAATGTCAACTTTAAAGAGAGACTGCAACTTAAACGTGATATTTGTTTAGCTAAATATATAACTGTTGTTTAATGAAACATTTTGTAATTTTTCTTTTCTTTTAATAAATTTTTTACAGTGTTTATTATTGTTTTGTATCAATGGGTTGAACAAGGCTCATAACGCCACCTAGTGTTTCATCTTAAGCTTACGTGGAGTCAACAATTTGGGATGTCTGTATATATATATATAAACATGAAACTTTACTTAAACCACCACATCACCTACATTTCAGAGACGTCACTTAAATAACTTTGTGTCTGTAGTTTTTCCAAAAACCCCAAGTCCACATGTAAGCTATTGTGGCAGTGGGTGTTCTGCCCCCTTGCAGAGGAGCATGTATCCTGTAAAAATGGAAACCTGTCTATAACCCGGTAGCCCACTAACCCTGTAAAAAGCAAATTGTTGTGTTTACACGTAGGTTTTTGTCCAGATTGAATTAACAGGCTATAAATTGTTTATAAGTGAGTTTCTGTGGGGCTGCTTGGATAAATGGTTTACCTTTGGAGGGAGCCAGACTAACAGTTTCTCCATTTCCTTTTTGTCTATATGCTACGTTATGCTAACTGGTTGCAGACAACGCCGCAGTGTGCAGTGCTGATGTCAATTGTCCTTTGTAAATGGAAAATGGAAAGGGAAAACTGAAAATCCACTTTTAGGGGGACTCAGCGCATGGAAAAGGAATGGAGCCCCCCCGACCAAGCGTCTGTATGTGACGAGATTTATTTATGATTCCAGTGAAATTACTCTTAAATCAACATTTAGAAGTTTAATTTTGGATTAACTTTATGTATTTAGAGTCTCTGGAGTTGATGACTCATTTAAGTAATTTATCAGGACAGCTAAATCTGAGCCACATTAATTCTTTTTCCCGAGATTAGTATTTATACAAAGAAACGTAACTTTCAATAAATCGCTCAGGCTGCGTTAAACTCAAGAAGAGCTTTGCACAGTTTGTGATACATTTAAAACTTGTTTGTCCTTTTCCACACACATTTTATGTGGAAATTCTGACCATCTTTGTAAAAACACTGAGCTTTTAAACTAAATAGCCAGGCCAGTAATGTGAGAACCGAGAATTCAACACCAGTGCTGGCCACACGCTTTGGTTATTCTCCATAAGCAGACTAATGGTTCCCTGTTCGGCTCCATCATGCACAGTGATTAACGGGACCCAGCGGGCGACGTCCGTCCTCGGCCTGTCTCCTTCAGCCTCGTGCGCATCTTCCCTTAAGTAGTAACGCATCCACCACTATACTCCATCGAAGTCTTCCAGCGAACAGCCCCAAGCTAGCAGGTCAGCTCCGGTTGGCCTTGTGGTCCCACACGTGACAGTGCTGGCTGCTCAGGTGTTTCGACCGATACAAGGCACCGATCATAGTCCTTCCAGCCCGGAGCCCACCTCTCCTCCGGGCTCTGTTTACTCACGTCGCCTTACCGCCAGTAAAAACAAACCACCCTTTGGCCAAACTCGCACAGGTAATGCAACACGAATATTCACTTTTCTAGTTTACCAAGTAGCTCTTGAAAATTGATAAATTAAAGAAAGATTTATCCTTCCTTTCATAGAAAAGAAAATCAAAACTTATATTTTCACCTGATGCTATTGAAAAGAACAAAAACCAAGCAAACACATACAGCAAAATAAAAAAATGTGGGCCAACAAACGCACTTCATTCAAATGTAGAAATGATGGAAAACATTACATCGATCATGTTTCTTTTGTAATCCTCTTAATATTGCAGCTGCATGTGGGAATTTTTGGGTCGACTGACTCATGAAAAACAAGCTATGAGCCTCTCATGAGTTATATTATTACAAGAGTTCGAGCTTGTGTGCCATGCGCTGGATGGATTCCACCAACCAGGCAGTTAAGTTCACACTCTCAGCAGAATGTCCCGAAAAGTAGGAAAATATGAAGGTTTTACCAAAGAAATAATAAAAACACAGGCCAGGTCATGTGTATGGCTTCCGTGTCGGCCGCCGTCTTACAGTACATCAAACCTCTGCAGGAAAAAGAAGCTGGTACATTCTCTCAGTGCTTCAGCAAACACACGAGTCATGGATATAAGAATACGTCTGTCATCGCTGCAGAGGTTTGGCCGGTCGCCCGTTGGAACTCCAGACTTAGACAGCTACAAGGTGAAGTGATGAGAAAGGTGAAGGTGGTCGGATGGAGAGCATTGACCTGTGAGAAGAATACCCTTAAATATGGATTAGGACAAATGTAACCTTTGTTTTGGGTATAAGATTATAGCGTGATAAAAGAAACAAATCAGATCTTGGCCTACACCCCAAAATACTGGCCGTTGCCCCCAGAGGTTAATTCATCATCAGTCTATAGCCTTTCGACTCTGATGTTGGTGTAAGAGTAAATAAACTATGTTGTGTTTAAATGTTTTATTATTTAAGACACGTTTCATTGTGTATGTCTCGCAAAACCTCACCCTGTAACATCCACTTATGTGCAATCAGCAGTTTCCCTTTATAGACGATTACTGAAAATGAAAGGTTTCAACCAGATTTCCTGTAAATTACAAAGAGCGAGATAAAGAAAGAAGGGAAATCACAGTGGGAGACGTGTGGCCCTGTTGCTCTTGGCCGATTCCAGCTTCTGCAGGTTGGTGCCAGGTTTGGATGTTCAGCGTGTGTCATGCACTTCAAGCCAGACCTCTAGTAGAACCCTCAGGAGCTGTCAGCCCGTCACTCGTATCGTGCAGCCCGGCTCTGATGAGGGGGATTAATAGAGAATTCCTTACCTTTAAACCTCTCAGCAAAACTGTCATTGGACGCTGGAAAAACTGAGAGAGAGGTTACATCACAAATGACAGAACAAGGCGCGTGTGTGTGTGTGTTGGTGTCTGTGCTTTAACATCAGCCCGTCCGCTGATAGACTAATATTCCAGTCAAAGCAGAATTTCATTTTCTCTTTTCTTTTTTGGGCTGCAAACTCAGATGGACTGACCACATGACCTGGACTCAGCAATTTGATCGATGACCGTAAACCTCAGGAAGTCGATGCACAGATGGAGGCCAGCGCAGCAGAACAATGGGCCTGTCTACCGTCTGGCTCGCATTTCGGAATGAAAGAATGCACAAGTGTTTTTACAGACAAATGCTAAATAGTGAGGACTTGCTGAAATGAAATGCCCAGAGGTTAACACAGCCTCGCAGCTGCTGTCAGGGCTTTGACGTTGTGTGTTTAGGATGAGAAACTTTCCACTTAGCGACTCGTCTTACATAAAAGGACGTTCATTGACAACTGAAGTAGCGCTTGCCAGGGTAGGAAACATTTCATGCTCCCTTCTCAGTGGTGTTGCTGCAAGTTGTTTCAAGTTGAACCCGAGTGGCTGTGGATAAGATAAGGTGGCGCTTCCTCACTCTGGTGTGTGTTAAGTTAGAAGTCCAGAGTGTCAATCACTGCCTGTGAGGAAAGCACACCCCCCTGGAAACACAGAGTCAACACACTCTCTGTCTGTACCCTGTCATATTCAGGGCATTACAAAAAGTGTGAGCATGCATTCATAACAGAAATATGTATAGGATACTAAAATCAAGAAACATGAATTATTCCCTAGGGGGAGAGAAAAGCAAAGTTGAAAAACTCACAAAATTTGTTTCGAAATCTTTGGGTAATCTTGCTTAAACACAAACAAGCAATCCAACATATAAACAAACAGGACTGAACACTTAACCTCCTTGGCTAGGGTAATTATTTAAAAGAAGATTTGTTTTATATCTGCTTTCTAGGTGTGTGTATATTATGTGTGTGTTATAGGGAGTGGAAGTTTCTGGAAAACAACTTGACAACACACAGGCTTTTATCTTTGTTCCCTCCTCGTTTCATTTGAAGTGTGAGGTCTGTTCTGAGGAAGGATTGAGACTCCTTTGCAGGAGGGGAAACTCACATTTGGCTCTGAGCTTGAAAGGTAAAAAGGCGTTTGACTCAACGGAAGACACTGGTGTGTGTGTGTCGGGGGGGGGGGGGGGGGGGTGCTGAGTCTGGAGCCTGGGGGATGTGATTCCAGCTTCAACTGATCCTGAGTGGGATTTTACAGTGGGCGAGTGCAGGGGACAGAAAGTGGAGTTTATATTTCTCAGACTGGCTTTGTGTTAAACTACTCATGGATTTAAATGGCCAGCATTTCGGGGCGGTGCTCGACGTTTCTCTAAAATTAAATCAAATCAAAGTGATTCTTTGACAATCACAAAGTGCCTGGGTACTTCACATACGTACAAATTTAAATAACATTGGACGCGCTTGAAAAACGTTATACTTCTACCTCATCCACACAGGATATGACTGTCTGGAACCGATTCAACATGTGGTTCACTGTTTGTAATAAGATTCAGTTCCTCCAAATGATTAAACAGCAGATGTTATGCAATGGCACCTTTCTGTTAAATGAACACAATATGACGACAATGAATACTACAACTTGTCTTATTATAATTTGTTATATATATTTAGCTTCCTGCAGCTTAACCACTAAACAAATATGAAAGAGATAAGACCATTTACATCTGGAGCATATATTTAAAACATCATTGAGTGCAGTTTAAACAAAATTCTCTCCAACTGTTTAATTTTACTTTGTAGTCACACAATCAGCCAGAAAATAATTTGTTTTTTATTCATAATACCACAATGTCACATAGTGACCACATATTGCTTGTGTTTTTCTATGTGTGTGTGTGTATCTATGTGTGTGTGTGTGTTTGTACTTGTTTTTCCAGTTACGTCCTCCGGAATTCACTGACATGTTTAACATGACCTCATGCATAACACAGGCTTGGTTCACACCAAACACTCATAAACACATTCGTACAAATCTTTGGCAAAATTCTTCCACAAATTCCCGTTAACACAAGTGCTCGCCTTGTTTGCTCTGTGTCCTTAACGGCTGTTTAAGGAGCTTCAAATCTCATCGTGTGTGAATGTAGTCAACGTATATTATGGTTCTTTCACAATAAATAAAATACAAAGTCTTTCTTCAGACTGTAGGAACAGGAAGTGGATATCTGGTAACGTTTGATAGGAGTCCAATCCCCCCCACAAACTCCAGGTCGAACTCTGTACAGGGTGATCTGACATAAATTGGTCATAAAAACCCACTGACACACACACACACACACACATACACACACACACAGCTTATGCAATACATTAAAAAAAGAGTGTTATTAGAGGACAAAGATCCTCCACATCCTACCAGTTGAGAGAAAACATTGAACACACTGTTGTCAGTAGAGTACAACAATGCAACACAGCTCACTGATGAGTACGTTGCATAATGTAAAGTTTTTGCCCTGATGAGCTTTGACAGCTGGAGCGCTGCAGAGTTTCAAATTTTGGCCTCCGACGTTTTTGTAAAGTGATTAAAGTGTTTCTACAAAAGTGGAGTTTCAGAGAGTGAAAGTTATCCCCGTGTGGGATGACGCACGGTGGACTTGCCCTTTCCTCTTCCCGGCCCAGCTCTTTGTAAGCCAGCAACGAGACCTGAGCGCTCTCTTCTGAATGGGCTTAGTGGGAGCTGGTTGTCCGGCCCACTCAAGTTTATGTGACTTCAAAGCAAATTCACTGGTCCTCTCATTTTTTATTTGTCAGTTTTCTGATCTTCATCCTCTTAGATTTCTCACCGGACCTCAATTTTTTCAGATCTGATATCACAAAAGAAGCTTAAAAGACCATTTACCTACTGTTCTTTAACTCTAAACTTGTATTATATGTTTTGTGTAAATATTCACTCAGATCCTTGTATTTTATAATGTTGTTTTTTTTCATAATTACTAAATTAACCTTAATTCATGGTTAATCATTTTCTATGTATTTCTGTAACACATTAGAAAACATGACTTTTCTTGTGAATCAGGGTTGAAAAAACTATCAAGCATTTCACCAATTTAAACTGCAACTCTGATTCAGAGGTTGATTTGATTCATACATTTGAGAGAACTTACGAAAAAACATATTAATGGTGTTAACTGCATATTTAGGGCCCTAGCACTGACAAGCACTGACAGGTGAGGCCCTATTGAAATTGTAATTATTATTATTATTATTCAGGACAATTAATTTGTTTTTTGAGGGCTTTAACATGCTCATATTCTTACCAAAATTTGCAGAAAATTATAAAGTGGTGAACATTTAGGTATGCTGGAGGAATTTTCCATGGGCGTCGCAAAATGGCTCAACAGTGCCCTGAGACCCCCGGAACGTGTTCCCATTGACCGATCTTCACAAAAATCGATACTCAGGTGTATCATTACCAGACAATCAAAAAAGTCTAGGTGCAATTGGAAAAACGCAACAGGAAACATAATTAATCTCATTTACCTCAGTCCTTCTGGCTTCTAATTGGTTCGGTGTCGGGGGTCCCAATGGCAGCCGGCTGGGCCACGTCGCTGGTTCTTCCTGCTCCTCAGCCGGTTCTTCCTCTTCTGTCCTAGATGAAATCCCTCTGGCGTGATCTGTGCTCTGTTTCTGCACTGTGGATGTTGTTTAACAGATGTTGGCCAGTAACAACAATGAGTTTGAACTTTAATTACTCTCTTATAACATGTGGTTTCATAGGCAACTTCATATAAACACCATAACACAACTCACTCAGAGGTCACACCTTCCCCCCGTGCACGTGACCTGAACCTACGACCTGAGCCACTGTCCAACCTGCGTTTTTAACAATACCAAATAACCCCAACAGTCCTGGAGATGCATCAGATATCGGCAATCAATCGGCCTGATCCGCAAACCGACTGGTGTGTATGTGCGTGCGTGCGTGTGTGTGTGTGTGTGTGTGTGTGTGTGTGTGTGTGTGCGTGCACCATACAGGCGTGCATTTGCATGGCCTCTCCAGGGAGCTGTCAGGGCTACATTGACGTTCTCCATGTCCGAAGTGGATGACAAATTGGAGGTTATGGATGGAAAAATACCGACAGCCTACACACGTGTAACAACACTTAGCATTCGTGTGCACACGTGCAGAGGCCGTTGAGCCGGTGATGAAGATGGTGAAATGCAATGAAATCATAAACTCCCAGATGATTGAATGGACTCGACGGAGCAGAAAGCAAAGTCGAGGTCACAAACTGCTGAACTTCAGATTCATGCTGTTAACGCAGATGATGCTTTGTGTTGATAATAATCCTTGAGGTGTTTTTGTTTTGTGGCTTTTCTGTAGATCCTCTTCAGGTGAAACACATTTCAGACTCATTAATTGTGAACGTGAAAGTGACGCAGCTCCTGCTCTGTAACCTCCACACTTTACACAAGACTGTAAATGATGCAACAGGCTCCATTACTGCGTGGGGTCCTGGAGGAAACAGTCCGAAAGGCCACACTGTTCACACTTGTTTATATTTGTCATGGTTGCGTTGTGTGTGTGTCTGGACAATGATGGATTGCACCATAGCTTGTTGACTGGGAGAGTCAGGTTTGTTTTTACTGGTCTTCAGTTACTGTACAGCCAACGTGAAGAAATCTGAGCTCCTGGTAAGAATTTGCGTTGGGAAATTATGAGGTTTTCAGTTTTAATAAACATCTGTTTATTAAAGAAATAGTCAGGCTACCTCTGTAATGGTTTCACATTTTCTAATCAAGTTGATCTGCCTGAGATAATAAATAATGACTGAAAGTTGGGAATCATGTGAGGATTCTCTGGCAAAGCGTGTTGGAAATATGAGAAAGGAAGATGGTTATTTAAGTTTTAGAAAGTTCATCTCATAATTAAAAAGCTGCCTGACATCAGAGCAGGTTAAAGAGCCACGCTAATGTTTTCTGCATGTGTTTGCATGGAATCACTTTAATTTTCCAAAGGTCCTGCAGTTTTTTCTTTTCCTTTCAGTGTTTTGCAGAGACGTGAAAATCGCTCGGGACTAAATGGCGAAAATGCATTTTGTTGCATTTATTATGTTTTGATCAGAGCTACTTAAGAATTATGTGATAATACCGATGTGAATTTGAATGACTGACCTTTTTTGGTATAGTTGTCGATCACAGGCGGCTTCGAAACTACAGCAACAGCAATTGATTCTGTAGTTCGGGGCTCGAGCTTCTCTGTGGAGCAGAGTCAGGGTTCAGCAGCAGGTCTCAACTCGTCACGGCTCAATTTCTGCAGCTCACATTCAGATAGAAAGCTGCAACCAGCATCACCACAGGTCGACAGGCAGCTCCAAACAGGCAGAGTACTGCACGAGTCATTTTAAATCAAATCGATAATTCAGGCAAACTGGAAAAGGGCATAAATAAAAGTTCTAAAGATTTTGGCATTTGTTTTATGTTCCCATCATAAAACAGGCTCTTCGGTAATTGAACTTCTCCTGTGAGGTGTAATTAAAACCGCCCACTAAAACAAATAGAGGACCAATCAAAAGCTTGGATGGAGTCTGTAATCAGCTGTACATCATCTCACAGAACTCATCTGTCCTGTAATTCTGACTGGAGAGAAATTAGAGGTCAGTTTGCTTGTCTTTACTTTCATGGGCACACGTGAATAACAAACTAAAGGGCCTCCTTGTATCGGAAACAAAACCAAAGTCACTCTGTACTTCTTGATTGAAACACTGAGGGTGGATGTGCAGGAGGTTTCTTCCTGGAGCAGGTTGGCACACGAGAGATGGAAACTTCATCAGGGTGTTTCTTTAATATCTGTTGGTTTTTTATCGTCTTTATCTGTCAGCTGCCTGATCCGGATACAGCACAATGAGATCATAGTCATCAGCATCTCCACCCCCGGGAACAGAGAAGACACACACACACACACGTACGCACACACACACACACCAAACCCACACCTTGTCCTTCACCTAACCACAATCCAAATCTTCCCTTTAACCTTTACCAGGAGTGTTAATTGTTTCATAAAGTTTAAGCTGCACATTTTTCCATCTTCTGTTGCCAAAGAGTTTCCCTCAAGCTCTGTGAATCTTCCGTGAACCTTTGCTTCTCTCGGACTCTCAGATTTTTGCGGAAGTTGCTCTCCCTTCTTTACCATCTTTATAAGACAGATCATTTTGTCTGAATCTCCTCCTGATGTGGAGGCTATTCAGCCTAAAGGGGTAAATTTCTCTCTGCAGTTCTTGGACATATCGATGTGACACATGAACGTAATCGTTGATTCAAAAAATATCATTCGACACAACAAGACTTCAACTTGTTTGTTAATGCTGTCAAAAGATGGAAAAGAAAACTTTAACTCCAAACAGCAAGTCACTGAATAAACAAACTCGCTCCTATAATCGGAGCACTGTTTGGTTTTGAACCTTCCCATTCATCGTGTGCACGGCTGCAGGGACCCTTGGTTCATGAGTCAGACAGAGTTTCCACACGGCCATTATCCTGTCCAGACCCCTGCTGACAAATGCAAATGGATTGTGCAGACCGCAACAGAAATTACCCATTTGATATTGTAAAGGCAGATTGTATTAATGCAGACTCAGGCTGTTACAAAAGACACAGGACTCCTGCAGGCTCGGCTGTGCAGGTTTCTGTGTAAATGCTTTTTAGATTGTTTAGCTTTCACAGCTACTTAAGTCGTAATTCCTCGTTAATTTATTTGACAGATGCTGATGAGAGTCTGTCAAACATACTGTGTCATTGATTAGAATCTGGTGCACAAGGTGTGTTGCCTTCCTTCGTGTTACAGTGGAGCAGGAATCCCCAGTGAAAATAAGGAACTCGAACTATGAAAGCTGATGGGGAGCAGTGTCCTGAGATGTCTGCTAAACGCCGTGGGGGGGCAAGTTAAACACCAGTGTGCACAAAGTGGTTCTGAGCTATTCATTTATACTTTTAAAGTGTAATTGTCATGTAACCTCATATCACCCAAACATCCTGTGCAGAGTTGTCCCTCAATCAGCTCCAGTAAAGTGATCATGTCTGTGGAAATTAGAGTTACTTTCTCTTGGTGTCTGCGTCCTAAGAGTTTTTCTTGAGCTCCTGCTGTGGAAGATTTTTGACCTTTGCCTGAGACACTGTTTCCTCCTCCATCCTCCTGCATGTTTTTACATGATACAAGGGGAAATCCTGTATTTTTAGTACACTGTGGTGAAATAGATTTTCCCCGGAGTCCTGGAAAAAACTGACGTAATTACCATGGAAGAGGTGGGGACCAGTAATTCAAACTGGGTGTGACAAGGCTGGTGATCTGTGTTTGATGGATGGGTCCATGGAGGAGTGTTTTTAGGTGTGAGTAGACTCACCTGGCGTATGGACGTGTACTGTTAATACAGTTTTTTGACCTTCTACATACAGTCTGTGTGTTTCTTGTGTCTCTCAATAATTCACAACAACTGTTCTCGACCACTGCTCCTCTGCCAGATCCTCTCTCACACTGTGGCATTAACACTTTGACCCACTTTGCCTGATTTCTCTTCTTTTTCTTGGAAAAACCATTTCAACCTGTTGCTGTGATGCTAATACTCAACAATCCCTCCTCGGAACAACCTTCCTATCACATGTTGGAGGTAAGAGGTTATTATCCCTCTATCTCTATATGAAGTTTCCAATCACAAGAGGGTGTAAATTAGCAGGCATTAGGACCCAGCAGAATGTGGTAAGTGTGCTTTTGTAGGTGAAGGAATGTGGCCCTGCATTGTTTTTACCCTGAGAGAATCTGAGGGAACCAGGAAATGCAAAGAAGCCAGGGAGGACTCCGGGGAAAGGAGAACAGGGTATTATGAAAACTGACACACACTTTAATCAGGTCATGTTCAGAGACAGTGTATATACGCCCATTGTTCGCTAAACAAAATCTGTGTTGCTAGTTGTAACACTGGTATGAAAGAGTTTCCTGGTTGGACAAAACAGAAAGTTCGGCTTCTCAGGACCTGCAGCTGATTAACTGGCTTAGTGGCATCACCCCTATAAGATATATACTTAAACACTTCCATCAGCTTTCCCAGGTGGAGGCCAGTAAGGACCGACTGGTAAGTGACAAACACTTTGTAATGTCATTTCACGCCATGATTTCCATTCCATTCCATCAACCTGTGAATATAATAATAATGATTTTATTCTATTAACATTCATTCACTTTCATCAGAGATATCATGTTGTACTTACTTTGTTTTTAAAGGCGCAGAGCAGACACGATAATATTAGGTGGATAATTTTTTATCCTTTGTAAAAATCTGTTGCACAAGGAGAAATATGAGTAAGTTCATCCAGGACTTTACACCATACATGTCACAGCCGATGGATTAGATAACTTTGTCCCTCGGTTGTTCATCTCCTGCTATAAAACTAATATTTAGGCTGCAAGCAGGAGCGGGTCTTTCATCTTAAGCCTGAAACATGCTTCTGCGTTTTCACGGGCCCGTAAGCGCAAGAGCCCTTCCGGGTCCCTTACGTGCTTATGTTTCCCTCCTTACGTGCTGACGGGTGTCGACCCCCTTTTCTAAAATTTACGGCAAAGCTCCGCAAGCTCACTCAGCCCGCAAGGCTGTGATTGGTCTGCTCTACATCCCTTCTGGAGCTGCATTTCCGGTTTCATGCCCCATAATACCGGCAGAAATCACGGAAGATTTAGAAGAACGAATATGGACCAAATAGAAGAGCACTTGGCAGAAGATATCCGATAGTATGATCACTTGTATAACCTGTCACTGACTGGCGGATTTGTCCGCCAGAAAAAGGCTACGAGGAGCCGCAGTGGCTATGTAAATAAACAATCGACGAAGAAGAAAGAAGGCGTCTCTAAGGTCGTCTCGACAAAAAGCATTACTCCGCCTAGTGTTCTGGCGCGGAATTGCTTTGTAAGACGCACAACGGTTGGGGAAGCATGAATGAAAACGAGTCTTGCGCCACAGCGGCGTGAAAAGACGCAGACGCAGTCACAGAAGCATGTTTCAGGCTTTAGTGTTCGGGGGACGATAAACAGAGACATTTCACATATATTCTATGTATATATAAAGTGTCCCCATGATCGTTGCTGTCTCTGGCCTTATCCTCTGTGCTGTTACTCATTCTCACAACTACACAATTCAACACAACAACCACACTAATGTCTTTACTTTCTACACATGCGAGAAGGCTTTTACATCATAACTTGGAGACAAAAACGAACAAACTTACCTGAGAGTCTGTGCCTCAGTCTGATTGTCCCTCTCTGTCCTCAGCTTGTGGCCTTTTCCTGAGGACACATCGGTGAAACATTTCCATAAGCACTTCATTACTTTCTTATGTCAATGTGCATCCGATATCACGAGTGTCCTTATACTTAAATGGCATTTCGGTGCAGTGTTTTCCTCACAGGTTATTTACAGCAGCAGTGGGGAAACACCACCCATTAACCAATCTAAAGCTAATAATATGTCGATTAGATTTAGATGTCGTTTTTCAATGAATTAAGACTATTTATTTCCTAAATGCACAGTGGCAGCAATTTCACATGCAGTAAGACAAGATAATGCACTTAGAACGTAATGGTTTTGGGTGAATTAATCTTAAATATTATATAAATATTACTACATTACCATTGACAACAGATCATGCATTTTATGTATGAAATCCACAATTTTTTATGTAACCAAGCATTCTTTGACATAAATACATAAATATAAACCTAGAGTTAGATTCAAGATTGAACTGAGAGGTGAAACAAACAAAATGAAGTCTGGTTAAATGTGAACATGTTCTATTCTGATAGAATTAAAGCTTGTTTTTAGTGAACTGAGGAAGAACTCAGTAAACTCTGAGGTCACATTGCTCTAAGAGAGAGAGAGACAGAGTGTGTGTGTGTGTATGTGTTTGTGGAGGGGGGCGTGGTTGTGTGTGATCTTGCAATGCTGTTAAATCACTAGTGCAAAGGGAATGAGCTGATCTGTGATCAGAGCAGTCTGGAGAGTTCAGAGAGAGCGAGGGTGCATGTTGATGAGGTTACGCTCAGTAGGTGTAACATGTCTGAAACTCTAGACCTCCATGCTGGGTCTGAAACTACAAACATTGTTCAAATGGGTCTTTTCCTTTAAAAAACTTTAATTACATCTTCCTGTAATGGTCAAACAATGTTCTTAACTTCATTTTAACTGTATATGGAGTAATTGATAGTGAAATGTTGGTCCTTCAAGTATGAAAGTAAAGGACTTGAAAGCTTTAACCTCCACCACTAATCCTCAGAGAGAAGATTCAACATCCTACCTGCAACTAGAACCCGGAGTAGAGGAAGTCAGCAGGTTATAAAATGTGGAGAAACTCACTGCAGCACATAACGAGAAGCAGGATTTATCTTTCTCCAGGTTTAACGTGGTATGTGTGAAATTCTGGCTGCTTCAGGTTACACAAAATGGACAAATAACCTTGTGAATAGGTCAAAATAGTTTGAACTCAAATATGTAAGGAATCATTTAGAGAGAATGTCAGTCTGCAGGCAGGCTGAACTACAGCTGCTGCTTTTCAAGCATGCCTGTGTGAACGTTAGGAACACGTTCATGCTGCAGGTTGTATAGTAATGTGAGAATTTTCTTTGAAAACTCACGTTAAAATGCTTTAATTTCTCACTCCTGTATTTTAGGAACCATGCCCCTGTCTCGTGTCTGTGGAATATTGGTTCTCCTCAGTTTTGGTTTGATTTCCATCCCCCCTCCTTGCCACGGAGGGAACATTCTGGTGTTCCCCATTGACGGCAGCTCCTGGCTCAACATGAAGCTGCTGCTGGAGGAGCTTCATGCCAGAGGACACAGCCTCACTGTGATCCGAGGTAGCACCAGCTGGCACATCCCAGAGGAGTCTCCTCTTTACACATCCATTACAATTCAAATGGATGAGGGTATGGAGAACTTCTTTGAAGTTTACCTGCAGGAACAAATGAAGGTATGCCATCATCATGGGTCTGGGTCGTCTAGTTATTTAATTATTAAAATTCATATTTATTGGATTTCTTAATACTTATTTTCTTACGGTTCTTTTCAGGCGCTGAGAGACGGGGCATCATTCCTAACTTCCTTCAAAATCACAAAGGATTTCATCTCCATGATATTCAAAGCTCATTCTATGTGCTCTGATGCCCTCATTCAAATGTTAGATGATGAAAACCTGGTCAAAAGATTAAGGGACACCCAATATGATCTTGTTCTCACTGACCCGGCCGTACCACCAGGGGTTCTGTTAGCAAAGTATCTCAAACTGCCCCTGGTGCTACATGTTCGTTGGATCCCCAGCGGAGACGGGCAATTTGCCATAGCCCCCTCCCCACTCTCTTATATTCCAGTGCCAGGATCGGGTTTAACCGACAAAATGAATTTCATGCAGAGGATCAAGAACCTGTTAATTTACGGCATAATATTGTTCCAGCACAAATTCATGGTCTGGCCAATCTATGATGTTGCCTGCAGTAAATTTATCGAGGGTGAATGTGACATAATCTCGATGCTTCAGGATGCAGACATATGGCTGTTCAGGTCAGACTTTGTGTTTGACTTCCCTCGGCCCACGATGCCGAACGTCATCTACATCGGAGGGTTCCAGTGCAAACCGGCCGAGCCTTTGCCAGCGGACCTGGAGCAGTTCGTTCAGAGCGCTGGGGAGCATGGTGTGATCATCATGAGTCTGGGAACCATGGTTGAGGCTTTACCAAAAGAGGCTGCAGATGAGATCGCCGGCGCTTTTGCCAAGATGCCTCAGAAGGTAACGTACTCGTTACTAAATGCTGAAAGCTAGAAATGATCCAGAGAGATCTTGAGATATTTAATTGCAGCAATTAATCAACAAGAGATCAAGTCAAAAACAAAAACAAATATAAATCCTTCGTAGCCTGTTGGGCCAAAAATGAATCATAATAAAGGTTATGGAAATCAGAGGGAGTGATCTCTTGATTCATGATGAAATGTATTGATGTTACCAGATAAATAGTTCCTCTTTTATATTGCCATCTTTGAGTATCTTGGGTATCTCAGGCTGCAGCAGTGGAAACACCATCGTGTTGCTGTAAACACTGAAAACAGATGCTGCTTGTGAATATGTGGAATCTGTAGACGAGGGCTAACTGCAGGTAAACAATCCAGCAAATTGATATTGATTATTTTTGTTTACTGATCAGGTGATATGGCGACACAAAGGGGAGCGTCCCTCCACTTTGGGCAACAACACGCTCATCGTGGACTGGATGCCGCAGAGGGACCTCCTTGGCCACCCTCAGACCAAAGTCTTTGTAGCTCATGGAGGAACCAACGGAGTCCAGGAGGCCATTTACAACGGGGTGCCCGTGCTCGGCTTACCACTGTTCCTTGACCAGTTTGACAACCTTGTACGTTTGAAGGAGAGAGGAGCTGCCAAGATCATTGAGCTGGGCGACCTTAATGGACAGAGTTTCGAACAAGGTCTTCGGGAAGTGCTCCTGCAGGACAAGTACAGACAGAACATGCAACGACTGTCTAGCTTGCACAGAGATCAGCCTATAGCACCCATGGATCACGCTATCTTCTGGGTGGAGTATGTGATCCGTCACAAAGGGGCAGCACACCTGCGTACGGAGGCTTATAAGATGCCCTGGTACACGTACTATAGTTTAGATGTTCTGTTAGTGTTGCTGACTGCTGCGGCTGCACTGCTGCTCTTTACTGTGGCTGTTTTCAGGTTCCTGTGCTGCAGAAGTAGAAGGAAGACAAAAGCTAAAGCTGAATGAGTTTCAAAATGTTAAGAAATCTTATAGAATAGGTTCTCTAAATCTCTGTAGACACAAACGTAATGTTCATCTTAAGGTATCTCATTTGTGCGTCTTTGTTATATAGGAAGTGAAATGACAACCAGTACCAGTACCAGTTGTGTTTGGGATTTTTGGGCTAAAACCAATTCAAATGTGACAAACCTAACTTGTTATATGAATTGTCTATCATTTTATGTTGATTAGAGCAAAGATCAATATATTTGTATTATTTCAAAGGAAAGTCTCTGTGTCATTATTGCTACAGAATCAAATATACTGTTCATGTTCCCCAGTGCAAATCCCACACTATGCTGAAGGTGGAATAGAATACAATAGAATAGTATTGAAAATAATAGAAAACCATTATTGTCAGTGTATAAGAGAAACCACTACAGCGAAATTAGAGGGGCTATTTTTGCAAAACCATGCACATTCATATAGAAAAAAACAAGAAATACTTAATATGCCTGAAGTGCTGAAAACGAGACTATCACAGCAGATGTTTTCTAGTCAGACTATGAGACCAAATACAAAGTAAAACAGAGACAACAACACACAGGAGCTGTCTCGACCACTGCTCCTCCGCCAGATCATCTCATAAACTGTGGTAATAACACGTTGACTCACTTTGCCTGATTTCTCTTCTGTTTTCTCGGAAAAGCCTGTTCAACCTCTCACTGTGATGCTAATATTCAACAATTGAAACAACCTTCCTATCACATGTTGGGGTCAATGTGGGCCAGAGGTTATTTCTCCTCTATCTCTATATGAAGTTTCCAATCACCACAGGCCGTAAATGGGCAGACATTAGGACCCAGCAGAGAGTTCTCAATGTTACTTTGAAGGTAAGGAATGTGGCTCTCCCTTGAATACATCCTGGGAAAATCTGAGGTAACCAGGAAATGCAAAGAAGCCGGAAGAGACTCCGGGAAAGGAGAAAAAAGGTATCGTGAAAAGTGACTCACACAATATGCAGGTCATCTTAAAATACGCTACTCAAAAAGATTAAGGGAACAACTGATTGTGTCTGTTTAACAACAAGTCAGTTAAACTTCAGAAATATTTATTAGTCCATTTAGGAAGAAGTGTTAGTGAATTGATTTCACCTGCTTTGGTGCAAATGCAAGTGACAAAAGGTGCAATGGAGGCAAAAGCAAGACAACTAATGTCTAACTAATGTCTACCTTCAAAAAGGGAATGGTTCTACATGTGGTGGCCACAGACAGTTGCTCTCTCCTTATCCTTCCTGACTGATTCTTCTCTAGCTCCTTCTTCTGCTTGTGTCCTTGTCACTACTGGTAGCAGGAGGCGGTAGCTGCAGCCCAATCAGGTTGCACAGGTAGTCCAGCTTGTCCAGGATGCAACATCCACACGTGCAGTCACAAGAAGGTTTTCTGTGTCTCTCAGCACAGTCTCAAGAGTATGGATGAGACAGTGCTGAGAGACCAAACTAACAAACTAAACAATTGCCTGAATGATTAACATATTAAGCGAGAATAATCATAAGATGCAGGTTAATACATTTTTTTAAATTTGCTCCACCTCAAACTAGTACAGCAATAAAATGCATCTTAGAAATAGCGCTATCTGTTATCAAAGTGCTTTCACACGATCTGTGAACTTGCAACGCTGTTATCTCACTAGTGCAAAAGGGACTGAACTGATATGTGATCAGAGCAGTGAGTGAGGGGGCATGTTGATGATGTTACTCTCCTGTCTCCTGCACGCTCTACTCAGCCCCCCCCCCCCCCCCCCCACACACACACCCCTCACCTACTGCAAAATGAGTATTACCAGTAGGTGAGAACATGTCTGTCTTCTCCTGGTGTGTGATGCATGTAAATGAGCAACTCTGGACCTCCATCCTGGACCTGAATCAACAAACATAATCCAAATGGGTCTTTTTCTTGAAATAAAAACGTGTACATTTGATCCCTTAAGTTCATCTTCCTGTAATATTATAACACTTGTGCTAGAATTTGTAGTCCAGGAATTTAATTGGTGATGGAGTAATTTATAGTGAAATGTTGGTACTTCAAGTATGAAAGTAAAGGATTTGAAAGCTTTACCCTCCCCCAATAATCCTTAGAGTGATATCAGAGGACTTTCCTAGGTTCAACAGAGTTCATATCTGAAACTTGCTTCCTACATTCAACTGGCAGCTATTGTCAGATCTGGCAACAGGAACATGCATTAGATTAAAAAAAAAAGTAGGTGAAGAAAGTACAAAAGAAGAAGCAGGATTTTCCAGGAAACTTGTCTTTCTCCAGGTTTAAAAAGATGGTTCACCCAAAAATGAAAATTCCCTCATTATCTGCACACCGCCAATGCAGATGGAGGGGTGGGTGATGCATTAGAGACCACATAACACTTTTGGAGTTTCAGGGGGGGGTTAAAGTTTTGCTGGCAACGGAAGTAAATGTCGATCAATTCTTCTAACGTAAAAAAAACAACAGTAAAAAACATTGACTGACTTCAAACTGCTCCTGTGGTGTTCAAATTCAACTCAAAAAAGCATAATTCACTCCATGTTTTAGCCTGAACATCCGCTGCTATCCTCCTGCCCTGAGCCGTGTTCTAGCACACACACATCGCACAAGCTTGCGCATTTATGCTCTCACCAAAAGTGCACGTGACAACATCCGACAGAACTTCCTGCAGTAGCTTCAGCTAGGCGGCTTATGCTACTTAAACTAGCATGCTACTAGAATTAGTGATGATACCGCAACTAGTTGAAGCTACTGGAACTAGCATTGCTACCTGAACTAGTGATGCTTCTGGAACTAGCGATGCTACAGGTACTTATCGTGAGTTTTCGCTGATCTCGTCGAGTGCACACCTCGGGCGAGAGCTTGTGTGTAGTGCATGTGCTCGAACGTGAACACTTCTCCAGAGGAGAATATCAGAGGACATTAAGACTAAAAACATGGTGCAAATGACACCGTTTTGGGAGGAACTTGAATGTCTGGGCTTATGGACACTTGGATGACACCACAGGAGCAGTATGGAGGCATTTTCTTTTATTACGTCTGAAGAAGGGGTCCCATTGCCTTCAATTGTATTTGATTTGGCTGCAACACTGTTTACCCCTGAAGCTCCAAAAGTGTTTTGTGGACTCAAACACTTCACCCACCACCTCTAGCGGCAGAGTGTTGAGTAGAGAATTAGTGGATTTTCCTTTTTGGGTGAACTATCCTTTTGCCATGTTATGTGTGAAATTCCAGAAGGTTCAAGTTACCCAACCTGGACCAATAACCTTATGAAATAGGTCACATGTGTTTAATAGTGACAGAGAAAAACACTCATGAAACTTCACAGAAGTTCACACACTACTTTGACAACATGATCAGGTTGTCAGTGATAAATCTACGAAGGCATATTAAATAAGAGGTTAATACATAGGTTGTTAACTGCAGAATATTGTCTGCAGCATCATAGCTTTGTATGACATATGCATTGTAACTCATTTACCGTTATGGACCAATCAGATGTGGAGTTTGAACTCAAATATGCAAGGAATCCTTTAGCGTGAAAGTCAGCGTGCAGGCAGGCAGAACTACAGCTGCCACTCTCAAGCATGGGTGAGTGAATCTCAGGAGCATATTCATGTTAATGATAGTATTATAATTTTCACTCTATAAACTTGGGAAAACTCACATATTAAAATACTATTGTTTCTCACTCCTGTATTTTAGGATCCATGCCCCTGTCTCGTGTCTGTGGAATATTGGTTCTCCTCAGTGTTGGTCTGATTTCCATCCCCCCTCCTTGCCACGGAGGGAACATTCTGGTGTTCCCCATTGACGGCAGCCACTGGATCAACATGAAGCTGCTGCTGGAGGAGCTTCATGCCAGAGGACACAGCCTCACTGTGATCCGGAGCAGCAAAAGCTGGTACATCCCAGAGGAGTCTCCTCTTTACACATCCATTACCATTCAAATGGATGAGAGTCTGGAGAACTTCTTTGATGAGTTCCTGCAGCAACACATGAAGGTATGCAATCATGGATGATGTTCTGGGACATACTGGGTCATCTAGTCATTTAAATATTACAATTCATATTTATTGGATTTTCATCATACTTATTTTCTCACGAATTTTTCAGGTTCTGAGAGACGAGGCGTCAATTCTAACTACCATCAAAATCACAAATGATTTCCTCTCCATGATAACTCATGCTCATTCCATCTGGTATGATGCCATAAGTCAATTATTAGATGATAGAAATATGGTCAAAAGATTAAGGGACGCCCAATATGATCTTGTTCTCACTGACCCGGCCGTAGCACCAGGGGTTCTGTTAGCAAAGTATCTCAAACTGCCCCTGGTGCTAAATGTTCGGTGGATCCCTGCTGGAGACGGACAGTTTGCCATAGCCCCCTCCCCACTCTCTTATATCCCAGTGCCAGGATCGGGCTTAACCGACAAAATGAATTTCATGCAGAGGATCAAGAACCTGCTTTTCTACGGCATCTTATTGTTCCAGAACAAATTCTTGATCGGGCCAATCTATGATGTTGCCTGCAGTAAATACATTGAGGATGACTGTGACATCATCTCGATGCTTCAGGATGCAGACATATGGCTGTTCAGGTCAGACTTTGTGTTCGACTTCCCTCGGCCCACGATGCCGAACGTCATCTACATCGGAGGGTTCCAGTGCAAACCGGCCCAGCCTCTGCCAGCGGACCTGGAGCAGTTCGTTCAGAGTGCTGGGGAGCATGGTGTGATCATCATGACTCTGGGAACCTTGGTGAACGCTTTACCCAAAGAGGCAGCAGATGACATCGCCAGCGTCTTTGCCAAGATGCCTCAGAAGGTAACATGCTCGTTAAATGTTAAAAGCTAGAAATGTGCAACAGAGCAATTAATCAACATCAGATGAAATAAAAAAATAACACTGGAATGCATCGGATGACTTTTTGAATCTATCTACATTCACATGCAGGTAGCTGTTATTAAACAACCAACATGTCATCTAGACCTAGCATTGCTCCAATAAGATTCACTGTTTGTGATTTGTTTGGAAAAAAGTGTGACTTGTGTGGTGTGTGAAAGAAACTGTTAGGAATATCAAAGTGCTTAGTGACGGCTGGGAGTTGTGAGGAGTTGTTGAGTCCTTCAGGTCACCTCAATGACTCCTAATGACCCAACTAGTTAAATTAGAACGTTTTTAACCCACCTGGATATACCTTTAAACAGTGTACAGATAATGGAAGATGTAGTCCAGTGACCCGGATATCCCTTCACTACACAGGAAGCCTCAATAGATTGGCGTTTGGTCCCTGAAGCTAATTCATCATCAGATGATGGCCGATGGGCTCCCAGATTGTGGCTGTCGTATTGTCTGTCTGCTCATGGACAGATGTGCAGCAAATTGATATTGATACTTTGTTTACTGATCAGGTGATATGGCGACACAAAGGGGAGCGTCCCTCCACTTTGGGAAACAACACACTCATCGTGGACTGGATGCCACAGAGGGACCTCCTGGGCCACCCTCAGACCAAAGTCTTTGTAGCTCATGGAGGAACCAACGGAGTCCAGGAGGCCATTTACCATGGGGTGCCCGTGGTCGGTATACCCCTGTTCTTTGACCAGTTTGACAACCTTGTACGATTGAAGGAGAGAGGAGCTGCCAAGATCATTGAACTGGGCGACCTTAATGGACAGAGTTTCGAACAATTGCTTCAGGAAGTGCTCCTGCAAGACAGCTGCAGACAGAACATGCAGAGACTGTCTAGCTTGCACAGAGATCAGCCTATAGCACCCATGGATCACGCTATCTTCTGGGTGGAGTATGTAATCCGTCACAAAGGGGCAGCACACCTGCGTACGGAGGCTTATAAGATGCCCTGGTACTCGTACTACAGTTTAGATGTTCTGTTAGCGTTGCTGACTGCTGCGGCTGCACTGCTGCTCTTTACTGTGGCTGTTTTCTGGTTCCTATGCTGCAGAAGTAGAAGGAAGACAAAATCTAAAGCTGATTGAGTTTCAAAATGTTAAGAAATCTTATAAAATGGGTTCTCTAAAGCTCTGTAGACACAAACGTAATGTTCATTCTAAGGTATCTAATTTTTGCTAGAGAATCAAATATCCTGCTCATGATCCCCCTGTGGAAATCCCAAAAAAATCTTCCATACAAAGTTTCCAATTACCAGAGGCTGTAATTGGGCAGACATTAGGACACAGCAGAGAGTTCTCAATGTTACTTTGAAGATAAAGGACTGTGGCCCTGCATTGGATATATCCTTATAAAATCTTAGGTAACCAGGAAATGCAAAGAAGCCAGAGAAGACTCCGGGAAAGGAGAAAAAAGGTTAAGGGAACATGTAATCGTGTCAGTTTAAAAACAAGTCAGTTAAACTTCAGGAATATTTATTTGTCAATTTTGGAAGAAGTGATAGTGAATTGATTTCACTTGCTTTGGTGCAAATGCAAGTGACAACAGGTGCAATGGAGGCAAAAGCAAAACAACCCTCGAAAAGGGATTGGTTTTACATATAGTGGCCACTGACAGTTGCTCTCTCCTTATCCTTCCTGACTGATTCTTCTCTAGCTTTGTCCTTTGTTGTGTCCTTTTCACTACTGGTAGCAGGAGGATGTAGCTGCAGCCCAATCAGGTTACACAGGTAGTCCAGCTCCTCCTGGATGACACATCCATAAGTGCAGTCTCAAGATGGTTTTCAGCGTCTCTCAGCAGTCTCAAGAGCATGGAGGAGACAGCAGGAGACCAAACTAACAAACCAAACAATTGGCTGAATGATTAACAGATTAAGCAAGAATAATCATTTTTTGCAGGATAAAACAATGTTGTAAATTTGCTTCTCCTCAAACTACTACAACAATAAAATGCTTCTTACACATGAACACATCTGTTATCAAAGTGCTTTCACACACGATTTGTTAACTTGCAACTCTGTTATCTCACTAGTGCAAAAGGGACTGAACTGATATGTGATCAGAGCAGTGAGCAAGGGGTCATGTTGATGATATTACTATCCTGCCTCCTGCACGCTCTACTCAGCTCCCCCCCCCCCCTTGCCTTGAGTTAAAAACTTGTACATTTGATCTCTCAGGTATATCTTTCTGTAATGTTCAAACTTTGGTGCTCAAAATGTTTAGTGTAGTAATTTAATTGGTGATGGAGTACTTTATAGTGAAATGTTTGTACTTCAAGTATGAAAGTAAAGGATTTGAAAGCTTTACCCTCCACGACTAATCCTCAGAGTGATATCGGAGGACTTTCCTAGGTTCAACAGAGTTCATATCTGAAACCTGCACCCTACATTCAACTGGTAGCTATTGTCAGATCTGGCAACAGGAACATGCATTAGAAAAATCAGCAGGTGAAGAAAGCACATGACAAGAAGTAGGATTTTTCCAGGAAACTTGTCTTTCTCCAGGTTTAAAAGGATAGTCCACCCAAAAATGAAAACTCCCCTTTATCTGCCCACCACCAATGCTGATGGAGGGGTGGGTGAAGTGTTAGAGTCCACATAACACTTTTGGAGTTTCAGGGGGATCACAATGTTGCTGCCAACGGAAGTACATGGGGATCAATTCTTCTAACGTAAAAAAACAACAGAAGAAAACATTGACTGACTCCATAATGCTCCTGTGGTGTTCAAATTCAACTCAAAAAGGCTTCACCTACTCTATGTTTTAGCCTGAACATCCGTTGCTATCCTTCTGCCCCGAGCCGCGTTCGAGCGCAAAAACCGCACATGCTCCTTTATGCTCTCACCAAAAGGGCACGTGACGACATCAGTGAGAACTTGCTGCCTTAACTTCAGCTAGGCAGCTAATGCTCCTGGAAATAGTGATGCTACTAGAACTATAGATGCTCCCTGAACTAGTGATGCTACTAGTGATGCTACCTGAACTAGTAATGCTACTGGAACTAGCGATGCTACTAGAACTAGTGATTCTACCTGACCTAGTGATGCTACTTGAACTAGGGATGCTATAAGAAATATTGATGCTACCTCAACTAGCGATGCTACTATAACTAATGATACTACTAGTGATGCTATTTTAACTAGTGGTGCTAATAGTAATGCTACCTGAACTAGTGATGCTATTAGAACTAGAGATGCTACCTGAAGTAGTGATGCTACTAGTGATGCTACTGGAACTAGCGATGCTACAGGTACTTATCGTGATTTTTCGCTGATCTCGTCTCGTGCACACCTTGGGCAAGAGATTGTGTGTAGTGAATGTGCTCGAGCGTCAACGCGCCTCCAGAGGAGGATATCAGAGGACATTAAGACTAAAAACATGGTGCAAATGACACCGTTTTGAGTCAACTTGAATGTCTGGGCTTAAGGACACTTGGATGACACCACAGGAGCAGTATTGAGGCATTTTCTTTTATTACGTCTGAAGAAGGAGTCCCATTGCCTTCAATTGTATATGATCTTTCTGCAACACTGTTTACCCCTGAAACTCCAAAAGCGTTTTGTGGAATCATACACTTCACCCACCACCTCGTAGTGTTGAGTATAGAATGAGTGGATTTCCATTTTTGGGTGAACTATCCCTTTGCCATGTTATGTTTGAAATTCCAGAAGGTTCAAGTTACCCAACCCGGAGCAACAACCATATGAAAGAGGTCACATGTGTTAACGTGTGACAGAGAAAAAACACTCATGAAACTTCACACAACTTCACACACTAGTTTGACAACATGATCAGGTTGTCATTGATAAATCTAAGAAGGCATATTAAATAAGAAGTTAATACTTTGGTTGTTAACTGCAGAAGATTGTCTGCAGCATCATAGCTTTGTATTACACATACATTGTAACTCATTTACCGTTATGGACCAATCAGATGTGGAGTTTGAACTCAAATATGCAAGGAATCCTTTAGAGGGAATGTCAGCGTGCAGGCAGGCAGATCTACGGCTGCCACTCTCGAGCATGGGTGAGTGAATCTCAGGAGCATATTCATGTTGTTGATAGTATTATAATTTTCACTCTATAAACTTGGGAAAACTCACATATTAAAATACTATTGTTTCTCACTCCTGTATTTTAGGAACCATGCCCCTGTCTCGTGTCTGTGGGATATTGGTTCTCCTCAGCTTTGATCTGATTTCCATCCCCCCTCCTTGCCACGGAGGGAACATTCTGGTGTTCCCCATTGACGGCAGCCACTGGATCAACATGAAGCTGCTGCTGGAGGAGCTTCATGCCAGAGGACACAGCATCACTGTGATCCGGGGCAGCACCAGCTGGTACATCCCAGAGGAGTCTCCTCTTTACACTTCCATTACAATAAAAATGGATGAGAGTATGGAGAACTTCTTTGATGAGTTCCTGCAGCAACACATGAAGGTATGCCATCATGGTTGATGTACTGTGCCCCACTGGGTCGTGTAGTTAATTCATTATTATAATTTATATTTATTGGATTTTCTTACTACTTATTTTCTTACGTTTTTTTTCAGGCGCAGAGAGACGGGGCGTCAATTCTAGCTTCAATCAAAATAGCAACTGATTTCCTCTCCATGATAACTCAGGTTCATTCTCTCTGGTATGGTGCCATCAGTCAATTATTAGATGATGAAAATATGGTCAAAAGATTAAGGGACGCCCAATATGATCTTGTTCTTACTGACCCGGCCATAGCACCAGGAGTTCTGTTAGCAAAGTATCTCAAACTGCCCCTGGTGTTAAATGTTCGGTGGATCCCCGGCGGAGACGGACAATTTGCGATAGCCCCCTCCCCACTCTCTTATATCCCAGTGCCAGGATCGGGTTTAACCGACAAAATGAATTTCATGCAGAGGATCAAGAACCTATTTTTCTACAGCATCATATTGTTCCAGAACAAATTCTTGATCGGGCCAATATATGATGTTGCCTGCAATAAATACATTGAGGGTGAATGTGACATCATCTCGATGCTTCAGGATGCAGACATATGGCTGTTCAGGTCAGACTTTGTGTTTGATTTCCCTCGGCCCACGATGCCGAACGTCATCTACATCGGAGGGTTCCAGTGCAAACCGGCCCAGCCGCTGCCAGCGGACCTGGAGCAGTTCGTTCAGAGCGCTGGGGAGCATGGTGTGATCATCATGACTCTGGGAACCTTGGTGAACGCTTTACCCAAAGAGGCTGCAGAAGAGATTGCCAGCGCCTTTGCCAAGATGCCTCAGAAGGTAAGGTACTCGTTAAATGTTAAAAGCCAGAAATGTGCCACAGAGCAATTAATCAATAGCAACATTAAAAAAACGCTGAAATGCATCGGCTGACTTTTTAAATCTATATTCACATGCAGGTTGCCGTTATTAGAGATGAAATTTCATCTAGACCTAACACACCTACAATAAGATTCACTGTTTGTGATTTGTTTGGAAAAAAGTGTGACTAGTGTGCTGTGTAAAAGAAACTATTAGGAATATTCAAGTCTTAAGGAAAGGTCAACTGGACTTGGTTGAGTTTCACCTTCTTTCAGGCTTCTTCAGTTCTAACTGACTGCTGGGACTCCCAGGTATTAGTGACTGCTGGGAGTTGTTAGGAGTTGTTGAGTCCTTCAGGTCCCCTAAATGACTCCTAATGACCCTACTATTTAAATTAGAAAGTTTTTAGCTCACCTGGATCTGTACACCTTTAAACAGTGTACAGATAATGGAAGATGTAGTCCAGTGACTATCCCTTCACTACACAGGAAGCCTCAATAGATTGGCCTTTGGTCCCAGAGGCTAGTTCATCATCAGATGATGGCCGATGGGCTCCCAGATTGTTGTTGCCAGATTGTCTGTCTGCTCATGAACAGAGGTGCAACAAATTGATATTGATTATTTTTGTTTACTGATCAGGTGATATGGCGACACAAAGGGGAGCGTCCCTCCACTTTGGGAAACAACACGCTCATCATGGACTGGATGCCGCAGAGGGACCTCCTGGCTCACCCTCAGACCAAAGTCTTTGTAGCTCATGGAGGAACCAACGGAGTCCAGGAGGCCATTTACCACGGGGTGCCCGTGGTCGGTATACCCCTGTTCTTTGACCAGTTTGACAACCTTGTTCGTTTGAAGGAGAGAGGAGCTGCCAAGATCATTGAGCTGGGCGATCTTAATGGACAGAGTTTCAAACAAGGTCTTCAGGAGGTGCTCCTGCAGGATAGCTACAGACAGAACATGCAGAGACTGTCTAGCTTGCACAGAGATCAGGCAATAGCACCCATGGATCACGCTATCTTCTGGGTGGAGTATGTGATCCGTCACAAAGGGGCAGCACACCTGCGTACGGAGGCTTATAAGATGCCCTGGTACTCGTACTATAGTTTAGATGTTCTGTTAGTGTTGCTGACTGCTGCGGCTGCACTGCTGTTCTGTACTATGGCTGTTTTCTGGTTATTATGCTGCAGAAGTAGAAGGAAGACAAAAACCAAAGCTGAATGAGCCTTGAAATGTTTAGATATCTGCTTGAATGGTCCTTTATGGTACATTATTTGTACGTATTTGTTATAGTAGAAGTAAAATGACAACCAGTTAACTGATTTAGTATGTATATACATTTAAATATAAATATAGCCCTATAAAAATAGTAGAGCCTCTTTCCTGTTTCAATATTAGCTATCAACTGTTTCTTCATAGATTCATATTTTTGGTTAAAAATGTATAATTGCTGTCTCATCTACACAAGTCTTTAAATTTATATCCACTATAACATTAAAACATATGGAACCGAAAACTCCAATCGCTGTCTCCGCTTCATTCATGTCTAAGGTGCCAAACCCCAACATTTTTGGATCATCTAAAACCAATTCAGATGTGACAAAGATCATATCAAAGTCTCTGTGTCATTATTGCTACAAAGTATACTGTTCATGTTACCACTGTGAACATCCAAAAAAATGCTAAAGTTTTGATAGAATATAATAGAAAGCCATTATCGACATTGTATGAGAGTTCATTTCTCTAACCATAGGGTCAATATGAATTGTCTTGGTATCCATGTAAAGCCAACACTTTCTGCAGATGTGGTTCGGGTACATTCATTTCTCTTATACAAGAGACAATGCAATATTTTCTCTGTGATGAAGTGCTGGTACAGGATTGTGTGAGCTGCAGTGAAGTGAATCACAATATCACAACCACATGTACCATTTCCAGGACGCCACCGGCAACCAGTACTCTGTGGAAAATTTAGATCAATTTGGCATCGCTTGTTATTCTTTATGTTTATATCGATCCACATAAATAACATCAGCCTCTAAAGTAAAATCAGAGCCACCGAGAAGAAGGACCTAAAAAAACTGCTCTGGAAAATTTCTTTAATTTCAGAAAATAGACCGTTACCACTTTTCCCCCTCTCTCTGGACGAGTCCAAAAAACAGATGCCTTGAAACGATCAGAGCCTGGAGGGGAAATTTCTCTTTGATAAAACACATGGTTTCCATTTATGAGGCTGCAAGTTAAATTACGTTTTTACTTATTATTCAGTGATACTCAGCCTCAGACTCCTGGGCTGATGAGTAAAACAAAGATGTGAAGATTATTCCAGGGTGCACGCATGCACACACACACACACACACACACACACACACACACACACACACACACACACATACCTACACACACTCAGTGTAATCACCTGCAATCATGTTGTTGTCCAAGAGAATCAAAATTGAATACGTATTTGGATCAGTAGAAACAATGACCTTGCCATAATCTGCAGTAGTTCAAAAAAACAAATGCTTTGTTACAGATTTGCACAAAAAAAAGGAAAGATTTTACAGAAATATTATTTTCACATAGAGTTAGTTGCATCTGCATTGTGTCCACACGTTGCTGCTGCTGAAGGAGGAAGCTACAGAAGTGGTTTTAAGAGCTTCTCTGAATCCATGAAAAACAAATACAAGTTCAACTTTACCACAGCCGCTGTTCTCCGCCAGTGAGGAAAACACGATCTCCTCACAGATATTTTATTTTAAAGCTAAAGAAGGATGTGTGTTGACGCTAACAGGATTTTCTGGCTACGTGTGACTTTAGGAATCTGGTGGGCATGGACATAAAACACAGCTTTGGCAAAACGGGTGAATGATTTGCAATCAAAACCCAGTGGATAAATAAAGTGGAAGAATTGATGCAATTGTTTCTTGAGTGTAAAACACATTTTAATGACCCAGAGGAATAGTCCAAACTGATAAGTGTAATTGCGGTGTTTCATTTGAACAAATAATGATCCTGTTTGAGTTTGTCCTCCAGCATGATCGAGTTTAATAGCCTATTCCATTCTAGTTTAAATTTAAGTACAAGACAAACTAATGTTTCTTTTCTCTAGATCATACGATTTTACGTAACACTAATACTTTTAAGATACAAGTTTCTTTATCTGTCCTTCATTAATTTTGTACTTTTCTTCTTCTTACTTTTACCTATAACACATCTAGTTAAAATACAATACTGGACAACCAGCAACAACCACATGGATGAAATAAAACACGAAAGTTCCAAATCACAGTCAGGCGGTATCAGAATGAAAGCGGGACGTGTTATGTCTGTAAATCGAACCCAGGCCTTTTGGGCTGTTTCACACCTCCAGACTATCACAGGGAAGATTTGCTCTGGGACTTTCCTGATTTCCAACTGTGATTATCTGGGAATGTGAAGATTTTGACAGATCCAAACGTAAACCTCCCAAACTGCACCGATTATATCAAACAAATGAGACGTTCAGGAGTTGATTGTGATCTTAAGGTCAATTTGAAATTGTAGGCAAGTTAGAAAAATATGGATCTTCTTAATTTGGTCCATATTCCTTTAAGAGGCTGACAACTTTTGACCTCAAGGGACCATTGACTATAAACTTCCATCCCATGTATCATAATATGTCCTCTAAGAATAACTAACCTCAAGGAGGATAAAGCTTAAAGTCAACATCCACTACAACCCTTAACTCCTGTGATAATCCATCTACTTCTAAGTTGCACAGTTATCACGTTTAGTTCTCCTGATTGCTTTTGCCCTGAGGGACGCCTCGACTCGTCCAGACACAAGGTCAGACGCCCTAACATCTGCAGCAGGAGCAGATCACTTAGACACACAAAACAGGTGCTGTGCATGTTTCTGTCTCCTTGCTGCAGCCTCCCTCCCTCCCTGTGTCCTCCTCCCTCGATCTGTTTTCTCTTTGTCCTTCTCCTCCTCTGCCTCCCCCTCAGACTTTGCACCGCCTTTTTTTCTTGGAAAATCCTTCCTGTGATCGCGGCTGCCGTTGGATGATGTCACTGTGCATGCTTTGTGTTAGAGACTTGTCAAGGCTGCGCTGTGGCTGCCGGGAGAGGAGAAGCCTTCATAAGATTAAGTACTGCATTTTGAGAGTGGGCGTAGATTCTACTTGACTTGTTCTTGATTCTACTTGAAACTTGACAACTTCCAAATAATTCAGGAATGAGTAATAACCATATTTACCTAGAGGCATATAATCTGTTTTATTTTATTGAATTGTGTTAGTTTTCTTTTCTTTCAAATGGCTTTTGTAATGATTGTTAACAATGTATTAAAGTATAATTTTGCAGGGAAGCTTAATTTTGCTTTAAATGATGAACACTCACTCACATCCAATACGTCCAGGAGCTCAGACATGAACAAGCAAACACACAACAACCACAGCTGACTACAGGAGATAAACTAAGGATAAACAAGGTTATCATTATGAGACAAGAAAACGGACAAAAAATCTATAATTTATACTGTTATGGTCACATAAGAGGTTTGGTCAGAAAATAATGACATTAGAAATAAAATTTGATAGAATAAGACTGGGTAAGAAGAGTAAAAAAGGGCAGAAGAATAGAAAGTATTCTCAGAAATGATTGTAAAGTATTTCTCAGAAGATGTCAGCACCTTGTTAATGTTACTCTCTGATCTCTGGGTAGTAAAACAGATTTTATACAGGACATGATGAAGGACGAGACCCTGGACTCTTCAATCTAAGTAAAACAGCTTGACGGGCCTGTAGAGATTTAACAGCTGATACGTTAAGTGTTGCTATTGGAGCAATTCCCAAAAATTTCAGCCAAAGGATTTGGCTCAATTTGTTGGGGAGTGGGGGGGGGGGTGTTGTTTCTGAAAGACGGAACTTAAATGGACACGACCAGAACATGTGAAGAAGTGAGGCAGGTGCAACTTGACATTTATCACATGAACACACCAAACATTTATTTTGGCTCCCGCACACATGGCAGAGCAACTGGAAATAAAAAATTACAACCAGACCTCCGTCATATATCTGGATACAAAATTGTTTGCATTAAGTCTGAGATATTTTAGGGGGGAAATCAAACATTCTAAACAAAACTATTATTGTTATATATTGATCTGACTGACCAGGATGTTAAGAGACCTCAGTATTTGAGCCCGTGTTACTGCAAAGCAAGATATCGATTGGCTGATACAGAGAAACTATGACTACTGCTAAATATATGACAAATGTGAGTGTGTGCATTGTTTGTACAGAGTTATTTACTGCTTCATACCTCGACTCTTAAAGCAACAAGCATCTACTTGCAGATTTGAGGTAACTCAACTCAACTCTCACTCACACACACATTCAAGCTCTGCGGCCTGTGCTCCCACGAGGCCTCTGTAAGCCATGACATCATTCTCTCCACAGTCTCACAGATCACATGAATAACTTTCTCTACCGGCCAGCAGCACGACTGCTTCCAGGGATCCTCACAGGAGGTCGTGGCCGTTTGGCAGCGTTGAGTCTCAGAAATTCTCGTCATGTAAATTCTCCCAGATGAACCGCATCATCTGAAATGTGTGGGATCGTGTGGCTGGAAACCGGGCAGCAGCCGCAGTGTTTGTGACATGTGTCCACATCCGTCTTCTTCTCGCCGCTCTCTGTCTTTAGAGGATTACACTTTTATTCTTTACTTCCAGCAGCTCATTAATAGCAGTGAGATATTCATTTAAAAACTTAATATTGATGTTGTAATAAAAACTTACTTACTAAGATTATTTTCTAAAATTAGAGATGACAGTGTTCTGTATGAACTCACCATGTGTAATGACATTTTAACTCTGAGTTTAGGAACTGTATAGTTTCCATAATATTGGGGGCTGTAGCTCAGGAGGTAAAGTGGGTCATCCACTAACCAGAAGGTTCGATCCCCATCTCCTCCAGTCAAGAGGCTGGGTTAGAGTAAGTGTGTCCCCAAAACAAACAGTTCTTCAATGTCTTTCTGTGATTTCTCCTTCATCCCTCTACATAAATCTGTTTTAAGGACATTTTCTTTCTAGATCTAGAGTACGTGAACTTGTCTGTCACCTTCAGTTGTTTTCTATTTTGATTTATAAAACAGTATCTTCTCACTGAATCCATTATAACGAAAGCTAGAAACATATTCTTGGATCAGTCATAGCGACACAGTTAAACTGGTGTGATAATGTTTCTCTGTCACGGACGATGGTTCACAAGTCAAATCCGAGATGACACTTTGCTCCATTAGTTGCAGATCCATGTGGTTGAGCTTACAGCTGGAGGACGGACAACAGAGCTGTTAGTGAATGAGAATGTACAAAGTTACAGCAGAGTTTGAGTTGTCCTGCATAGTTTTTATCGGGGGAAGTAGTTACTGGCACTACTAGGCTCTCGATGTGTCACAAGGTCACACAAGGTCACAAAGAATAATATAAAATATGTATATATATATAATATCATACATATAATGTCTGTAATAAACGACAGGAGATATATCTCTAAGAGGTTGTGCTCACAGAGTAAGAACTGAAATCCTTGTCTCTGAATCTTAAACTTGTGCTAAGGTAATGAAAATTAAACGAATGTGATCTTATTAGATGGGGAATCGTTAAAGTGACGCTAAACGACAAAACACATCACGCAGTAAAGCGATCTGTGTCACATGGGACGGGTAATATCTCTCGGGTATTCTGACAAACAAGGAATAAATTAAGCAGAGAAACATTTATTACTACAGGCTGACAGGTATATGTGATTATTTATATCTACCAACGGACATTCACAAGCCATCTGACAGAGCTGATTTCCATTAGCTTGTGTTTATTTATCGTTATTCCCTAATCCTGTAGAGGACTGTGAGTTCATACTTGGCCAAGTGTAACATCTGAAACAAGATGCACATGATCTAAATCATATCCATGATCCTGGATCAAATGGGTCTTTGTGAGATTCATCCACCAGTTATATTTATGCAGTTGGCAGAGAGAGAACAGGGCTGTTGTGCCAGGGAATGATTTCAGCTGTGAATCTCCTGCAGCCGGGTTTGGTACCAGTCACTGGTCCAGTTCGGGTGCTATCAATCAAACATGTCAAGAGTTTGGTGAAACAAATGTGGCAGTGGCACTTTCAAGACTGAAGCCATTGCTCCAGGTGAGTGGTGCAATTTATTGGAAAACTGCTTGAACTCCTGCATGAACACAACTAGTGCAGAGCTAGTTTACTATCCTGTTCTCTTGTCATCAGCTTGCTATCTGCCCTCTGTGACGTCAAACCTGCCTCCTTGTGCAAACCTGAACTCCCCTCTGCTGCTGCTGCCGCTCCTGGATCCGTTTTTAACGATGCTGCACAAGGGCGACGCTACACGTGAAGTATTTAATAAATTCTCACTCTCCGTCCCATCTCCGTCCGCTTCCCAGGGGGAACATGTAATAAACTGGAGGAAAACACGAGTCCAATGGATGCACACGTGTGTAATATTACTGATGCATGTGATACAGTTAAAAAAAAAAAAAAGCATTTATGTAACTGTTATGTAAGTCTTCAAATCTGGCCTGTTTTTGTGTTTACAGTGTTTATGCACATGTTCTCACGGTGCAGAGTTTATCAGATGAAGTTGATTAAGATTCACTTGGCTCATCATGTAGTTTAAACCCCCCCAGGCCGGCTAAATGTGTAAGTATTCACAAGTGTAAATATGAAGAAGATGCATGATTCTGCTTGACTCAACCTTGTGTTAAATATATATAAAAAAAATCTGTGTTAAATGCATAGTAGCCACTAAGTACACAATGAAGAAGGATAAGTACAACTATACTTTTACTGGGTCTTGGCATTCTGCGCATTCATATGTGGTCAGAAAAACCGTGAACGACCATGAATGGCGGTTTGTATATTTTAGAGTAAAAATTATGCTAATATCTTGAAAACGTCATAATGTTAAAACTACAGAATGTGACATATGCAGGAGTGTCTGTAGAAATGGGCTAACCCCTCCATCTCTATTACAATAGAGATGAGAAAAGTATTGTTTAGTACTTTAGAACAGGTCGTTTTAAAATGTTACTGAAGCCAAATGAAAAAAGATTCACCCAGTATCAGGTGCCACTTTTGGAAAAGCTATTCAACATGAAACTATTCACTTCACAGTTTCTGACTCTTAAATCCTACAGTGTTTTTTTCTCTGTGTTCTTTTGATTTAGGATTGAAATAAAACCAAAGGTTAAAGAAACATGAGGCTGATGGTGCGAGTGTGAAACTTCATATTCATCTGCTTTTGTCTTGGTTAATTACGTGATGCAGATTTGCGATGGGCTCTTCTCACCGAGACACTCGTCATCATTCAGCATCATTTATTTTCAAGAAAAACTAATCTCTTTCTAGATTTAAGCAAAGAGTCATATTTAAGGGACTAGAATGCTCCTGTTCTCATACTCTGTGTTGGTAGAGGAGGGTGAAGATCACTTCTAATGCAGCTTCTTTTAAATGTGTCCATATTTGTGTTGATTGTCAACTGCAACTACAACCTCAGCATTTGTTTGTGTTTTAGGATTACGCAAAAGCTGGGTGTCAGTAAGGGAATCTGAATTTAAACACGATGAGATGGAGCATTTTCTACTTCTTCTTTGATTTCCTGGGGAATAATTCAAGGATCTTGATGAAAATCTGGATTCTACTGAATTTAAATGTGGTTTCCTGAGGGGAATCATGGGATATGTGTGTAGACAAAGTCAAGCTCAAGTTCAAATTTAAACCCAGGTAACCTCGTGAATTTAGAGGCTGCAAAGAATGATTGAATACTGGATAAAAATTCATTGTGTTTTTTAATCACCATGTGATAATTTACAAAGGTACGATACAGCATCAATGGTAGGAAAACACGGTTTCTTTAAAATGCATCTATTGTACAGAGAACAAGCACCATATTAAAAAGCATACACAACTCTTCCCAAGCAATGTTTACAAAGTGACATGACTTTAATTAAAAAAAGCAAAAACTCTCTACGGTAGAATATATCTCACCTTACACATCATCCACCCAACGGAACAAATTCATATTTCCCATGCACACTTACATGAAGGGTATTTTCTAATGTCACTGCAATTCTATTACACATCATGCCTATCACATACAGTATGGTCCAGGTGGAACGGTCAACAATCACAGAGCTAGAATGATTCGATGTCTCCCTGTTGGTCCATAGTTTAACCCCCCAGCACTCGACCAGGAGCGCTCGAGGTGCATTCAGTCCCCGCGGTGAGCCCGGCGCTGTGCTGGGATTCACTGCCTCGGCTTATGGTGACGCCGGACCAGCCTCGCCCGCCTCATTCCAGCTGTGAACACGAAACACGGGGATTAACGGACGGAGCCAGAGGGGGAGAGAGAAAACATGTGGAGGAGGAACTCATGAGGGACGTGAAGAACAGTTGGAACTTGAAATGGTGGGTAGTGGAAAATCTGAGGAGTCATCATGTAGTTTTGGCAAAAACCTTGGAGTTGAATGTGTCATCAAATAACTGAGCTCTTACCTGGTGGTCTTCTGCTGGGCGCTCCTCTACCTCCCTCTGGGAAACGAGGAGAACACAGTCAGCCAGCGCACACGTGCAACACATGGACTACACAAACTCTTTCTGCCGTTATGTGTTACCTTTAATGAGTTTGGTAATCCTCTCTGATTCCTCACGGATCATACTCGGGTTGCCGTGGATGGTGGTGATTTTTGAGAAGTCTGGACCTGAACGTTTCAAAATAAAACCGTTAGATCCAAAAATGCTCTGAAGTTTTACCGTCACAAACAAAATCATGAATGGGTTTGCAGACCCTACCCTCAATGATATGAGGCTCGTTCTCCGTGGTGTGCCTGGCTCCACCTTCAGACCGGCAGCGGAGAAGGGAGTTGAAAGTCATTTAACGACTGAGCAACTGTGCTGACTGACAGACGGACAGACTGACAGGTACATACACCCGGTAAAACACCTCCTCCGCTACCGCACAAGAAGTCAAGCACAGATGTGCAGGATTCATGGACACGCACACAGATGTTGTCACAGGCAACTTTCAGGGACAGTACACATCTTCATTTCATATCCTGGAGACTACACAAACCCTAATGCTGCATTTGCACCACATGTGAGAGGAACTGTGTCTGGACCACAGCTTATTTGCATTGACTTTGTATGTAATCTCATCCCACACAAAATTGACTTCACTTTAGGTGTGAACGCAGCATGACCCTAAAATCAGACTTTTCCCAGCTGAGGACTCCAACTGGACAAGCTGTTCCCATATTAGTGGTCTTTAATCTGACATACGTCCCCAAAGGTGTCCTATAACACACACACACACACACACACACACACACACACACAAACACTCAGGTGTGCAGTGGGCGTTCAGCTCACACATAGAGAGAGATAGTGAATTCCTCTAAAGCCCACTCACAAAGCTGCAAGACACCAGAGATGCAGTCGTAGCTTGAAGCTCACCACCCCTGCAACCACACTGCAAGCCAGTGGCATTTTGGAGATCGGCAACCTCACAATGTCACATGACAACTGCACACTGCTCATGTACACACAGGAGAGTTAATAAAAAAAAAAGCTGCAGCCATTTACACAATTCATAGTGAACTGTTTTTTCTTTTGGATAATTTTGAATTCCCTGTCTTACCCTAAACTTGCAAACGTTTACATTTGATGGTCTGGTCACAAATACCAGGTAATAACCAAGTTAATCTGAGAGATCTTCATAATCAGCAGCAATAAGTTTGTGGGTGACATAATTAGTTTTATTTGATATAATGCCCCTGAAGAGGTGAACTTTATGCTTTATAGTGCGGATAGTTATAAAAAATAAATATTGAGTAAAAGTCTACTATTAAACCCGTAAACATGTGTTCCATTAAGGCTGAGTTGTGCACATCATGACAACTCTGTGTTTGAGGTTTTAGATGATGCTCACTGAAGATTGATGCATTTGTTAAAAGAGCTGTTAGCGACATGAAACCTCTTAGAAGCAGCCCGACCAGCTCATGGCAGAAAATGTGTCAAGAGAAACTGACCTTGAATTCTTTTCCTATCAGCATCAAACTCTCCACCTGCGTTGATACAATAAAAGGTACGGTGTGTCATTAAAATGGATAATGGAAATCCGAAGAGTCATCGTGTAGTTTTTGGCAAAAACCTTGGAGATGAACGTGAAATCAAATAACTGAGCTCTTACCTGGTGGTCTTCTGCTGGGCACTCCTCTACCTCCCTCTGGGAAACGAGGAGAACACAGTCAGCCTGCGCACACGTGCAACACATGGACTACACAAACTCTTTCTGACGTTATGAGTGTTTACCTCTAATGAGTTTGGTAATCCTCTCTGATTCCTCATCGATCATATCCGGGTTGCCGTGGATGGTGGTGATTTTTGAGAAGTCTGGACCTGAACGTGTAAAAATAAAACCGTTAGATCCAAAAATGCTCTGAAGTTTTACCGTCACAAACAAAATCATGAATGGGTATGCAGTTTAGAAAATGCTTTTTTGAGACCCTACCCTCAATGATATGAGGCTCGTTCTCCGTGGTGTGCCTGGCTCCACCTTCAGACCGGCAGCGGAGAAGGGAGTTGAAAGTCATTTAACGACTGAGCAACTGTGCTGACTGACAGACGGACAGACTGACAGGTACATACACCCGGTAAAACACCTCCTCCGCTACCGCACAAGAAGTCAAGCACAGATGTGCAGGATTCATGGACACGCACACAGATGTTGTCACAGGCAACTTTCAGGGACAGTACACATCTTCATTTCATATCCTGGAGACTACACATCCCTAATGCTGCATTTGCACCACATGTTAGAGGAACTGCGTCTGGACCACAGCTTCTTTGCATTGACTTTGTATGTAACCTCATCCCACACAAAATTTACTTCACTTTAGGTGTGAACGCAGCATAACCCTAAAATTCCTCAACTTTTCCCAGTTGAGGACCCCAACTGGACAAGCTGTTCCGACATTAGTGGTCTTTAATCTGACATTCGTCCCCAAAGGTGTCCTATAACACACACTGACACACACACACACAAAAACACACACACACAAAAACTCAGGTGTGCAGGGTGCGTTCAGCTCAAACATAGAGAGAGATAGTGAATTCCTCTAAAGCCCACTCACAAAGCTGCAAGACACCAGAGATGCAGTCGTAGCTTGAAGCTCACCGCCCCTGCAACCACACTGCAAGCCAGTGGCATTTTGGAGATCGGCAACCTCAAAATGTCACATTACAACTGCACACTGCTCATGTACACACAGGAGAGTTAATAAAAAAAAAAGCTACAGCAAATTTACACAGTTCATAGTGAACTGTTTTTCTTTTGGATAATTTTTAATTCCCTATCTTACCCTAAACTTGCAAACGTTTGCATTTGATGGTCTGGTCACAAATACCAGGCAATAACCAAGTTAATCTGACAGATCTTCATAATCAGCAGCAATTAGTTTGTGGGTGACATAATTAGTTTTATTTGATATAATGCCCCTGAAGAGGTGAACTTTATGCTTTATAGTGCGGATAGTTATAAAAAATAAATATTGAGTAAAAGTCTACTATTAAACCCGTAAACATGTGTTCCATTAAGGCTGAGTTGTGCACATCATGACAACTCTGTGTTTGAGGTTTTAGATGATGCTCACTGAAGATTGATGCATTTGTTAAAAGAGCTGTTAGCGACATGAAACCTCTTAGAAGCAGCCCGACCAGCTCATGGCAGAAAATGTGTCAAGAGAAACTGACCTTGAATTCTTTTCCTATCAGCATCAAACTCTCCACCTGCGTTGATACAATAAAAGGTACGGTGTGTCATTAAAATGGATAATGGAAAATCCGAAGAGTCATCGTGTAGTTTTTGGCAAAAACCTTGGAGATGAACGTGAAATCAAATAACTGAGCTCTTACCTGGTGGTCTTCTGCTGGGCACTCCTCTACCTCCCTCTGGGTAACGAGGAGAACACAGTCAGCCAGCGCACACGTGCAACACATGGACTACACAAACTCTTTCTGACGTTATGAGTGTTTACCTCTAATGAGTTTGGTAATCCTCTCTGATTCCTCATCGATCATATCCGGGTTGCCGTGGATGGTGGTGATTTTTGAGAAGTCTGGACCTGAACGTGTCAAAACAAAACCGTTAGATCCAAAAATGCTCTGAAGTTTTACCATCACAAACAAAATCATGAATGGGTATGCAGTTTAGAAAATGCTTTTTTGAGACCCTACCCTCAATGATATGAGGCTCGTTCTCCGTGGTGTGCCTGGCTCCACCTTCAGACCGGCAGCGGAGAAGGGAGTTGAAAGTCATTTAACGACTGAGCAACTGTGCTGACTGACAGACGGACAGACTGACAGGTACATACACCCGGTAAAACACCTCCTCCGCTACCGCACAAGAAGTCAAGCACAGATGTGCAGGATTCACGGACACGCACACAGGCCACTTTCAGGGACAGTACACATCTTCATTTCATATCCTGGAGACTACACATCCCTAATGCTGCATTTGCACCACATGTGAGAGGAACTGTGTCTGGACCACAGCTTCTTTGCATTGACTTTGTATGTAATCTCATCCCACACAAAATTGACTTCACTTTAGGTGTGAACGCAGCATAACCCTAAAATCAGACTTTTCCCAGCTGAGGACTCCAACTGGAGAAGCTGTTCCCATATTAGTGGTCTTTAATCTGACATACGTCCCCAAAGGTGTCCTTTAACACACATACACACACACACACACACAAACACACACACACAAAAACTCAGGTGTGCAGGGTGCGTTCAGCTCAAACAGAGAGAGAGATAGTGAATTCCTCTAAAGCCGACTCACAAAGCTGCAAGACACCAGAGATGAAGTTTTAGCTTGAAGCTCACCGCCCCTGCAACCACACTGCAAGCCAGTGGCATTTTGGAGATCGGCAACCTCACAATGTCAAATGACAACTGCACACTGCTCATGTACTCACAGGAGAGTTAATAAAAAAAAAAAGCTGCAGCCATTTACACAATTCATAGTGAACGGTTTTTCTTTTGGATAATTTTGAATTCCCTATCTTACCCTAAACTTGCAAACGTTTACATATGATGGTCTGGTCACAAATACCAGGTAATAAAGTTAATCTGACAGATTTTCATAATCAGCAGCAATAAGTTTGTGGGTGACATAATTAGTTGTATTTGATATAATGCCCCTGAAGAGGTGAACTTTATGCTTTATAGTGCGGATAGTTATAAAAAATAAATATTGAGTAAAAGTCTACTATTAAACAAGTACACACAAGTTCCTTTAAGGCTGAGATTGTGCACACCATGACAACGATGTTTGAGGTTTTAGGTGATGATCACCGAGGACACGATGCTCACTGAAGATGGATGCATTTGTTAAAAGAGCCGTTAGAGGACACATGAAACCTCTTAGAGGCAGCCCGACCAGCTCATGGCAGAAAATGTGTCAAGAGAAACTGACCTTGAATTCTTTTGCCATCAGCATCAAACTCTCCACCTGCGTTGATACAAATTAAAAAATATACGGTGTGTCATTGAAATCGGTGTCGAAACATTTGTGAAATCTCATCATCTAACAACAAAATGAACGTTGACCTCACCCCCAATTACTCTTGTGACCTTGGTGACTCTGGGATCCCCGGTTTCGATGACCCTGGTCAGTTTGGTGACGGATGGCTCCCCCTCACCAACCACCTTGGTGATATTTGGATCAGTTTCGATGACCCTGGTGACCTTTGTGACCACCGGGTCCCCCCTGATGACCACCTCGGTGACAGTCGGTTGCTTTTCGATGACTCTCGTGAGCGTGGTGAACTCTGGGTCCCCTTCGATGACCCTGGTCACCTTGGTGACTTTTGGTTCTGCTTCCATCACTCTGATCACCTTCGTCACATCAGGGACTGTTGAGAGAGAGAAGAGAGAGACGTGACCATCCCATAATCATGATAATAGAGAGAGGTCATCTTTAAAGCACAGTACATGTATTCTATCCTTCATGTACAAATTGAATTTAGTTTAAAGAGCTGTAGATCTGAGCCACACCTTTAAATTAGAGCCAGCTCCATTTTTAGTTTATGTAAAATATATTGTTTGCTCTGCCAAGATGAACCACTACTTCTTTTCACCCATCACTCCCATCCTATGAGCCGTACTGTGACTCTACATCACATTTCTGAATAAATCCCAAAAGGTAGCAGTAGTATAAAACATAATACACAGTGCCTTTATTCTATCCATAAATTTAATAAGGCAAACATGTGTAGCCCCTAAAAGCTCTCTGATCCACTTCATGTGCGTAAGGACCTTTGAGGAATCAGGTCGCATCTCTTCTTTGTTATAATAAATCAAAGCCTGCTTCCGTCCATGTGAGTAACTGGAAGAACCAAGAGTCTGCTACGGTCTCTGACCATGTTCTGCTCTGACAGCTTAATTACCTCATCTCTGAAGGAGTTGATTAAATATCCCAAGAGGCCCCAATGGATTTAAGTAACAGTGAGAGGAACAAAGAAGAGGGTCCAGGGAAGAGGCCAGAACGGAACAAAGACAGTGATGGAACACGCAGGTAGCTGCAGATTGGATTTCACTTGCTCCTTTTTTAAACAAAGAACATCTGTTCATTTCAAAGTCACTTATGTTTTTCCTATAAACACACTGAGACCAAATCAAATCTCTGATGAAACTAATTCCTAACTTTCAGTCATGTGGTTAATAACAGTGGTCTCACCTGTTTCAGTATAATGAGTGGTGGTGATGGTCCTCTCTGTGAAGTAACACAATAGGTTATGAGTTGCTGCAAACACAATAAGGCAGACATACTGTTCATTCGTTCAGCAACAGAGACACTTACTGTAGGAAGTGAGTGGGATCTCAGTGTAAGTAAATCCAGAGACATACTGAAGAGAAAAGCAGAATCAGAGGTTTTAAAACACAACCTACACAGACGTGAGCGGAACATATTCACATGTGTGAGTTTTCCCTTTCACTACCTTTATCGTGATGTAACGAATCAGTTTCTGCAGGATGACCATGAGGTCCTGACGGCCCACAGGAAGATCTGCAAGTCACACGCAGCATCAGTAAACATCATGCAGCCACGCACACTGGGAACATTTCATGACTTTCCGCTAATGCACGTTGTTCCCACCTCCGGGATAGAGAACGTTCTTCACGATATGGATCACGCCATTTGTGGCCATAAGGTCGCTGGACGGAACTTGCACAGAGTTGACATGAATAGAGTTGTTAACCTGAGAAAACAGAGAAACACTGAATTCACATGTGTTTTTTTTTTGAATACCACTAATAAGGCGTAGAATTAATTTGTGAGTTCCATCAGCTTCTGCTTTAAAAAACACTTCACTGAGGCATTACCTGTATTTTTTTTAAATGGACACACATGGTTTGACATGAGAGGTTTTTCAGCTGTCGAGGCTTCAATTTCTGATTCCCTGCATTTTAATTGACTCCACAGTTGTGAGTGGAGGTGGACATGGAAGTAAGGGATAGGCTTCCTCTCACCCACATAGACCACTGATCCACATCCCTTTCTGTCTCAATCCACATTTTAAAAACCTATCAACTCACTTTCTCTCCTTTTGAACAGATTGAAGCAGCTCTCCTAACAGCACATTATACCAAACGAGCTTTTCCTATGTCTGCTCGGGGGGTCCTGTCAGCCTCAGGTGAAATCTTGGCTGATAACCTGATATTGTTATAGGAAAAGGGCTGAATTGAGGTAATTGCAGGGAAATTATGACAAAAATGACATTAAGACAGGAAGGAAGAAAGAGAAAATAGTGGAAATGGGAGGTGGAGGGGATCAGACCAGGAAATGGGAGTGGGTGCTGCTGGAAATGACAGGAAGACAGATTTTAATACTTCTGGCCGTTCTCCAAATATATCCAGCTTTGAACTACGACTCTTCAATTGCAAAAGTTTAAATGAGAATGTGGGGAAAAGTCTATTTCTCTAACATTATGAATATATGGGGTTTTTTTTCTAAATAATTCAAGGACATTATTTAAAATGTAGAACGATTGAGACCATAGGCCTCATATTTGCTCTACGGACACGACTCCCCACATGAACACAGAGCGGTTGCACGTACAGACTTAACTTGCAGGTTGTTGCCCTGCAGCGTTTTGAGCAGATTGGTAACTCCTCCCTCCAGTCCTCCATTAATGAAGATGCCATTGCTGAAGTGGTACAGCAGGATGGTTCTCAGGACATTCAGATCACCTGTCCACGAGAACACAAGTTAAACATGATCTACGTTATATTAGCATTTTTCTATCCCCTCATTCCTGCATTGTAGATTTCTAAACAGTATTCCTTCTTTTCAGTGGACGTGTGTTTATTTCACTTACTTCTGAGCAGAGCGTAGTCTTCTGCACTCAGGCCGGCGAACGCTTCGTCAGTTGGTGCAAAGATGGTGGAGGAGCCTTCCTGCTTCAGCAGATCAGTCAGATCCGCAGTTTCCATCAGTGACAGGAAAATCCTACATTCATTCAAATAAAGTAAGAAATAAGGAAAGCAAAAAGTCATCCATGGGTTTAATCTAGGATCGTGCAATTTGACAATTTTTGCCTGTAAATCAATAATTCTGATGATGTTTTATAATCTACAAAGATTATACTATTATTTTCATGGTCAGTGATGTATTCCACCAGTAACAGCAGCTCCAGCTCTAATGAGGCTAAACTACATCTCATAATTGGATTGAAAACTGGTAAAATGTGTTGCTCATTTCGGGGGGGGAGGGGGGGGGGGATTGTGGTCGTTGAGGTTGGGATATGTGTGAGACACATGATCTTATGTGGGCGCAGCTCATTCACACATCTGTCTCCTTGGTTATTCATCAGCGGGCGCGAGTGTTTGTCACCGAGCCAGGAAATGTGAAATGTGTGGAAAAGCACTAATGCTTGGTAGATTATCGTGTTCTGTCAAATGTGTGGAGTAGCCCACAGTATGGAAAACCACTTAATAGGCTCCAGTAAGTTTGAATGTATAAACAAAGTATTCATCATCCTAATCACCCAAAGCTGGAGTGTGGGATTCTTACATCAATGTACATTACATTCAGTCCTTTGCCAAACGAGTTCATTAAATTCAGATTAATCTTATTAGTGCCAAAGTAAATCTCTCTGTATGTTGTATGTGTTTTAAATGTGTCTGTGGAGACGTTCGTACTCTGGCCCAGTGGCAGCGTAGGGTTTCACATCAACCAGCAATGATTCGTTTTCCAGAGCTAAGAACGAGAGCAACATTATAGACCAGAGTGGACTATGGCGGCAATACCTAGAGTGTAATCTAGTTAATTCGTTATTAGTTCATTAATTCAAAATTTAATACTTTGAGGTTAAGACCTCATTTACAATTTAGCCGAGAACACCAAAATAAACAACACATTCCAAGCAAATAATCAGTAGTAATAATTAAAATAACAAAATAGCAAAAGGAAAATCCTTACTTGCCTTCTCTCACACATTCATTAACATATACTTTAAAGACTTTAAAACCAATTACAGTCATATCGGGCGGCACTAAATCCACGATACAGCGAAGGTGTCCTCGCATAATAGTGTCAGGGCGATCGCTTAGGGGGAACATGTGCATGATTGGAGGAGATCAGCTTCAATAAAAGGTCTAATTTCTCCCATGGAGACTAAAAAAACTGTTTGGTCATATAACTCATGTTTATGAGTTTGATGTCTTGGCTTCGACCGCTCGAGAGCATCCAAGTTGACTCAAGTAACTCGAAGGCATCGCTCCATTAAAGGATGGATCCTGAGAGTGGTTGAACAATTCAAATAGTCCCCATGTTTGCCATTTTCAGTATGAAGGTTGCTATAGTTGGGAGGTTGTCGCTGTTTGGTGTGAGCAGCTCCTCCCTGCCTAGACCTGCAGTCCACCTCTGGTCAGACCAGCTGATGAGCAAAAAATGAGAAGCAGTTCTTACTTGAAGCGTCCGTCAGCAAGCAGGAGCTCGTACATCGTCTTCTTGGCCGGTTTAATGAGAGAGTTCATAAGATGGACGGCCCCATTGCTTCCCTCCTTACTGCCACGCACCATGCAGGCATTTTCTATGCACACAGCCTAACAAGAGAGCAGAGCTTCAGGTATCCATGAAAAGCCTTTGTGCAAATCTGTTAAGCATTTGGATTTAAGGGAAGCCGGCTGCCACATTATCGTGTTTGCGTAAATCAAACAGGACGATTCAATCCTGTGACGAAATGAACCAGCTGATTCTAATATCTGATTCACCAGAGCAGAAAGGCATTCCATTTGCCAAGAGCGCTGGAAAAGACCCGCTGCTTTTCTGTGTTTGGTTATATCTCAAAGACAAAACAAATCATGTTAGCACTTGATATGGTTCCAGAGAATGGAAGCCAACTCTATCTGCTATCATCCCATCATCACTTCTTTATCTTTTCTCCTGTTCTTCCTGTTCTTTGATTGCCTGTGTTGGACTCACAGTGCGGTAGATGAAGACCCGGAGGAGCTGCCCGGCCAGTGTTTCCAGCAGCTGTCCGTTGTAGAGCTCGCCCAGTGTGACTTTCAGCTTCAGGATGTGGTTTTCCAAGATGTACCTCAGCAGATTTTGATCTGTCGACATCACCTCATCTGACAAACACACACAAGTTGCAGTTTTACTACGACACAGGTTATGTTATACATTATGTCTTATTCCCTTGGAGGTTATGGTTGTACTGGTGTTTGTATATAGCAGGATTACATAGGAACTACTGGACAGATTAGACAGGAACCTAGTGGAGGGATGCGGTATGGGTAAGGGAAGAACCAATCAAATTTTGATTAGAGGGGTCCAGGATTTTTCACTTTCTTATTTCACTTTTCTGTCAGATTTCAGAGGGTTGGTATTGATGAGTATGTGCAATTCTGGGTGTGTCCACATAGAAACCTGGAGGTAGTGGGTTTACATGTTGTTTCATTGGACTGTCTGGTAACATCCAGGGTTATAAACATGTAAACGACACAGATGTGTAGCTGAGATATTATTTAATTTAAGGAGAGGTATTAACGCCATTGAATGCAATTCTAGTGTCTCTAATGTGCTCCTTAAATTTTCCTTTAAATAAAGTGTGAGATGTCTTTCAAGGAAAAAATTTAAATTTTCGATCACATTGAGCGAAGCATTCTAATGTCGAGGTTGCTCAAAACCACTGTACTAACAAGACTGGAAATCAACTCACTGGTGAAGGCTCCGTTGACTGGGGCCAGAAGCGTGTATTCAGTCTGCGGACGCATGGCGGAGGCTAATCCCAGTTCGGACACCATGTCGGTGAACACACTCTGCGTGTCTCCCATCAGCTCAAACACGTCCTTGGCTGGTGTGAATCACATGAACACGACATGTTGCTGATCACAGAACGACATCGCTAAACGATTTGAACATGTGTTATAGTTGAAGTTTATATTTTTACCTGAGTCGGGGATGAGCACCTGGTCGATGAGGTGGATGACGCCGTTGGTGGTGACGATGTCCTTCTTCAGCACCATCTTGATGCCGTTCACCGTCAGACTGTCGCCGTCGCAGCCGATCTCTATGTTGCTGCCTTCCTCCGTCTCGTACACCGATCCAGCCGTGATCGCCTCGGAGCACTGGACAGTCTTCAGCAGGTGGTAGTTCACCAGGGCTGATGGGAAACAGGCGGTGAGAGGAACGTTTGTGAGAAAGAGAGGTTGTGAATTTCCAACATGTACCTGATTATTCTCGTAATCTGGCTACACTCACATATTTCTTCAGCTCTTTTGGAAATACTTGGGTAATTCTATCAACATCCAGATATGAAGTTACCCCTCGACTGAGTCCAACTGTCAAACTGAGCAAGAAGAAACTGGCCTGCAGAACGCAATTACAACATGGGAATCTGTTCCAGACCCACAGAAATTCAAATGAACGGTAGAAACAAGCCACTAGGATCCATGTTATCTTATCCTAAGATGGTTGGTCAGAAAACTGTTTTCCATTTGGCTGAGAATGACTGTGAGGTTATATCGTGCTCCCAGAGGACGCCACTAACCGGCTTCATGTTTATAGACATTCCCGACCAGTGATTTAACAAATAAGCAGATAAGCTGCCACCGTGGAGACACAGAGTTTCCTGATTGTGTTGCAGAGTGCGTGGGTGAACTTGTGTGTGAGTGGGCGTCTACCTGGAATGTGACAGGTGTGTAAGTTTAGATAAAATTAGCTTTTAATGATGACGCTACTGTAGATAAAGAATCAAGGAGATATGTATATCTGAAGTGGATTTTATGTTAATCCATTTTACTGAAAAAGCATCTAAGAGTAAAGTTGTCCTATATCGTTATCCTCATCAGCCTCAGAAAGGAAATGAAATCGAAAGAGACTTCTCTCTAAAAATATAGAAAACTCTAACTGAGCTTGGTCATTTCAGTGGTATTTATAAACAACTCAAATCAGCAAGCGGTGTAAGAAGAAACACCAAAGCTAGTAGGGTTCATACTCTGGGGACCATGAATGTCTAAATAAAAATTCATAGCCAACATCCATCAGTTGTTGAGATATTTCAGTTTGGACTACTGCTAGTTCCCTTCTAGGCTAAAAACATTAAAATGCCTTGAGGCTCTGCACATGCCAATCAACCAAAGGGTGATATGCGAGCAGGTTGTGTCATTATATGTATATCACCTGCAATAACAGCCTTGTTGTCCATGATACGCTCCAGGTAACCTGGGTTCAGTTTGTCAAAGGCTTCGTTGGTGGGTGCGAACAGGGTGAACTGTCCCGGCTGGTCCAGCTTGTCCATCATACCAGAGGCCAATGCCGCAGCCTGGGAAACAAGACAAATCAAAGGGTCTCATAACCGGAGGAAACCTTTTTGTCATTGGTTCTTTTCTTGACTCTTTACTCTTCATGTCCACGAGTAAAATGTTGACTTTGAAACCCTTTGTATTTAGCGCGATGTGCGTTTTACATACGTTGAATGAGGAGAGGTCATCTTCGACGTCCAGGACATCCTTGATGGTTCTGCCCACGGCGCTGATGACCCGGTCGATCACGTGCACCACGCCGTTTGTGGCCACCTGGTTACCGTGGATGATTCTGGCACAGTTCACTGTCACAACCTTAACAAGGGGGGAATCTTAATTTAGTAAAATTAAGATTCCCCCCTTGTCAGTAAACTGGGTTAAAAGTCATGAATTGTTTTTTACACTGTGGATAAACTGACCCCATTTGAATAGTGGTTGATGTGGAGCCCCAGGTCGTTGTACATGGAATTCACAGTCATGCCGTCCTTCATCCCTTTTGTCAGAAGACGTCGGTTCACCATGTGGAAGTGAAGAGCGTTGTACAGCTCGATGTTCACGTTGCTCACCAGGGCAGACCGCACAGACTGGAGAAATCACACAATCGGTCAAACGTCCCGAACTTTCTATTCTTTGCTTCTTATTGAATTTATTTGTTTTCTCTTTGAACCTCAGTTCCACTCACAGGGTCGAGCTGGTCCCAGGCTTCATTGCTCGGTGCAAACAGGGTGAAGGAGCCTTGGCCTTCAATCTCCGCTCTCAGCTCGGCAATGTCGGCGTACTGCTGTGTGGTTGTAGCCCCTACGAGCCCCAGCGTACCATACACATGGTCGATGGGAGCCACTGGAAGGAAGCAGAGGGATTGTTCATGCACGGAAACAGGCGACTCTACAGGACCTATGTGGTGGACGTCTGTGGTTGGCACCACCTACCTGCAGGGCATCCTTTCATACCCTCCAGCCTCATGTACCCAGGACAGCACTCATATAGGGCCGTCCTGTACAAATAAACACAGACATATAATACTTGTAAGTAATGTGTAAAATGCAAAAATACCCAGAGAGCTCAATTCACAACAGCGAAATGAAAAGAAAAACTGTGCAAAATGCAATTAAATATATGTAATGCAATACGGAGGAGAAAGGAATTCCTCAGGCATTATTAAGCAGAAGTGACAGACGAGATGCTGGACTCTAAGAGGTGAAGACATTTGAGACAGACTGAGAGCGAGGCTGCAGAAAGAGGAGGGATTTCACTCACCAAAATATAAACCCATAATTGGGCAAAGTACATTTGAAAGTTAGAAGAGAAGAAGAAGTCGAGCTTGTCGAGGAGAATGAAAACACGTAAGAAAAACACCACTGACATGAAAGAGGTTCACAGGGCGACTGGCAGAGGGCCGACAAGCCTCCGCAGACCAATCAAAGAGAAAGAACTAAGAAAGAAAGAGCAAGTGAGCGAGCCGACATCATTTCCAATATCTCGTGCAACAAGAACGAACCCGACCAACGAAATAAAATACAAGAATCGTAGAGGAGAGCTGAAGGAGCAGAGTCATGTGAGAGGAACGGGATCAAAAACAAGAGAAGAAGAATATGAATAACGCTGACAAGCTGTGCGTCACCAATATCAAAGAGCAGTGAGATGAGGGATCAAACCTCTTCAGCTTTTCCCTGACTTCAAAATGATAATTGGACAAAACATGTAGAGAAGAACGTCTGTGGGCCGTCACATTAAAACAACTCAACAGCATGAGCTCTAAGGGAATCAGAGCTTCACATTGTACTGTAAATATAATCAAATTTTCTCTTAATGTTTATGCTCCAGAGCAACGTTACTAATTCTGTTATAAGCGTAATTATTCTTTGTCATTAGTGGGTGTACAGTCAAGATAGAAAACCTTGTCGTCCTCGGATTTCTGTTCGTTTTTGTACGTTATCATTTCCGTCATCCCGTCCGTAAGATTGATCTCTGTTTCTAGTTTAGTGTAATGTGCTGTCACATATGTACAAAATTGATTGGACAGGATTTTGTGTTTGGCTCCTTTTGTCAGAAGACAATACCAGACTCCACCGGGCACTTTATATTCATAAGGAGGAACAAACAGACATTCGTATCCGTCTGATTTAATCTAATTCCTTGAAACACAATTGTCTTCTTGTGTAAATTTTAAGGATTTTTCATCCTGGCAGGAAGCTGAGAGGACCTGCTGACACGAGCTGCCCGTCCGACCCTCCTCCCTCAGCCGAGCGGACCTGACACTTTGAGCCATAAGTCAATATTCCATCAAATTTAGGTTAAATCGAGGAGCAAATTGTGTTTTTCCAAGCAGATTCTCATTGAGGAATAACACAGAGCAGACGTTGGTTTGGGACTCGTCCCAAGTTAACGCACTACGTTCTAAGGTTCAAACAGAACGAGCAGTGAGTCATCATCGACGATTCGCCGAGAGAACGAGTCCCCGAACGCCGGATTAAATTTAATGTGGTTTAACTCGAAACCGCTCAAAGGTTCCAGCTTCCAGTGGGTTTGCTAAAGAGACGGGGACACTGGTAGAGTTTGTTGCTTTCTGTCCCCCCCAGAGAAAGTCCCTCCCTTCGTAACCACTGTGAACATGCAGTGCACAAACATTAAAGAAACACAACTCACTTTCTCCAGTTAACTCCCTGGAATGATTCACACGTTTAAACGGAACCTCTTCTAATCCACTTCAACCCATGTGTGTGTGTGTGTGTGTGTGTTTGTGTGTGTGTGTGTGTATGTGTGTATGTGTGTGTGTGGGTGTGGGTGTGTGTAAATGTTTGCAGGGACACAGAATCTGTGAATCTGCTACTGGTGCTTACCAGAGAAATCCCCATATGCTCTGACACTGATTGATATCATGCAAAACATGCACACATACACACACATATACACACACACACTCTCACACACACACACACACGCACACACATAGGAAGGTATGAAGTCATCGCTCCCCAGCTGCACACTGACAGGATAATGGAGGCAGAATAGACCAGTAACAGAACTGGCCAACGCACTGGAACCAGGCCTCTGGCAGTGTCGCTGCACAGAGCAGCTCTAGGGGGCTTCCAGATGAGCAGATGTGCAAACGTGGGGCAACACAAACACACACGCACACATACTGTACCCTCACACACAAGAAGAAGACATGTCTGGCATCAGCCTAAAACATCACTGCTTTTTCCCATTATGCGATCAGGGATGATCTGGTTTTCTTGCGTCCTGCCAACATGACTCTACTCTACACATGACAACCACTCACTGTAAATAACACACCACACTGTGACTTTAACACGCCTCTTCCATCAGTGACGTTATTACTGTGACCACAAATCAACCGGTGTCTAAGCGTTCGTCCTCCGCTGCCCCGGCGCCTCGTGTCCGTCACCAGCATCACATCAGCACACCCAGATAATTGCTTCCACCTGAATCTCCACTTCAACAGCTCAACCCTCGGGTATCACTTACCTCCAGGGTGGATAATTGGAAGAATTAAAGGTTGAATTCACATCAATTTCATTTGTTCTTTGAAAACTGTTTCTCAGCGGTCGGGTCCAGGTCTGTTGCTGCAGATGCTGCATTCAGGCCCTTAACGCCCTCTGCTCATCACTCATCGGTCCAAGATCCAGCTCAGACACAACCACAGCTGGGTGGACTTCCTGCACCGCTGCCAGACGATGTCCTCACTGTGACCACAGAGGGAGGCAACTTCTCTGGCTCTGGACAAGTGTCGCTCAGTTCGCTCACATTTTCTTTTTGCTGTGTTAGTTCGGCTGTTTAAATGTGGTTTTGTCCTTTTTTTAATCCATCAAATGATAAAATTCATATATTGCACTTGACTGACTTGTGTTGATGCATGCACGATAAAGTGCAGAACAGGCAGATATAAGCCTGTGTCCTTTTATTTAAGATTTTAAAATTTAGTTATATATTTTAGATTTAATATAAAGTTAGTTTTTAATTTATTTCTCACAAAACTTGTGGGTAATAGAAATCGTATTGCACCTGATAATAACCCTTAGTAAATTCACACTTTCTTTCTTTGAAATCTTTCTTTAAAATGTAGATTTTAATTATTGTTTATTAAATCTTTACAGTTCCAAACATGTTTGGTATAAAACCCTCATCACTTTCCTTCTGTGCCCTGGGGCTGCATGTAGTTTCCTATTTTCTCTTTAGAATCCACAAGTACTGAATCACTCTTCTCCATTCTCCTTCTCATCACCTCACTTTTGTGCTAATCCTAGTTCCATTACAGATGATTGTATGACTAAGAGAAGGTGTGCGTGTGTGTGTGCATGTGTGTTCTTGTATGTGCGTGTCTATGATAGATGAGAGTAAGCGAGGAAGAGAGCAGCTCCAGCCGAGCCTTACACTCCATCAACACATCAGCAGCGGTTTTCCACATATTTCACCCTGACGTCTTCTCATCTCACATCACAAGGATTTAATACTCTGACTTAAATCCATCAGCTACTTGCCTCTATGCAGTTCATCAATTTTGAAACGAAAACAAATAAAAATAATAATATTCATATTTTTATCATTGAATTCTAAAACACGTGTCACTCCCACCGAGGGACACAAAACTCAATGCAATCAAAACGTCACAAAAGTAGTTTCACACGCAGGAAAAGTACGCTTTGCTGTGTTTCCTCAGTCCATAGAGAACAAGTAAAAAGTTAAAACTACTGTCAAATATGTGTAATTATCACAATAAATAAAAATATGTACAAAAGTAATGCACATAAAAATGGAAAAATGCCAAGTAGAATTTCAGCATTTTAACAGAAAACTAATGTGCAAAGGTAAAATTAAGGAAAAGTGTCCATCACACACACAAACACACACACACACACACACACACACACACGCCCACACACACAAAGAGCATATAGACAGAATTCTTCACAGCTGAGATGTATCTGAGGGGAGGTGGAGCATCAATCACTGCTGAGCAGAGTTTACAACATCAGCAGGTCGACAATAGAGTGAACTCGCCCGCAGGCTACAAAACAGGCCTGTACACAAGGAGGGGGATTGAGTGTGGGGGCTGTGGGGGTGAGGATGATGAGTAATATATATGTTGAGTTAAAGCATCATGAAAAACAAAAAAAGATATGTTGTATAGCCTGGGTCCTCTCGTTTCATGTTTAAAAAAATTCTAAAATTTGCCAATAAGAAGTGTGTAAAACGTTCAAGTTGAACTGTACGTGTGTGTGCAGGTTCAGAGAGGAACATGAGACATGCAGCTACATGCTCAGGCTACAGGAGACGGACTGAGCGTCCACACAGCTGGGCTCATGTAGACATGACCTCGGCCATTTGAACCGCAGTAAAAAAAAACAGGTGAGCAGGTAAAAGGTGAAAGCAATCTGTGAAATCTATCAATATCAACCCCACCCCTGTCAGAGGTAGAATTTAAAGAGTTGTTACTATAATTTGCGGGATATGTAGTTTTGAACTTTGAGTTGAGACCAGCTGGGCTCCGTGCAAACACATTTTAACTTCAACCCCCTGAGTCCCTCTGTAAAGACTTACGCCTTCTTGCCACAGATGGAGCGTTTGTACCAGTTCCTGCACGTGCTGAAGTATTTCTTCTGGGTGCCCAGGACCTGCTGCAGAGCGCACACGTTGGGCCTGGATGGGGGGAGGAAGATGATGAGGTGGAGGAGGAGGAGGAGGAAGGTGAGACGGGATGTGGGAGCATGGAAGGGGAGAGAGACGGGTAAGAAGAAAGGAGGATGAGATGAGAGGAGGAGGTGAGGGTTGTTGAGTGAGGGTATGAAACAGGGAGGGGTGCAGACAGGTTGAGAAAAGAACATAAAAGTAATTTATACATGAATGTGCAGTTTTTTTTTAACAATGCAAACTTTAATTTAGTTTTGAATTCCCACTTTATCCTTTTTCTTACAATAAATTAATTGAAAAACTTTCTCAAACCTAAATGTAAAAAGTTCACTGCAGAATCGTTTTCAAACACTAAATCTGGTACATATATTTATAGGAGAGGAGAAAATGAATGTGAGAGAAAATATTGAATTTTCCATTATGGCTTGAATCGATATTCGCTCCACTGTGGCCAACCTGCTTCTGAATCAATAACACAATTTATATTAATTTATCTGCAGATCAATGTGAAGAAAATGGATCAGGGTTCTTAATATCAGCTGAATTAAAAAGTTAAATCTGCAGAACTTTTGTAATGAAAGTTTCATGCCCCCCCCCCCCGGTCCCGTCTCCTTACCCTTCAGTCCGGGCCCGTATGCGACTGTGGGTGACGATCTTGTCGTAGGCTGAAGAGTCCACGCTCCCCAGGCAGCAGAGCGCCACCAGCGCTGAGGTCACGGCGAGCAGCTGATGCATCCTGGGATGTTATCAGTCCTCTGTGTACTTGCAAATGGCTAAAAAACACACACACACACACTTACACACACAAAACCGGGGTCCCCCCCCAACACAACAAATACACTGGAGATACAGGAGAGGGAGAGAGAGAGAGAGAGCTTTTATACCAACAGGTCTCTCTCTCTCTCTTTCTCTCTCTAGCACACACCCATACCCACCCACTCCTTTAAAAAAAATCACCTCCCTGAGTGTCCTCCCTTTCCATACCATGAGATCCTGCTCTCACCCACACACACACTGAGTAAGGATCCTCCCCGGAGCTCTGGAGCCTATTGTCCCCCCCCCCCCCCCCACCCCTCACGTTGTTTCACACGACTCTCTCCACCTCCATCACATCCCAGAGCACCGAGGACGCCCTGTAACTCAAACTCTACATCGGCTGTGTGCACAGGGCTGCGACAGCTCGCGGATTATCCTGTTAAATTATATGAGGCTACTGTGTAACGCAGAGGTTCTTTACACCCGCGCCTTAAAGATTGATGGGGCGTTGTAAGAGAGGAGCTTTGGGCACAACTCTAATATCTGTCCCATGTAAATAACCTTGATTTAGCTGTTTTTAATGCACTGGGAAAGAAGAGCTGTAAATCCAACAACCCTGGGGTGATGAATCTATGAAGACACTTTTTCTTGACAGAAGCCTGACTGTGTTTTCTTAGCGTCCGTCCGGAGGGACACCCCTCTCCTCCCCATCGATTTTGAGATGTGGATTTATCCTTTCCTCTCCTGAGTTCCCTTCGGTGCTGCAGCTGCTCTCCCCCTCACTTCATCTTCCCTCCATGCTGTCGCGCTCCATCGTTCATCAGCTCAACTCTTCTTCTTCTCCGGGGCCTAACATCTCTCCACAGTCGCCTCCGTCTCTGGCAGGTTGAAGCCATATCTGATTCGGCTTCAAAGGAAGAATTCATCCTGAAGCAGGCATCAAACCGGCTCCCGTCTGGACATCGTCATGTACGGTCGTGTAGTGTGTTGAAAAGGTAGACCCGAGACGCACAGGTCTGGAATCTCTTATCAGGTCCTTAAATAAAGAAAAAAAAAAGTTTGGATTTTCTCCACAAAGAGAGATCAGGGAGATTCCCTTTAGTTTTTCTTCTTAAATATATCTATTTTCCCCTAAATAAGCCTGATCTTTTTCGTCAAGATCTAGGAATTATTCCCTGGGAAATCTGCTAAACTCACGCAAAGTTTACCAAAGTTGAATGGCTTCTTTCCTAACCCACGATGCATGCTTCCACAAAATGTCATCGTAATCCGTGCAGCAGTTTTGTCGTAATAATAATTAACTGAAACTAATCATATCACATTTAATTCCCCCGCAGCGCAGCACAGATTAACTCGCTCTTTATGAACTTGCATGACCTCCGTGACCCCGGCTGAGCAGCAGCAGCTCGCAGGAAGCCGACCTCATCCGACAGGGGCCCCTCCCTTTGGAAACAGCTTCCTGTCCATGACGTTATCTCAGTGTGAGGAAAGAAGATATAAAGTTTACACACAGAGATCACACATTCACACGTAAACACACACATTCAAACCAAGTCTGCAATTTAAACTTGATTTCTTTTTTTATTTCCTGTGTTATGACTTTAATTACATCTAACTGTGAATAAAGTGCGCTTCTGTTATTTTCCTCTCCTGAAAGATTTTCATGCTCAAAGCCGAACCTGGTGTCACCACCTCCCTCTGCTGTCTGCAGGTGACCGTCTTAAATCTCAGTTCATGTAGAGATTGGAAGCGAGGAAGAGGAACTGAGGAACTCCATTCTGTAGTGCCAGCGCCCCCAGGTGGAAAAGATGCGTCAGTACAGTCGTGTGTTTCTGCCGCTTTGCTTCGGACAATAAGGAAAACCATCTCCTGCTTGTGTTCATCCACTGACCAGTCAAGTTGCTCTTTATATCCATTTGTGTCCACTCTCATATAGTATATGATAAATAATCTGTAGATATTAGGTTAAGATTTTTATATATTTTACTAGAATCAATTTCCTTATATATGTTCACATGGTTTTTCAATAAAGCTGATTCTGAGAGAAAAACGAAAATGGTTTGATTATGGATTTTGGTGCATAGAAGATACCAAAGATAAAACCCTTCCCACACGTCTTCAACTCGGTTCAGTTACAACACTGTCAAGGTTCACGACCACATCTGGAATCTGGTCACACTTTCCTCTCACTTCATTGAATTGGGTCCAGGTCTAAGAACATGATGACACTAAAGTGAAGTTGACCTGTGACCTTTCCAATACAATGTGTCATCACTTTATCATTTTACGCCGCATAATGTATTCGGTCATAATTTGCCCTTGAATTCTAAATTAGGCCTACACACATCCTCAAGTGAGATCACAGCGACCTTTGACCTTAGACCATGAGAATTGGCTAATCCTGGATGTGGACCTTGGATGTTTCATGTCATCACATCTGGGAAGAATTATAGATTATTTACCGGTCAACATCTGTATAACAGGTCTGCATTCATTTCATTGGAGTGTGTGCGTGTCTGTGTGTCCTGGTGAGTGTGTTCCTGCAGCGAGTCTTCATGATGTGTCCTGAAATATAAAAAATCTGTTTGGAATTGTGAACCTGGTTTGTCTCTAATCGTGCACAGAGTCATGTGTGGAACACCAGTGTGTGACTGCATCAAACTGTGCGTGTGTGGGTCTGTCTGTGTTGTTATTGTGTTGTTGTGGTTGCAGCTTGTTACAGTTGCTGCTGGAGTTTTTCGACACAAGTTCTTAATTTCTGTGCCCTTTGATACAACATAAAAGAACTCAGCATCTCTTTAAATGAATACGACTCAAATACAAACTTCAATGTCATTTTTTTGTTTGATTCCTGAGCATTAGGGGCAATAACTCCTTTCGAATGTAAAGAAAATAATATAAATCCAAGCTACTCCTTTAATTAAATACGGCATTTTTTACGTAATCATGTGTCACTGCATCAGTGACAGTTCAGTCCTGTTGGAACCTCAGGAGCATTTCAACCTTTTGATCAAACGCTGAGCAGTTTCATCATCCGCTGAATATTTCATCTCTTTTTCACTTGCATGGCCACTTGACGGCTGAAAGAAAATCATAAACCACCGAGAAGAAAAAGCCGGAAAGTGATGGAGTGTAACGTAGAAGATTCAGAGTCAAGAGAAAACAAAAGAAGTCTGGTGTGTATAGTTAATGATGGGGTATGGTGGTTCAATCTCCTGCTGCCAAACTTCTAGACTTCCCAGATAAATATCAAATACTGTTGAACACATTCAGCTGATTAATCATCCAAGATTTATCTGGGTCAGGACAGGACCATGTGCTGAAGTGGTGAAAATGTCCTTTGTTGCAAAAATTGTGCGGCAAATTAGAGAACACGGCAACCAATCAGGAAACACATTTTCAAACGGAAAAGTTAGATATCTACTGAAGACCAGGCTTGTCGCTGATTGGCCGACACACTGACAGCCTTTATAATGGGAAGAAAACACAAACAGGATGTGTTTTGTGATTTGCACTTCAGGGCCACCGTACCTTAAAGAATGAGTAATTAAAAGACAACAAAAGAAGCCGTCTGTCTCGCTCCGGACAGGACAACCTCATGTTTGAAGCAACAAAAAAAAAGGAGAATGAAAAGTGAACTTTTTCGGTTTATTTCGGTTCTGTTTCAGTCTCTAGAACATCCGTCGTACGAACTAACATTACATCTAAAAAAACTTTTTTAAAAACAGCTAACATTTTCAAAAGAACCAGTAGATTTTCTGTAGGAGTGATCAAACATGAATAATGTGTTGCTTTTAATGGTTGATAGCCTGTGTTCATATTGTCATTATCTCCCATTACCCTTCCACCAGCAGCCGACCACATGGACCCCTGTCAAACCCTCGTCCTCGTCTCCCTCCCTGGGATTCTTTGCATAGAAAAACATCGACAGAGTTGTTGCATGGTCAGAGCTCGACACACGGTTCGCCAGAGTAAAGTGTGTAAAGTGCAGAAACAGACAGAATAAGGCAGAGAGTCGGGTGAAGAAGTGAACATATCTATTGCTCCCGTGAGATAAAGGAGGGGAAGAGATGAAGCAGGCGTAGAGATAAACAGGAGAGGAGAAGAGGTAGAGAGAGAGAGGGATGAAGGAGAGAGTGCTCGTACAGTGAATGATGGAGTGGCGGACACATGTTGGGGAAGGGTAAAGGAGAGAGAGAGGAGGTTAAAGAAAACAGGACATCTTCAGTTTCAGGGAATAATTACTTTCTAATCGTCCATAGGGAAGAGATAGGATGAAATGACTTCATCCTGAAATCTAAATCCTCACGACGCTTCATTTACCTTCGCTGCCGATATAACGGCATTTTAAAACTCTGAAACCAAAGGCCTCCCTGAGTCTCCATAGATCAAAGCTTATCACTAGTGTGGTGATTACTGGGAAAGTTCGACTCGTTGCGAGTATCACACACGTTTCCGACCCTTCCTCACTTAAAGCTCACATCGATTGTCAGTCTCACTCCAGTCCATCGTAACGTGGCCTGTTGTAATGTTCCTGTCAAACATCCCTCAGCTACCAGGTCAATGAAGGATCAACAATCATCATTTTTCCTCGTCCAGCTCCGAGCCGTACTTTGAGACCTCGGCATCCTCGATGTCTGCCGCCGTCACCGCAGCCTCCTCCACCATTTCTCCCTGTGAGAACTTTGTCTCCTCCTCTATGTCCGGCTCCTCCTCGGCCCCAGAGTCCCCTGCTTCCTCTGATAAAGAGTACATCTTCCTGGAAATCTCTTCTTCGCCCGATGCGGCTTCGTTGCGGTGGCGTTTCTGGAACAAGCCAAAGTCGCTGATATCTTTGGGGAAGTTCCTCCTCTGGCCTGACTTGTCACCGGGGCTCTCATCAGGCTCCAGGGGCAGGAGTCCGTTCGGCAGACCGTTGAAGGCCCCTGGCAGCCTGGGTGACGCTGTGGAGCTGCCCATCTTGAGGATGGAGGCGGTGATCTTGAATCTGTTGCTTTTGCTTTTGGCCTGGCCGCTCTGAGGGCCGGGGGAAACCTTGAGCGAGGAGTTAGGGTAAGCGAGGCTGGACTCTGCCGAGCTGCCGCTGGCCTTCGCCCCCTGCAGGGCGGGCTTCCCCGTCTTCATCATGCCCATCACCTCGTAACGGAAGCTGGAGATATCTTGTTTCAGCTCCTGAGGGAGCAAAGCAAAGCATGAGCTCCTCCTGGTAAATCAACTAATGCTTTTCATTTAACCATTAGTCCCAATCAATCTCTGCAGGGGGAAACTGTGGAGCGCTGCAGAGAGTATTGATTAATTTTACCTCCGTCAGTACTAAGTGGACAAGGTGTAATCCATAAAATTATTATTATATAATAAAACAACTTTCCTTACAAAGGTTAAAAGAACAATGTAACATTTTAGAGGAAATTACATTTCTTCAAAGATCTAAATCTAAGCACAATAGAGTGGAAACAGGCTGTACACTAAACAGCAATGATTTTAAGTGTACATAGAGAATCTGTTGGTTCTCAGTTACTTATTTACACATGCAGCTCAGGAAGAAGGGAAATATTTGTATTTTAAATATGAGCTGCTCGACTATGTTCCCCAGCTGGTTGTTAACCTTTTTTGTTTCCCTGAACGAACCTTGAAGTTCTCTTCAGTCAGGCCTTCCTCTGTCTTAGCGTCTCTGATCATAGCAGCCACGTAACGTTTCACCAGATTCCTCAGCACCTCCTGAAACAGTGGAGAAAGAAACAGCCATTGAAAACAATGACATTCTTATATTGAAAAAAAGTGCTGTTAGAAAACTTCTGAGTCAAAAATAAGATGACAATAAAGTATTCTAAGCTACAACTCCCATAAGAAGCAGAAGAACCACCCCCTGCAGATGTGGACAAATGGGAAATCCCCGCATGAGTGTAATTGTTTGGCTTATTGTTGCATGAATTTTCTATTGACAGAGACAGAATGGAAGCGGAGAAAAGCAGAAGAGCAGAATGTGTGATCTGTCACAGTCCGTCACACACACGCACACAAACACACACACACACTTACCTGGTATTGATGGTTTATCCTCATATTCTCCGCTGCTCGCCTCTGCAGAGACATCACATGCAAAAACAAAAGTGAGTAAGAATCATTTTGACTCTTTAAGGGCAACAAAGTATTATTTTCTTTATTGATTTTCTCTGTTAATTGATTAATTGATTTGTCTACAAAATGCAGAGTAAAAACTGCCTAAAATTCCAAAGGTAGCATCTTGAAATTGTTTTATCTAATCATCATCACAAATGATGTTTTCCCTCCAACAGACTCTGTTCATTCCATCACTTTGAAATGTTGTTTTAATTGTTTGACGGCCGACTTACTCCGAGAGCTCCAAAGGTGTCAGGCCGCTTGGAGTTGGTCCTCTTGCACACTTGCCTCTTAATCCAACACATGAGGTACAGGAAGGACTTGGGGCTGGGGATGATGTTGAACGGGGCCGGCAGCGTGGCCCCTTCCTCAAAGTAGCTCATCCACAGCTTCGTCCGGGCGAACTTCCACTCGATGTCTGCGTGGTCCTGAAATCCAGTTCAGAGCAGATTCAGAACAGAAAGCAGGTTTGTATTGCATTGTGCTTTCAGCTGTGGTTTGTGTGCGTGTGCTCACAGCGATGTGCTGGTAGGAGTTGTTCATCATGGCGATGAGCATGTTGAGCAGCACCACCAGTGAAATGATGTTGTAGGTTCCAAACATGGTGGCGCCGACAAACTCGGTGAACTGGTGGTCGGCGTCCACGTTGGTGACGTAGAGGCTGATCAGGCCGAAGATCGACCAGAAGAGAGACTGCAGGGTCTCAAACAACCTGCAGGGAAAACACTCCTGTTACTCAAATATCACGTTGAGAAAATCTTTTATCAACTGAAAAAGTTTTCATAAACCTGGAGAAAAAAATCCCTTTACGCTCGTGTTTGTAAAATTCTGCTGAAACATCAGTTTCTCTTGGTAACTGGAGACTTTTCACACATTTACAAAATGTGCTGTTCACAGGCGCACACCTTTCTGCTTCTTCGCCACTCAGTTTCACAACATCACACATCTACACTGAAAACGCAGGCACAGAGGAGACTCATGTGAACTCACGTGGAGAAAGCGTTATTCTGCTCCACACAGCGGATGCCCTTACATTTCCCCTTCTCGTCCGAGGCTTTGGTCTCGTAGTAAAAGTAGAGCTGGTTCAGCCCGTTAGCAAAGGCCAGCAGGACCTGCAGAGAGGCGGGGTTTGCATGAGCCAATCAACGCCTCTCAGTCCTGTTAAATGCTTCATGTTGATGTGAGAGTATTTGCGTGTTTACCAGACAGTAGATGAAGAGGAACTTCAGGATGTCCAGCAGCATCCTCCCCAGGGAGATCTGCAGCGGCCCCAGATGAGAGTTGGCTGTGAACAGGGAGATCAGGCGCAGGGAGCTGAAGATGTTAGCGATGGCAAACACCGCCTCAGCTACGAGCGTCGGGTGCCACATCTCCCACTGGTTCCTGGGTTTACTGCCGCTGTACTGTACCGGGAACACAGTGAGATACAGTGAGGAGGACACATCACACCGGATGGTTCTGCTGCTGTTCAGAGATCAGTCATTACCTTAGTGTAGGCTACAATCTTGAGGGAGATGGTGGCCAGGTATAGAGAGTTCATGACAAAGTCCATCAGGTTCCACCAGTCGTGAACATAGTCCTGGAAACCACCGTCCCACATTTGCTTGATCTCGGCCCAGATGAATCCTAGAAATAGAGATGTTCTCATCATCTGTCAGATCGGAACTTGTTTCTGGCGGCTGCCGTGTGAAAATGTGCAAATCTGCTCATTTTCTGCAGAGACAACTTTAGGTCAGTGGGAGTTGAAGCTTGGATTGGCAGCGAAACGCTTCCCAACTGAATCACCACCACCAACGATCAGAATATGCATTAGAACATTTCTGATTATTCTGAGATCAGGAACAAGAGTCAGCAGATCTGTGAGGCTGAACTTAGACACAAGCTGGGTAGACCACATCCTCTGAAGATTACAGGCCCTGAACTGAGACACTCTGTGTGATTGAAGCTGCAAGCTAACATCAGCGTGCTAACATAACATCCAAATGATTCAGCAAACGTGTTGAAGTTCAACAGGTATGTTTGTAATAGTCATCATCTTAGTTTAAGATGAAAGCAAATATTAGCAGGTTAGCACTAAGTTTAACGTATAAAATGTGGACAGGTACCAAAAGGTGTTATCGATTTTCAAAATGGAGGACAGCGAGCACAGTCACCCGCGAATAAGGTCATGGTTAAAAGTGACAAAATCTTTGGTGACATTTTTATGACCGTGCCGATTCTCAACAGACTCCAACAGAACCATTGGAGTCAAATTTCAAATCATGTCAAATCAGATTCATGTGTAAAGACAGAATCAGAATTCGTACTTAAAAATCCTCTTTTCCTAATTTGAACCCATAGAAATGTTCTGGGTTTGCGACAGCTCTGAATATGATCGCTGAGAAGTAAAGCTTGGTACAGCTGAAACATTTTTTTATTTAAATGTAACTTTAAACAAAGTTGGTGACCAGTCGACCATGGTGTCATTTCCTCACCCACTTCCCCTGTCCTCAGCCACATGACTCACCCAGCACCCAGGGCAGGATCATCCACTCCACGGTGGTGGGCGCCGGGCCCTGCCTGTCCTGCCGGTCCTGCTCTGTGGTGACGATGTGCTGGGAGGCGAGCAGCAGCAGGAAGAGGAAGGTCAGGTAGGACGCCGTGTGGCAGATGAACTTGATGAAAGGCTTGCGGATGAAGAGGCCGTAGCGACTCTTCGGAGCGATGAGGTAGCAGAGAGCGAACCCGGGGTAGAGGAGGCCGATGAAGACGCAGGTGAAGAACTTCCCCGCCCACTGTCGCCGCCTCCAGCCGGGGAACTCGTCGTACCAGCGCGACGCCAACAGCTGCTGGCAGTTCGGCTGAGCTACAAACTGAGAACATAAGACGAGGGAGGAAAGATTAAGACTTTTCATGTTTGATCCACAGAGTTAAAAGCGACCAGAGGGATTCCTCATGTCCTAATGTGAGCTGTGATTGCAGCACGTGAGCCTGCTGGGAGTCAGCCTCCTCAGCCCGAGGCTATTAGACAGTTCTACACAGAACAAAACGCTCTGGTGACTTAGCACCTGCACCAAGTTCCAGGTGAGAGCGTGGGAATAGACTGTGTGGTGATGGTGATGTATCAGAAGGAAATCCGGTAATGGAAGGAAGGGAAGCGAAAAAGAATCCACATGTTGTCGAATGGAGAAGATCATGTTTTCAGACGAGTGCATTGAATTTCCTGTTGATTTTTCCACGAGATAAAAACACAGTTCTCCGGCCTCAGCTGTCTGAGTGGGATTTGAACTTGATCCAAATCAGACCCGACAGAAAGGAATCAAAAGGTTTCAGACGTAAACCAACACATGGGAAAAGGTTTGTCTTCCTCTCTGTTGATTGGCTTGTTTGACGTCTGGCGATGCTGAGGGATTGATACCTTATGTGACTGCAAAAACGAAATTAGAAATAAGAAGATTCTGTCCAAGTTAATGTCGTGTTTGTTTGGTAACGAAGTGCAGGTTTAGAAAAAGACCAGCAAAGCCAAAATATCCACGGAACTGCAGCTGTGTGTCTGCGAAATGGACCAGAGCTAAGTCAACAGCCCGTGGGGATCATCTAGAAGATTCTGATTGTTGATTGTGTTTCGTAAATTGTATAAAAACAATATAACAGTTTGCACATGCAAACATATTTGCAGGAAGACTATGAATCGGAAATGCTTGATTGATCCCCGGGGGAGAAATGTGGTTTTGTTGGAGTCACTCCAGCCAAGAATATAAATATATAGAGACCAAGATATTAACAATACATAGAAAGAGAGACTAAAATAAAAGTTTGTAAATATCCAAGAAGTTGAGTAAGAAGAACAGCAGATGAGAACTGCTATTATGAAAATTCACATATTTTGTAATATCAGAGCCAATGTGTTGACTGGATCCAGCAGCAGCCAATTCAAAATCTCTTCAGCTTGTTACCATGGGTACCACGGAGCTCCCTATGTGCATCGGGGGGGGGGGGGGGGGGGCTGGAGCAGAGTCGCTCATATCTCCATACGGACGAGCGGTGAGGAAGACAATCCCTCTTCTTCATCCAAATGAGAGGAGCAGGGAGACAGAGAGAGCATTAAGATAACGAGGAGGATCAGTGATAAAGCTTCAGATCTCCTCTCTCGCTGACGATGGAAGAATCAAGGGGCAAAGTGAACAGGTTGATACGACTCCTTTGAGGATGAACCGTATTTATAGAGAAAGATTTCTGAGCTTGTTAAGTTGGACCCAAAGTCTGAGGCAGAACCGCGGGTGCAGGATCAGTCTCACAATGAAGTTCTTCCGCCCAGAAAATAATGAAATAAAAATAATCTATAAAAAAAAACCATAGTTAAATGCTACAGCAGCTATAGAGAGATTTATTCCGTCCACTTAATGAGAGCTTTGATCTTTTGATCACAACTCTTCTGTACAGCGGAGGGGGTGGAAGTGAGAGGTGTGTTCATGCACCAGCTTTCATCTGGCCGGGCTGAACATTAAGGTGTAATTAATGACAGTAAACTGTACTTGAGCCTCCTAATCACTGACGTTAATCAGGACCACGCAGTCAACCTCTCAGAGTTAAAAATAGGAAATGCTCTTGTAAAGGGGGAATATGGGATTTTTGTTTATTTTATTTTACAGACAACAGATTTGTTTAATTTTGTTAAGAAAGTGAACCAAATTAAAAACTAGTGACATGCTGGGTCTTCTTATGGAAACTGTGGAGCAGGTTCTGATGAGTGAGAATCACCACCCTGCACCTGTAGGCAATTTATAAGAGTTCTCTACATACACAAGCATTAATGGTAGATAAAAGTGAGAGAGGATAATTATTTTCACTGCGTCACATCTTCTATTATATATAATTTATTTAATTTCATCATCTGAACTTCAATTTATTTATTTATTATAAAAAATACCTCTCCTATCCTAAAACCTTTCTTCCAGTCCTTCACCTTCAACTTCCCTTTGTCACACTTACTTACATTCAGTGGTAGAGTGTGTATGTGCATGTGTGTGTGTGTGTGTGTTTTGATGGCTGCCTCACACAGTTCAGACTGAATCCTTGTGGGTTCTGTTAGGAGAGAAAGTGTCTCTCCACCTCCACTGCCTGTCTCCACAGCAGGAAAGTGTTTGACACTGAGTGAGTGGACAAGTGGGTCCAATCTGTGGCTCTGACAAGACGTTGCCCCCCCACCCGCCCCCCCGCAGCTTCAACGACATGAAGAGTCTGAAACACACACACACACTGACAAAGACACACGGACAAGGACACAACCTGCAGCTGTTAATGTTGCAGGATCTTTGAGCCAATAAACTCTCTCCAAATATTTCACACTTTGAATTATTCAAAAGCACATGATTTATATTTTGGGTCACATGTGGTAGGATCTTCTTTCTAATCATCTGAGCCTGGAAAGGATTTATCGCTTCTGAGAGTATCAGAGTTCCCGATGTGTAAAATCATGATTTGCATTTCAATCAGTGAAGTCCCTCAGTAGAGCTCACACGCCCAGTCGAGCAGTCGCCTTTAATTAGTTAAATTCAATTAAGATGTAATTAAGATTTATGAATTATTCCCAGAGAAACTGGGGAAAAATGTCAATAATGTTAACTAAAGTAATAGAACAAAAACTTCCTGGATTTTTGTCCAGGAAGTTTAATGGAAATCCGCTATCGCATAACCGTGCTGACAAACCAACAAATCAATGGACAGAAGACTAAATATAATATTACACATTGTTTTGCAAGACACACATTGAAGATCTGTCATCTCTCTGTCTGTCTGTCTTAAACAACTGGCTGATTTAAATGTGATTACAGGAGAGACAATCCGATTGAAGCAATAACTTTAATTTAAGAGGACAAAAAGCAAGTATGATATTATTTTATCTGCTCTAAATATAAACAACCAGGTCTCCTTTGAATATTTGAAACCAAACATTGCTGAACATTGGAGACGCTCTTGTGATGACAGGCCAGATACTGTATCGGCTGCAGTTTAGTGCAGCTGATGGCCCTTATTCCCGTGTAGTATGATTTTATCAGCGTTTAATGGAGACACTAAAGTCATCTGAAATACTGAATTGCAGTTTTTATGAGGTATCACAAGGGGGCAACGTCAAACTACAGTGTGTCAAATTAATAGCTTATCCCGTTGGCGCCTTTAAAAATGTAAAATATTAAAGAGAGAGTCTGCTCCAGCTCCCGGCGCGACTCTCCAGGGTGCTCACCTGCCGGGAGCACAAACGAGTGGCAATCCAGTGTGTGAAGCCTCGGATGCTACAGGGGGATAACCAGCTACTTGAAAGTGTTCTGTGCTCCTGATCATATTTATCTGATTTGACCTCCCACTGCATCAAAGCGCCGGCTGCTGCGTTAGCTAAGCTCTTCAGAAAGGAGGCCTGTGGAGATTTCTCTTCAGACCATTTTAAATTGCCTTTGTAAATGCTGGAAGCGCAGCAAGAAAACACACACATGCATCGGGATGAATGCAAAAAAAACACAAATGAGCGCACACATACACACACACAATATGATGAAGAGGAGAAGGGACCAGCGTTTTGTTCCAGTGGGGGTCAACGACAGGCTCCCAATGACTCACTGGAAACAGTCACCATGAAAAAAAATACATTCAGGCTTGAGGTTCAAACCAATTATAAGAGCCCGAGTGTTTGTCTGCTGAATCGGTGAAAGAGATGAGGGGTCATCGCACCACAGACTAAATGTTCTGAAGGTAATGGCGGCTCCCAGGAACAGCCGAGCTCTTCCAGACCAGCTAAGTGTCCACTTGACCCTCGGAGTGCCGCAGGGGCCACGACCCACGTCTGGCTTAAAAGATCATCCGTCACATCTGCACAGAGCCATCGCTGCAACTGCTTCGGTGCGTTCACACCTTCACCACCGTCAGGAGGCTGTGGTAAACAATCGGTTATATCACAGCTGCTCCACGGGGATCAAAACATTTCCAACGCAAATTCTGAATCAAATGCAAAGCAAGTGGAAATATAAGCTGCATGAATCATCTTTTCACCTCACTGGCAGAAACTTGCAATAACAAAGGCATGATGTGATGCCGCTCGAAAAGTGAAGCCAGGGTGTCTCGACTGCCCCCTGGTGGCTGGCTGCAGTAAAGGCCATAAACCCTGCCTACTCCATGTAAGTGGATGAGACATGCAAATTCATTTTTTTTTACCTCAATGGTGGTTTCTTTTATTTGTAGGTATCTTATCACACTGATGTATGATCGGGTGTTAAGTTACCTGGGAAGTTAGATTTTTAATGACTTAGTTGATGCTATAAAAATGGGTTAGGGGGTTCATGAGTGGGCCCGATTGCATTGACATTGGTGCAAAATGGCAGCGTTCATGTCTGGTATATTTATGGCTTCATTTCTTGATGGTGGGAGAAAGTGGAGACGCGTCCTCCAGCTTATACACAGTCTATGGTTTGAGCTTACCCTGGTTTGTGGATCAATAAAGTTTTATCCTAACTTATGCACATGCTAAGACAACAGCTAAGACTGCATTATTAAGTGCTCCACACAAAAACTTTTAATTTAGTCTTCTCTGTATGAAAAAGTAATCTTCCAATGCAGTAAGATTATTAAACTTTTTAATCAAAATAAACTTGTTTCAAGGATTTCCTACATATGAGGATGTGAAGCAATAGAAAAAATAGAGCAGGTTGCTTCTAAAGAACTTTAATAAATGTAATTTGATTTTAGAACCTACTTGAGATAAATTTGATTCATTTCTTCTGTGGCGGATTTCTTCAGAGCAACAGATTTCATTAGGGAGAGATTTTACATCAATCACACAACAACACTCTCTATTAATTACACACACCGACAGAATGATGGTTTCCAGCAACACAACTTTACTTTTAAACGACTGCTAACCAGTCCAGATAACTGGGACATTCATCATGTGGAAAGGGCAGCTGGGTGGGTTGGTCACCACATCATGAGACACTGTCCTCCATCAAAGTGCCGGGGCGATCAATGGGTGTTATAGATAGGATTCAGGAGAAGGGCATGCTGGGACATCAGCTGGATAATTTAAACCCTCCCGGGGAGAGGTTGACGTCTGATGTCTGTACACAATGAAAGATTTACTTTCTTCACAACAACAAAGCGACTGAAGATGATGGCCGTGCTTTCGCCCTCTGCACTCAATTGTTTTCATGTAACTCAACGTGGTCACCTGCTGACCTGTTTCCAACAGCCGAGCTAATGAAGGAGGAAACTGCTGCATAACAAACCAAGACTTCCACAAAAGAGTCCAACCAGACAGAGCTGCCTGCATCAGACAGCAGAACGGAGTAATGTGTCTGCTTCACCTCAGTATTCAGCGGCACAGTTGTGTGTTGGAATATAACTTTAATGCCTCCCTGCTTCCCCGAGGAGCCTTTAAACTCTCCCACAACTCAGTAAATCAACTCAAACCAGGCTCTCCACATTCTGCATTAAACCAGGATCCATGCATCTAGCCATTGCTTTCTATTCTCCGACAGCGCTTACCCGGGCAAATTAATATATGGTGACAAATGTGAAGTGATTGAAGCCATAACTCAAAGGAGCGCATTTCTCTGCCAAGGCCAAATAATCCAACACATGATGGTTTAGTTCTTATAGTAGAAATCCATCATTCCATCATCTACCACTTATCCTGTTGAGGGTCGCAGGGGGAGCTGGAGCCAGAGTGAAGTGTGCACCTTGGAGAGGTCATTACCACAGAGGGACGGTTCAGTCGCCAATCAACCCCAGTATGCATGTGTTTGGACTATGGGAGGAATCCAGAGTGCTCAGAGAGAAACCCAGTATACATGTGAAGAACATACACACTCCACACAGAAAGACCTTGACCCAACAGGGATTCAAACCTTTGAAACCTTCTTTGCTTCCGTGCCTACTACCGCTGTTTAGTATAGAGAAATATAAAAGAAAAATAAATCCTCAATTGGCCTCTCAATTTGCATCGGCAACCAAAAATGTTCTTTCCAGGTCTAAAGCCTCATGCTTGAAGTTTGGTGGAAAACCGTTAAGTAATTTTTTTATAATCCTGCAAACAAATAAATAAAGAAACACAAAAAGAAACCAACAAACAGACACAGGTGTTAACTAGATGCAAATACCTTAATAAAAAAACTTTCCTTGACTCTTCAGTTACAATTATGGTATAATTTAAAGGGAGAATATATCATAATTCAGTCACATCTCTATTGGTCACGTGAGGCACTGAGGGTTTATATCGCAGGAGCACACATTTGATTCCACACTTCATAGGAATGAAAATGCACCTTTAAGCCAGCCCATTTGCATACTCATTGTTCGTGGCTCCCCTCACTGGCAAAGCATTCATCAGCAGCAGAAACAAAAGCATTTAATTACTGGACTGCACAGCTGGATATTTTTCTCGAGTTATCTGGTTTGTACCATTAACAGCATAATTATTCAAATGTGCTTCGATTGCAATTCAGGGCCTGCAAAGCTGCTGAATAAAACAATTTGCTCACTGTAGGAAAATAAAACTGGTCTGTGGAAGTTATCCGTGCCTGATCACTAAATGTTTTCCAAGGGCTGTAAAAATAGATGCGCTGCAAATGTTCCACATTCAGGCGGATTAAAGAGCATAAATGTTTATAGGAGACATTTTTCAGTTTTTGCTTTCCCCTCGTGTGCTATGGAAGTTTTTGGTGAGTTTGAAAGATCTGCAATAAACCATCTTCCAAATCTGTGTGTGTGTGTGTGTGTGTGTGTTTAGATAACAGTAGACATCCCATCCTAATGTACAGCTACACATTTTTATATGAAATCAATTATTACCCGCAGCCCCCCCCCCCCCGTGCCTGTCTATCTGTCATCAGCGTGATTTGCCAAAGTGAAACCAGATCAAATAACAGCGAGAAACAGCCTCTGGCAACATGAGGGAAGACGCTGATGCTAATCTAACATCATTACACTGCATCGTGTTGGCTGGAAGTGACACCTGTGTGTGTTGTTGGCAGCGACAGCTGTGTGTGTTGCTGGCAGTGATACCTGTGTGTGTTGTTGGCAGTCGACCCCAGGCCACACGCAGTGAGCGGGACCTGCGGCATGTGGCCGGGAAATCAACAACAACAAGGAAAAGGAGAGACTAGAGAAATCAAGGAAACAGATTGAAAGAAACAAACGTGGTGTCTTTTATGTTACACATTTTGCAACCATATCTAACTGGGATGACACCCCGGCACCTTTCCCATTACTGCAGCCTCTAAAATGAAGAAGCAAGCCTTTCTGTGTCATTCTTCTTCTGTCCTTCATACACGACAGCATGCACCTGTTTTAATGTCAGATATAATGATAAGATGAGCATATTCACCCCAGAATTTAAACAATACGGTAGAAAGAGTGGAAGTCATCAAGCCCGATAAGCAAACACCAGCCGATATGTGTCTTTCTCACTTGTGTGTATGAAAACTTTTAATTTACAAACTAAACAATACAGAAAACATCATGTTTGGTTGTGTTTTCTTTTTATCTACAGATATTCATAGAACACTAATGGTCAAAGTGGTTACGATGAAGTCATGATTAACTTTATTATAAATAACTTTAAATAGAAAGAAAATACAACCAATCATATATCGGATATATCAGCTTTCAATAATTCATATCCATATGGGCTCTAGAAACGAGTCTGACCAGTGTTGAGGCTCCATAATATGCTTGTACCTCTTTTTGGTAATACTTGATAGCCAGTTTGAGTCTCGCCAGGTCGTTGTTGTTCTCCTCCTCCAACAGGTTCATGTCGTCGCTGTAGTTGAGGATCATCTCCAGCTCCCTGGAGCTCCTGGTCTGGTCCAGCAGGTCCTTGGCAAACTGTTTGCACTGCTGAGACAGCTCCTCATACTCGGATTTGAACTCGTTCTCCACCTGAAAGACACGGGCGGATTGAATGCAGAGCAGAGGGGCCTCTAAACATCAGGGCGTCCTGAAGGAACCTGGCAGCTGAAATCAATACATCAAGGTTAATCTGAAAGTGCAGGTTTTTCTGAGAAGTGGAGTTTCTAAATGAAAGCTGGCCTCTGGCTGTTTTCTGTCAAGAAGCTGCATTAAACTTGTTTACTTATTGAATCCACCACCTCTGCAAACCAGGTGTTTGTCCCTCTTATATATGAAGTATGTATTGAATATAACTAAAAGGCATTTACTATAATTAGTGTCAGATAAGGAGACCAGCAGAGTTAAAGAAGGAGCCTCTGTTTTTAATTATTTCTGTTTTGATTCTGATCTCTAATGGCAACTCAGCTTTACTACAAATTAAATAATACACTTTGTATTTTTGTAATAGAGTAGCTGGACATTTTCTGAACTGTGACATATGTGCATTCATTCCTTCTGATATGAAATCCTGACGCTGTGGCTCCACCACTAGCTGCCCGGCTGCCTCGCCCTCACCTTGCTGAGCTCCTGCAGCTCCCAGCTGAGCCTGAAGGCCGTGAGGAAGGGGTCCTCGCTGGAGAGGGCGATCAGCGAGGGACTGGACAGCGCCCGGTAGATGTTGAGGCGCGAGCGCGAGTGACGCAAGCTGTCCACGTCCGAGCTGGACACGCACTCCACGCAGTTACAGCGCACCTGCAACGACAAACATGGGAAACATCATGGATCAAAGCTGGTCACAAAACTTTGTCTATATCCTCAGCCATTGTTGACATGTTGGATACATGTGGTTTTTAAAGCTGTTGAAATCATCACTGTACAAACAGAGAACCATGAGGAGAACGTGGTTTACCGACCTCATGCGGCTGCGGCATTGAAACGCCCTTCTGCACCAGGAGCTTGATGATTTCATAGTTGTTGGTGTGCGCCGCAAGTATGATGGGAGTGATGTCGGGGGTGAAGTCGGAGAACTGCTTGTCCAATAAGATGGGGGGAACCTGTCGGGGGAGAAAAACAACTTTAATCATATATACTTTGTATGTTAATTAAAGTTGTCTATATGCACCACATTCAATTTTGGATTCAAGCAGTATTGACAGTTTATAGACCTCAGTGCCCCCCCCCCCGCCTTCAGTCAGGTTGAAATGACTTGCTCAGAGCCCAGTGGGCTGTGAGTAATTGGTTTGGTGTTAAACACCGGCGGCTGGAAGACCTCCTGTTCACCTCAGTGCAGTTCGGAGGGGCTCCACACTGAGTGAAGGTAAACTGAATGAGCACGATCAGGAGAGCAGTCATTAGAGGTCGGAGCAGAGAAAGAACCGGTGAGCTATTATCAAAGTGGCGGCAAAAATGTCACCCACGCGGAGGCTTGCGGTAGAGGGTGCATTCATATTTCACACGTTTCCGAGGGAGTCATTATGCTCGGAGAGAAACTCATTCCACCCGGCGCTCTTATCGCCTCCTCCAGCTCGGCCCCCTTGTACTGTTCCCATGTCGCTCAGCGGCAGTACACGGCCGCGGGCGGAGGAATGAGCCGGACCTCTTCTCTTCTTTTAATTGAACGCCTATTATCTGATTCTGTGGCGAGGGAAGCAGGGGAGGGCCGGTCAGAGAGGGGTTCGAGGATAAGAAAGAAAAAAGGTAAGGGCCAATTTAGCAAATAGACGCTAAAGCCTTTGCCGCCCACCAGGGCTGATTAGCACCAGACAGGCTGAAAACAGGTGGAACTAGGGTGGGACTTTACAATTTAACATCAGTGAGAATAAGGACAGTAAGATGTCAGCCAAGCCGCATTCGTCCACACCCACGTAGTCCTGAGGTCTAATAAGAAACCGCAGTGTGGGTGGAGGACATGTGAACGAGAAGGAACTCTCTGTAACTGCACATCCAGGGAATGTAAAAAAAATACCATCTGAAGCTTCAGGGTTATTTAGAAGATGTGCAAAAATGCTTCTCTTTACATTCGTCTATTAGAAGCAGAAATAGTATCAGTGAAGCTCTGGCCCCACTTCAACCACTCAAAGGAACAATGAAGAATTGTCATCTAAAAGAGCCCTGGTTCATTTTGTCAAATTGTTACATCAGCTTTATTTATTCCCGCCCAAAGTCGTTTCATCACGCAGACATCAGTTCCTCGCGTCGTTCACTCGGTGCATCATGGATCAACAAGAAGTGGTCAATGTGGGAGAGTCGTCTTGTTTTGCAGAGGAGGGCGATCTAATAAGCTCTATACTCTGTCCTCTGTGTGGGAGGAGGAGGGGACATCAAATAATCAACATCAAACAGCCGTGGCCTGTGACCGAGGTCGGAGCCGGAGCAGAGGTGGGAAGCGATGATAGTAGCGGAGAAGAGAAACCACATCGTAGCCCACTTGTCCGCATGGTGCACGTGTGTAACTCACATTAGAACAACGCATCCACCGTCAGCCTATTGATTAAAAATGCAACACTATAGCATCTGCAGGGTGTTCAGACTTCACAGTGTGCTTTTGTTTTCACCGTGATCTCGCCCCCTGTTGGTTTCCACCTGTCAGCGCGCGACATCACATACCTTCAGATGAAGCTGCAGTAAAATGGGACACTGTGCGGTTTTGTGTTTTTGAATGACAGTGCGAAAAACAAGCTCAGGTCTTTGCGGGATTCACTGCAGACGTGATAATGCTTCCTTCCCGTCGGGCTCTGTGGTGCAAGTGGGAAGACGAGGGATTCCCTTACATAACGGCCTCCATGTGCATACGGTAGGTGGGCTGCACAGTCACCAAAAAAAACCACTGAGCAAAATGTGCTCTATATAAAAAGACTGGAAGGGATTAAAAAAAGAAACACAAAAGCACCCAGGGGCTCTTTTAATTGAGAAAAAGCGTGAGCTGCAGTGTTTGAACCCCCGACAGATGCATATCTACGCTCAGAGGATAATGCATGAAGCTATTTAAAAGATGCCAAGGTGCTTCATGCCGGAAAACAAACAAGCCTCGACTCGCAAGAATCTTACAGCACATCATTCAAGCTGCCGGCGAAAGGGAAAGACAAACGCACACAGCTCCGGCAAAGCTTGAAATGAATGTAACAACTTCATGGATGACACCGGTAATGGATACGATGCACTTTAACCAGACGGCTTTTTAACACAATCAATGAGCTTCTCTCTCAGGGAGATTTGAGAGCTCCAGAGTGATCTATTTTCACAATCTACTCGTGTGAGAGGAACAGACACTATCTTACCAAGACATTAAGGTAAAGAGGCAATGCAGCGGCTGATAGATGTCACCACTAAGGGAATCGGATCACCGCACATTCTGGGCCTGTGTATCTCGGTCCGCTCCACATTCATTTCACCAACGAGCCGGAGCTATCCACTTTGCTCGTGCTCCATTTTGTGCCTTAATGTGTTTTTCCGCTTTTCCGATCATTTCGATCACAGGACCCGACAGGAAGAGCAACAACATCTCCGCCACAGTTGATCAATGAAGCCAAGAAACATTTGTGCTTTATGGTGCATTACTGCTGATAGGGCGAGGGGACAAAGAAACACGTGTGTGTGTGTGTGTGTGTATGTGTGTGTGTATGTCTGTGTGTACCGAGTGGCTGGTAGATGAAAAGAAAACTCTCCTTGAGTAGAGAGCAATCAGTGCAACGGAGCTGAAATAAATTAGACTGTTTAGTTTGGATTACAGTAATTAAAGCAGTAGAACAGGCTCTTCTCATCAACTAGAAAATGAGATTGGTTTACACCTGAAACTAATCTAGATTCCTTTCAAGACTGAAATATAACATAAATCATTTCTCTTGGTGGACACACTCCAAGTTTTGTTAAGAATGATTTTATTTTCTGAACTTTTTTGAAGAACAAAATGTGCTTGAACGTTTTTTAATTAATATTTTCAAATATATACAATACTCTTTCTTTGTTCAAAGCTCTAGAGCTAAAATGTAACTAGGAATGAATAAAATGTTCACTTTACTGAGTCAGGAATTGTGCGTATGTGTAAATTGTGGCCCCTTTATGGCCCCCAATTCATAAAAATCCTTTATCCGCCCCTGCCTGTGCCTTTTCCAAAAGAAGGACATTTTTGGATGCACCAAATTTCCAATGCAAATCAGAACCACTGGGTGAAAACATAACCTCCTTGGCAGGTGTAAAAATTAAAAGCACTAAAACATGATAATACATCATGGTGGCAAGTGTAAGGAATCTTATCGCTATCGTGGTGTCCCTCAGACCCGTCAGCAGCAGTTAAAGCCCCCGCCCACTCCCTCCTCACCTGCATGCCGCCACTGGGCTTCTTGTGATTCAGCAGCAGCTCCACCGCGCCCACCACCTCCTTGCGGATGGCGTGCAGCAGGGCATCGCCGACGTACACGCTGAAGCTCAGCACGAGCTCGATGATCTCCAGGTTCTCGTTCTCGATGGCGATCAGCAGAGCCGTGCGGCCGAGGGGGTCGATGCAGTTGATGTTGATCTTAAAGTAGATCTCTGCCTCCTGACAAAAAAATAAACAAGGATGTGATTGGAAGTCGGGGTTTGTTTTAAAAGCCGCTCGGGGTTTGTTCAGTGATTAGAAGGGAAATTGCCCTGGCATAGATAACACAATGATTTCTGAAAGAAAACACTTAAACGCCTTTAAAATCTGACTCAGCAGCTCAGAGTATAGTGATTTTTGCTTTCCTGCTTTGTTTGAAAGAGTGATGAACACACAACCTTCTGTTATCAAAAGTAATTGTAGGAGAATCCGACCAATTTAACACAATTTACTGTGTTTATTGGTCTATGGGAGAATTACTAAGGTGAAAAAAGCTATATGAGTCATACTAAGGGGAAGTGGAGCCCACGCCTTATCTCAGCTTGAGGCAGACAGTTCAAGGTTATTTTGTCCTCCTCTAATACACCACATCTGATTCTTCGACAGATTTGTCTGTGGCTGAGGGTGTCAGATATTGACGAGGGAGAATTTTTTTTTAAATGAGTAAGAACTTATCTCCGGTTCTGCTGCATTGAACTCAATCCCGATTATAAAACTGTCCATCATGAGTTGAGGAATGAAATGTCAGATTATTGGAGTGTAGCTTTGATGGTCATCTGGGACTATATGTCCAAGTGTTTTCTACAGCTGTGTATAGATCATCATTTTTAAAATTAACGAGAATATTCAGGATACAGGTGCTCCATCTTGCACTTTTGACACAATTCTAGCCAAAACTATTTACAGCCAAACTTATCAAACAAATGAATACTGAGTTGAGCTACCCAGAATGACAGAAACCATATTTGGAGAAATCTTTGACTTTTCGGTTCGGTCCATGTCCCATCCACTAACATGGAGGAGGCAGTATTTATGACCTACACTGCAGCTGACCAGCAGGTGGTGATCTCTTATCTCTTTTACCACAGCTGTGCATCTTAATGTAAATTCAATCACAAAGCTTCTTTTCTCAGCTGTTTCTTTTCTATTTTTGTTATTTTTGTTTAGCTTGGCTTTACCGCGGTTCAATTTGCATCATTTTCTGTTAACTCAAGGTGAATAAAAGGCCTAAGATGTAATTGGAAGATTCCATTGGCAGATCATAACAGCTGCAGATGTTCCCAGTAAATCTTCCAATATTTTTTATTAAATCAATCCGATAGACAGTAAGGACTTATTATTGTTCCATTTGTCCATCAATAATTTAGTGGTTCACCGGCTGCAATCACTCATTCATTAACCAATCAAATCATCCAAGCTACCATATATTTATACTCTCTCTCTCTCTCTCTCTCTCACACACACACCTCCAGAGCGTGTTTGACACTCGCGTAGTCGCCCTTCTCCACAGCTCCGAGGTAGGCCTTCTCCAGAGGGGACAGCTCCGACTCGGCCCGCACGATTCTCAGCGGGATGCGGTCCCGGTACGAGGAGCTGTCAGTCCGCCGGTAGTAGAGCTGTGACATCTCCCTGGGCTTCAGCTCACCAGCGCACTGCTGACACGGCTACAGCTGCGGCCAGGCAGGGGGGGGGGAGTTCACACTAGAGGGGACAGGGGCAAAGATGTTACAGGGAGAAGGCACCTGCTGTTGGTGGTGAGGATTTTTACAAGAAATAAAGGACGAGTAAGAGAAGAAGGAGGTGAAAGGGTTATACAGACAGAGATGACATTCCATCCATGCATTTATTGTAAGAAAGGTGCCATACAAACAAGTTTATTATTATTATACTGCTAATCCTTTGAAGGTAGCTTGCTGAGCGGTTTCTGAAACACTTTTTATCTTATTTATTGAAATCCTCGCCAGGTCGCTACAGCCGTCGATACAGAAAGTCGCCTGAAAATAAGAAAAGCTTGTGTCTGTGGCTCTCGCGGGATTGTAACTAAACCTGGGAATGACCAGAGTCTTCAGCAGGAGAGTCACGCTGCTGAGACAGGAGCCAGAAGTCAGTGTTTTGGGGGCGCGGCTTTGAGGACTGATGGTCGTGGATGTGTTGGATGCATTGTTTCACATTGTGGTCTGCTCTTGCTGACTTTTCCACGATCAACAACCCAAGCTTTGAGGGTTTAAGGGACGGAGGCTGGAGCTCCCACATTTGGCCAGAGGGCGGATACATTCAGTTGCCTGCATGTCCCAGAATCACATTAGCTACATGATCCCTGACCAACATGATTTAATTATCATGTTATTAACCTTAACTTTTGTTATTATGTCTGCAGTCGAAGTAAAATCTGATCTGTAAGTTGGATATAATTCTAAAATGAAGATTTACTGCAGCCGAGTCCCCTCCAGACTTTTCTCTTTGTCACTTTATACTGACTTTCTTTGCAGTGAGATAAAAATTGACAATGACCTTGGAGCATTTCATGCACTGCTAGTGCTCTGCTCAGAGTCTTCTCAGAATCTGCCATAGTTACAAACATCAAGAAGAATGAAGAAGTGTTAACCTCCGGGCACAGAAACATCTCACATCACTTCACTGTTTACTCTGCTCAATCCAAACTGAAGCAGGAACATATCAAACCTCCTGCTCGACCTCTATCACCAGAGAGAAACATGTCAATCACGAAGCTGGAATGAAAGGTTAGACGTTTAATTCACCGTTTTTCTAATCGCATTAGTTAACATCGTTAGTGAAGCTTTACTAATTGATTGAGAGCCGTTGACTCTGCGGTTGCCTGGTGACAGCAACATGGCACCTCCAGCACTTTTGTATACGCGACACTTCTCAAAATAAAACCTGTGACGCTGCACAACCATCGGCTCCTAACAAGGCAATGTCCAAGATCTCCAGGTTCTCTGGAATCTGGCAGTGCCGGGATTTGGCCGTTTATCAGGTAGAGCTTGCTAAAAATAATGCAGTGTGTGATAGAGCAGTCACTGCACACACGACACGCTCCAACACCACAAAACTGAAGAAACATCATAAATGTCACTGTGGTAGGACTTGTTGCTGGACTGTTGTAGTGGTCTGCATTCGTTTTCCTTGAGTGTACCTAATAAACTGAGTGTTGTATTTGTTATTGATCAGACTCTTGTTCTAACTTACTGGGATCTTATTTCCCATACATTTTCTGTTAACTGTTTTTACTCTCATCATTTCATACATGAAAGGTGCTGTACAAATAAAGTTTATAATAATAAAATATAATATGATCATAATTGTTATTATTATTATTGTTCACATAATCTGTGTTAATAGGAAGTTAAGCTCAAAGGATGTGCTGCTTTTTGAGCCCTTTCTAATTTCCTTGATATGTAGAATATGTAACTTTTATGTAACTTCTTCAATATGTGAAGTTTTGACAAAGTCCCTGAAGCAGTGTGGGATCATGGGAGTTTTTCTCTTCACCACCATCGCAGATGAAATCACGTTAATGGATCAGATAATTTATTAAAGCTTCATTCCCGTTACAGCAAAGAAGAATCTTTATTGTATTGTAAGTATTGTGTCTTACGGGATAGAGTGTAAATGTTTATATGTTTCTAATTATACAAAGGGAGGCGGTTGAAGTAGCTGTAGTGTTTAATGCTCCCCCCCGTCTCTTAGCACCGTCTCAGGAGAACTCATTACTGCTCTGTCTCACTATCCCAGAAATAACGAGTGGATTAACGGACACATGGCAGACAGATTAGTTCAGAACAACGAGAACAATATTCTGTAGGAACACGTACATATATAAAGCTCAATATTCGCTTCCTTTGCGTACAAATAAATAAGAAATAAATCAGCATGTGTTTGCTCAGCTTGGCACCAAGAGCAGAAACATAAAGTAGCTGGATTGAAGGACACTAACATTGTGCTCTGATTAACATGTTTTATCTTGTTGGTTTAATCTGCATCACAGCAGACGAGTAGAAACAACACGCTGTGGTTTTAAAGTGGTTTTCTGCTTGATTATTTCCTGGCCAGCAACAGACGTCATTATCCTCCTGACTGCACACTTCAGAAAGAGATAATCAAACTCTTATCAAGACTGTATTTATACTTTGTGTGTGGCTCGCACATCTCGAAAGCCGTTAAACCTTTCCGGCTTCATACTTGGCACGTGTGTTGTTAAGGTTCCGATGAAGTTTAGTGCTGGACATGCAATCCATTCAATATTAATAGACTTTCAATAAACAGATGTTGAGCTCTCCGTAGCATCAGCGGCTGGGACTCCTCGACACAAATGACATTCTCAATCAAGACCTAACTGCTTCTCTGGGTCCTAGAGGTGAACTGCTCTTTGTGCCACAGCCGTGGAGCAGCTTCACTGTCCTGTGGACAGAGTCTCCAGTTCAGAGTCTTCAGACCAGGAAAATTTGAGAAATATAACTGGAACCAGTATCACCACAGGTCAAGGGAATATCCCATTCCAGAGACACAGGTTTTTGTTTGCACTGATTCAGCAAAAGAGATACCAGCTTGTTACTAAGCAGACTGTGTCCCCGAGCTCTCTGGTCTCTGTTAAGCTCCAACCAGCTGCAGCTTTGGTTTTGCTCCACAGATAAGACAGAGTAGAATCAAACGTTTCATCTAAAGCTCAGCCAGAGAGCAAATATACGCATTTCCCCAAAATCTAAAACTAATCCTCGGTTTTTAATGAACATGACTTTTGCAGTTTAACTTTTCAGCTTTAAGTGTGAGCACTTGCTTTCTGCATTAATGTGATTGTCCAGGTTTTGAATGAGGAGGAGCAGGAAGGCAAAATGGCTGACACGCAGATAATGACACCAAAAGTGGAGGATATTTAAGGATTTAGCTACTTTGCGTTTACCGGATGTCGCCCATCATCTCCTCTTGTAGTCAAAGTGCCAGATTGCTGCTGTGGAGATTCTCTACGAGCCGTTTGACTTCACTCCACCGACAAACACAACTTCACAGATCAAAGAGAAAGGTTTGCTCTGAGGAGTGGAGAGCCTTTTTTGGGGCCAGGTTTTAAAATCCTTTATATAAATGTGATATGTCCCTCTGGTCAACAGTTGAACACAGGGACCCTGCAGTGGCTGCCACTGACTGACATGAGTGAACATCATGCACTGTGCAGAGAGAGACCATTGGAACACCCAGTTCAAGTGAATCTTGGTGTCAATACATTTGAATTTAAACTCACACCAAAGATAACATGTCTTTAATAAACAGTGTTTGACGTTTTCTAAACAAAAAACAGAAAATTAAATAACCATGTATTAAAGTGATGCAATCGAATATCCTTTCCCATGCACCAACCCAGCATGCTGTATGTTTATCTTTTTGGACAGGAGTGAAAGTGTTGACAGTTACTTGCCAAGTTGGTCATTACCCACAATGGAAAAACAACTTCTCTAAAGTTTGTTTTCCACGTTCTCTTAAAGTCAATTTCACTTTTATGTGTGTCCTGGTTGAGATTCATTACATGTCATTTAGCTGAAGCTTTTGTCAAAAGCGACGTACATTTTTAAGAACAATCAGCATTTATGAGGGGCCATTTTTAGGGATTCAGTATCTTGTCAAGGACACTTAGGCATAAAGATGGGAAAGAGTGGGATTCAAACCAGCAACCTTCTTGTTGCAGAACACCCGCTCTATCCCTTAGGCCACGCTCTCCCCATTCATGAAGTTCTCACCAGGGAGGGAGGGACATGAAGGTTGAGACTGAAGGATGTAAAATTTGACTCATTTTAATATATCAGGTCATATCACTACTGCATAATGTCTCCCGGTCAGTTATTCTTTTTTTATAATGTTCTTAAATACACTCTCAGCTTATTGTTGATGGTAAACATTGGGAAGAATATCAGATGCCAGCAAACCATCAAGCAGAAACACCAGCATAAGAGGATGAAACACACACACACACACAGAGGATCAATACATGGTTTGGACAGCACAGATGAGCTCTCCATGCTGCACTGTCTGCGTATTTATACACTGAGAGTCAACCATAAAAACGAGTCATAAAAACGTCAGTGATCACTCTTGAATAACAGATAGCAGGTTCTGTATGGCGCCTGTGGGAACTCACAAGTGAGATGCTTACATTTTTATTTCTGTGTTTGTGGGCGAGAGAAATGATCCAGGGAAGCGCAGGGATAAAAATAAACATGGTTGTGGAGGTACTAGGACTCGTGTGTGTGCCAGCTGAGGTCCCTCGCCTGTCAGAGGCTGAGGGACCCTCACGGTGCACAGATCCAACATGAATCACCCAGCTCCACATGTGAAAAAGCCCCAAAATGCAACATCTCAAATGCAATGGATCAGAAACTTACCTTTGTGCCGATGGACATTGGAAGTTCGCTCAGGGAGATCAGTGTGGTTCCTTTGGGAAATATCCAGAGACAACATGAGGGCTAATGAAATAATAACGCGTAAAGCTTTATCCAACCACTGAACCCAAACTTCTGGAAGTCAGCATCATCCAGATGTGTGACCGCGGTGTGGATGTGCGCAGGGACGCTGCTGCTTAATGCGCCTTCTGATGCAAGTCCATCTTCCTCGTGGTTATATTTACTCTAGTCTCGTTTCTGGATACTTCTCCTCCTGTAGATCCACAGACGCTCAGGTCTGATCACGACTTCCCTCAGGTCTTATTTGGGGAAGATCAAAAAAAGCGCAGACCGGTTTGCACCACACTCAGCTCACCAAACCCTGGACACGAAAAACAAGCGAAGTTTCCCCTCAGGGATCGCACCTTGGTTCTGCAGCGCATCCAGAGTATTCTCCATCGATGCCCGCTCGACCTATCCACCTGTTGTTGGGGGGCCGACTGCGGGAGAGATGAACGCAGAGCAGCCAGATGCGCGGCGGGAGGTCTGCGGAGCGCTGCGCTGCTGCAGACTGCTCGTGCGCATTTGGAGACGCATTGAACACTGTTGCGCTGCACGAGGGGGGGACAGCCGTCTGGAGCGCGCACTCAGCCCGACGTGCAGGATTCACTCTTATCCAGTTTTACTCGTCTGCAGAGATATACGAATACGAGGTGCAATTGTGCATTCTAAGTGCATCACAAACGACTTGAGCCTTTTCAAATTCATGAAGTTATTCTAAAATTCTTCATATATCTTTGGTCATTTATTCTAATCAGCCCAGAAGACAATTCTGCATGCAACCTCTGTGCAAAAGCATTTTAATTTCGTTTGAGTGAAGACATATTCAGATATTCAAAAGGTTCCTGTTGTTTCAATATTTCAGAATCTTACGACCTGAAACAACAGGCTTCATTCTCTGCAGCCATCATGAATGTCATTGTATTGGATGTGACGTTTACACAGCTCCAAATCTGCAGCTGTATCATATGTATGCCACCAATTTCATTCCAGTGTCTCTAGAATTTGGAATTTGGGAGAAACTCACCTATAAACAATACAAACCAGTGAAAGTGATAATTTTAGCTGCGGTCTCTTAAGTTTTTCCAGAGCCGTAGGTCTTATGTTTATTAATCAACGAGACTAAATCATGTCCGTTGAAGTTTTACTGTGGGTTGATGATCACTTCTCACTTATTTATCAGTTGACGATGGTCAAACTGCACATTCTCCTGGTGTCGTTATAGATCACAGGGTCCACAATCATTTCCTCCGATGGTCCACTGATCAGAGGTCAAAGCTAAACACCAACATCTCTCTCTCTCTCTCTCTCTCTCTCTCTCTCTCTCTCTCTCTCTCTCTCTCTCTCTCTCTCTCGCTCTCTCTCTCACTCACTCTTCCTATTTGTGCTTGTCTGGACTGTTGATGCTGTAAATTCTTCCTAATAGTGTGTAATGCTGTTGAATATCACTGACATGTTTATAGAGTCTCCATGGCCAGACTCGCTCCTCCCGTCTGCCTGTGTGTGTTTGTGTGTGTGTGTGTGTGACTTTACATTGGCAGCGCTTGCATTTAAACTCCAGGTCCAGTTCCACATATATGGAAACACGCAGCCTTTGATGAGGTTTTGTGTTTGTGAAGATGTAGATTATTTAACAACATTATGAGGGGCAGTATGGCCTAGGGGGCAGAGTGATGGTTCTACAACAAGAAGGTTGCCGGTTGAAATCCCACTCTTCCCCATCTGCATGCCGAAGTGTCCTTGGCAAGACGTTGAACCCCTAAATGGCCCCTCATAAATTTTGAGTGTAATAATTGTAAATCGCTTAGGACAAAAACGTCACCCAAATGACATGTAAAATGAGCTATTGTGTATTGGACAGACGATGGACGGGTTTGAAGTGTTTAACCAACCAACCTTCTTATTCACTTTAGCCCTACTCATAGTATATAAATATATACACACTATCTGTTCAACTTCTGTTGCTGCTCTTTTCAATTCCTCTCGAGGCGTCTCCTAATTAAAAATAATGTCAAGCATTACGTCTCTGGAGCTGCTCGCTTCTTTGACGTGGTCTATAGATTTAAATGAAAAGGCTGCACCCCTGGGAAAACAGGATTCCCTTAACGTACGACTTCCGATCAGAATCACGTCTTCTAATAGCAAAGGCCACCTCTTTGTCATCCACATGTTCATCTGCCATTTCATGGATCAATGAGTACATTAGTTCATCCCGTCAAAGTGATTTAAGAACACACACCCACTCGCAGACACGCACAGCAGCAGAGGATTCATCATGACCAGCGGGTGGGAAATTGAATTAGGTTGAAATGAATGGGATCAATTAGAGCTGGTTTTATTCATCCTCTTCCAAGATCTGATAATCAATAGTCAGTTAAGGGCTTGTCCTTTTTGCTTCATTTATAGAGCAAATAAAGGCTCAACTGAATTTGAATGTACTCAAAGTGCATTAAAATGATTTTGAGTCTGCAGAAAAACACTGAAAACAGATAATATGATTATTTCTGACAGTATAAGCCTGAAGCTAATTCTCCTCCTGTGTGAAGGTGGGATTGAAACCGGCATCTGATGCTTCATGCAGGGGGGGAAGCAAAACAAGTTGAGACTACTTCTTCACTTACTCTGATTTCTTCATCTTTTTAAAAGCTTACTCACGACAGCGCACAGGCCCCTTTTGTTGGAAGGACGGCAAAGTTTCTCGGATAAAGTTTTTGCCTGCAGGGGAAGCACAGTACGACTTCTGCTGCAGAGGGATGCAGGAGCACGATGCTCCTTTTACCTCACAGCTGCCTCAGGATGGTGAATCAGAGACGTTCTATTGTTTCACCTGTTAATAATTCCAACGTAAGCATAAAGAAATAAAGTCTAAGGATGATGATTAATCTCTCTTGGTGCGTTGCATTGTAGCGCAGTCACTTTTCACACAGTAAAATGGACATTTCTTTGGTTTTGCAGATGTCCATTCATGAACAACTGGTGAGCAGCCTTGTCCTTCAGAGTTCCCTGAGTTTCACCAGATGGTGCGGTTGTCATCAAGGTAAGAGGAGTCTCCAGGGAATACAAGCGACAGGCTGTTTGTGCAGCTGCAAAGCAAACAGGCCCCCTCTCCGTCTGTGACATGCAACATGCCCACGATTCCAGGATGAACATCCAGTTGGCAGGGACATCTCTCTGTCTCTGGCCTTTCTCCCTCTTCTCCTCATCCACTATCTCACGCAGCTGCAGTTTGAGAGACTTCTGTCTCCCTGTCACCCGAGTTATGTGTGTGCGTGTGAGAGTCTGTTCCCTGAAATCTAAACTCCCTCTCCTCTCGTCTGGGTCTCGGTGCGTCCGTGGGCGTCGTGCAGCCTTTATTTGTGTCCATGGCTCTTTGGGTTTCCTGAGGTGAGTGTGGCCACCTCAGCTGTTGGAATCCGCGTCGCTCTCATGCTCACCGTGAGGCTGCAGGGTAATTAAAATTGATCTACGTCTGTCTGTCCCCGGAGACGTGCCGAGGCTGAGTCTGTGGCTCCCAGACACACGGCTCATATCTGGTGCAGGAAGCAGAGATCAGCATGAAGAGGGAGAACACCGTCTGAGCAGTGGAGATTTAGTTTGACTAAATGGAGTTAAGACTCCCTGGAGCAGCTGGATATCTGTAGTTTATTCCATAATGATTTTCCTGTCACTTCCTTTTTGCCAAAGACACATAGACTAAACACAAAATAGGTAGTTAATTTATATATATGCAAATGGCAGAATAAAGTTAAGCTATAGAGGCTAGAGTGCATCACAGTGGAAATAAAGGTTTCTTGACCAAATAAGCAGCCATGGCTTAGAATTTCCAGTTCATAAATTGAGCTGTGAAAATGGGGATATTGGGAACAGGGTCAGGGTATATAGATTTGAATTCAAGCCATTTTAACCTTAACCTTTTTAAAATGTCATTTTTGAGAAACAAAAAGGTTAAGGGGGAGTAATAAGCTACTGGAGTGCAAGTTAGGTTCTAACATTTGGGTTAACCCCAGTGACCCTTTGTCAAACTTTTCTTTAAAGTTGAAATCATGTCTAGAGTCTCCATACATATATTCTTGGATATAAATAAAGTCGTGAGCACATTTTTTTCATGTTTATTGCTGAAACCCCTGTAGTCACTTACACACACCCTATGACTCTGCAGTTCATCCTGAGACACGACAGGTTGCAGCAGCAGAAATAACTGCTGAGTTTCCACCCCCCCGTCCAGACTCCATGAGAAGAAACAGACTGTGTCATACACATCCTGAAGCTCTGAGCTCCTCTGCAGGAGCCTCCCCGGCACTGAGCCTTCTGAAGAAATGAGCCTTGATTCCGCTGCAGTGATTCGTCAAGGACGTGTCAGTTATCTGCGTTATCTTTGGCTTATGGAACACTCTAAATGTATGTCCCCTCTACTTGTGCGTTTTCAGAGATCTCACGTTTTGTTTATTTCTACTTGAAGACCACCACTGAGTTTATTTACGTGACTTAATCTGTCTGATCGTTGATGTCAAACTTTTAAAAGAAATGAACGATCATCTTTACATTTCATTCTGCATTTTGCATTAGCAGTGCCATTATCATCAGAAGTCAATGAGGGGAGTTAAACATTGAAATCTCATTTTCTAGATATAAAATGTTAAACACACACACACACACACAAACATATATATGTGCCCCCTTTCCCTCTCTCGGTCACCCTCTGGTGTACCTCTGACAGAGTGGAATGGCCTGCTGCTAAATTGAACCTGTGCTTTCTGCTTTTAAAAACTCATTTCACTTCACACAGAGATGTGCGGCAGAGTGCATCACATTCACATCCCCAAGAAACAAGTGTGGCTGTTTATAGAAGATGAACAAGTGTTAGACTAGGACCAGCCGGTTTATTCATTTACCTGTTTCTTCCTCAGGACTGTTTTACTAACACAGCAGAGGCTTGTTTCAAGTTATTTCTTCATTCTCATTTCCTCATGCACAACTGACGATGAAAAAAGAAACACTGCTCCTCCTCTACAACAGTTTTACACGAATAAGAAGAGAATAGAAGAGCAACGTTAAAACAAAAACAACCAATGCAGGTATTGTAACTGTACTGTAGGGTTCCTTATAACATTTAGGGGACAGCAGCATAGTCTTCTGGACACTAGAAGTGCAGCATGATGATAAACAGGAGGTTGTTAAGATGCAGCCAGTGTTGTACAGTATATTGTAACACATCCGATTTCAGCTTTATCATTTTTCATGTATCTCCGACAAGGATGTTGTGTTTCCACCTCCATCTGCAGCATTACTCAGAAACTACTGGACTGGTTTGGTGGAATGATGAGACACGGTCCGGTGAACACAGGCTCATCAATCGAAGGCTAATAAAACAAAGTCTGGTTCTGCAGAAGCTACTCAGAATTTGGCATCAACAGCAGGAATCCATGGACCTGCTTTGTGTCCACCGTGCAGGCGGCTGCTGGTCTCCTGGTGAAGGGAATGTGTTCTTGGCTCACGTCAGGCCCCTAAGCACCAATCAGTCATGCTTTGAATGCCACAGCCAGCCTGAGTCGTGTTGCCGACCATGTGCATTCATTCATTGCCACTTGTGGCTGCATCCAGCATGACAATGCACAAAGTCACAAACCAAAACCAAAAGCCAGGGTGGCACAAGTTTACACAGAAGTTTGTGACACTTTATTTATATACTCCAATGATCATTTGACATCCTGACCGGCACATACGTTCTGGCATTTAATCCTTAGGAGGATTCATGTCAGTTCCCATAATGCATCTTGATAGTTAATGTCCAAGCCTCCATTTTTACGGGTTTGTGACCAACTCACTTTCTCCACCTTTATTTATAACTTCAGAAGTTGTGTCTGGGTCGTTGTCTTTCCCATTTGCAACCTGTCAGCATTTCTTTGGCACAAGTCACTCCTGTGAAAGCTTCAAATGCTGCCGGTGTTTGGACAAAACAGGAAGTGACATTAGATTTATTGCTCTGGTGGCACAAACCTCTGCCCTGAGTTTTCTCTGTGATTTCATATCTGTGTTGCAGGATCAGTATTGAAGCGACTCAGCATGGCCAGCACTGTGACCACAAGGACGACGCACTCACCCCAACTCAGTGATACACATCAGTCAAACATTCCACCTTTCTAACTCCTTTTTTTTTATTAAAGACTCCTGTTGGCTCTGTTGCAATTCAAGAGTCAATAAAGTTGTTTTCCACAGTGCATTTATAGATTTTAATCAAGGTTCAGGTAGAAATCGGTTGAACAAAGTGCTGAAAGGTAAAAAAACACAAAGAGGAGGAAAATATCACATTACGATGACAGCTGACAGACTGCAATTGATATTGGGGCCAAAATCCTGTTTTTTCATTGCAGCTCAAATCACTGCACCAGATGAGCAGCTCCTGTTTCCCAAACCAAGCTGGTGTGCTTCCTATTCCCCTCTGCTGTTCCTCTGTCGTCCCCCCACCTCCTCTCAAGCACATGCAAATCAGCAGGGCTGGAAGCTTGAGAAGCTCTCATCTGTAATTGTCTGTATGCCTTCCCAGTTTTCCAGCCACTGTGACGAAGATTCAAGGGCAAAACGGATAAAGGGATCTCTTTGGCGTTTTCAAAGCAGGGAAATATCTTCTTAAAGCAATATCAGCAAAGCAGAAAAAGGCCGAAGAAATAACTCGAGCAGTATAAATGTAGAAATCTGTGTAAAAAAATTTACTGCAACTGTTAACACTTGACTGCAACACTACTCTCGACGGTTGTGTCAGCTGACGGGGAGAGGATGTAAAACCGAGGGGAGGAGTAACTGGTGTGAGTGCTGTTGCTAAGGCTACCGCCCGTCCTTCCAGACGCAGCGTAGTGTGTCCATATGTGCCGTTTAAGCATAGTAAGTGTGTTTGTGTGTGTGTGTGTGTGTGTGTGTGTGTGTGCATTTGATTCTCAATTCCACTGAATCAACGTGTAAGCCCGCGTTCGCCCGGGGGGAGCTGTTGGAGAACCAGGTGCTGCCGGGGGTGACTGACCTCCTCCATCAGAGACGGGGACACCAGAGGTAGAGTGGAAAAGCCTTTTGCAGAGGGAAGATTGAAGAACACTTCTGAGCAATGTCCTGGAGCCACTTGACAAACAGACAGCACAAAGAGAGAGAGTGAGACTGAGGTGGAAGTGCAGGAGTCTTTCTATTTCTCTATTGTGCAACTTGTCACCTCCTTCCAGCACAAACTACAATTATTGATTTCTACCACTGCACTCTTCCATCCCTGCTTTAAATCTCACTGTCACTGGACACTCACTCCAATCCCACACCAGGATGATCAATTCCATGCACATCAGAAAGCAGGTGATTCGAACAGTGTTGTCTTTGTGTATTTGCCTCTGATTTGACTCTGTTGATTGGGTGTTAGGAGATGGACCACTAGGTTTGTTGTAGTGAGCAGGAAATAGAGTGGAGGCAAATTAAGCTTGTTCCACTGAGGCAAAGTGATGCTTGAGGCTAAATGCTAATGTCAACACGCAACATGTTTACAATCACTAATATGTATTAATGTCATTAGCATTTTATCATACAGGACAAATTCAACTAGAATAGCATCCAGTGGAGCCGACTCCTTCAAAACTGGAATTAAATCCAGATTTGATAAATCCACTCGGACTTGTTGTAATTTAGGTGGAGAATCTGAAACTGCACACATTTAGTCATTTTCCTCTGCATCGCTTTTGCGGTAGTTTTACATTTTCTAATTTGAAAACACATTCTAATGCCGGAGACAGATGACAACCCTCAGCTAAAGGAGGAAATGAGAATATAAATCAGTTTGTTCTAATGACATGTGACTGTCAGAAGTACATTTTAATTTCCTTTTGCAGAAATGCAATAAGTGGTTTGGCACAAAATGTTGCCACTGCTCTGTGTGTGTGACTGTGTGTGTGACTGGTTCACAACACAAATATCTCTTCAGGCTCTAGTTTGCTGTTGAGATTTCCCTACATACAGACTTTCCACTATCCCTTGTTGAGCAGGATGATGGACTAACAGCTCCTCTGTAATGTGACTCTACTTCTGTTGTTTTTTAGCAAATACAGCTTTCATGCTGTCGCTGCCAAACTGTTGCCAAACGCGGTGAAGTGGAGGCTCATGAAAGCTGCTTTCAAGAAAGTGACAACAGTGCTCGGGTTACATTTGTGGAGAGAGAGAGTGATATAAAGTTTTAGTTTTATGCTTTTTTTTTCTCAACTTTTCCAAACGTCAGGGACACATTAGGTCTGACATTTTCATTAATGCATAATTCTGGTTGAATAATTTCCCTTGATTTCAGCACTAAAACCACCTTCACAGGCTTTTTAGTCTTTAGGCTTTAGGACATATAAAACAGTAAAGGTGCGTTCTTCCATGTAAATGCATCGCACACTCACACAGAGGTTTCAGTGGCTGCTACACACATCACACTGGACTCAGCTTTAATGGCATGAAATGGAAAAAAAACTGAAAGGAATATTTCCATAAATTGTTCTCCCCTGCACTTGAGCTGCTTGAGCAATGTGTGCAAATGCATTTGTCTCCCACGTCAGTCACAGCTCTGTCGTCCATGAAGCTCCCTGAAATGCTGCCACCACATATGTTGATTAAAACAATGGAGAAGCGGATAATGAATCAGACGTGATTTTGGTTCCTGTTAATCTTTTTCCACTTTCTCACATCGTCACTAAAAATCCTTTTGACACATCTCGGCTGCTGTGACTCTTTTCTGCTTTTTGGATCAATCACCATCAAAACCCTGCTTACTGTCAAACTCACAACAATTTGAAAATATTGCATATTTAAGTGCCAGAGCTTCAACAGAGAAATCATTTGTGACGAGATAGAGGTGTCCCGCCCCACCTGCATGGAAAAGGCAATTGGGAAAATGCAATATACTTGACACTCGCTGACATTCATTTGAAGCTCATCTTTGCATTTCACTCTGGGTGAGATTCCTTTAAACCTCACTCAGATCCCCGTGAATGTCGCAGATTTTTATAAATGTGAAACCCAGAGTTGATTATTGATTTTTTTGTGCAGGTTCAAGACAGACGCGTTTTAATGCTGTGTGCGTGACACCAGGACTTTTCTCCAAGGCATAATAAAGAAATACTGAGGTGAAGGTCAGATTACGACCGACAGTTTGGCACCGAAGTCCTAAAAACATTTTCTTCTTTGCCTGGTTACTTGTTATTTAATTACTTTTCCATCTTGTTATAAAATAGAAAAATCTGTATCATACATTTATGTTGGACTGTACCTGTCCTAGATTTGTGGTATGCTCATCACTTATAATATAGTAATAAACCATAACAAATTATAATTTATTTGATACTTATCCTAATAATGTTGGAAACCCAAAGCAAGAAGAAATCAAACCAAATAATTAAAAACTAGACAAGGCAGCTAACTTCAAGTACATTGGCCACATAAGATAAAATATATATAAATATATACATTATAAATACATAAAGGAAAATCAAACATTCCTAACATCTTCCTTCAGAATTGATCATTACATTAAGCCTCTACTTTGATTGTGGATGTGATTGGGATCTGTCTATCAAACACACACACACACACACACACACACACGCACACGCACACGCACACGCACACGCACACGCACGCACACGCACACGCACACACAAACACACACACACACACACACACACACCCTTACTCAGAGCCAGCTCAATCTCTTGTACTAATACCCTGGAAGGCTCATGGTAATTACCCTTATCGACCTCTCGGAGTCAGGGGTTATCAGACAAGGAATCCAATCACCATGCAGATAGAGGTAAGTTGAGCAGGAGTCATGTCTCACGTTTTATTCCCTCATCCTCTTTCCTCAGGTGAAAAAAAAGGAAACAGAGAAATCCAATTATTACCTCAAACTGCATTGATTGTGTCTCCCAGTTGTGTGTTAAGAAAAACCCGAGGGAAAAGGCCGGCAGCATCTAAACCACCAAATAACGTTGTGTTCTGAGGAGGCAGAGGGAAGGACCTGTATGTAACAACACAAAGTGCACAAAGGCTTTGTCCCCCAATCAAACGTCCTCTATTTACCAACGCTTCGCTGGATCCACGGCTTTGATCATCGTTCAACATCTGAACCTGTCGCGCAATTATATCTGCCACATGTGAAGAGGGTGTGCACAACACACCACACGCTTTTATGTTATATTTATACATAACACAAAGCACACACAGGTCTTAGCTGCGGTTCTGTGACATGCAAACATTTACTGGTGGTTCATTAATGCAAAGATAAAAAAGCCTTGCGTCGACCACCCACGTCAAACACACAGAACCCGAGTTGGGATCAGATGCATTCGATATGAAAAGGTTCAACTGCACACGAGCTTCATATCAATAAGTTCGACCACCTGCTATGTATTCATCTGTGTGAGACTGTGGACAAAGAGCAAGAGGCCACGTACAGACTGTAACTAAAATGTTGGAAATAATCCCCAAATATTCTGAATATGAACGTCGCCTTCTTGCGGGTTTGGTGCCAGAGTCTGTGCAGCAGTGATCGGGGGGGTGGACACCTGCTTTGGGACCAAGGTAAGACACAAAGGTCAGTGTGATGAGAACCTAACATGAAGAAAAACATATTGAAATAATGTTATTTGACGTCCAAATCCCATCGGCTAACATGAAGGAGGCAGGTTTTACGACCTATACAGCAATCCCTGGTTTATGGTCAGTCTCTGGCCCATATGTGGTATATGCCTGTGTACTGTGTTGATCTAGGTCAGGTGTATTACTGCTTTATTAGTGCCCCCCCCCCCCATGTACTGGAAAAGGGCCGCCTGCCTCCGATTGCTGCAAATGTTAATAATGCTTTTCTTCACCGGGAGCAATAAAAGACGACTGTGTTCAGAAGACATGGGTCGGCACTGTGGGAATATGGAGCAAGGTGACACACATAACGTTTAAAGTTATGAGTTTCCCTCTTAAGAGGATGAATTGTGCAGCAGAGAGAGGAGTCCTGGGCTGAGTGAACAGAAAAATAAACACACATTTCAGAGGGTGACAGCATACGGCAAACAGGTCATTAAATACTGATCCTCCCTGAAGAAAAGCATCTTTAACCGTTTGACAATCTGTAATCTGTCTGTCAGTTAGATATTGTATTTAATGTACTGTATAGATTTAGACTTGCACTTAACCTGTTCATCATTGAATCAACAGACTTAACTGAAATGTCAAATATTATCAAGGCGACATACAGTAGAACACCGAGGTAATTTATTTATGTAGAAGAAGTAAAATGTTTTTGGGGGTTTATAAATTTAACACAACACAGAGTTTAGATCTGTCTGACCTTGACAGCCATTAATTGGTGTGGGAGAGGAGAGGAGGATTACACAAAGAGGAACAAGAAGGAAGTCCTGGCTTATTCCACAAGTACAAGCGATTCAAAATTATGGGTGTGTGGCGAGGGGGCCAAGTACGTGTGTGTGTGGACAATTGTGTAACTGTATCTCAAATGACACAAGTATCATACCCATGAATTGTTCAAGGAAACTTTTTTGCAAACAAATCACATGAAAAATACTGGCTTCACTTGTCATATGGTTAAACACACATTCGCAAATCTGATTACCCACCATGAGAGAGATTAAGTTACACAACTTTCCACACACAAACAGTAATGCTGCAATATTGGACTCATATCTTGCATCTCACTTTTAGAGAGCTGATACGCAGCATAACAATATTCAACAACATCACATTATAGCAAACATTTCAAGTATGAAGTGCAATGCTGTGGAATTCATGCATTTTTGCAATAACAAAGACAATCTCCTGACTTCATGCTGCTCCGTTGATTCAGCCAGACTTTTTGTTTCCATCTAAACAAAACACACAATTGAGATTCTTACATTTCATCTTGTCTGATTGTCTTCTGCTCTCACTGTGTAATCACTGCAGATGCTCATGTTCAAAAAGTGTAATTCAGAACCCCGGTCAGAGAGCGGGCGCTTTGTGAAGCCGCTGAAATGACCCGAGCAGTGTGATTATAGGTGTAGAAACATGCAAACTATAATTTCTTTGTCACTGTGTTTATCTCTTTGCACGGGCTCAGTGGAAAATAAATAAAACATGATGTTTATTTTTGAATATTCACAGAAGAGCTTTGCAAGAAGAACACAAACATGAGAGAATAACAGGAAAACCAGATCATCTGAATCTTCTATAGCTTCTTAAAGTGTTACATTAATTATACATTGAAGACCTCATTAAGCACAAAGCCTTGTATACTTGTTGTTGGCATAACTTCAGTGGTAATTATGGATCTGCATTTCTTCTGCAGCTGCTGGGAAACATTTCTCAACAGCAACTTTCTTTTATGCACCAGATGTATTTCCTCTAGAAACACATAACATCTTGAGTCACGTTCTTTTTGTGACTTTGCTTTAACAGGTTGATGTTACAGCTCTGTTGTTTTTTTTTTATATATTTGTTAAAAGTAAATGTCGGCCACACATGTTGTTTTTTTTGTTTCAGGACAGAATAACAATCATCAACAGGGGATGTTGGACTACAATAATAAATGCGTCATCGCAAATGTAATGGAAATGATGCTGATGGAATAAAATTGGTGATTAGGACACGACACTGATGTGATTATTGGTCTCAGAGGCCGAACTGGAACATGCAGCAGCAGTTTCACTCCACTCTGCAATTAGCGTCATGTTAATGGACCGGCTTGGAGGACACGACGGGAGTGGGACGAGAGGGGACAAAGGAAAAGTGACTGTGAAAAGACACCAGCTGAGTGAGGTCACACTAAATGTCTACAAAGCTCTTATTTCTTCTGCTTTAAGATTGGAAAAGGACTCTTAATCCCCCGGGAGCTTAGCCAGTGAATGTCACAGCTTTTAGCTACACACACACACACACACATAGACACACACACACACACACACACACACATACACACTGTTCAATACCCCCCATCCTTTTACTTGCTGTTTGTAAAGAAAGGGTAAAATTTCAGTCAGTTTGTAGAAATAGAAAGAGGAAACAGAAAGGTGAATGTGAGAGGATTAAGTAATTAGCTAATAAAAGCTCTGATGCTAATTGTAATGGTACGATAGCTGCCTCCGCCAAGAAGGTTGTGTTTGTCTGTGAGTTAGAGGGAATAAGCAAAAACTACTGGACGGATTATCACAGATAAAGTAAAGATAGAAAGACAAGCTCTTGTATGAGAGACAGAGAACTTGCATTGATGCTCTGCATGGACAGTAAAAACTTTATGGATGACAGGGAAAGCAAGTAGTGCTTCAAACAGCGCACACAGCTACACAATGCGACAACAGAGCAAAACACCAAGTTAGCAGCCTCTCATGTTATAGTGAGAAGTGTAAAAATACATTATTAGAATATGTTGGACAGCCTCAGTCTAGATAATTAATGGGAACCTCGTCTGTGACGTGGGTAGAGAGGACATTTGCCTCGGTGGAGGTGTGGGCTCTCAGAGCGCTGTTCTATTCCAATATGCTCTGATTTCTATTTCCATTTTTCTTCATATTCATTCTTTCACTTCAGCTGCCACATTAGCGGGAGGTGTTACCTCAGTGCGCTGCGCCCGCTGAGCTCACTGAACCACACAGGACCCGGGCGAGTTAAATGGAACACGAGACATTAAGTGTGCAACATAATGGACTTTCACGGATTCAGTAATGTTTCAGCATATTAGGGCAAATGGTTGCTGTTGATAAAGAAGGTACATGAACTGAGACACAGTATGAATCTGGTACTGAAGGATAAAATGTAGAGAGAGAGAGAGAGAGAGAGATTGAGAGAGAGCGAGAGAGAGAGAGAGAGAAGACAGTTCACAGCTTTGTGAAATCCGACTAAATAAATCACCACAGGGAATCTCTAGCAAAGACAACAACCACTTCATAAATATGAAAATGAATTTTCTGTCATTCCCTCATGAGGAATTTACTCCTCCATTTAAACAAACAGGGAAAACAAACAGAGCAGGGCTGTTCATGCCTCTTCTGAATGTTAAGTGATGATCATGATTACCTGGTTGTGCCTCCAGACATCGAGTAGAGATGTTTGAATCACAATGAAAGAAAATTATGAATTTACCGTGTTTGTGGCTATTTCTGCTCTTCATCTTAGAATATGAGCTTCTGTATATTGTATATAGCGCTTTTCTATACACTATAGATTCCCACATTAATGGCAGAGCCTTAAGGGGCAGGTGAAGGTTCATTATCTTGCCCAAGGACACTTGGAGATGGAGCTGGAGATCGAACCTCTGACCTTTCAGATGGTGAATGACTCGTTCTACCTCCTGAGTTTTACAGCACTGAATCTGACAACTGGCTGCGGGGCTTCAACTGAATCCTGACTTTAATACAACACAAACACCCTCCTGTAGATCAGCCGTCATAAAATCATATCCTCCTGATGTTTCTGTACGTGATGAAGGACTGGACATTGTAATTCAATATTTTACCACGTTCCAAATGTGCAAATCCTCTTTTGCTGCTGGATTGTGAAAACAGAATATTTTATTTCAACAGGGTTAAAGGTGTTAAGTAGCACAATGTACTTGGAGTTAACAAATCTTGTGATACCTCATATGATTGAGAATCAAGTGACATTTTACAGCTTTTACATAAGAGCTTCAAATCTTTAATTTCAGTTTATTTGATGCTGCACATTCAAACCCTGAATATTAACGGTTTAAACCTCAGTACTGCAAATTCACAATTGCTCCATGTTAATATTGTCTTGACTTACTTCCTTCTTCCTTATATTTTAATTGGGTGGCAAAATAAATCACCCAGAGCCACGGGGTCACACACAAATATAAACACAAATATTAAACATCCTACAGTATTTCCATGATCACGAATGATTTGCATATCTCGGCTCTTAAAGGTTGCTGGGTTTGTCCAGCGACTGAAGCCGAGGCTCGGGGTTAATAATGCCTTGTTATTGACATTTTTACTCAGCGAGCCATTTTTCTCCTCTCGTCACTCAGGTCTCTCTCTGCGTGTGGCTAATGGCAAAGCGGCATTAGCTCACCATCGTTTTTCGAAGTGCCTTCAATCTCGGTTTGTGTGGCAGGCAGCGCACTGCCACTCTACGGCGCGTCATGTCCGTTGACTCTCACTGCACAATGAATCACAGCCCGTGTGTGAAACATCCACATATCCAGCCTCGGGTGATTGTCGGCATTAAAGTCTAATAGAGAAATATATGAAAGAATATCCATCTTTCATGAATCATGGCAAAAAATGAAACTGAACTTTAGTTGGAGAAAATAACAAGACAAAGCATTGACGGCTCTATGCAGCAGCGTTCTCTCTCAGAACAGACGATCGATAGGTCAGCTGATGGAGAACAGGATGTGGCACCACAAAGATCTCGACCCGTCTGGTCTCGGATTCACCCGGAGCCTCGGATGAGTGATTTAATACCTCGGCCTCGCTCTAGCAGTAACGTCTACCCTCCTGAGCAGCATGAACAACTCTTCACACACACACAGTTGTAAGAGTCAAACCAAAGTGTACTCAATCATATTGTCTGTATTTATTTATTAACTTTCTTTTATCCAACATTTGATCAATACTTGATCCTGTTGATGAAAGCTTCAAACCGTCAGGCTTCTCCATCACTGAACCAGAGGGGATAAAGCCGTCATGGTTTCCAGTTAGATGTTTTCTATAATACTATCAAAACACTACAATTACTCATCTACAATGGGGGTCAAGCGCATCACTCCACCAAGGACAAACAGTTCTACACAATTGTCTAGTAGAAATATAAAAGAAAAAAGGGTTAGGGATAGGGACAGGGTTAGTGGTTTGATAATTTCAATGACTTTTTTTTCAGACAACGAATCAGAATTGAGGCTCAGGCCCAATCCCTTCGACCAGTTAGGTGGAAATCGGTTCCATAATTTTTTCCGTAATCCCACTAACAAGCAAACAAACCAGTAACCAGTCAAGGGTGAAAAGTTTAATCTCGTTGAAGTATTCGAATCACTTTGTCCAGAGCATCTTAGAAAATGTTTTTATATTTGAAGTTATTTTCAGTAAATTCATGAATTTTATAGTTTATTGTTTATTTTGACAAATTTTTATTTATTTGAGTACGTGCTGCACAACATCAGGAGAACACGTCTCCTTCTCACTCAGAAGGCGGCGCAGGTTCTGGTCCAAGCTCTGGTCATCTCACGCCTGGACTTAAATAAAAGGAAAAATAAAAACACATCTAAACACATCTAATGATCTAATAACTCCAGAACTCTTTATCTCTCTGTCTTTATTTAACTTGCATTTCATATGAACCGTTCATCTTATCAGCTTAACACTTCGTTAAGCGCCGATGAAAGTGCAGTTTTGAATTGATTTGAACATTAAGAACATTAAACATGTATAAACTTTAAATAAACAGGCGAGCAGCACTCTGCAGCAGCAGCGACTGGGCCTCATCAACGTGAGCGACTGAAGATGTGAGGGAACAAAGTGAAAGAGATCTGCCTGTGGAGAAAAGAGAGGCCTTCAGAGAAATCAAATCAAAGGTCTGTGAGTCGAGAAGGAGATGAAGCGATACAACAGCAGGAAGGTTTCAATGTTAACGGCTGCGGTTTTTGAAAAAAGATAAATGAGGGTTTGAGCCGACCGCTGGACGCACTTGATCTCTGCTGTTGTGTCGTCTAACATCGTTGTGTCATTACTAATGTGTGTAACTTGAGTCCAACCATTTGAGAAAAACCTCTTAAGGAAATAATGGAATGAATTAGATTGGCTCTGCATCCGGCCGCGTCATCTTTTAACTAAACACAACTGAAGCGCTATTGTTCGAAACGTCAGGAAATCAATATCACCATTAACTTTTACTGGAGATCGTTGTGTTTACTCTGTTTTTGGTTGTGAGACGCAAATATCTCCATTCGCACAGATCAATACTTCATTTCTCATAAATAGACAGAGTGCAGCAGAAACCCTCCGCGCTCCATTCAAACAGGTGTCAAATCAGAACATTTGGTAAGTTTTATATTCATGAGGTTCCAGTCCCACTAAATCACTCTAAATCCTCGGAGCTGCACAATAGTTTAAAGCTTTTCCCTTTAGAAAGTACCCATAATTTTAGATACGCTCTGCAATACAGAGGATGCATTCAGCTGAGCATTACTGACAGTGGACGCAGCATGAGTCAGAAAGTGTCAGGCAGCCACTGAGTTTAATTGGTTTACCCTCTCTGCACAAGTGAAAATGAATCACTGCTGCAGAAAAGTCGAGGGATAAACTTTCTAAAGCCTGTAAAGAAAGTTCAACTTTTCTTTATGAATCAGGGGAGTTCTTTTTATTCCAAATACTTTCTACATAGACAGCAATATTCAGATTTAACCTGATTAATAGTCAGGTTTAGGTTCAGGTTTATGGTCTGAATAAGATCCTGTTAGGTACATTTTCTGATTAACCTCTTTATCGCATTTTGCGACATCAACATGTCCAGAAGTTGCCTGCTTTATATCATAATAAGGTCCATCCATCCATCCACCATCTTCTGCTTCTTTGGTCTCGGGTCGCAGAGGTAGAGATCCAAGTACCACGTCCCTCTCCCCAGGAACACTTTCCAGCTCTACCTGGGGGATCCTGTGTTTTTTTCCCAGGCCAGATGCGATATGAAGTCCTTTCAGCAGGTTCTGGGTCTAGCCCTGGGGTCTCCTCCCGGTTGGGTGTGCCAGGTCAACCTCCAACAGAAGGCGCCCAGAACCTAAAAGGATGCCCGAGCCACTTTCAACTGTCCTTTTTCTACGTGGAGGAGCAGAGGTTCACTGACTCCGAGCTCCCTACAGATGTCTGACCTCCTCACCCTCTCTTCTGTCGAGGCCAGCCGCCCGACAGAGAAAGCAGAGATAGAGAACAAGGTCAATAGCTGGAATATTGCTGTCAATGTAAACACAACCACCGATTGGTACTGTCTTACATTAGATGCTCCAAATTATAGACTCAACAAAATGTATTAAAAAGCTCTGTCTACTAATAAATAGATGGTTTTGTCTTATCTGACAGTCCAGCATCCAGAGCAGTGCCTGTGTGTTCATGCAGAGCCCCACTGTGCTGCTGTAGTGTTCTATCAAAACTTTTCCTTTGTGAGACATAGAGTTATTTCAACTTTTGCTTCCACTCTCGTATCATTCTAATTAATGTCTAATTAAAACTCGTCAAGCACTGCTTCCCCTGCCGGCCCTGATGCACCACTCTCAGATCAATATTCAACTGTAACTTTGGATGTTACAGGTTCACGCTGTAGCCCTGCAGACGGTGGCCTTTCATAAAGTCTTTTTATTAAACGTCAACTGAGCTCGGTGGAAGACTGATGGTGTGTTTTACCCGAGAGGGAGTTTTTGAAAATGTCCTGCGCTCATTAATATATTCAGCTGGTGACATTTCATAGCGGATGCCAGTTACTCCGAAAATACATTCTATTATGAGGCCGACTCCAAAACAATTCCACCGAATCAATCATTGCTCGGTAGAATGGTGAGTTAATGCAAAGGTGGATGGAGGAGAAATCTGCTCTGGTTGTTGTGAAAGAGAGAAATATAAGGGGGAGAGGTTTTGATTTGCTTCCCACTGTTTACTTTCTTTATTCTGAAGCAGTTGACGTTTTATTCTGAAGGACCTGCAGTGAACAGGTGTGAGCTTTGATAATCATCACGCTCTGTTGTAGTTGTTGTTGTTGTTGTGAGTGAGTGATTTCAGACACATTCTCCGAGTCACTGGACACGTCACTGGTTCCAGTGGGGGAGTAGATGGAGTGGATTGATTTGGTTTCACAGCTCAGGACCTTTGCTCTGCCTCCCACCTCCAATCTCCTGCTGGGAAAGTAGCTTCAGTGGAACACGGGTATTAAGGATTCTCCGGAAACGTGTGAAATGAATCGAATGAGGTGAATCCAAACTAAAATCACATACATCTCATCTGTTTTATTTGTCTCCTTATGTATCATCTATATACAGAGTCGTGTGTATATTAGAACAATCACAATATCTAAAATATAAGAATTAAAAAATGACTGTGGCCGAAAGACTTCAAAGTCCTCTATAACTTTATTAAATGTACGTTTGTGTGCTTCATTTTTTAGCAATTTGATATAACCTAAAGTTCTAATACCTACTATAGAATGTGAATCAGATCAAAGTCAGTCATGTCAGTAATTTACATATTTGATTTCATGGCTGTTGTTAATGCCTGTATAACATGACATCTCTGTTATATATACATGTAGCCTAGTACAATACATGTACTAGATTTAAGTCAAGAATGCCTCTATGTGAGTTTTAAATGTCAGCCCCTCCTGTTCTGAAATGTTGACCAATTGGAAACATAATGAAAACTTGGAGTAAATTAGATTTTCTCTCACAAGCATGTTTTTCTCTAGTTGACATTTAGTTTACTACTTTTCTTTCAGTATAAAAGCAGCTGATGTTGCAAAGAAACAGAAGATGGTGGCACTCAGACGTGTCGTCCATCTTTATTTATTGTGCGCGGTTCCAGTATTTTGTTTGTACAGGTGCATCCATCCTTTCTCTCAGATATTTCCAAAAGAGATTATCCTGCCTCATTTTGTCCTTTGCTCCTCTCTCTTCCCGCTCCCTGTTCTCGTTCATCCCCTCAATGATTCGTCAAAATATCGTCTGGGAAAACAGCTTGAGGCGAGATGCGTGTGTATGCCGGCCACACGGGGCGCTGTGGTGCAGGCTCTCAGCATCGCAGTGTTTAAGATCGACCAGGTCCGACCTCTCCACAGCGCAGCCGTGCGTATCGGCTTCATGATGAATTATTACTTTATGGAGACGATGATGAAGAGAGTCTGTCTATACGTGATTGAAGATGGTAAATGAGCTTTTTTCATAATCCATACTGCCCTGAGTCTCGCTGTATTTACATATTTACCGTAATATCCATTAACCTCGACTAGAACCAATGCAACACACAGACACACACACACACACACACAGACACTTATTTTCAGGTTATTAGTATTCCCACTGGGCACACGACATATAGAGGCACATTCAATCCCAGAGCTTATTGTGTTTCAAACATCAGACATTTTTTGTGAATTGAAAAAGGGAGAAACACTGAACTCGGTCACCGTCACAAAACAATCAGCAGAACTGAATATTAACCAAACAAGACATGATACAAGCATGGCCTCAAACATCCACTGAGCTGATTAGTGCTGTCACTTTGTATTTAAAAACACAAAGAGGTAGAGAAATGTCAAGTGGTCACCTTCATCTGAATTTTGCAGGGGGGGTATTATAATATTTAAAAATGAAATACGCACCATGACAAATTTGTTCAAACTTGATTTTTATAAAGAATGACAGCCTCAGTGCTGATCTATGACAATGACATCAGCTGGAAGGCCATTTAGAGCCAGACATCCGCCGAGGCTAGATCCAGATTGGTTATTTGGATCTGCACAGAACTCTACACACACTCGTAACTATCAGTCTCCTACACACACACTTGATATTCTTTTTCCATCTAGATCCATGAATTATTCTCTGTGAAATCAGTGTTCGAGAAAGTGAATTCCCGCATCGCCCCAATAATCTGGATCCACATCAAAATTGAATGAGTTCTTCCCTGAGTTCTACCACAGCCATACACCAAATTCTGTGGTAATCCAGTAGTTTTTGCAGTAATCATGTGAGTGACTCGCGGTGAAAGAAGTGCACAGACGGCTCTAGAATCTCCTGCTGCACAACGTTGTGACTCATCAACCCAGACCTGGCGGCTAAAATTAGATCGGCCACACTTTCCCATTGAGAACAAAACACCTCTCGTCTTCGCCTCCTGATGAAGTTAATAACGAAATCCAATTTGACTTAACCACGTTAGCGCAGCCTTGCCCCACAACCCCGCTAACGCACAAGAGGAGGGATTTGTCATAATGACGGCCGCATTATTGTGATAATTGAATGGAGCTTTGAGTGTGTTAATAAGCCAGCTGGAGGGGGAGGGTGTTTGGAGGTTAATGTAATGATAGAAAATTCTGTTATGGTGCAAATGTTGTAAATTCAAATGCAGTTTTTTTCCATAACTCACCCATTGGACCCATTTAAAACGTGTTATCACTTAATTCAATGTACTGCAGGTAACCTGTTGCATTATTCATTATTCATATAGCCTCATAAAAACTGCCTTTCTATTCCCTCTATGGGATCTTTACTTTGGATCTTGTTGGAGAAAAGCACTACATGGCTTCTGGTGCTTTCATGGCAGAGGCTGCATTATATAGAATGAAAACATGCTGAGACGTTTTGCATCAAAGTTTCCTTTTCTCACTGAATGGGGTGCATTTAAAATTAAAGATCCCACCACCAGAGGAAACTGATATCCTCGTGTTCACTGAACTGAAAAACACCACAGGCTCAATTACGACGTCTAAAATTAAATAAAAATTAGGGCGTTAGGGATTGTGATGGGAGATTTTATATTCAGTTAAGTTTCATGCAAGGAATGACAGTTATAAGATTGAAATATTATTCTGATGTGTTCCTGTGTGTTTAAGACTGAAAACATGTGAGGGTCAGCTTGGCAGACTCAGATGTGTATTCGTTGGAGATACCTCTGTGCCTCTGTTGAGACAAGAGGTGACCAAATGTAAGTCTGAAGACAACACACAGAGAGCTGATTGGATAAACATTCTACCTCTCTGAAAGGAGGGGCTTATTTAGTATAAATCAAATGTGATTACATTGTTCTGGGCCATTGACCCCAAGTCAGACAAATTGACATGGGTGCTCTGGTCCCTGGCCGCAGCCAGGTAGATTTGAATGAACCAGAATTGATAATTGTTTGCTGTGAAATGTAATTAAATGTTCCATTACAGGATCGGGTAGGGTTGTTTCTCCGCTGCTCAGGGAACAAAGTTAGAGAAGTTTTTGTTTATCTTACAGCCAAACAGGAGCAGAGTGTGTTTAAACCAAAGGACGCTTCCACCTTCACTATCTCTATCTGTAACATTGTCCATGGTTTATTGGTGATCAACTATTTTTACTTTAGAACTGACAGAACATACCCAACTGATAATAGAAAAATAAAGCAGCAAGACACCGTAGCAATAATAACTTTTATTCATTTTTTAGTTATTTTTGGTTCTTGTTTTGGTTCTTTTAATTGCCGTCAGTCCAATTTCTTTCAGGATAAATAAAGTTGTATTATATTGTAATTACGAGGCACACATTCTAATGCAAAGTGCAAATAACCGAGGACTGAAAATGAAAAACAAAATCCAGACACCCGTCTCCACTGATATCCTGATATTCAGTGTGGGAGGGGAACATGGTACATAGTGAGAGTTGATGAGTTTCATTCACACATCCCTGACGGGTACATGACTTTAATTTCTTTCTTAAAGGCCATGTCGATATCCAGGTTGAGGATCCAAGTACATGCGTAACATGCCAAAGCCATGAATAGTCACAGACTTTGAGCTCTGCTTGAGTCTTGATGAGTAGGTGGGCGTCGCAAACAAGAATCAGGGCCTAATGAACAAAACGTTGTGTGCAACCAACACAAAATTCAAATTTTGTCAACGCAATATGTGGCAACGCACCCGCTGCCGTGAAAAACCTGATACCCAGTTGTCCCTAACAGATCTGACTTTCCTCTGGCGACCGAGGCCATTTGAAATCCCACCACCTCTCTGTGTGGTGCAAGCCTGCATACGTCTGTGTGCATGTGTCAGTGTGTGTGTGTGTGTGTGTGTGTGTGTGTGTGTGTGTGTGTGTGTGTGTGAGAAAAAGGCACATGCAGAGTCAGACCTCTATTACTTCGGTGTAGCGCCTGCAATTTCGCAGCCATCCAACCAATCAGCCTGTGATTGCTGAAGGAGGCCCTGGGTACACTGTGTGCCGACCCCCTGGTGCCGAACACAGCAGGCTGATCTTCACCAGCCTCACAGCCTGAACTGGTTTTCACTCTCTTGACATCTCGTGCTCTCTCTTACTAACGTGGCTAAGTTTTAGCACAAGAATGGGTTCATTCCCCTCTGAGGGAAGCACCTGGAGAGTGCTATGCTTTGAAAGTAAAGTAACTAATGTTAAGGCTGTTTGCCTGCTCAGCACTACAAGGTGTACAAGATGCATTAGGAACAATGTCTTGTGTAACATATTTTATGAATGACCAGAAAATACAATGTACATTTAGTTGACTGTGGATATAGAGCCACTTTCGAGGCAATACATGCATATATTGCCTTGGAAGAAAAGCAGAAAACAACTGTCAAGTACTGTGTCGTTGTGGAAGAAGCAGCTGAAAGGTTACTCACCAGTAACGTCAGTGCTGCCGTCCTGTTGCACCGCTGCCAGGACACTGATGCTGACCTTTATCTCCTGTTCGACACAGAAAATCTCTTCCCTCTGCAACATCCTCAACCTCCAGTGAATCACGTCCACACCTCTCAAAGCTCTTATCCCTGCTCTGTCGTAGAGTGGCACTTCAGAGTACATGTCTGCGCCAGGGACCAACCGTCACCTTAAAGCCAATCGAACTTCCCCAAAGTGCACTCATGGATATCAGTCCTCCAATTTCTTCTCATCCCGATCCATCCTTTGTTCCTAGATATTATAAAAAAAAACGTTCTTACAATATTAAAGAAAGTGACAATCAAATTCCCGCATGTGGCCCTTTGTGCAAACTTTATCGTTGAAATCTGTGGAGCAGTTTATTCATAATACTTCTGGCAAACAAACATCAGCAGAGGTAACGAGGGAACCTAGAACTTATCTATGACATGCAGCAAAGTGTCGGGTCAGAACCGAACCTGCAGGATGACTCAATCCTCCGTCTGTCATGGCCGAGTCGTGAACAAGCCGACAGCTGATTCTGATTTGTTCTCAACCCTTCTACCTCAGCGCGTGATGAGGCTGAACCTGGAATTCAAACTGCACTTACTGACCTGGAATAAGAGCTGTCCCCTCGGAAATATTTTCATTTTAGTCTGAATTAAAGCACAATTTCATCTTATTTCTTTGTGAGGCACCTACAGCTTTTTACAGTTTGATGATCTTGATGCTTTTTCTCACTTCAGTAACAATGTTCACCAACAGGTTTTGATGTGCACTTTTCATCTCTGTTTCAACCTCTGGAAAACATGACATTTTGGAGAAGCTATTATTAGTTTATAATGCTGCGGGTTAAATTAAAATTCATCATAGCCTGAAGTGTCATTGCTGGATTCACAATGAAAGCAAAGTCACAAAACTGTCTTCTTCTCTTCCTCTGTCCAGAGCATCACAGTGTATCTGACAGGACTTCAATTTAAAGCTCTGCCCCGTGTTAACTGATGTCAAGTGTTACATCAGATGACAAGTCCCGTCCCCCGTCTATCAAATCCTGTGTCTCCGAGATCCCTCCTCACTGGGGCAGGAACATATTAATCAACCACATCTCAGCACGCACTGAAAGAGAGGAAGTTATTCACAGTAATGAAATATATGAGTGGCGGCACACGTTGCATATGCATTCGATATTCAATATGTGCATGAAGCCATTATACAGTGTGATACAGCTGCAGTAACAGGAACAGGAGGGTTAACTGAAGGGAAATGACATCCATGAAATTGATTGTGAGCATGACAGCAACATAGCAATGATTTCTCTCTCTCTCTCTCTCTCTCTCTCTCTCTCTCTCTCTCTCGTGTGTGTGTGTGTGTGTGTGTGTGTGTGTGTGTGTGTGTGTGTGTGCGAGACACAGGCCATCTGCAATGACCAGCTAGTGTTAAAAACAGTAGATGGAGAGACATTCCCTGCCAGACACATTAGAGTTGAACACAGCTTCTCAGCCATAAGCCAGTCCTCAGCCAGTCATCATCAATCTGTCTGACAAACAGACCGTGAGCAGCTTCACATCATTTTTCACATTTGAGACACGACTCACAAGCATTTCATTCCCAGTTGTGACGGAAATTCTTCAATCTATTTTGGTCTTTTTTATTTTATTCTTTTTTACTCGAATTTTTTATTTTCGGGCCGCGCTAATCCAGGATGACGGTTAATCAGAGGAATCTTGTGAGTGTCACAGTTAATGTCTGAACAACTTTCTGCTTGTTCCTCTAAGAGAATTATCTGCATTCACGTTTTCTCTGAATGTGCAGCTCTCTTCACTGCTAGTTGCATGTTTTCATATAAATTTGGAAGGCATCTCTGAACCCATAGGATTTTCACTGTAAATAACACTGCAGTGTTTACTTGTCGTATTATGTTTGGTAGTGTGGGTTTTCCTTCACAACACACAGTGGTCCCCACAAAGAGCAATCAGTTCTCAGCCCTGCATGGATGGTTGAGCTTGCAAAATGATACACACACTATACACACAGGCTCCAGTTTCATTAACTTTGACATGAACAAACTCAATGTGCACGACACAGAAGAGTTTAAACGACCACAGTGTAAATCCTATCGATTCTTATCTAAGTATAATGATAATCCTCAATGACATTTAGTGTATCTTTGGAAATAGCTGAGTTTTAGCTGTTTTTCATTTTAAATGTTCTATTCATCAAAGGATTCAAATAAAGTTACTGAGTAGATGAATAAAACTGTTCTGGCAAGTTGGAAGAAGAAGATTTATTACAGAGTGTGTTAATCAATCTGTTTCCACTGCTCTTTTAAAAGTCAGTCATTTATTTATTCCGCAGAGCGTATTTGGCAGGTTCAGTAACATCGAGGTCTGTTGCCAGTAAACCGTGCACAACTTAGTTTTCACTCATTAGACCGTATCAAGCACACAACCTGAAAAGGTCTGTGCAGCCTGATAACGAATGCTAAGCAGGTAAGTATCGACTTAAAGAAAAACTCGAATGATCTGCTCCGATGCTTCAAGTGAGGACAAAACCATCGCTGGTGCAAATCTCCTCCTCCTGTGTGGACGCCTTTTTAAAAACACATCATGTAAAACATCCACATTTACAGCTCAGGCTTCTAAATCACTACTAACCCTTGTTTGAGATGCCATTCATGTCCCTTCCAGACTATTTGTGTTGTGGCGTTTTTTTTCCAGAAACAGATTTTTTTCTCCACTCGACACACTGCAGTTGGTTGAGCCTGGAAGGGTGAGTGTGATGAGAAGAAGGGGACAGAGCTGTAATCATAGACGCTCTAATTGGTGCTTTAGGCCTCGTCTTCACTGGCGTACGCAGCTGAGACACAAATAGATGCTCTGCTCATGCTTCCACACACACACAAACACACACACACACACACACACACACACACACATGCATGTATTATCTGTTCATTCTATTTGTTGGAATAACCATGAGGCGTAGTCAGCTGCACCAACCTGCTGGAGGAGTGATACTTAATAAGGTTGTTAATGACAACGCTGCTTGTGGGGAAACCTCTGAGCAACCTGCCACACATAATGGTCTTACTGGTATTGATCCTGCAGGTGCTGCTGTGCTTCAGGTTCGACCTTTGGAGAGTTTGAAGAGGAGGGAGACATCAGCATTGAGCCACCTTAATCCTGTTAAGGCTGCTCAACTGTTCAACTCCCACATTCGAGGGGCAACACGGTGACAGCAAGACGGAACATGACAAATTGGATGCAGAGTTCTGAGGACGAGTGTGTGTGTGGGGGGGGATTGTGGTGCTGAATGGAGGAAGCCGTGAATGAAGAGATATTTTTAAAAGACTCATTACAGAAGGAGGGGAGAAGAGGAAGAGCTGGAAATGGAAGATGTGTTAAAAAGACACGGAAAAGTGAGAATGTTCCAACATTTCTGCAAACATAGTCTTTGTGTTACTATACGATCAAATTAAACTCACGACAAAAACAAAGAGCTATGATCTGCATGAAAGTGTTAATAAACATTTTACACTTTTGTGATTTCAACACCTTTTACATATTGTGTAAAAACATACTGCGATCAGGCTGAAATGGAGGCTGCTGCTAATTATCTGTCAGACGTGTTGGTCACCAGGACAACACACACAAACACACACAGACACACACACAGACACATACTCTATTATGGTTAACTTTAAGATTTGTATTATTAGACTAACATCTTAACGTTAGCTATAACTCAGCATCCTGAATCTGACAATGAGGGTGTTTTGATGCATTTGTACAAAGCAGTCATTTTAACTTTAAATGACACTTTTAATGAACTGTTTAATGAATCAATTAAACGTGTTTTTATATGTTAACCTCTTGCGTCCTTTCCATTACCAACCAAAACCAACGTTATCATGACCATGACCAATTCTTGCCTAACTCTAACCTTTACAACCACAATTCACATCTCATCTTTAACCTTAACCAGGAGATTAGAAATGAAGTTGTGCCTCATTAAGACAAGACTTTGTTCCCAATGAGGTCCTGACAAGATCAGTATATATGCGGGAAAAAATCTTAAAGTGGTGACATGACACACAAACACACACACACACACTTCACACATCTTGCCTATCTTCTCTCCTCACACATTGTTCTCCCTCAGTCGTCTCCTTACTTCCATGTATTCATGCATCCTTTTGTTCCACATTCAGCAGCTCCTATTCGTCACCTCCGCTCCAGCCTGAATGAAGCATGTAATTAAAATCCAAGCCTGCTCTTCTCTCCTCTCCGCTGTCGCCCTTAAAACATGTTTCTATCTTTACATGATCTTGACGCCTCTTCACTCACCTGAACCTGACAACGGTCTGAGCACACGCTGCTGCTATCATGAGGAGTTTGACTACAGAAATACATTATTTACTTTGAAGAATTATCCATCAAGGAGAATAAGGAGGATTCCTTAAGTGAAATGATGTATGAAGACAAATATTAAAACACAAACATGATTTTTTTTTGCTCCATTTGCTTTATTTATTTCCTAAACCCACCGAGCAGGCAACCAACTCAATTATTCTGTCATGCATCATCAGGTGGTGGTAACTGTTGTGTGTGTGTTTGACTTTACGTGTGTGATTTATTCCGTTTGGGCTCACCGTACCACCAGGATAATGACTCGTCTCCTGAGGAGCATCTTGGGAATGCATTAAGATAGATCCATCAACAATATTCATGCCGCTACGAGGCGACGGAGCAGAGTTCTTAACAGTGTCATAATGTTGCCCAACATTCCCCTGAGTAGCATTTTAACTTATCGTGCCCTCTCTCCGTGTCAACACAGCGAGGGCAACTTACTCCCCCGCTTCAATTTAATTACAACTCAGTGTGCTGGGGATTATGCAAAGTAAACCGGGTAACAGTGACACACGGGGGTCGGCTCCTGAGGTCTCTTTGCAATAGTTTTCACAGATTGTTATTCATCATCATGGTTTGTAAAAGATTAAGGCCAATCAGAGGAATCTTTTTCGTCTAAGCAATTATCAGGGGTGACACTTTAGGGATTTGACTCTTTGCTACAAAAACGTTTATTTACAGATTCAATTATTACAAACCGACAATCTCAAGTTTAATATTTTCTTAATGTGCTGCCGATACTTTCTGTCAACAAGAATTGGGCTGACTAGAGGATATATCTACTAAATCTGTCAATGCAATTGGACATGGTTATAAACTGTTGATATTTTTATGAATCTACATTATCTCAGCTACACATTAGTGGCAGTTGCAGGTTTGTAGCCTGACTTGTTGCTAACAGCAGCTGGATGAATCCCACCCTGATATCAAACCCCTAGAAGCAAAGATTAACAGCATGTCTTACATATGAACAAAGAAGGATGTGCGTTTGTAAGTGTTTTTCAACAGCAGCTGTAGACAATGAATTTGATTTACACACTGTTCACTTTAATACTCATGTGGCTTTGTTTGTTTTCAGTGGGTCACAGTGACGTTTATGTCTGTTCCTGAAGGTGAGTGTCTGTAGTTGTGTTAATATTGATGATAATCCGGTGAAAACATAATACAGAATGTTCCAAATTGGCCTTTTTGACCATGAAGGCTGTTGTATGCACACAAGCACATGTATTATGCATGTATTGCACACCTACTGTATTTGTGCATGTGTGTGAGTGTGTGTTTGAGTGTTGCCGCCTGCATAAGCAGCAGTATTAGCATTGATTACTCTTATATCTCTGCAGGTAATTGCCATTTTTCTCCCTCTACCCACGAGACCTAGTGTTGGTATGTTAATAAACTCTGTCAGTGGAGGCTGCACAGTGAACGCAGCGCCTGTGTTTTGCATTTTGAACACATTCCAGGTCTGAGACTAAAAATAAAGGCAATGTCGTATTTTCAACTCAAATTTCAGCTTCAGCCAGTCCCTTTATTACCGCAATTATCTAATTTTTCTTTTGGAGAATGAGATCAGGCAAGATACTTAAATTATTAAACAATCTGCTGTGTCCTGAATACACCGAAGGAAGTCACTAGCTTTGTGCCAATTGTATAATGTTTAAAAAAAAAATGCCTTGTCAGTTTTTCTTTCATGTCTAGACTCAAACAAAATATCTTTAAAATACTTCAATAGGAAGAGATATCCTGCACAGTATATTTTCTCCAAGCTGCTTTTGTTGCATATGCCTCTATATACGTCTCCTTCTTTTGTTCTTTCCCCAGCATCACCATAGCCTCCTCTGCGTCTCTACTCCGTTCTGGAGAGGACCCATCACTAAAGTCCCCCGAGCTGTGTGCCTGAGCGTCTGGATTGTAACTCTCAGTCATCATAATACGTCTGCTCCCATTCTGTTTGCTGTGTGTCTTTCCACTGTCAACACTGCACATCACCCTCTCTCTCTGTGTCTCACTACAAGTGGTGCAGCAGCAGCAGCAGGGGGGGAACTGGCATGGAAAGAACATGAGCTTCAACTCACATCTTAATATTCACTTGTTATTTGTCGTATTTTCACAGTTGTAACTTGTCCCACTGTTGTTACATGAGGAGTCAGTGTGTCTCTACATGTTAATTTATAGTTTATTGGAGGCAGAACAAAAAATTTGACTTTAAAAAACATGGCAGACATATTTCCTGCAAACAGAGACATGACCCTTTGCTGTTATACACCTGGAAACACAGAAATATGGACAGAAATTGTGATTTTATACGTTTATCTCTTTCAATTGATTATTTGGACTTATTATGTTAATCAAAGCCACAAATTCCCTCAAAAAAATCTGATATATAATCGTTTTTAATGCAAAATCTAAAATGGCTTACATCTGACTGAATCTTGAAAAACAAACTTGATAAACAACATTAAACTGTGGAGAAAATGAAAAGTTCACCAGTGACTTTATTAAATAGACTGATGTGATGCTTCAGAGGGAAATGTATTAACTTCTACATGACATTGAGGTCAAATGACCGAGTGGCAATTTGTTGTGTCCAAAACAAACAAACAAACAGGATCAAATGTATTTACTCTAAGAGTCTAATAACACACGAAGCCGGTAGAAAGGAACAATTAACATTTATAATAGTATTTAATTGGGAAAAAAGTTTGAAGTTATAAATGTGCAATTTGATCTTTGAGATCTATCTCCATTCATTTGAATAGGTGCTCAATGTGAGTGCGCTTTACCGCTGATACTTACGGTAAATATTAGTCGTCTAGTATCATGCCTGTCAATTATTAGCACAAACTATGGCTTCTGTTTTTATTATAACACGCAAATTTGAAAGATTGAAGATTAATGACAATGTCAAAAATATTTCAATGCACATACAACCATCACATACATGTTAAATATGTGTTTAAAAACCACTAACGGGATGACGTGTGTGTTGTGGGTCCTTCGGACTTCCGGGTGTGTGTAAACAGGCAGCGGACTGAGTCGCCTCTGAAACAAAAATGTGAGTTTTCCTCTCTGAGTGAAAATGTCTCCAAATATGTTTCACACTAATTTACCCAACATGGCGCTGGTGCTAACAGTGGTTCCTCTTCCATCCTCAGGTCTAAAGTCACGTTTAAAATCACCCTGACGTCGGACCCGCGGCTGCCGTACAAAGTGTGAGTGAATCACTGACAGCTCGAGAACCACCTTCTGTCTGTTACCTCTTTAAATCCTCCAGTTCCATGTTACTGCTAAACAACATGTCTGCTTGTTGCTAATGTGGAAGCTAACGTGCTAATCAACGAGAAGTACGTGCACTGTGGTGGTCAATGGGAGAACAGCTGTTTCCATTGATTGTTTACTTCCCCTCTTGTTTAGATGTTTTCTATTAAGATGACACGTGCTCATAATGGTGTCACTAATGGAATGAATGGACGTGTGACCCTACACGTGGTGTTCACAGGTTGTCATAGATGTGTGTGTAATGGATCTTCAACTCATGCATGTGTGTGGTGCTGAATTGGATTTGGAATCAGCAGAAAGAAGCTGAGCAACAATAAATATACTCCTAATGTGGCAGAATGGAATAATAATGTAAATTCATATTCAAACTCATCAAACCAGTCAGTTGCCATCTGTCATTCTTCAGGTGTTTCCTTAAAAATTCTGGTCAAACAACCCATTTTTTCATTTGGACCATTAACTGTCAAATAAAATACATTTTTAATCCCCTGATTCTATCCCTGTCGCCCACATTGAAGGGATAGTTCACCTGAAAATGAAACTTCGATCATTCTCTACTCGCCACTAGAGGTGGAGGTTGAAGTGTGGCCTAGGGGATGGAGCGGGTGCAACAAGAAGGTTGCCAGTTCGAATCCCACTCTATCCATCTGCATACCTAAGTGTCCTTGGCAAGATACTGAACCCCTAAATGGCCCCTCATTAATGTTGAGTGTACTAAAAATGTAAGTCGCTTTGGACAAAAGCGTCAGCTAAATGACATGTAATGTAATAGTGTAATGTAATGTTTGAGTCCGCTAAACACTTTTAGGGCTGAACAGTGTTGCAGCCAAATCCAATACACTTAAAGTCACTGGGCGACAACCTCTTCAAACGTAAAAGAAAACTACAGAATAAACTAAATGCTTCCCTACCAGAGACATTCATGCTAAAAACACAATTGTGTGGGTCAAATTTGAATGTCTGGGCGTACGGACACTGGACAATAGATCCCCAGTTACTTCAATTATATTGGATGCAAAAATATTTACCCACATAAACCCACTCCTCCATCAGCATAGTGGTAAATAAATAAAGAGTGAATATTCTTTTTTCTGTGAACTATCCCTTTAAGTAATACAATTCACTATATATACTGTTGTTGAAGAAGCTTTGATTCGTCTGCTACTGTTTTCCATTGAGTGTCTTTAAGCTTTTTTAAATGACATTATTAGGCAGATTTGCAATCAATCAATCAATCATTCAATAAAATTCTGTTTGTATTGCCCAAATTCACAAATTGTAATTTATCTCACACAAGGTGCCACATCCTCTGTCGTTAATCCTCAACAAGAGTGAGGAAAAACTACCAAATCCAACCTATTAACTGGAGAGAACACATAGAAACCAAAGAGAAAGACACATGTGAGGATCCCTCTCCCAGGACAGACAGATGTGCAGTAGATATCACGTGTAACTGAGAACATCATCAGAAAAACTGTATTTATAACATTGATTAAAAGAAACAGTTTGTGTGTCAATGTTTAAAGTTTTTGAATATAATAAATTGTCTGATAGAGATGAAGGGAGCAGCAATGACCCATGAAATGAGGAGTTGTTGTCAGTAATGGTCGAGGATGAGTGAGTAGTCGTATTGTATGATCAGCTGTCACCAGAGCAGCGTGTCCCAAACCAACAAAACCATAGAAGAGGTAGATTTTCACAGTAATATACACGTCAGACCATTCAAATCCAATTTCCCAACGTAGCTTCAGTTTGAATTTTGATCCGTGCAACTGCAAAATAAAGCAGCTGAAAGGGATCAGTGGAGGTCAAATGAGTCTGTGCTGCTGCTAATGTCTCAGCACAAATAAAGGGATGATGATGAGAGTAAATGAGGCAACGTTTTAAATCTGCCATAGAAATGAACTCTAGCTCCCTGTCTGTCTGTTCAGATAAAGAAGTCCCCCCCCCCCCCCCCCGCTCTCAGGTGAAACAGTGGGATGGTTTCTGTTAACACTCACACAGATAAAGCTGCAGCTCATCTTCGGCTCCTCTCTCAGCTTCTTGCTGTTCTGACTGTGTCCATTGATTTTTCTGCCCTCCACCACCTCGGCTCCCTCCACGTTGCCTTATTTAGGGATTTCATATCACTTGGCTTGTTTTTTTTTATCGCACATCTCAGCAAGATATATCTCTTGTCTTGGTTTTTGTTTTTTGCTGTTGTTATTGTTGCCCTCTGGGTTCTTTGCTCCCAGCTGAAAACTGTCCTGCACAAGTCACTGGAGAAGCAACCGACTGAAAGAGATAAGTTGTAGTTGTGAATCTCTCGAACGGAAAGCAAAGCAGCTGTTTGTCGATCAAAGATATGATATTTAAATAAAGATGTCCTTCTTTAAAAAAAGTGAAAAATCAAAACAGGCTGAATTTTAATGGTGTTGTAAAAATTCTGATTTTTGTTTTTATTACAGACTGAGTGTTCCAGACAGCACGCCATTCACTGCAGTTTTGAAGTTTGCAGCTGAGGAGGTATGTTTTATTTTTTGTTCTTCATATATAATGTAATAACCAAGTATAACTCTTCCAGCTCTTTAATACTGAGATCTCATGGGAATTTAGGCTCAACATATCGCAGATGAATATGGATGTACATATGGTCGAGGCTGTGTGTAAACATGTTTGAGTTCATCTGTAGTGTCACCGTCGCACAGCTTTGTTCCTCAGAGTGCGTTTTTTGTTGTAGCCATCTGCTCAATACATATGTTGGTCACACTTATTTTATTTATTTATTTATGATTCCCTGCATATACAAATATTAATAATTAACATCAGAATAATATCTTCACAGTAAGATAAGCAAGCAAATAAGTTGTTACTAAGCCAATTTAAGGGATTTTTCATCAAGGATGTTTTATATATTTTATGATGACACATAAATATAAACCAATAAATCATTTTCTCTTTTGTTTTGGTGTCAACTGTTAAATGATGATACCCAGTATTTATCAGGTTCTAATCTCAGTCTGACCTACACAGCTTGATAATTGTGTAGATTTGGTTGTCAGCAATTACACACAACCTTTTCTAAACTGAAATTCAGTCCTAGAGCTGTGAGTGGTTCAGACACAGGAAGTCTTCCAGACAGGTTTTCACTCTTCTTTCTCAACTGGCATGTATTTCAATCAATGCAGTTGTCTGTGCAGGTCGAGTAATGTCCCAAATGTATCATACTTTAACCCACAGACCCTTTTTAGGATCTGTTTGCTTCCATTTTACCAACATGAACACATCAGCATCACTGTGGCTGATGCTGCTGACGCTGATGTGCTGCTGTTATAATGTGCAGACAGGGTGCTGACGAGCTGCTGTTGAAAAGCAGGACACTGATGAGGCATCACTTTCACATTATGTATCTGGCCTTGTGTGGTCTAATGATGGAGGCTCCATTAACCCAATAGATCATCTGTATCTTTCTAATCAACGCACTGGTTTGAAGCTTTTCTCTGTCAGAACCTCACTCCACAGAGAGGTTTGTAATGTTAAATGTGATTTAGCCTTTTATTCAACAGGTGTTTATCTTAATCCCAAGTTGATCGATATAAGAGCCTGATTGATTTAGAGCTTAACCAATGAGAAAGTCAGATATGAGCCTTTCACAGACAAAACGGTATCAGATTAAACCATGCAGAAAAGATGTACATTTATGTTATTAAAAATATATATATTTATTTTTTTATTTTAAGTTCTGTGTATTTGTTAAATAAATCCTATGATTAAACTGTAAAAAAATTGTCATAAGGTTTTGGTAACGACATCTTAAGAAGCATTAACATTAGTATTCATTAGTCATATATATACAACATAATTATATTAGTAATGCATCAATATCTGTCTGGCACTAGTCATTATAACAGAAACAGAGAAAACTTATAGATTTACAAATAACAGAAACTTTATCACCTGAATGACGTAACAAAAAAATGTAAATGATTTATATTCAGAAATCAGCAGCTCAGGATTCTGAACACTATACTGATTCTTTTTTACCTAAACCATTTCCAAACCATCTTTAATCCACTGGTTTTATGTGACATCAAACGAAGCTGTTTCCACACGTGTTCCTGTTTGATCCAGTGTGTTTCTCCTGTGTGCTGCTCTGCTACCTGGCAGCAGTCTGCTAACCCTTCTCCCTGGCGACAGACTGATCCCTCCATCTTTCCTTTTTTTGTCAACAAATCCCAGCAGCCCACATTCCCCTCACATGGTCACTGAAGTAGGATGTATTGTGACCAGGCTGAGTGATTTTCTTCCAGAATTTCAAGCGTGGCTATCTTTCCCTCAGGCTGTCTCCCTTCTTCCTCCATATATATATATATATATATATACACATATATGTGTGTGTGTGTGTCTGACAAGCGTTAAAGTTGGCAGACAAAAGATTCAAAACAAAACACACTACACAGTAGTTTCTTTTCCCTTTCTTCAGAGATTTTTTTTCCTGAAGTCTTCATAACAGCAGCTCCTGTTTTTTTGAAGCTGTCACCAAACAAAGTCTGTGTGTCTCTCTTCTCTGACTCAGTGGATGAAGCTTCTCGCCTTGATGATTTATTCACACCTTGGTTCAGCTCAAGAGAAGTTGGGTTGCAAAGTGTTGCAAAGTGTTTTGAGTGCTCCTGAAATTCACGAAATTGTCAAAGAGTAGCTTCTGTTTCTTAAGTCGAGTTTGATCATTGATCATCATTTGATTCTTTTTTTCCCCTTCACAGTTCAAAGTGCCATCAGCAACCAGTGCAATAATAACAAATGGTGAGTCAATGCTTTTTTTAAAGGTGTCTTTGGCAAACTAACTGCAAAGGTGAGACATTTGCTAGACGTGTCTTACACCAGAGACAGACCCTCATTCTCCAGACAGGGATGTTTATACCCAGATAAGATTTAAAACCTCAGCGCCGAGCTGGAAGGATTGGACGGCGCTCGAACAAAATCATGGGGAGCTTACGCCAAGTCTTTGAACTGCACAGTGATGCTGAAGTAAGGCGATGAAGTAAAGACTGTGGACTCAGATGATACATCTTAATGTTCAGTGGAAGATCCTCCAGCAAACCTGCTAATTGTCACTTCAACATAGTCATCTGTTTTTATTGTACATGTTTTTATTACAACCCAAAGCTTAAAGGATTTATTGAAAGAATATATTTGTTTATTTATGGGATAAAATGTATTGTTAGACTTGCTGTTTTCTCAAATTAGATTTGCACATATTCCCACTAATTGTCCAGTTTCAATAGCTTATTGAAGTCTTTCCTGCTATTTTACATGAACAGACTCCCCAAGAGGGGATATGAGTTACAGATCATATATAAAAGAAATATGGATTTAGAATGACTCAGTAAAGCGTGTGCCACTACCAATGCCCAACAATCCCATTAAATTGAATCAAGCTGCACCAAACTTCATTCAGGCATCTGTTCTCTTAATTTGCCAGATTTTTTATGCATGAATTATTCCCTGGATCCGTCCCCTGGTCTAGATCTGCACCATTCAGTTCTATCTTGACCCATATCCAGCAAGTTTCATGGAAATCTGTCCAGTAGCTTTTGCCTAATCTTTCTTACTATTAAACCATACAGGGGTGAAAATATATGGCGTAGTTAATGAATGGAACATTTAATGGTGTAGTATATATATATATATATATATATATATATATATATATTAATTTCCTGAGGTTGTAAAGGATAATTTCTGCGTTTCCTTGTCTCTTTACTTCTAGAGGCAGTTTTCACCCTCAGCCTCTCAGAGTATTACTCATTACTTTTTTTAATTCCGCTCCACCTCTATTGATCTGTATCAGCTACCAGCTGGAACTCTGAAAGTGCTGATGCTACTTATCTCAACCCCCTGAATCTCACTTTGTTTGCTCATTAGAGACGAGTCAGCTCGGAACTTTTCGCAAACCTAAATTAAAGATTTACGATGCTGATGTTCAAAGAACTCTTATTAACTTGATTTACTGCTACTGGTTTTTATTTTTAATCCAGTTGAAATGTGAGGATCTCACTCGATCTCATTTGCAACAAGTACTGAAGCTAAAATAAAAACTAAATTCAAGCTGTTTGAAATCTGGCCTGCAAATTTAAGAATGCGTTTCTATCAAGTACCAAGCAGACGCATCTCTAAAATAACCTGAGCCTTTAAAATGTTCAGGTACAGAACTCCTGTAGCCACAAGTAAATTATAACAAGAACAAATAAAAGTAAATTGTGGCTGTTAGATGGAAACATGTTTAATTCATTAAACTGTGAAACAAGATGATGTCTGTTTACGTCCTGTGTTAACTTGTCCAATATATTTCCTCCCCGTGTATAGAGGTGAGTCGTAAAGTGGGGAACCATATTGGACATTTGATTTCTATTTAAATGGATTTTTAGTTTTCCAGTTGCAGAATTAATAAGTGGTCTGTTATTTTTCCAAATGGAATTGCCTGCTGTTGAGGCACGCGCCTTTTTCCGTTGCCTACATCATTATGGATAAACTGATGATATTGTAAATAGTCTTCATTGCTGCGCTTCTCATTTGTATCACAATCTCTTTTACACTGCTGTTGTTTTCTCTGTTTCTCTGTTGCCTCGCAGACGGAATAGGAATCAACCCGGCCCAGACAGCAGGTGAGTTGTTGGTTTGGAGCCTCAGATAATCTTCAAGAAAAAGCTGCTGTTTCTCTACATTTTATTTGTTCTGTCACATAAAAGCCTTGTGAGATGCTGTAAGAGGTTTTAATTCTTCTGTTCAGTTGTTTATTTAAGGTTCTTTGAAGTAACCTTAGTCAATACAGAACTAATAATAAAGCTTCTTTCACAGAACCTTTTGGTAATGCTGGTGGAAATGCATCTGGAATATAATTAATAAGATCACTTGGATAAGGCTGGGAGAGGCAGTGACTCATGTGGGTGGTTCCGTGAAGGAAGGCTCAGAAACTGAAGGATTTACACAGAAATCCTCACTCAGAAAACGCCACAAATCAGCCTGGGAAGTGGATCAAGGTTATTTAAGTCGGGTTTGAAACATAAACTTACATAAAGATGGAGGATGAAGTGCAAAAGAGTTAAGAATATATCCATTTGCTGAAACTGAAGCAAACCACAATAAGACAGAGTATAGACATGATTGTTAGATTAGGTTTCTGTTCTGATCTAACTGGAGTTTAATGGAATCGACTTTGAAGAACTGAATTCTCTAAACATGAGCTTTAAACTGCCTCTGTGTTTGAGCCTCAGAGTTGTTTATGAAACTGGTGTTAACTGAGTCATGGATTTAGATGCTGAGCCCCGAGAGGTTGTATTTAAATGTTAAATGTAATTAGAAAGTGACCTCTGACTGGAGGCGAACTAGACGCATCCGGCTGTTAAGTCAGAAATAACTTTGACTTGAGATTCTCATAATATTGCTGAGCCTCAGTGAATCACTTTTTCTCTGTGTCAGCCTCCGGTGTGTTTCCCTGAGGTTGTAGCCCACCTCTCCTTATGCAAGTCCTCAATTGAAACAACACCAGTTACCACATGACTGGGTTCTCTGCACGCAGCAGGATGAGCTAATGTCTGGTTTGACCAAAGGCAAGATTGGGGAAATGAGTGGTGGGCATTCACAGCAGCTTTTTTAAATCTGTGCAACATCCACGTTGTGCTGCCAAGAATAGCCTGAGCTGAGACACATCTGTCTCGTGGCCTTTTTTCACCCAGACACCTCATGTTCATAAGGCTGAGGACATTCTGTTGTAATTTTACAACCATTTGCTCCACACACGTCGTTATTAAAGGTTGACATTGCACGTGTCCATTGGAATAACAGAGGTGCACTTACACTGATGGTCCCTGGAATGAGTTGTGTATGAAAAGTGAGCGTGATTCCTGACAGGACGAGGGAGTAAATGAATTAGATTGCTGTGGATCCATTATACATCATTTATACACTTCTTAATAAACTGATGCTAGAGCCCATAGATTCTGTAGATGGACAAATAGGCTTGAAAATGGGCCCGGGAAAATGGGCCCGAGAAAATAGTTTTTCTTTTCCATTTGGAAATCTGTCTGACCTCATTTCTGAAATGGTAAATTAAACAAAATGGATGTGTAACCAACTATGTAAACAAATCTATTAATCCTTGTTTTAACTTTCAAAGCAACACTATGCAAGTTTTTGCCTTAAAACAACAGCTTCAATATGAGAGTACTGGTCTACTGACTTTATTTTTGCTAGATTTAACACAGATTAAAGAAAAGAATCATTAACATTTTCATATTTTAGCACAACTAGATTCAATTTTAGTCATCTAAAAGATGAAATCTTTACAGAAATATTTAAAATTAATAAACAATGGAGGAAGAAATACAGGTGTACTCGTGCCATTAGTTAAAGTTATGTTGTGTTGCTTTCAAGTAATCTGATTAATAGCTTTCCGAATGTTTCCAATGTTTTAAATCAATCAACATTTTTGATGAAAAGTGTGTTCCACCAACTGAGATCTTTACGTGCGGCTCTGTCCTGTGTTTCAGGAAATGTGTTTCTAAAACACGGCTCGGAGCTGCGCATCATTCCCAGAGACAGAGTGGGAGGACAAGTAGACTGATGCTGCGTTTCCTCGTTGACGGCGAAATGACTCATCTGGCAGAATCATCTGACACTTGAAACCCGGGAAACTCCTCAGCGTGTGTCGTAATTATTTCTCTGGCCAACAACTGACAGTGACTCACATGAGAACATATATATATATTTAAGCTTGACGATGACTTGAACTCACAAAGTGCATGGTCCCTGCTTCTTCAGTCATTTTATCTCCATCCGTAAGTGTTTAACCATCAGCAGATTGGAATCATTACCCAGAATTCCCAGAGATGGCATGTAATCATTAGTAGACTAACACATCAGATGCATCCTGGGAACATTTTAGCAAAGATCAAGAAACGACTGCGTCAACAGTAGTTTTTCTACCTTTGTAAATGTCAATAAACATGACTAACAGCACATCACTATTTTGCAATGTCTATTTTTCTTTTTGATAGTATTGTGAATATGTTAATGTAACAATGTAAAAGCAAGTTTAACCTGCTTTTAATAACCATTTTACTGGATGTTTGTAAAAATATCTGTTCACGTTATTATGTTTGGTGTCAGGCACTTGTTGACAAATATGATTTAATTTCATCATCCATAACTAGAGGAGTGTATCTACAGATGAGAAGAAAATATACCAGCTAATGTAAAGACGTGTGTATTGAGCTCTGTTTCTGACGCGTGGATCTTTGCTGCCCTCTGCCAGGTTACATTCTAACATCAGCTTGTCCTGCTCCCACATGAGCTGCCTCTGCTTCTAAAACCCTGTGTCGTGTCCCATCGTCACACAGTAAATCAAACCTTTTAATATGCTCTGCTAGATTCATTAGGAGCCGAGGAGCAGGTGGCCGAGTAAACAAGGCAGTGAATTGAAAAACGCTTCGATCAAAATCCACTGAATATGTCTGAGAAGTTCTGGCTCTGGATTCTTCTGGGGAAATAAACAAAGTGTTTGATTCTGTCTTTTAGTCGCGTGTTTGTTCTTTTGGCTCGATTCAAATCATTGAATTGAGCAGAAAAATATAATTTCACGTTACGTTTCTCCGTTCAAACAGTTGACTGAGTAATAGTTGGATCAGCTGGTGGATTTATTGTTCCTCTGACTGATTAACGAAGCAAGGCAGATTATTATCTCCCTCCACATTCATCACTATCATCTGAGAAGGTCTGAGTCATTTGTGAACTTGGTAAAAAACACATTTCACACGTCGGCAAGAGAGAACAATGGAGCCTGCGAGCTTGAATACTCCAGAGAAAACACACCTTTGTGTCTCAGCCTCCGTTAGGATGCAGACTCAGATACGGGTGGGGGGGGGCAGGTGTCCCGTCATGAATAGATTTTGTCATATTTATTTTAATCAAGTGACCGGGAGACTCATTCACCTGAAGTCTGAAATGACTAAAGACCACAGAGAGCCCTGGAAGTGATTTGGCCTCGCTGCTCGGAGAAAGGCTTAATTCCTGCGTCTGTTTGGTGAAGTAAAATGAATTTTAAAAAAAAAATCAGTTTAAATCTTTAAAATCTGATTGTTTGTTCCCATGGCAGCACAAATATTAGATTTCTTTCAGATGCAGAAAAAGGATAACAAGGTTCCATTTAATACAAAATCAAGGAGGAATCCTCTCTCTCCATCAACCTCGGATTTTATGCCCATTCAGGCATTAAATTAAAAATGTCACTGTTAAACAAAGATGGTGCCTTCATTTAATCTTTATAAGCAACCATTTAGAAAGATGCTTTATGATCAGATTTCAGGATGAGCTGCTGCACCGTGGATCCCTGTGCCACCCGTATCGGCACCGGCACTTTTCCAGGATTCGTCACGGCTCTGGGGGGGGGGTCAGATCAAGCGGGGAAACTCCACATGAGTCAAATGATGCAGCAAACACATAGACTGTCGGCTCTATGGGGGGGGGATGCTCGGGGCAGGTGTCAGGTTAGAGGCTGAGAGGAGAAGCAAAGAGGAATCATGGAGGAGGGGATGTGGTCTCCTTACCTTCTGTAATGACTGTTATCATGTGGCTGACGGTGTCCATCGTCTGTGGATCACACCTCCTCAGGCCTCTGACCTTTGACCTGTCCAGCTCAGTTGACTGGGTTGTAGCTCCCCACTCCAGTTTCTCCTCTTTTAGAGTCTGTTTCCTCCTCTGCCTCTTGCACCTGTCTGAGTTTAGACTAACATAGAAAAAAGAAGAACTATGGAAATTACACTAAAGTTGTTAAGCAACATATATTTGTATATATTTATCTGTTTCTTCCTAAATAAACCACAGTACAAATCTGTTGAAACCATAGATTATAGATTATATAGATAAACCCCACCCTCTCCATGTTAGCAAATGGGACATTGACCAAATTAAAAAGCTCACATTAAATAATTAAATAAGTAAAAATATAGTTAATTTGTTTTTGATTTTATAACCGGGGGGTTGAACATATTCAGTTTAAATTTGTTCTTTATTGTTTCATGTTGACTGTAAATGTTGTTATTGATTTTTAACTGGACCGCCACAGTTTTACTTGCCATTGCAGACTTCGGTCACAAGGTGGCAACATTGAGTAATGTCATCACTCCGCAGTAGTGCATTATGGTCCTTACTTCCTGTTTTACAGGTGGACAACTGTGATTCATCGTAGAGATCGTAAAGCTGCGTTTTCTCAATATTTAGTCGTCTAAATAGAAAACCCTATATAACAAGTAGAGGTTAGTGAATCAGTGGATTTCTGACACAGCCTCTCCCTCCAAATTCCCTCCTTGGCACAAGATGGCGGCAGTTGTATCTGGGATATTTTGGCTTCATTTCTGGACAATGAGAGGAAGTGGAGACTCGTCTGTTGTTGAGACAAATGCCTGAGTGCATCTCGGTGCAGGTATGTGTCAAATATTTTGTTTTATCAAGTTGTGTCTTAAGTAACAGTGAAATAACAAATGAGCCTTTGTCAGGACTTTAATGAGAATTCTCAAATGTCACAGAGACCGAGGTCGTTATATTCATCAAACCGTCTGTGTTGTGATTCATGCTCTGAGCCGGAGACAGGTCCAAAGTGTCCCACGGTGTTTTTGAGTGTCTCAGTCCGAGGACGGTTGACAGGCAGAGGAACACGATGCTGACACAGGGACGACACGTTGATATGAGCTGATCACATGAATCTCTCCCACTGACTCCTCCATGTTCTCCTCCCCCCGGCCCCTTGTGCCCCCCCGCTGGTTTATAGATGACAAGTCGAGTGTGTTCCCCGGGCCTCCCATTAAAGGCAGCCAATCTAAAATGAGATCTGATGGTCCTCCGCAGACTCCAGTGGAGATAAGACCAGCAGCACTGTGGCCACAGGTCAGTGAGCCGTGTGGGGAAATGAACGAACCAGGGAGTGGGAACTATCTCCCCACCTGACAACCCATCCCGCCCATTCTCGCACATCTTTCGCTCACACACAGACACACACACACACACACACGTGGCACGGTGCAGGTGTGTGTCTTCCATCACCACACAGACACAGCCAGGTGGTGTATCTCTGCAGCGATATTGATAAAAAGCCCTGGAAGGCTCCATGTCAAGATTATTTATTTATATTAATGACCTAATTCTGCCCCCTTCTGTCTTAAAATAAGTACAGCAGCCGGAGGGGGAATCCCACAGAGGAGCACAGGCTCTGTTTAGATCTTCCTCTGCAGCACGACGCCTGATTAGTCTTGATGGAGTTCAGATATTCAGATACTTTTTAAACGTGCTGCTATTGTCTGTGATTCAGAAAATGAGACGAGACACAAGGAAGATTTGTGTTTATCACAGATCTAAGAATCTGAAATCCTGAAAAGTGGATGATTAGTGTGGAGGCAAAGCAAGGCTGCATGTTTTGGTGTTTATTTTTAAAATCATGTTTTTCTCTTCTTTGATATTTAACTCTGCTTTTGTATTTCTCTTCACGCAGACAAAATGATTTGTCACTGATGTTGATATTAAACCAATATGTTGTAAAGATAAATAAACCTGCCAGTATTTCTAAGACATCTTGTATAGAAAGACCCCCCCCCCACACACACACACACACACAAACACACCGATCCTCAAATGCAAAATGATCCGTTTCTTCCATCTCCAAAAACTGACTCATCAAATGGTCGGTTGTTGAGTTATGTGAAAATAGTGTCTGCCTCTTCCCTCTGCTCCTCTTCTGTTTGCTTTCCCGTTAAAAACTCTAGAACAACATATCGGATAAAACTGAGAAATGTTTGTCCTTCATTTCCACAGTTATTTAACACAATGTCACTTCTTCAATATGAAATGAATTAATCCTCTTTGCGTCGGAAGGGCCGGTGAAGGACGGAGCTTGGAGGCACGAGGAGTTTATATTTTGAACATCAGGGATTTATTTACTGAGAAATGAATAGAAAATAAACAGAGCATAGATACAGTTCAGGGCCTGAAGTCAAATAAAGTAAATCCAAGGTCTGAAAATAAAGTAATTCAACATCCTCACCGATGTGAAGAAAAGTGAACCGACCTGACAATCACAAAGAAAAGAGGACACACACTCAGACCATCTACACACAGAGAGGGTGTTGTAAATACTAAACACGACAACCAAGTAAAGAAACAAAGCAGGACCATCGATTAGTCTATGAGTTGAAACAAACTTCACATTAATCAAAGCAAAAAGTATCGAACAAACTTAAATCTGATGAAAAAGCCAAAATATTCCAATCAAATGAGTTCAGACACGATGAGAGCCTTTCTGTATTTAGGACCAATGCTTCCCGGGGCCCTTCCTTTAGTCGCATGACCCTGACAACTTATTGTAATGTAGAATACAAATATTTAATTATACATGTGTGCCACAAATAGAGTTACTCCGAATAAACATTAAATAAAACACAAGTACAGAAGTGAACTACGAAACTTGTGGAACTAAACGTATCTACAAAACAGTTTAATTGATATTACCTCAATTTGCCTGAGTTCACTTTTATTATTGTATAACTGCATTCTTCATAGTAATGGAGTCACATAAAACACTCAATGCTGTATTGTGGTTTCTATTCAGTGGAAACAACAGGCTGTGATTTGACACCATCTCTACTGTTTCTGTCTTTAAAAACATTTTCCAAAAAGTCGACTCACTTCTTTAAGTCACAGTGAATGGTCTCTTAAATCTGTGGAGGCAGTCCCACAGCTAATCTTTTATAATCCCCCTCTCTCTCTTTGTGTTCTCTCCTCTCTCTGCACCGACGTGTGTGTAGCAGGCTTGTGGGAGTGTTAATAAAGCGCTCGGAGAGTGTGTTTTTAAGGACACAGCAGCCACAGGCGTGTTTAGCTTGTTTGCGGTTTAGCCGTGGAGCTTTGGTCCGGACGGAGAGAGGGAGTTCTGAGCCCGTCTGCTTCTCCAGCAGCAGCTTATCCAGTGAGAGTGACGGTGCACTGTGCATGATGCTGCTGAGGGTGCAGAGACGTAGGCCGCTTAAGAACTGCACAACTACACTTTCCTGTATCTCTGTGTTGTTCTGATCTTTTCAGACACGCCGGCAGCTCGGTGGACGTCACTGTCGGGTCTGAAATGTCTCGACAGAGATCGTATTCCACATTCAAGGTCCCAAACTGTGAATCGGGCTCCTGACATCTCCTGTAGTGTAAACTTTAGATTAACTTTTTTTGTTTTGAGTTATTGTGATTATTATTCCTATATGAGTTTGACGATCCCCTGACTTTCCCTCGTTGTTTCCTGTTATAACAACTTGGACGCATTGCACCATGAGATTCGGTGCACGTTCATGTTCCCCTGAGGATGAACCAAATCACCAGGGCAGCTTTGTTTATGACCAAATATCTGCAGAACTAAATACATTCCCATCAGCTGCAGTCAAACCCTGTGTTTAATGCTAAAACAGGCTTATGGTATTTTACTAATGTGCTATAGAAACGGGTGCTAATGGGATGAAGAGAAGGCTGAAGAAGAGAGAACAGTGTTTAAAGGTTCAGTGTGTAGAATTTAGTGACATCTAGTGGTGACGTTGCATGTTGCACCTGAACACCCCTCACCTCACCCTCCCCTTCCAAACATGTAATAGAACCTGTGGTAGCATTCAGTAGTCATAAAAACTCAAAAGGTTTAGTTTGTCCAGTTTGAGCTACTGTAAAAAAACATGGTGGCCTTCGTAGAGAGGACCAGCTCCCGATGTGAATATGAAATATTTAAATATAAATATTCGATGGGAAAGAAAACAACAATTCGTACAATTAAGATGAAACACACAAGTGAAAACATGGCTAGAATTATTTTATATTTAATTTCTGCAAATAGATCTGAATCTTACACCACGAACCTTTAAATTCCACAGCGACAACACCATTGGCCGATTGAGATTATGTCAAAATTGGATTGGACGAAGCAGGAGGAGAGAGAAAGAGAATAGTGAATGTGTACTTCTTTGTGTGTGTTTGTGTGCCTGTGTATCTTAGTGTGTGAGTGTGAGAACAGCTGACTGGAACAAAGCAGATCTGGAGTAGAGGGAGAAGGAGTCATAGAAAATGCTGTTAACTTTGAAACCAGCTGCAGCGTCTGCTCCGACTCTCGAGTGTTAAAGTTTAAAGTAAGTGAGACTTTAAACTTTGTCATTAGTGACTCGGACTCTCTCTCTCTTTTCTTTTACAGCCGCCTTCTAAGCGCTGCTGCTTTCACACAGTTCCTGAGCACGTTGATCTGGGAGGTGGACGATAAACCCAGATGATGATGCCTGAGACCAACGTCTCACTGGGATACGGTTGTAAATGAAACAAGGATAAACTTACAGAGGCTTTGAAGCCTTGAGCCGGCAAAATTTTAATATCTGTGTCGAGATCTGTGGAAATAATTCGGTGTAACAACTCTGGGATGCATGTGAAAATTAGCAAAGACGATTTTAAGCTCTGATTCTTAACCTATTGTTGCATTGGCCTCATTTGACAATGACAATGAAGGAGTTCTGTTCTATTGAGTTTTAGATTAGGGGGGCAGATGTACACATTTTAATTTAATTGCCAGGCAGGGAATATTTTTTATTTTCCACAGATTATTTAATGGTTCTTGATGAAATAAAAATCTCTTTGGGGCCTTACGGTGTGAATAATGTGGTGCAGATCCAAATGAAAAATCTGGATCTAGTGAATTTAAACATGGTTTGATGAGGGGACTGTGGGGCCCTGGCAGAGATAGGTGCTTTACTGACAGTAGTTTGTTTGTTTGTTAGCAGGGTTATTCAACAGCTGAAGGAAGGACTTCTTCTTTTGACACGGATCCAGATCAGGGGACAGATAGAGGATTTATTTTTTCCATTTCTTTAACATGGTGAGATAGGTGTGATTTTATTTTCTCTTTTTCACCAATTTCCCAGGGAACAATTCACGGATCTTGACGATAATCATCAGGAGCGTTTAGGGGACTGATATCTTTGGTGCAGCATGATTGAATTGAAGTGGCCTGTCGGGGCGTAGCAGAGCTTTAAGCTCTTCTACTGAACGTTGATGGTTTGATAAGCTGCAGCTCTTTACTCCTGAGCTGCTGCTGCTGCTCTTTGCCACCAGAGGGCAGTAGTCCAATAAAGAAATATCACCATTTATTTCCCGGATTATCCAGATTTAAATCATCACTCAATGTATTGATTTATTTGCCTTGTTCAAATGATTCATATAATTTATTTAATAATATGGAAGTTAATTTGCAAGATGACATTTATCCAGCCTCAGTTTCATCCAAAGTAAATAATTGTTGTAAGTAGATAATGTTTAGTCTCAGGAGGAATATGAGCAGTTTAATTTGTTCTTGTTGCCTGATTGTCTCATCTTTACTAAAGCTCCAAGAGGTTGGGTAAAAATAGACAACACTTAAAGTGGAAGCACAACAGGAAGTCTTATTGTTTTAAAAACGCCTCAACTTCCTCTGCTCTTCCTCCCATCTTCCTCTCCCTCCCCTCTTCCTCCCCTTTTCCTATCCTCTTCCTCCCATCGTCTTCTGCTCCTCCTCCCATCTCCCTCTTCTCCTTTTCCTCTGCTCTTCCTCCCTCTTCATCTTCCGCTCCTCTTCCTCTGCTCTTCCTCTGCTCTTCCTCTTCCTCCCCTCATCCTCCCCTTTTTCTCTCCTCTTCCTTCCATCGTCCTGTCCTCTTTGTCCTATCTATCTCTTCCTCCCCTCTTCCTCTCCTCCTCCTCCCATCTCCCTCTTCCTCCCCTTTTCCTCTGCTCTTCCTCCATCTTCATCTACCGCTCCTCTTCCTCTGCTCTTCCTCCCCTCTTCCTCTGCTCTTCCTTCCATCTACCTCTTCTGCCCCTCTTCCTCTCCTCTTCCTCTGCTTTCCTCCCATCTTCCTCTTCCACCCCTCTTCGTCTGCTCTTCTTCTCCTCTTCCTCTGCTCTTCCTCTTTCTCTCCTCTCTTCTTCCTCTCTTGTCCTCCTCTCCTCTTCCTCTCCTACTCTAACAGTACTGTAACAAACATTCACCTCCGATGTGCTACGAGAGCCGAACAGCCGACTGCTCCCGGTGAACTGTCTCTGCCTGCCGGGCTGAGGGCTGAGGGCTGAGGGCTCTGTCTCACGCCTGATGGAGTGTGGCAGCCTCGTACCTTATTAGACTCGTCACCTCAGTGGAATCACGTGAAATGGAGAGAATATGCTCTGCAGGGGGGGAAATGTCACGTTGCCAACCAGCTGGAAACAGATACATCACACGTGAGCAGTAAACAAGTCATTAAAAGCTGACAGATCGGTCCAGGGGCTGTTCTGCAGAACACCAGTGATGATCAGCGTGGGACACAGAACTGCAGGAGCTGCTCGTCCTGAGTGAAATGGACGCTGAGTGTTTGGAAAAGTGTCTTTTTCTCACAGTTTTGTCAGAAATGGAATCCATGAGAAGATTCCCTCTTAGCCACAACAGATATTTACCCAATTCCCGATAATGGACCTTGATCCTCTCACTGAAAGTCGGAGGGCCTGCTGGAGCAGAGTCATCTGTGCTGTAAATGAGTGTGTGGAGACGCAGGAACAGACCGGCGGTTTCACCAGACGGTAAACGTTGGGCAGGATGGCACTTTGCGTAAACTCACATGCTCATTGTATCGGTGATTACAGAGCAGCAGCCGCACTGAGAGGCCTGTTTGCAGGGAAGAGTTCCTGGTGTGAGCTCTGAATGCCGACGTTTTCACGACTGTAACATGGGAACAAAAGATGGACCAGATGTGTGTGTGTATGCTTTTGTCAGGGCTCGTGTGAACGTGTGTGTTTGTGTGCAGGGTGGGGGGTAGAACTTCCCCTTTACAGTTTCAGCTGACCCAGACACAAAACATCAAGTAATTGCAGACTGGATCTGCAAAAAAAAATCATTGGTTTTACCCACGGAGCTGTAGGTTTTATGCGGTGGACTCCTCAAGGCAAAGCAGGTCCCAGGTCACAGGCAGGGAGGCGGTGAGGAGTGACAGTGAGTGACAGGAGGCCCGAGCCTTTCATTCCTGTGCTGTGTTGAAAGCATGAGAGTAACAGCTGTGTGATCAGAAACACAAGGTGCTTATTGCGCTGAGCGGCCCCTTCAACGGACCACGATGACTTTAATGGTTTATTGTTCACGTTGCAGTTATATGTTCGGAACATTTAATGATTTGTAGCTATTTGATATCCTGCTGTGTAGTTTAAAGTAAAAAACACATCAAATTAAGTCTCTTCCTTTATGTGTCCGGATCCAGGAAGTTTTGATTCATTTCTTTAAACATTGTGAGAGAGAGCGTTCGTTTTCCTCGATTATTATTCCTCGAGGAACTAGTGGATTTAAATTTGGTTTCATGAAGGGGGAGGACCTGTTTAGCTGCTGCACTGTAACAGATAGAGCTATAGAAACCTGTAACTACCCCCGGTGTGTAGCTGAGATAATGTGGATTCAGGGTAATCAACAATTTGTATCTTCTATGGTTTTAGATCTATGTTAGGACATTATGGTCTAGTGAATTTAAGCGTGGCTTCACAAGGGGGCTGTTGGACCTTGGCCTTGAATATCCATCTATGTTTTAGTGTTGGGCGGCATGGTGGTGCATTGGGAAGCCACAGTGCGAACACTGGTTTGGCCCGGGGGTCTCTCTCTCTGCAGTTTGCATGTTCTCCTCGGGTCTCTGTGGGTTTTCTGCAGCTTCCTGCCACAGTCAAAGACATGCAGGGTTAGTGTGAAGTTAACTGGAGACTCTGAATTGACCGTAGGAGTGAATGTGAGAGTGAACGGCTGCTGCTCTCTACACTTTGTGATACGCCGGCGACTTGTCCAGGTCGAACCGTCCCTCTCACCCAATGTCCTGCTCCCTCCGTGACCCGATTTGAATAAAGTAGAATAAAAAATTCCCGTACTTCTACGTGAAACACAGTGAAGAAGTAAGTGTTAATCCAAATGCAGTTGTTTTATTCCCCCCACTCATGTATGCATATATTTCCTGTGCCTATAGATTCTCTGTATGAATAAATGTAACACAATGAACATTATTGTTTCTGGGTCATTTATTTTATGTTTATTAAAATGCAACAAGGAATAAAAGTACAAAAAATCCTGTTACGGCTTTGTCTCAGCACCAGAGAACAACAACCTCCATCTCCTGCAAACAAGATAAAGTCATTTTCTATATGTATTTAAAGGCAACACTAATCTTTGGCAATTAACACTGAGAGAAAAATGTGTTGAGTGAATGAGCCCCTGCTTTGCAATAATCAAGTGTGTTGCATTGGTGAATATTCCTTTGACTTTAAATGGCGACTGACGGCTCGTCACACAATGTCTATTCAAATTAATTTGTCTTGTGGTAAGCAGGGAACGACAGATTGTTTTCTTTTTGTGCAAATTCTCCAAATCTGATGGGTTCCTTGCCCTCGTACCATCTCATTACTTGTCAGCTTTGAATCTCTCTCGTTGGCTCAAACACCAGATTTCACCACGTGCGGCCTTATCACAGCCCAGCAGCTGCTGTGGAGAAGGAACCCAGCGCTGCACCGTTCTCCATGAATATGTCATAAATCTGAGGCCGGACTTTCCCAGAAAAGAAGTTCTTCAAAGTGCTGCTGCAGTTTGGGTGCAAATTAGTCAAATGGGACGTGAGCAAATGTTTGTGAAGCAACCAGACGTCCAGGGAGCCAAAATAATAGACACGAGTTCCAACCAGCTGTTCATCATATGGAATTCCCTTATGTGTTTATCTATAGGAAGCATTTCCATGGGAAACAAACACCGCAGATTCAAGCTCCAGGTGAACAAAGTCTCTAATCTTGGGCCTGTTAATAATAATTCATACATCCGTCTTTCCTTCCTTCTCTCTCCCTCTGTGTCTCATCAGACTTTCAGTATTCAGTCCAATCTGTGTGGATGTGCTGGCTCCTCACAGAGCACACCCAGCCTGCTCACGTATCCGAGTGGCGTCTCTCATGTGAAGGCACAGGCAGAATCCTCCGGCTCGGGTAAAGAGTGCGACAGCTGGAAAAGCTGGGGCTGCCATGTACTTTGAAATAACAAGGCACCAGAAGCCCTCTAATCACCTGGCATTTTAAACGTGGGTGGTGAGGAGTCGAGAACAAAATGCAGTCATGAGCAGCACTTCTAACGCTCTGCCTTTTTTTAAATTCAAGGCTGTCGGGCTCCTGAGAACAGTTTTTCAAATATTCATGTTGGAAACCTGGTCCCGATAATTCCTCTGCTTGTATCCAGTTTCATAGAGATTTATACAAAGCGTTTAAATGAATTTGACTCACACCGGCAGCAGGATGTGGTATAACTTCTATCACACGTTCACATTTTCCCACTTTATTGTAATAATAATGATAAACTTTATTTATAGAGCACCTTTCGAAACACAAGTACAAGGTGCTGTTCAAGTTATCATGAGAAACTGAAGGAAAACAATAGGAAACTAATTAATTTGTTTTGATTGGAGGATCACACGGCATAGAGCCCAGATACAGAAATAAAAGATGTTACAGATGAGAAAACAGTAAAAACAAGATCAAATAAAACCCGGTCAAACTATTATGGTGAGATCAGAACTAAAGCATGCCTATAAAAATGTGTCCATAAGAGAGTCAGCATCAAAAATCAAATCTAAAATCTAGCGTGAGCCGATGGAGAAAAGCTCAAATCAGAGTCATTTGCTCTTTTAGGTTTTGGACGTGCAGCAGTCAGGCAGTCAGCACATGCAGCAGTAACATACCAACATGTGTAAATTCCTGAAAAGTGTGACACGTTACTCGGTCGTCATAAATCTTTCATATTCAGTATAAAATAGTCAAATTTCTGACTTCTGATTTATATTTGATTCATCATCCAAAGCCGATGCCACCGCACGGCCCTCACCCCCGATGTTCAACATCAAATAATAAGTTATCAGCAAAAATATGTAAAATTGTGTGTGGTGTGGGAGGAGGAGGGGGGGAGTTTATTCTCTCATGACTTCGCTTTGACAGATGTTTCAACTTGCTGAACAAATTCCCCCCCAGGACCTGAGAGATCTGGCTGGATGGATTTTCTCCAGTCTTAAGAAACTATTTGCGTCGATATCTTTTTTTTTCCAGGGGGTAGGGGGGAGGGAGTCCATGACATCTGAATGTGTATTTCATATCCCTGTACTGCTGCTCAGAGCAATATTTGTGGATTGTCTCTCTGCATCAAGTGCAGTTTACTCAGCCACACCTCCACCTGCTTTATTCACCACAAAGTAAAGGTCAACACAAAGATTAGAATATATCTGTATACTATCTCACTTTTATCAATATATGTGATTATTTTGTCAGGGGTGTTTCGGGGGAAGTTAATCCAACAATGAGCAGAGTGTCTTTTTAGAGGATGATGCCAAAAGGATTGTAAACGTTTATTTCATCAGGAGCCAATCACATATCGTGGCAGTGCCCTGTTTCACTTAGATTCACCTCCAGTATGATCAAGTACTCAATGTTTGTTAAGCTATTTATAACGTGATCAAGGTGGTTTTTTTTAACAATATACACAAGAAATACCAAAATGTGCAAAATCCTCTGTTGTTAATGCATTTAATTTTCAACATACTGAATCATGAATGAGCACTTACACATTGCTAATGCAGAAATGATCAGAAATTCTGTGCAAGAAACACAAATGTGTTGGTATTTGCTGTTCTAACAGTTATTTCTATATTTTGCATTGATCCAATTCTTCAAACATTTATCAAATGCTATAGTTACTAATCTGACTTTACTATAATTTCACATCTCCCTCTAATATAGAAAGTGTTGATAATCCTCTAAACCATGGGGTTACAGTTTTATGATAATGATAATATGATTATGTTTCTCTCCAGGGCCACATTACATTATCACAACCCTCAGGACTCGTCCCCGCTCAGTGATGAATGAATCATATCTGTGGGGCTCGGCTCGGTGCCTGCCTCCTGTGTGAATGTCAGCTGAGCTGCCTATCGCGGACGAGGCTGAGGAGAGCAGCCCGGAGGATCCTCCAATATGCGCAGAGATGGGCGGTGGCGCTTTTACGCAGCCTCTCAAGTGTCACAACTTAAAACTCCTGCGCGCTCTTCTCGCGGAGAGTGTGGAGGGTCCGGGCGCACGCACCGTGTCGACATCCAGCCCACTCCCGTTCAGCACTTGGGGATTTTGTTCTAACCTTTACGCGTAAAACAAAGACACCGGAGCGTGTTTGTTCTCCTCTCCGCACACCGCCTTGGCACAGGGACTGTTTTCGGATGCTTTGGATGGGATCCGCCGCCGCGATGCCGCTCCACACACTTCTCCTCCTGTGCGTCTCGCTCGTAGGTTTCGCCTCCGCGCAGCCGGACAGCTCCGGGTTGTTTTACGCGCTGAGGTCCGACCTGTCCGAGGACGCGATCCTGGTGGCCAACAACGGAGTGCGCGTGGCTTTCGGGAGATCCGTGTTCATCGACCCCATCAACGATCTGGTGATCCAGACGCAGCCGGGGGATCGATGCAGCATCACGGTCCTGGACAACGACCCGCTCTCGCAGAGACCCGGGCATCTCTCCCCCAAAAAGTTTCTGTGTGATTTCGGTCCCAACGACGTGACGTACTCCCACTACGGCTCCAGGAGTCCTGCGAAAGACCGAGTGCGGCTGCAGCTCAGGTACGACGCGCCCACGGAGACCGTTATCATCCCCTTCATGATGGAGGTGGAAGTAGTTTTTACGCAGCTGGAGTTACTCACCAAAAACATGCCTCTCACTGTGGACAACCTCAGAGGCATCAGCCACCCCATTGATAAAAAGACTCTCGAGTTTACCTATGACAGAGAATCTCATAGATGTGAGGTGGCCTCCCTGTCCAGCGGCAGCGCTCTGCCCAGGTATGGACGACTCATCGACGGGGGGAAACTTTCCAAAATGATGGACTGTGACGAATTCACCCAGGCGGACATCCGCTATGAGCACACGTTTGAGCGCCAGTCCCCCAACAGGGACTACGTGCCCATGGTGGTGGAGCTGCACGATAGAGAGGGCAACCTGGAGAAGCAGGAGTATTTCCATCTCATGATACGCATCAAACAAGGGGAGGAGAACACCCCCCCCAAGCCCAGCTTCGTGTCCATGATGATGATGGAGGTGAGTCAGTTTGTCATGACCGCCCTCACCCCGGATATGCTCGCCGCCGACGATGCAGAGTCAGACCCGGATGAGCTTATCTTCAACATCACCTCCCCGTTATCGTATGAGGAGGGCTACATAGTCAGCACCGACGACAGGAACCTGCCCATCACCTCCTTCTACCAGAGGGACCTGCGCGATCTGAAGATTGCCTACAAGCCCCCGTCCCTGGACTCGGAGACGGAAAGGATTTTCCAGCTTGAGTTTGAGGTGGTGGACACCGACGGGGCCGTGTCGGACCCCTTCGCCTTCATGATCGTGGTGAAGCCCATGAATTCCTTGGCCCCCGTCGTGACACGCAACACGGGCCAGCTGCTGTACGAGGGCCAGTCCCGGGCCCTCTTCACCAGCCACAACTTGGAGATCGCCGACGAGGACGACCTGGACGCGGTCACCATGACCGTGGTGGACGGGCTGCGGCACGGAGACCTCACGGTGCTGGGCTCTCGCAGCAAGTTCTTCACCCCCGCTGATCTCACCTCGGGAGTCGTGGTGTACCAGCACGACGGGAGCGACACGTACAGCGACAACATTGTCTTCAAGATGTCGGACGGGAAAAACGAGGTTGAGTTCCTTTTCCCCATCACAGTCGTTCCCACTGATGACGAGCCACCGATTATAAATGCCAACACGGGCCTGGTGCTCTTCAAGAACCAGATGATGCTGATATCTCCCCTCATGCTCAGTGCTGCTGATATTGACTCTGAGGACTCCACTATTAAGTTCACCATCGTCGCTCCCTTCTCCACAATCGGCACAGTGTTCCTCAGGCAGTCCGACGCCCCCGAGGATCCCTCGTCCTGGAAGTTCAACGGCGAAGATGAGGTTTACGAAAAGGAGGTGACAGAGTGGCTCCAGAAAGACATAACCGACGGGAAGTTGTTCTACAAGCACACGGGCCCCCACAACACAGACACCATCATGGATCAGTTCGTGTTCACAGTGCAGGATGACAACGACCCCCCTAATGAGTCAGGGGAAAATGCCTTTATGATCCGAGTGCTGCCCATCGATGACGTTCCCCCGGTGCTGTTCCCCGGCACCACCCTGCAGATGACGGTTCAGGAGTACAAGCTCACTCACTTCAGCAGGGACGTTTTGCGCTACACCGATTTAGACTCTGAGGACCGGGACCTGAAGTACACAGTGATCCAGCCGCCGACAGACACAGACGAGAATAACCCCGTTGTGTTCGGATCTCTGGTTCTGACGGACAGCCCAGACACCGAGGTCACAGAGTTCACGCAGGCTCAACTCAATCATCACAAGCTGTCCTACGACCCGCCGGATGTGGAGCTGGGGATCACAGCTCACGTGGTGCAGTTCCGTTACACCGTGGAAGACACAGCGGGGAACAGCGTGGAGGGGGCGTTCACTATCTACCTGCAGCCCGTCAACAACAAACCCCCTGAGATCACAAACACCGGCTTCACTGTGTTTGAACGTGGCATGCACATCATCTCCCTCGCCGAGCTGGACGCCACAGACCCGGACACAGAGAGCCAACAGATTACCTTCACTCTCAGCCAGCTGCCCAAACATGGCCAGGTCCAGGTTGAATTCAGCGGCTTGGAGAAAAAAGGACTTTTCAGACTTGAGGACATCTCAGAGGAGAAGATATCGTACATTCACGGCGGGGAGGAGACGGTGAGCGATGACTTCCAGCTGGACGTGAGCGACGGGTTCCATGTTGTGACCGTGACGGTCAAAGTGAACGTGAGGCCTGTCGATGATGAAACTCCCACCATCAGTCTGCCCGCGGGAACCATCGGGTCTCACATGGACGTGCTGGAAAACGGAGCGACAGAAATCACCACTAACGTCATTCAAGGCCACGATGACGACACTGACGACCTGGAGCTGACGTTTATCGTGGAGGATGCTCCGCTGATGGGCGATATACTGGTTAAAGGAGTGCCTGCCACCAGGTTCACACAGGCTGACATCATTAATGGTGTGGTGGTGTACGCACACACCAGCGGGGAGGTAGGCCTCGCCTCCCAGCAGGACGGCTTCAATCTGACTCTCACAGACATGTCTGATGATTGGACGGTCGGTGGGAATAAGGTCAACGGGGTCCACGTTCGGGTTACTATTCTTCCCGTTGACAGCCAGGCCCCTGAGGTCGGAGTTGGGATTCAATTTAGTGTCCTCGAAGGGGAGAAATTCGCCATCGGCCCCCAGCACTTGGATGCAGACGATAATGACACTCCGACAGATGATATCCTCTGCACCATCATCGTCCAGCCGACCACTGGCTATGTGGAAAATATATCACCGGCCCCGGGCTCAGAGAAATCCAGATCAGGGACTGCTATCAGTGCTTTCACCATCAGAGATATCAGAGAGAGGAACGTCTACTACGTGCAGAGTATCCACAAAGGAGTGGAGCCGGTGGAGGACAGGTTCACGTTCAGGTGCTCGGACGGCATCAATTTCTCAGAGAATCACTTCTTCCCTATAATTATCATCCCTGCAAATGATGAGAAGCCAGAGATTTATCTGAGAGAAATAGTCGTCATGGAGGGAATGAACATCGTCATCGACACCCCCGTTCTGAACGGCGCGGATGCTGATGTTCCACCTGAGGAGCTGATGTTCATCATCTCCAAACCGCCCAAACACGGCGTCATCTTGAACCAGCTGCCCACGGGCTCGGTCCTGGTGACTAATTTCACTTTGGAGCAGATTAGGGAGGCGTCGAGCATTATTTATGAGCACGATGACTCAGAGACAACAGAGGACAGCTTTGATGTGACTCTGACTGACGGAAAGTACTCTGTGCAGAAAACTGCCGTGGTCATGATTATTGCAGTCGATGACGAGACGCCCAGAATGCTCATTAACGACGGCCTGGAGGTGGAGATCGGTGAAACCAAAGAGATCAACAACAAAGCGCTGAAAGCGACAGACTTGGACTCAGACGACAGTTCACTTGCATACATCATCCGCTTCGGGCCGGGTCAGGGTCTCCTGCAGAGGAAAACTCCCTCCGGGGCTTTAGAGAACATCACACTGGGGATGAACTTCACTCAAGCTGATCTCGATGCCGGGCTCTTGATTTACACACACAACGGACAGGAGGGCATCCGAGACCTGGTGAAGTTTGACGTCACAGACGGAATGAACCCTCTAATCGACCGTTACTTCTACATCACTGTGGGCAGCATTGACATGGTGTTCCCTGATGTTGTCAGTAAAGGTGTGTCCCTGAGGGAGGGGGGCAGAGTGACCTTGACCACAGATCTTCTCAGCACCACCGACCTCAACAGCCCCGATGAGCACTTGGTCTTCACGGTGACGAGGGCCCCTGTGAGGGGCCACTTGGAGTGCACGGACACTCCCGGGATGCCCATCGTGTCTTTCACTCAACTGCAACTGGCCGGCAGTAAGGTCTACTACCTCCACACCTCGGACGACGAGGTGAAGATGGACAGCTTCGAGTTTGAAGTCACTGACGGCTACAATCCCATCTTCAGAACATTCAGAATCTCCATCGTGGATGTTGACAATAAGAAACCCGTCGTGACTGTAAATAGTCTGTTTGTCACCGAGGGGCAGGTTAAGCTGATTACACCATTTGAGCTCACGGCCGAGGACCAGGACACATCTGAGAAGATGCTGAGATTCACCGTCACCCAGCTTCCTGTTCACGGTCAACTCCTCTACAACCAGTCCACGCCCGTCACCAGCTTCACAAAACAAAACCTGAACGAAAACCTCATCAGCTACAAACACGACGGCACGGAATCATCAGAGGACTCCTTCTCCTTCACTGTCACCGACGGCACGCACACTGACTTTTATGTTTTCCCCAACACTGTCTTCGAGACCCGGCACCCTCAAACCATGAAGATCACCATTGTGTCGCTGGACAACGGCGTCCCTCAGATCGTGGAGAATAAAGGCGCCACCACTTTGAAGATCTTGACCACGGGTCACCTGGGGTTCCCCATCAGCTCCAAAGTGCTGAGAGCAGAGGACAGAGACAGCAGCCCGGTGTCCCTGGTGTTCCACGTCACCACCGCGCCCAAACACGGGTACATCATCAACCTGGGACATGGAAACAACTCCATCCACACGTTTACTCAAGGTGAGGTCATCAGCAATGCAGCATATTGACCATTGCATAAATAATACACAATAATCAAATGACAAAAAGTAAAAAATGACAATGTTTAAAAACTGATTTGAAATATGTAATCTGCCCTATTTGGGAAACAAAATAATACAAAATTATACATCTTTTCAGAAATCTAAACTTTAGAAAAGTGTGAATAATGCAATCAAATATATCTGATACCTTAATATGTGATGTCAGGCTCTTCAGAGTGAAAAAAATCTGTAAAGTTTGATTATTTTCTTCACACCAAGATTTGAATTTATGGGGTAATAATTATGTATATGTGTGGCAAGTGCCGGCTTGGGAATTTCAATAGTCAATTTGTGGGCCTGATTAGGACGTGCCTCGCTCATGCAATCATAATTAGCAGACCAAAGTTAGGGGCTGGTGTTTTCCGTGCAAATGTCTTGTAGATGGTTTGAGATGAATAATTTATCACTTCTCCGTCTCGGAGGGAAATGTTCACATCGGCTGTTCTCCACCGCGGTGTGTTAAATGAAGCAGGACGGGAGCAGAGGATCGTGTGAAAAGGTCACAGCAGTCGTTCCAGTGGCGGTCGAGGTGCAGATTTGCAGATTTTGACGGTTTCTTCAGGTCCGAGCATTTCAAAGCGATTAATTGCAGTTTGAAAAAAAAAAAAACATCACACGGAGCAAACTCGCCCTCCCGGAGCTGTGAATGTGCAAACCTCCACGTGCATCTGTGCATGTCTGTTTATTGATACTGGAGACGGAATCAAGACAACAATGCCACTGATTGAGGTTTAAAGCGACGCAATCAATGCAGTATTTCATATCACGCTGAGGCAATTATGCAAACAGGTTAGGAAATTCATCTGCTCGCGCCACAAGCTCGGCACGGGCAAAGACGGCACCTTTGAAAAATAAGGATAAAGGAAAAGGGACGGGGGACACACACACACACACACACACACACACACACGGATGAGACTAGAGTGCAGAGAGAACAGGAGGCAGAGGCGACGGAGAGGGGGCAGAGAGAGCAACTAAAGTAGAAGATCAAGTGGAGAGGAGAGGGGGGGGGTGCAGGTGGCATGAGAGAAATAAAGAATGAGAGAAGGGTCATGAGAGAGAGAGAGAGAGAGAGAGAGAGAGAGAGAGAGAGAGCGAGCGAGAGAGAGAGGGAGAGAGAGAGCAGGCTCGTCAGAAGACCCAGTCAGGTGAAAGAGACAATCCCTCGCTCTTTATTTACTCGTCCTATTTCCAGGGCACATCCCGTGAGGCGCCCTCTCTAAATATTTGATGAACAGCGTGGCCCTGGTTCGCAGCCTCCACTTTATCTTTGCAAGGTCCTCGGGTTCAAGGCTGCAACACAACTCCTGCTGTTCACACCCTACAATGCAACTTAAATGTTTTCTGTATATGCATTTTTTTATTCAGGGGGGAAGCAGGAGAGTCGGTTAATGACAGGAAGCCAGCGAAGAGCTTCCCAGTCAGTCAGGAGTCGGGGCTTTACACTTTTATGAACCTCCGTCCTGTCACATCTATTATTGACGGAGGTGTTTCGCAGAGGCCAAATCCTTTCACGCTCTTGATGATCTTTCTGCACTGTAATAGACGTTTGTGGAGAATGGGGGGGGGGGTGCAGACCGAGCCCTGTAATTCTGAATTCGCTGGGACAACAGCTGTGGAAAGTGTCGGTGCCCGCGTGCAATCCTGTTCTTAACATTCCTCTTCTTAACATTCCTGCCCCGCGTCTGTCATTAAAGGGCCACTGGCTGCCCGGCCGGGTCGGTGACTCAAACGCACTCCTGCAGGTCCGAGCTTTGAGCCTCCTGTCTCAGATACGAGGTGGTGGCTCTCTATCGTCCTGGATTACAGATGCTTGACTTTCAGAACGCTTTCTCTGGTACAAGACCCGCTCATGCTGAGTGCAGATAAGGAAGAGAATCAGTGTGATACTCGAGACCTGCTGTTCCCGCCGCTGATACGGCGCCGGAGCAGGACAGCCTCCATCTTTGAACACGGATTTGACAGAGAGTGTTTTCAACAATCCAATGGTCACAGGGACTTCAAAGTGGGCTCGAGGCTGCGGCCGGCATCAAACATCACATTTTACTTAATCTAAAAAGAATATCTCACATATTTACAAAAAACCTTTGTAAGGACAAATGTCTTTGATGCATAAATTAGGATTTAACTTCCCGAGAAGGGGATTTTTAATTTCATCATGTGACATTGACGTGAGAGTGAAATGCACCGATTCTCATTTGCATTCGCTCACTAATTACATCAAAATATTTGTTGTTGTTTACTCGTCTGCTCTGTTTCCCTCGTGACACAGTTTGTATAATTTGCACAAACTGAACTCAAGACGCTTGTGTGTTGCAGCCGATGTCGACGACCTGAACATCTGCTACGTGTTGCGGAACGAAGAGAACGCCACATCCGATCTCTTCCACTTCTCAGTTGAAGACAACGGTAAGATTGTTTAAAAGTGTTTACACAGATTGAGCAGAAAGAGGTTTCTTCAAATTATGCTCCAATGGAAAAGTGTTGGTGGATTCGAACCGGCCGAGGTGTAGTTGTGTTTTTGTTTTGTGGTCCGAACCTCCAGACTCGCTGGTTTCTCGTCTCTCCGGGTGAGTTTGTGAGTCTGCTTCTCCTCTGCTGCTGTCGGGGGTTCACAGAATCACTCATCACACTCACGCTCACGATTGTGATGGACCCGCGAGTCAACTGTCAGGCATCGTGTTCCAGCTCCGAGTGCGTTTGATTCTGAAAACCGCTCCCCGCAGACTGAACCAACAGATCAGGGATTTATTTTTATATTTCTGCTGCGTTCATTCATATTCATTGTGCTAAACGCCCCCCCCCCCCCCCCCGTCGGCTTCAGTTGCGCAAGGAGGCTGATATTTGCCCTGACTTCATTCGATTCAAGAAAATAAAATCCGCATAGGCCAACAGAGGCCCAGCGTCTGCAACTGTAAACTACAAATGATGCTCCGTGTTATTAGCTCAGCGGTGAACTGAGGCTTCCACTTTCGTTAAAGACGGGAAACTCTTTCTGAGGCGCTGGAATTGACTTGTGTCCTTTTCACAGTCCGTTGATTTAATGAGACGTTCTGGCTAATTTGTGAATATGGCTGCAGGATATGTCAAAACAGAGCTACTGTGGATCTGGTCCTGTCGTGATTTATTAGTCAGTGCAGTTATTAGAATGCCAACAACATGCATTAAATATACAAGATATATGAGACCTAGTTTAAAGTGTCAGGGTTTTACTTGTTGGGCTACAGAGGGTCAGGTCCACCTCTGTGTAAAGGGCATCGAACACAGAATGGACAATATGACAACATGCCTTCATCAGCATCACATTCATCTTCTTCCACACAAGCATTAACCGGAAAAACACACAAATGCAAAAGCCACAAAAAGAAAACGACAACAAAAACACAACCACAGTGGAAGTGAGTGACAACGAGTGTTCACTGAAACGAGCAGAGTTAATTAACCGTGGCTAAATGACCCAATCGTTTGTGAAAACCCGGTTAGTAAATTGGATGCTTGTCTATTTAATTATTATTTGTTCTTTTGCCGTTGTGTTGTCCCTTAATCGGCTCGTGAGACAAACACCTCGGCCGCCACGTGGAGCCGTTTAGAACCTGCGTCTGCCACAGAGGATTTTAACCCGGGGATCGAATGCAGATTGATTCCATCTCAGAGGAAGGCTCAAGAGCATCGCTGGGTTTGTTCAAGATCGAGTAGCTGAAGAAGAAAAACCGGAATGTTCAAATTCTGAAGCGAAATGATCGTTAATGACATAGTTACATTTCGAGGCGTTTATCAAAGCTGCAATCAAATTCAAACTGTGAAAATGACTTGAGTATTTAAATCAGTGGGCGGCCGAATGAAACGAGCGGAGAAGCACAAATGAATAACATGGGGTGTCGGACGTAACATGCAAAGACCAGAAGAATGCTTTTTATGTGTTTACAGTCATTACTTAAAGAAGGGTTTGTAAGTTATGAAATGTACAAATGTGACAAGAAATGACATAAACATCTGTACTAATATTCAGATTTCATCTTCCAAAATGACCCAAATAAATTACATTTTCTCTGCCACAATCTTTCTTTACATGTACAGATGTGCGGGAGATTTTTTAATCCTGTAAGATATGGAGTCACACCAACTACGCAGACATGTGTGGCACTTGATCCTTCTTGAAAATGCACAGGGAAAATCAAAGGTGCTCAGGAGGCAGAGAGGTTCATCCACCAACCAGACGGTCGGTGGTTCGATGCCCGACCTCCTGGTTAGTGGCTGTCCTTGGGCAACATACAGAACCCATGACTGCTGTTCCTGCAGTGTGTGAATGGCGTGTTGTTGTAAGAGAGCTGCCTATAGATGCGTTGTATGAATGGATGAATGTGACTTGAACTGTGAAGCTCTTTGACTGGTCGAGAGGAGAGAGAGCTTTGTCCACCGTTAACAGCAGAAGTCACATGACCCGTTTACACTCTTATTTCTCTCAGTCTGTTCGTTTGTCTTCTGTACCATCAGATCTAACTTCACTACGTGGACTTAATTCCCAGATTCACTTTCAGTCGCACAATTCTTCTCAGTGACTCACATCGCTGAGTGTCGGATTACGGCGACGTCACGATTCACTTCTCAAGGTCGTTGTCTTCATCACCACGGCTGCTGCCTTTGTTCTGCAGTCACAAAAGGACACAGCAGTTGAGATAGTGACTCTGACCTTCAGTTTCAAAACTACTCTTAAGTCTTAACCAGCGACGCCAATAGATTAAAAGTGTTTTGCAAAAAGAACACAACAAGTAAAAACCGTGTAGGCTGTTCCACACTTTCTGTCTAAAAACATGAACTAATGGTTTGGTGAATTAGCCCTGGACCCACTTTTCAGAAGTGTCTTTCATTTTGTAGTGCTAATGCACTTAGAGGGAAATGCTAATTTTCCGAAGACTAACAGTTTCTTTATTCACATGAAAGGAGAAACATTGACTAATTGATTGTCCACGCTCCTGTAAAGTTCTTAGATTTTTTCTTTCTCTTTTCCCTGCTCCTGGCAATAGTCTGGTTTAGATTTAAAAAAAAAAGAAGGCCTGGGGCTTTTAAGGGAATTGTGCTCTACACAAGTTTAGGCTATTGTCAATCCATAACTTACTGGATATACTTAAGCTTCCTTTTTTTTGGAGACTTGGTGTTACTGCAAACCGGTTCCAGATAAAGAATTTGCAGAGGAAGGAAATGTGAAACAGCAGCAGTACAGTGAATTACAGTGTGTGGTGCATCAGTGTCTGAAGCATCATTCTCAGCCTCCCCAAACCCCCCCCGAAGCAACTCCTCTACTTCCACTCGGTTTTACATGAAGCACCTGTTTTTTTCTTGTAAAACATGAGTGTACATATAAACAGGTACAGATATGTATTTATTGGTACATGTGTATATATATAATTCACTTGGGACAGGCACACTTTCACGCATTCCCACATATGCATGCACAGCAGAGGACGGAGGGGTAGCCGAGGGCTGAGGGGCGGTCAAGCCTCCAGCACAAAGAAAGAAGTGTTTGATATTTAAGAGCACCGGCATCATTGTGGCTAATGAGAGCCCTGCAGCGTGTGAGCCGGGCAGAGCCGCCAGGCAACCACTGGTAATTACACAGCTCTATTACAGGCTCCTCTACGGGGAAAGAGCGGCAGGAAGCGCCTTCTGTCACAGGTTAAGAGCAGCTGCGATCACTATGGTTCACTGCAGTGGGCTGGAGCACCACTCGTTTCCCAGGCTCCTCTCTGACCAGGGGATGCTCAGGGAGTTTGAATGAAGACGCACGTAACAAACACCGATGACAGTGAAAACAAAAGACTGGAGTAGAGCTGCAACGAGCAGCGATCCTCACTATTGATTCTTCTGAAAGTTATTTGCTTCGTTAAACTGAGAAGAACATTTGGTCTCTGCGATGAGTCAACGTGTCTTTAAATGTCTTCTTGTGTCTTTACAAAATTTAAAAAAGACAAGTTTAATTGCGATCAACACAAATTGCACACACATCATTCCCAAACAAACAAACAAACAAACAAACAAACAGTGGGCCCTGATGAAAACATAACGTGCTCGGTAACAAACTAAAGAAAATCAGCAAACCCTCATATTTGAGAAGCTGAACCTAGACCATGTTTTGTGCCCATGAATTATCACAAGAGTTGATAATTATAATTGACCAATTAACTAATTATTTCCGTTCTACTTAAAAGATTAATTTGCCAAAATCACAAAAACAAACATCTTTCCTGTCATTCCGTCTGTTTCCTGTTTGTTTCTTCTCCCCCTGCGAATGGGATTGATCGCACTATACACAGACTCCTCCTCCCCCCCCCCCCCCCCGTCCCTACCCCTCTGTGACCCTGTGGATTCACTGCACACAGAACACTTGACATGTGTTTCTCCGTCCTCACAGAGTTGACTTGAATAAAACATGATTCTTATCATTGGCTATGAAGATTACTCACCGCAGAGTAGTGGGAGGGCATCGCTTCTTTAATGGTTTGTAATGGTTTGGTGAGACGCGTGTGAATCCGTGGTGCCATTGTGACACGTCCGGCGCTCTTCAAAAGACCTTTTTTCTCAGCACTAATGACAACTTGTTCAAATTACCTCGCCGAGGTTTGCCCCTTTTCTTTGAAACCGCTTCTGAGTCGTGAGTCGTTAACTTTTAAACTCCACTTCAACTCTACAGTAGAACGAGAAGGGAACTGAATAGAGCTCGTATGAAATCACATTTAAATTCACCACAGCCAGATTTTTATTTGTATCTACTCCTAATGACAGACACTTAAATATAATAGATACATATCAGTGCCCTAAACTTTCTTTTCATCTTGATCCACGAGTTATTCTCCAGGAAATCGAATTAATTGGTAATAAGGTTCTTACAAATCATACCAATCGACAAATATATCGGTATCAGACATTTCTTTCTGACTAATACTGGTATCTGCATTGGATCCCAAATATCTAGTCCGGCTCTAACGATTTTAACAGTGGTTGATAAAGAAATAGGAAAATAATGTGAATAAAGGAAACTTTATCACCTGAATCAGTAAAAAACCAGGATGCTGCTCGGTAGAGTTTAAACTGCTTCTGTCCACTTAGATTCAATCAAGCTGCCCCTAATTTCACACACTCAAACATTTCACTTCCATAAAAGTCCTTCGTTCTATTTAAGTCCAGTGAACACAGGGTCAGTGATAATGTTACAATCTGGTTTTAAATTTATTTCCTGAATTTGCTGAACAGGGCTTTAATCCTTTTTTAATCTTTCTCACCTTCATCGGAAGTTAAGTTTTCATATTAAAGTGCCTAAAAAATAAAAAATAAACATTACAGCTTTAAACTGTCTGACACCATGGCCACAAATCTACTGACCTTTTGTCTTTAATTTTGCAAATGTTGAGTACACACACACACACACACACCAGCACACACACACACACACGCACACAATCACACACACAGTAACACAGCTTTAAAAGAGGATTCTCTTTATCAGCCTCCATTCAGGAGTTTACTGTCATCCACTTCTCCCACATCTCAACTCTTCCATCTCTTATCCTCTTCACCCTGTCATCATGACACTCTTAGATCTTATTGGATTCTTCTAAATGAATCCTCCATTCTTTTCCTCCCTGCTCAACATCTTTTCCATTACACCTTCTTTCTTCAGTCTCATTCCTACATCTCCTTTTCCTTTCCGGTAAGAGGCCTGGATATTTCACCTTGTCGAGCTTAATCTCAAAGTCTGTCGCTGGTTTATTGTCAACTCTAGTCTCAGGCGTCGGGTTTTACTGTCACACCCTCGCTGTGGCGTTTCTCTCCTGCAGCCTGACGTGTTTGTCTGTCAGCGCTGGTGCTGATGGATGTCTTTGTTGGAGGATTACAGCGCGTTCCACAGTCGTGAATGTGGCACGGCGTTGATCTGCATCTCATTAGAGCGCCGGGACGAGAGCGAGAGACCTGTTGAGGGATGTGAAGGGGAATTTTTCATCGCGTTAATCATCTTTGATTCTCGGCTTCTCTAAGCTTGACAACCCATCAGCTACATCAACAGGAACCAACACACTCTAATCTCAAGAACAAACACTGGAATGTGGTCATTTGCAGTTTTTGAATATATGGTTAGATTCCTCCAGATTATTGGCTTATTATTGCTTTTTCTGTCTCACTTTTTGCCACATTCACTCACCATGATGTTCAATGTTTACTGCTCCACACAAAATGAAGCTTGGGAAGCGACGATTCCAGCTCACACTCTCTCTTTTACCGTCTTTGCATGTGTCATCTTAATGGGACTTTAATTATTACAATATATTACAAACAATTACACGTTTTCCCTCCACATTGCCACGATGCACGGCACCGGGGAGCCGTTCCGAGCTCGGCTGCTCTGTGAAAATAATAAAAACCATACATCTGAAAGTACAGTGAGCCGCTGAAGTAAAAAAAATGAACATTTGTGGCTGAATAAAAAAATGTTGTTCTAAGGAGTTGGATGAGATAATGGAGGGAAATGAGAGCAGAGGAGTGGCAAAGGGAAAGAGCAGCGATTTAAGCACCTAGTTTATCATCTCCACACTCAGACGCAGTTTGCTCTCAGGAGCAGCGGCAGCCGTCCTGAGACACATTAAACCCGTCCCTCTGTTAAATATTATATCGGCGGCGTGGGGAGACTTGTGCTGATGTGGAAGTTGACAGGCGGCGGCGCACACAATAATCCAGCAGGACGACAAATGCTTTTAGTTTCTATGATTCATCTGACACTCAAGACATGCAAGGCGCTGACTTTTCTGTACACACACACACACACACACACACATGAGCAACTGCGCAAAAGCAGACACACACTCACACACACCTTAAGAGAGCCCCCTAGTTTCTTCGTCCCCGAGCCTTTTCCCTGAAGCCCTGCCCGGGGTCCTATGCGGCTCTCTCTGTAGACATCAGTGAAAAAGCTCACAGTGTTAAGTGCAGCACAAGGACTTCAAAGCAGTGAGGTTTCTCTGCCCTAGATGTCAGTTTTTTTTTTATGGCTTCATGTGCAAGGTTGCTTCAGGTGTTTCTGCACCCCCCCACTCGTGGCTGGTGGCTGTTGACTGTAGGGAAGGAAACAATGCATTATTCCGTCACATGCAACTTTCATTTCTTCAGGGTGGACGGGTGATGGGGGGATTTAATTGTAGGTGCACCTCACTTCCCCTTGTTGCCACCAGGCAGGAGCTACATGCACAATCCAGCAGGAGCAAAGCAGGAGGTCTGTACAGCACCGAGATAAAATTGATGTCGGCAAATTAACAACAAAGAAACCTGGTGCTTATTAGCATCATTTACCCTCAAGCTGAGCAGCATTTGAAATACACGTGTTTGCCCGGGGCCAGGAAACCTTGGTCAGTCGACTTACATCTCAATACACCTCAGGAGATATCCACTGTCGTGCTGCTCGCCCTGGGCAAAGTGTGAATGTAGTGGGAAACACAAATACACAGCACACACACTTAGACACCAGGCTATGGTGCTAATAGAAGGCCTGTAAAATGACCTGCTTGTGCGGCCACACAAACACACACACACAGTTGCGTCTCCATGACCTCCTGATGACTTACTCTAACCTTAACCACAGTAACTTCTTGCCAGGCCCTTACCTTAAACCTAAACCTTAACCCAAACCTCACCTTAAAACATGTCTTACCCTTAAAACATAATCATTGTAGTTATTTGGACTTGCACCTTCTCCACATCAGGTTGAAAAATCTCCATAGAGTGACGTGTAGGCAGATTCAGGTCCCCACATCATGAGATAAACTCAGAACCACGCACAAACTCTTGAAGAACAAAGAAGCAGCTGAGTTCAGAACCCATCACAGCTTCCTGCGATCGTCTCTCCCACCAGTTGCACCAGTTGCACGAGTGTCGAGGCCCGCGGTGACTGACACACACCTGACAGGGAGCATTCAAAGAAACATCCTGAGGGGGAGTGAGATGCTTGTGTTTTGTCAACCATCAAAGTCCGTGCAGAGTGCCACTCCTGTCAGGAGACTGGTGCGTGGGCTCCTATCTACTACAGATATATCAATGCCAGTGTATTCTGAGAGAAAGAGAGTCGAGCTGCCTCACATGCCAGCTGAGTAAATAGCAGATTCAGTGATTACATCCTGGTCCAATGTTTCTCAAATGATGAGCAAAAACCATTTGGTCTGTTGCCTGCATACAGCTGTTCGGTTGCCAATTGCACTGGGAGTTGGGGACTTGTATATAAATGAGTACACAGATGTAGCAGTGAGGGGAAGCCGCGGAGAGAATATCATTGGATTCTGGAGGTGAAGTCTAAGAGAGGTTTACAAAACACTGAGCTGATATTCAATACAGAGTTTTTCGGATTGAAGCTCCTCAAGATTAATTTAAGAATTATAGTTAAAGAAAATCATGTAAAACCTAGCTTTGTGTCTTTGTTACATCTGATCTGGTTGATTTTGGTTTCACGTTGTAATTTAGGGAGTGTACTGTTACCTTTGTGAGCTGCATGGACTTATACTTGACATTAGTTTGTAGTCGGGTGTGCGTCAGATGTCAGATGTCAATTTAATGGGTATTTGTCTTTCCATTTGGACGGAGAAATTGAGTAAACTGGTTAATTTTGTTCACCGTTTTGTTAATTGTTGCCAGTGTGGCATCGTTTTTGTGTTTCTGCCAGCATCACCAACCTCATTAGGAGGAATATACACTATGCACATAATGAACATCCTCGTCTGTCAAACGTTGTATCATCAGAGACGAAGAGAGCAAGTATAATCCTGTGAGCTGCTTCTTTGTCTTTTTAAACTTCCTGGAATCGGTCCGATGGTCTGAATTCTGTTTTCACACTGAACAAACCGAACCACTGTGGTCTGAGCTCCCTTCCGATGTTGTTAATGTGGTTCTGACTAAACTGAAAAAGTCCATATTGGTACAGACCAAACATGGTGGGGGGGAGAGCCTCCTCTTTAATATGCAGTACCGGCAGTTACAGTTTAATTCATGATAGGCTCCCCCTCCCTCTGCACACACAACCAGAGGACATAACATTGACTTACATTCATTAACCGTAACTTTAACATAAACCTCGCCTAACCTCACACTAACATTAAAACACATCTCCACCTTAAAAATATAACGATTCAAATTATGTGCACTTTCTTTTCCGTCCCCATAAGGTGGCTGTGAGAACAGATTTAGGTCCCCACAACATAAGGAATACCTACCTCCACACACACACCCCCACACACACCTCACACCCCCCCCCCCCCCCCCCAACCAGTAAATGATAATTCCACTTTTTATGTGTGTAATTTCCACACAAACGTGAGTTATGTTTATTGCGCAAACACGAGTCGGTGGTGGAGTAAGAGAGGTGTCTTCACACAATCTGATCTGAATATTTAATGTGACAGTTCTGAGATCAGGCTCTGCGACAGGTCTGCAGGAGAAGTGCTCTGTTTCATATTCTCCGACAACATCAGTGTGAATTTATTATTGTCCCATGAAGGAACATACGGCAATTGTGTGAAACGGTGACATGTAACGTGCAGCACGAAATAGAGTGAACACTCAGTCGACCACAATCAATGCAGAGCTACACATGCCAGTATAGTGGTTGTAATGGTTGGTTGGAGTAATGCCAGTGGTTAAGGCCCTGTGGTAAGAAAGACTTGAATGCACTCACCTGGCTTTTATACAGTACTTTCGTCTATATATTCTATATACTTGATATATATATATGCAAGTGCATTTTCAGCATCCAGCTGATATTAACTTTATCTCCTTGTTCAATGTTTTATTTTTCTCTCACTAGCTTATTTAGACTGAACATGAATGGAAGCTCGGTGGTCTTAAAGATGATATATATACAAATTATGAATTCAAGTGTGTAAAAACAACTAAACCTATGATATGTTATATCTTATATTGTTTATTTCTTTACAGACATTGTGCAAAATGTTTCCAGCAACCTTCAAACCCAGAGAAATCCAGAATTGTATTCCAACTAAAGAGACATGTAATTTATCGCCTTTAAATTACGTCTTATCTGCAGCTGAAGTTACATTCACGATTTTTAAATGGCAGATTCTGCTTTTTTTATTGATTTATATCTATACCACTTATCCCCGGACAGGTCACCAGCGTATAGGGCCACAGGGTTCGAACGGGGGATCCTTCTTGCTGTGTAGCGAAATAACTAACCACTGCTCTACCTCGTGTAGTTTCTGAAAAACATTTAAAAAAACCCATCTTCCTTGGACTAAGACTAACGTGTGTGGTTTTCTTACATCGCCTCATGTTTTGTGACATGAAAGACTCAATCCACTCAGCCAGCACTACAGTGTGAGAATCTCTCAGCAGCGTATTCTGAACCAGAGCAGATGCTAAGACCTCGCTGAAGGTCAGCAGCTCTTGTTTTTGATGTGCTCTTGAATGATTCTACCTTAATTACAGGTTCCTCACTCTGCTCGCCGACTGAACCTTTCTCCAGCTCGAGGAGGGAATGGTGAAAAGCAGCAGCTGCAACACATTCGATAAGAGCATTCCAAACTGTAGACGTACAATAGAGACACTCTTACTGGGGATTTAGGTTTAATACTTTCTTTTTTTGTTTAACCCTTTTGTGGATAAATAAAAAAAGAAGTAGTCTTATCTGACTGGACAGCTGTCTGTGATCATTCCATGAAGTGGATCCTAGATCACAAGCCGGCAGGAAAACTGTATCATCAAAGTTTCTCTCGGCTGAGTTCTCGGAGTGCCCTGATTCTTGAAATTTGCTGTTCAAAAACTATGATCCCTAATTGGTAAAAAAAACCTCTTGTGGTCAGTTTTTGTTAGGGAAGCCTTTGAAAGACGCTGTAAAGTGAGTTTATCTCTATTGAGGATGATTTCAAAGAGGCTTCTTTTTGCATGGTCAGCACATGTGAGCGGTCTTTTATCTTCTTGAAAGGCTGAAAGAACGAGACCGTCTGAACCCTTCTGACTCAGATCCCTATTGTCCGCGCACATGCTCCTCACTTTCAGTGGGAGATCACACAGAAGGACACACACACACACACACACACACACACACACATGCACACACACTTAGGACTTCAGGCAGCTTGATGCCATATTTACCGTCAGGTAGTCGGGATGAAAGTCAACGGTGCAGTGAAGTTGGAAAGAAGAAGGGATGAGTGTGTGTGTTTGTGTGCATCTTCATATTTGCGCGCTACGCGAAGCCTAAACCTGGCCCACAGGCTTCTTGGAGGATACACAAGTTGTGATTTCAACCCCCCCCCCCCGGCCTGTTGTTGTTATGTGTCCCAAACCGGAAAGAGCTGAACTTTTCACCTCGGCAGCTTTTGAGCACCACGCCGGTATCACGACGCAGCTTTATCCATACACAGATCTCTATGTGTGTTTAGATGTAGAGTCAGAGCTTTATGGTAACACTTATGAGTTTCCTACGGATCTTATTTTATCTGTTTTTTAGAGCATCACAACGCTGGATTAGCCACAGAATAGCACTTTTACTGGTTTGATAATTCCCCGCTGCCATTTACCACCTCGATGATGGCGGCGGTAGAGTGCGATGCTGTGTGTTCTTCTGACAGCCATACTGCTCCAGTCTCTAAGAGGCATAAGCGTTAGGGTTAGCTTTGAAGCAAATAGCTTTGAAATTGTCCTCAATGGAACTAAATGAGATTTCCATTCCGACAGCCTACACACAGCATTTGCACAGTCAGTCCTACTCCTCTGCATTTCTCTGCCAGGATAACACACACACACACACACACACCCTCATGAAGGCATTCAGCTTTGCTCCCTTAGTCAAACACTCTTCATCAGAGAAAGAAAAGACCCCACCTCCACCTATTTCCTTGTAGTTTTACAACGTTTTCTCATTATTTCCATTCATTATTGCAGAACTCCGTCCTCCTCCCCCGGCAGTAGGTGGGCAAATTAGCCGCACAAAACATCTCTCCTGTCTGCCCGCCTGTTGAAGTGGCAGCTATTAAGTTCTGTAAGCCTTCGCACTAACACGAGCATTTACTCTGCCAACCCCTCGCTTTATAGCACTGATTGGCTGGCACGCTGAAACACTCGGGACGATATGCTATTTTTGCCGAAGCGAGGAGGAAAAAAAAGGAAAGAACGCAGTTCATCGAAGGTGGTTGTGCGTTTAAATCATGAAGAGATTGAGCACAAGATTGGGTTGTTTGTTTGTTTTTAAGCAGAAAGTGTTCTGCAGCAGAAGTTTTGCAGCACTTTGAAAATAATGAATGCACTTTTTCACCATTATGGTTTTTTCAATAATTTCTCCCTCCAGTCACAGAATCTCGCCTTTTAGTTGCCTTTCCAATTTTTGCATAAAACCCAATGCCAAGTATTCAGTAGTTATCATTAGAAGTAAATAGGCACAGACCCACAATGGCTCATGAGGTATTTCCACAGAGATTCTAGATAATAAACTGTACGCTCTCACTCTAAATGAACTGAAAGTTAAAGTGCCGGAGTTAACACAAAGTTCTTGTGTGTTTGGTCCAGGTGGTAACAAGCTGAAGGGACAGAAGTTCCGTCTGGACTGGTCCTGGATCTCCCTGGAGAGAGAATACTACGTGGTGGACGAGGAGGACAAGTATCTGGAGGTGGTGCTGAGACGGAGAGGCTACCTGGGAGAGACGTCGTTCATCGGTGAGTGGGTTTGTCTCTCCTCCTTTCTGAGGACATACTTTGTGTTTTAGCCACATTTCAGTTGTTGGTTCTATGTCTAACAATGTCGGCCTGATGGTGGGTCACTGTAAGTTCACCACTTCATCCCGAACTGAAATATCACCACAACAACTAACACATTGGCAAAAGTTAGCTAACAAGCTAAACCAAAGGATGAACAATTCAAAAATTACACCGGCTAAACACCACAAGGCTAGCAAAGCATAAGAATTGTTTTTGTGAGTATGTTAGCATGTTGACAGGCTAAAAAAACGGTGAACATGGTAAACATACCTGCTTAATATCACGTTAGCAAAGGACATTGGCAGCATGTTGTGAGGTATTAGCAATTAACTGCCTGGGTTCAGCCTCACAAAGCTGGTAGCGTGGCCGTGGCCCTGCTGGAAACCCGTACGCATTGCGTTAGTGCTTGATTGTGGGCGTGTCCTACACTTGGTTTAGCCATGATCGTAATAACACACAATCACATTCTTGAGACACACACCATACCTGGCTTTGTGCCAATATACCATGCTAGGTTTAACAGCCACCTTGGCCTCCTCTTTCGTATTTACTTGATTTAATTGGCTGGTGGTCAGAATACACCTCCTTTTCATTTAAAGATCCATTACTTGTTATTCTCATTAATGTTTCTGTGCGTAACAAGCAAAGAAAGAAACCTGTAGCCTACTGTATGTCCAAATGCTGTGGATTTCAGGAAATAATACAAATCCTCAGCCTCATTTTTCACGATTTTTCTTGAAGCTTGACATGTAATCAACAGTTTGTAATTTTCTTGCTGCAGAGCTGTGAACATCATTTTCATCCCAAAACTTTTACTGAAGTTGAAGCCCAATTTCATTTTCCTCCTCAGGGTTTCACCAGTTCCATCCCCTCTGCCTGGGTCATTTAGTTTGGCTTTAAGTCATCCCAGAGTTTCCAAAGTACTTTTTGTCAAGAACTCTAGGAAACTAAATATAGAGCCGTAAGGATAGTGCAGTGCCCGGAGCACAATGCCACTTTTTATTTCCCAACACATAGAGGAAAACAAGGTCATTAAAAGAGTTTTACTTCTGCTACAAGTGAAAGCAACATGCTGTTTTTCTTGATATTCAAAGTTCTACTTAATTTATCCCAGACGGGCAAGTGATTTCCCAGCATGTCTCCACGAGGACCTGAAATAGGCATCTGAATAAATACATGTAAAAAGGCAATAAAAATGCATCACATTGAGCTGAGGCTATGACACAAAAACTGAGAAAACAAACTGACAGACGACATTTCCGAGGTTAAGGACCTTGTTTACACACTTGATATTTTCCCCTCTGCTTTAAAAGAAAATCTCCATTCACAAAACCTTCGATTTACAAAACATCTCTGACTAGACAACAACACGAAAATGAGTACAAACGCACAAACAGGTACACTGGGCCAGCAGGTGGCGATAAAGTCTACATCGACGATCAGTCCATTGTTAGCTTAGTTTCATGTCAACCGATATACAGTATATGAACCACTGCTGTTTCTAGCTGCATTATTGTGGACAGGGTAGAAGTCAATGATTACAAAAACCCATCATGTTACCATCACAAAAGAATTGTCATAATCTCCTTGTCGGTATAAATGAATGTTGATACATGCTCTCCGTTTGTATTTGTTCCATATGACAATTTAATCAGAATCGAAATGGTTTAAAAAGGTGTCTTAGTTTGTCTTTGAATAATAAGAAGTAGAATTATGGTCCTTGTATTGTTGCGCGGTGTATAATGCGGCTCTCCACAGTAGACAGGAGGCAAAGTGAGTGTGAGTCGCTCTTTGACAAGTGGTTTTATGTGCGTGGGTTTGATGCGTCAGTGCCCTAAACGTCAGCATCACAGAAAGAGAGAGATTGAAATGACATTAAGATCTGACTAAATACAAAATTATATGTGCAGACAATTGCATGTAAAGTGACATGATGTACTTTTTGCTTTGTGAAAAGTGCTTTTCTTCTTGGAAATTGTTTTTCGGGTGCTGAGATGGAAAGAGCTGCTGTTACATTTTGTTCCAAATTAGACCTTAACATTAAGTTAGACATCAATCTAAAGTAGTTCTGCTCACTGGCCTTAGGTAGCATTTAGCCTCAGGTCTTCTTTTATCCATATTAGGCTTTAAAATGTCTTGTCGCAGCAGACAACACTGACACTGGGAACATGTCGGCCCTGTCTGAAGGTCTTTGGATAAGTGAGTCTTCAGCAAGCTTAAGAATAAAATGCAGAGAACACACTGCTGACTCTCAAATCTTAAATCCAGCTGACGACACAAACATCAGAGTTTGTTTATAAGCCCTCCGACCGGCAGATGGAGGTTATTTGGGGTTGGAAACAACAGTCCGACGTGGTTCTGTGCTTATGTCGGAGTGTTTGTTCAGGATCGAAGGTTAGAAGGCTCATGATGAACTTGTCCCTGAACGCTCCCAGACTTTATCACGCTTCAGCGACTTCTCTCTGTGAGATTCACCGGCTGTAAGCGGCTTTTACCGTCTCCCACCTCTCAACGTCATCCTGATCCCCTGTTCATAGCTTTCGTCTGGTCGCAGCATCACAGCAGCAGTTTATGTGCACTTTAAGACTTGTGTACCTGTGCGTATGAATGTGGTGTTTGTGTGCGTGTGTTTGTGTGTATGTGTGTTTGTGATGCTTCTCTGGAAAAGGTTGTGAGTGGATCTCTTGGGCACACATGAGAGCTTGCGGTGTAACCTGCGTCTCTTTGCACTGTTGGTGAGCGAGCATCTGGTTATCTCTGATGTAACACACACACACACACACACCTACACACACACACACGCAGACACACACACACAGACACGTCCTGCTTTTTAAAACATGGTGCTAGGAAGTGTCAATGTGACAGTGTCCTCCATCCGGGGCCGGTGTAGCTGCTGTTTGTTGAGCAGAGGTGTTTTTTATTCATAAGTTGGTTCGGAGGAAGATTCTGAGAATAAATATTAACTTCTAATATTAATAATAAAGGTCATATAAAGAATATTTTGACTCATAACATAGCATCCAGCAACTATTTTTGGCCACACTTTATTTAACAGCTCACTAAAGACAATATTTTGTATTAAATATGACAAATAAGTAGAAATTCTATGTTTTTATCAGACAAAATAATGGAATTTTTTTAATGTATTATATTATATTATAACAAAACCACTTTCAAGATATATATATATATATATATATATCACTCCCCTGCTGTATAATTAGTGTATGAATGTGTTTGTTTGCTGTTTTAATAAAGAACATGTCATTTCTAGTATTTGATAGTAGATGCGGCTTGTTACTTATAGGCTACTGTACAATTAAGAGCGACAGATTTGCACACACATACGCCTGCTTATACTCTATTTCTATGCATTTTGGTATTTGTCATTAACCCAGAATGGTCCAGTGCCGGCACAGATGATGAAATATGGTCCAGCTTATGACGACCCAGAGTAAAAAACTGCGACTGATCAAAGCCCTAATAACTTTCATAGATTTCAATTTGCTGGGCCGGTGAACAGAAGAATGGAGCCAATGAAACAATAATAGAGTGGCAACGCTCGAAATGGACAAAATAGCAGGAACACCATTCGCTGTAATTCAATCCAATGCCAGACTGACACAGTAACAGGACCTGTGATCGATCCCCGCTGTCGACTGAACTCAGTTTTAAGGCTGTAGTTTGTGTTGTTGTCAAGCGAATATGTGTTACAGGTGTTTGGCTCCAGCCTTAATGGTTTTTGAGAGCGTTCTCGTGCCACAGGAGACAATTTTCCAGTGAGTTTGATGAATCTGTTCAGCTGGCTTCCTCTAGAGTTCCCTCATTTTGTCTTGATATTGGCGGTTGTCAGTTTGCTGCTCAAGCTGACACGTACTGCTGATGATATGCAAATCATCCAGTTTGTGTTACCTTAGAATTAACCTGTTATTTCTTAATTGGGAGAGTGTCCCAATTAATTACTTTATTTCTACAGTGGCTCTGATAGGACAAACCAAAAACGGCCTCTTTAGATTGCCTTCATGTTAAATCTGATGCTATTGACACAGTGCCGTCAGAGAGTGGAATGACAGTTCCACTAGATTTGAAATGAAACAACAAGTATGAGGTTAAAGTGTCAATGGTCTTCTCACCTTCAAAGGATTTCTACTTTATATACACATCCGATAACCAGTGCAGGAACTACAGCAGTGTTTGCACAAACTATGAAATCCACTTTTCAGGGTAGAAAATAATTGAACAATGACAAACATCAACAGCAGTCACCTTTAATCACATTTTAAATTCAGTTGCAAATCTGCTGTTGGTCGTGAGCATCAGACAGATCGGTGGACACGTCCTGCTCCCTAATGTCCCGCAGGACCGGCGCTGCACTTTGAAACACATCATCAGTTTGGACCGAACGCAGTTAACTGACATTTTGTAAAATGCCAGCACTATTCCGCAGAGCCCGATGTGACATAATTGATTGTTTTTTTCCTGGACCACAGTTTAAAATAAAAAAATATATCGAATTTACGATGATAGGAAGCTGAGGAAGGAAGAACAAACCTTCACCTTCGCAGAGCAGGAACCAGCAGCTGTTGGCATTTATGCTTGAAAAAGATTATCAGAGATGTTGCCAATTAATTTCCTGTTCGTTAATTAATTACTCCATGAATTGTTTGAGCTATAAAAAGGGATAAAGTCCTGCCCTGTCGAGCCAAATCATTTCAAACCCCCTCAAAGCTCAGGGTCAAAACCTCCAATTTATTGTTTCATTTCGAGGAAAATAGCTGTACGTTGTATAAAGGGCGAATAAAAAGCAAAGGAAAGGGAGGAAAGTAAAAGAAGCATCATAGGATTTAGTGATTAAAGTAGATAGTGTGTGTGCAGATGGATTAGATAGATTAGATGCAGAGTGTCGGGGGTTGGCGGCGCGGGGAGAAAGACACCCAGCGATGTTGACAGAGGCTTTGCTGAGGGAAGCTGGTGTGGTGCCAGGCGGAGGTGGAGGGAAGCTGGTTCCGCTCGCTCCATCTCAACAGGGCGTGTATAGGTAGAGAGGATCAGCGGAGGAGGAATGCGGAGACGAGATCAAGGTTCAAAGATGCCCCCGCGAAGCAGAGCTCAGCCACACCGGGGCCGGACAGGAGCCGGGGGATCACGCTAGATCCTTCTGCCTCTTGTCTTCCAGCTCACAAGTCTCACTCTGCTTTCTTTCTTCTTGCGGAAGGAAAAAATATAGTCCGATCATGACTAAGGTATCAACCTTCAGCTTAACCCTTCCCGGGCGTGTTGCCCTTCCTCACCTGCTCCACTCTTCTAATTGAGTTCTTTCACTTTCTCCCCTCCCCCCGTTACTCCTGTCCCACTGACTCGTCAACCCACTTAACCCCTCTCACTTTCTAGTCCTTTCATCCGTAATCTCCTCTCACCTCATTTCACCGTAGAGAGCATTTTGGTCCTTTTGCACCTGACCTGCTTTTTCTCATCAAAGACACCACCTCTCTCTTCCTCCTGCTCCCTCGCAGCCTTTTCAAGTCCCGGGTCTGGGCCACGAGTTCCGTCTTATATTCTTCCTCCCACTATCCATTTGTCATGCGTCTTAGATCTACCCCCCGTCTGTCTTGCTCCAGTGAGGAGCTTGTGTGCAGTTTGGTTCTCCTCTGTCTGTAGATGCTCTAGTATACTCATTGTGTGCATCCTGTATTTGGTTGGAGCAAATTGGCCATTTACAAACATGAACGGCAGAACGAATGGGTTCATGAAGAACACGGCGGGAGATTGTGCAGGACACACGTGTTCACGACAATAGTAACATGTCAGGAACATTCGGGTGAGGCGTGGTAGAGCACGCATGAAGACAAATTCGTCGGATGTTTCTCCACACAAACAGTGATACTTTCATAGAATCTGTTTAAAGAGATAAAGTATAATTTCGACATGTTTTGTTTGTAGCACATCGACAGCGGCTTCTGCCCTCAGCGTCATCGAATGCTCATGACTCGCGTTGTCTTTCAAGTTGGCAGCTCTGTTTGCGTCTTCTTTTCCATTCTGAGACATATTTACTCTTTTTGATCTTTTCAGTTTTGCGTATGTTGTGTATTCGGGACATCGTCAACGCGCCCACTTGCTCTGTGTGAATTCTCTGGATATTTTTAATGAATAGTCTGGAGCAACTGACTGAGACATTTTGGTCTTCACATAAAATGTTTAGGTACAAGTCTGAATCCAACTATTGATTGTAGTGCACCTCTTCTGCTTGTGTTTTTTCGGTACACTGTCTCTTTCCTTTTTCTTTCCTTTCTTTCGTCTTTCTTCTGTGTGAGTAATAAGAGACGCCCCATGGCATGACAGGACTGAACTCTCATTCGTCTTTTCCTGCTCCTCGCACAAGTCAGAGCTCACTCCTTGAAGACTTCCTGCTCCGTCCTCTTCTCCGTCTGTCCTTGCTCCGAGAGATAAGTGGTGGCTTGTTAACGAGGTGAATCTCTGCCAGGTTAAGTTTCAGTATATATCACCCAGCCTTTCTGTGGGATGTATTCCAGCCTCATTATTGATACCAAGCCAGGTGGATGTAGAGATAATTTTATTTCCACACATCTCCACCTCAGTTGTCTCCATGTGAAATTACCTCTCTGGTATAATGAGCATGAAGGTTCCTGCATTCATTCATTTTATGATGAACTTTGTGGTTGTTGTTTTTTTTTACATTCAGCCAAACACAGCTTATTGCAGTGTTTGCTCTCAGCTGTGAAAAATGAACAACAGAGAACAAAAGGAGGAAAATGTTAGCAGCTGTACAGAGCTTGTTTGTGAGTTTGTATTATGTGTGTGTGTGTGTGTTTGTGTTTGTGTTCTGGAGACACAGACACAACAGACTATAGCGCTGAGCAGCAGCAACGTTGCGATCAAAAGGTCCCTTGTGGGTATATATGTCTCCTGCTGAGAAAGAGCCTGGGTGCGACCCCGGGCGATGCACGTCTCTGCCCTGCAGGGGGCCCGGTGGAGGTGGCACAGTGAGGCTGCACCCTTCATCTCTCCTTTCGCCCGGGATTTGCTCTTGTGTGTTTTATTTGATGTGGATCGAAATTGATTTTTTTCAGGACAGAAAGCCGGATCATATAGAAGCCATCTGTGTGATGACACCTGTTCTCATTTTCAAATTTTTTTTGAAGTTATAATCCTTCACCGAGTCAACCCTATTAATTGCTATTGGATGAATTTGCATTTGGTAAACTACCTCTTTATTTATAAATGTAAATGTAGTCTTTGCTTTTAGATGCAAAGTCTTATACAGGATTCAAATCATGAACAAGGGATCTACAGGAAAGGATGCATGAGCTGTACATCATTCTCATAAATAATGTCCTAATACAAATACATGCACACATTTCTAATAAAAAAAAGAGAAAGGCATATACTTCGGTATTAAAGGAGGCATATGATGCATTTTCAGGGTGTGTTGAATAGATTTTAGAAGTTAAAAAGGCAATTTAAATATTGAGGTCACAGATATGTAGCATTCCTTACAGATGAACTGATCAGAGTTCTGCTCAGACTCCAATTGTATGTCTCAACTTGACCAAGCCAGAGAGAAGCCGAGCTCGGCCTGAGCCCTGAATCTTTTTAAAATCTGAATCCACATTCTACAACTGATCAACGTCAATGGTATTTCACATTAAATAAAAAAATTCTGTAAATTGACCACACCATTAGCACAAATGACCACAGAAGTGCCCAATCAACTGAGCCGGAAACCCTCTTATCCTACTGTGTGTTTCTGTCACGCTGCTGTCGGCGCAGCTCGAGCCAGGCTCAGCTCGTGAACCTTACACCCGGTTCCTGAAAAGACTCTTAGCAGCGCGGTGCAGCTTCCAGCAGCATCATTAGTTTTTCACGTTGAGCTAACGCAGAGGAAACAGAGGGTGATGGATTTAATATGATGCTTGGGTCAAATGTGAGATATGAGCCGTGGAGACCAGCAGTTTCTCTGGACTTCTGTGAGCTCTGTCGTTATTGTGGTTGTAGAAACTTGTCCGGAACATTGAGTTGTTGACAACCTATAAAAAATGTATTGGGGTCAAACCTCAAAACTCCATCTGCAGCACATTTGTGCCACTTGTGAAAACAGAAAAACTACAAAAGAAATAAACCCAGACAATTCAACAATTAAGATAAAAAGCCTGTTATAACAATCCTTGAGTTTGTCATCACAGCTTCCCTCACTTTATTGTAAATAATTTAAATCACACAAGATCCTCACAAGCACAGTAAAAGAAGAGGAGTAAAAGTTTGTATTTCAGCACGTGTGATTATCGTCAGCTTATTATTTGCATACAACACTCACCTCTCAGCTCTCGCCGTGTGTGAGACTTAGTGCATCGAGTCCCGACTCCGTGTGTTTGTCACTTCTCTCTTTCGACTGGGAAACAAATCCTTTTAATTTACAGGAACATGCATCAAGCAGACAGGCCTGTATCGGCTCACGCTGTTTCTATGAATGCAGACAGAGGGAGATGAACAGCACGTTTCCGGATGTAACACGTCATTGTGTGGCTTATCCCACCTGGGCTTCCTTGATGTGTGTTTTAATCTGAAACCCAGTCGCTCTCCTGCTTTGAAGAAGGTGTGTCGATGAGCCTGAGTGTTAGACAGATCTCTGTAAAGTGGATTCACATGAAAAAGACTCATTATAAATGAAATAAGAGACATTTGAAGAGGGTAGAGAAGAGACACACACACACAAACACACACAGACACACACACACACGTATATACCAAACAGCCGGGGAAGCTAATCTATCTCAGGGAGGTGAATATGTTTATTTAAACGCCTCAGTCGCAAATTCATTTCACACATTTCGGAGGCTGTGTAAGTGATCAGTGAGGAAAAACAGATGCAGCGTTCCTTTCACACGTCTCTCTGAGCAACATTAAAGGGTGTGAATATGTTATCTGCTTTTCATCTGTTTCTCTCTCTCCTGCCTGACACGTTTTCATGGTCGTTTTCTTTGCTTTGTCTCCACTTCACCCTTTTCTTTTTTCTCAAACTTTATTAATCTCTTTGTGACTCTCTCTTTTCCCCTCCACGTCCGTCCCCCAGGCATCGGCACCCAGGACGGCAGCGCAAAGAAGGACGAGGATTTCAAGGGTAAGTCCCAGAGGCAGGTCCAGTTCAACCCGGGGCAGACCAGAGCCACGTGGCGGGTACAGATCCTCACCGACGGGAAGTACGAGCAGGCGGAGACCTTCCAGATTTTGCTTTCCGAGCCGGTGATGGCAGTGATGGAGTTCCCCACCACAGCGACAGTGGAGATCCTGGACCCCAGCGACGGTCAGTACATCTCCCACGAATATCATAGCCCTCTTTTAGATACTTGACCATATTGTAACTGAAAACATTTACTCAAGTACTGTGCTCACAGGTTTAAGGGTTATTTTACGCTCCTTAATACCTCCGGCACATTTCCGAGACAATTATTGCCCTTTTTTAGTCCGCCGCATTTATCTGACAGCTTTAGTTGCAGTTTCAAATTATTAATGCAAAATATAATCAGCTGATAAATTATGAATACAAGACTTTAGCTTGTGAGAGAATATTTCTACACTGTGGTGTTGCCTCTTTTATCTAAGTAAATTACTTGTTGTGAATTATTTGTGCTGATTTGGTCTCAGATGATTTCCCCTCCTGGAATAAAGCATTTCTAGATACTGCAATAGTGTTTAACACAAAGTGTTGGGATTGGATCACTCACTGTAAATAAAGATGGACAACATGTCGGATCTCGGAAAAGTGAAGCCAAATCTCCCTAATTGCCTCCTGGTGGCTGGTTACAGTATAGATCATTAACCACTCTTCGCTGCTAGTAAGTGGGACATGGACCAAACAAAGACATTAAATGTTTCAAAAGGGAGTGATGGCTCCACTGGTGTCTGAGATGGAACAGGAGGGAGTCAGTTCTCATGTTCTCCCCGTGTATGGTTGTACAGTTGTCGTCTTTGTACGCTGGCCCTGCAATATCCTGACCCTCCTCTCGCCCAATGGGGGATTGACTCCATCCCCCCTGGGACCCTGAAAGGATGAGCGTTACAGATAATGGACTGGAACTGAGTGAAATAGATACAAATGCACAATATTAGGTGTTGGAAGTATTAATCTATCACTGGGATGCCCAACCTTTTCTGTATATGACGGTTGATTGGCGGTTGCATGCCGAAATTGGTTTATTCATAAATGTGTTTATATTCAGATTTTGTCCCTGTTCCGCTTCCATTATTCAAAAAATGAAAAAAATCAAATGAAAGATCCATGGAGACACAATACGGAGGATTGAAAAACACAAGATAATACAATATAAACAAATTGTTTTTCTGCTTTGTTCACCTGAACAAACAGGAGTGTCTGTGAGAACACTGACTGACATCTATAATGAACACAGCACAGGATCCCAGCTGCCACTCAAGATCTCCTGCTACACAGTCATGAAAAACACACAGCACTTTTACCATATATCACTTTTTTTGCTGTGTGAGGCATCAGTCAACTCGGCAGACACAGAATGAAGAATTGTCAATATCAACATTGACTTCTGTAGATCTGCTTTCATGTCAAATCTGCCCTGCAGGCAATCACAAGGAATATCCTTCTGACATGACAGCCGGCAGAGATTTGTTGTGTTTTGCTTTTTGACTCAGTCGAAGATTTGCTTCTGAAAACCCAATAAAAAGCAGCATAATTTGAATTTTATTGAGAGGACAAATTAATGGTTATCAATAGCTCAAGTTAAGCCTTTCAAAGTAACTCGCCTTGGCGCTGATGGTTATAAACTATCTCAAAGAAACAGTCACATGCATTGGAAGTCTTTTCTTTCCCACTCTCTTTCATCCTCTGTGGTTTCGTCTTTGCCTGAAAATTGTGAAATTAATAGAATATCGAGTCGTGCGACAAACTCACTCCTCTTCACCATCAGGGCAACATTTTCTCTTCTGAGAGATTTTACATTCAGTTACTTTTCCCAATATTACTAAGGAGCAACTGGTTCCATTACGGAGACACACAACAGCTGCTTTCATCACACTCATTTGTCTTCTCTCTCTCTCTCTCTCTTTCTGCTGTGTCTTGATCTCTCTCGCCTCTTCTCCCCCTCACACACGTCCTTTTCAATCTGTCCTCCCCTGTGGGCTAATTATGTTGTGTGCGGAGGGTGGGGGTGGTGGGGGGGTTATGTGGTTTGTTTTCTATCATCTCCAGAGATTTTTTTTAATGTGACAGAGATGTGCCACTCTGTACACTAATGGGCCAGCGAGGCCCTGGCAGTGCCTGTGGCGTTAGCTGTACCCCGGCTTTCGTTCGCTAATGATGACACCGAGCTTTGTCTGGTCTCCTGGTTAGCCGGCAGATTCCCTCCCTAGGGGACATATCAGCTGGGCTAATATCAGCTCTACAGCGGATCGCTAAGCTTTAACCAAAATTAAAGGGAGCATAACAAGCTGGATTTGTTTCTCGCTGCGTGGACGCTCTCTGTTTATCTGCATGAACCCCCCTGCAGCTCTTCTACATTGTTTTCTCTTTCTTAGAATGCATGCTCTCCACCGCCCATCTGCACCGGCCTGTGGTACACCCACTCTAAGTGCTGCGGCAATAACAAACTTTGTGTAATTACAGGGTGTGAGAGTCTGGCTTTCCTCCTCCAAAAACTTTATGACTTTCTTTCATATATAATTCATGCACAATGCTGAGTAAAGATGAAGGTGGTAGCCTGCTGCTGTTAGACTGTTTGCTGCAGCCTCTCGCCATAATCGCTGGTATCTTTCTTGCTCTCTCCACAGCAAGGACACCATATATCAGTGGAGCTGTTGCTCGACCACATTTTGCGTCAAGGTCACCGCACTAAATGATGAACAACTGCTCCCTCTGTGGTAATGTTTTAGTGTGAAACCAGAAGGCCAGCTGCAGCCGCTTCTTCTCTAATTATGGGAGCTTTGTCTCAGTTAGGACGGGAAATCTGTTGACTAATGCGGTGCACTTAAAACCGGCGAGTGCATCTTGTGGAGCTGTGGCATTGACCTGTGTTACGTGGTGAGATCGGTTCGTTTGTTTACCTTCACGGTTACATTGGAGGTATTTGGCTGATGGGAATAACCAGCGTGGCAACAGCAGGAAACAAACTATCCGAGCATCGTTAGATTATTCATGAAAAGATCAATAATGGAGACGGCGTATAGAAATAAAAGCCAAACAGAGTCTTTTTGTTGGATTGTTGTCTGGTTCTTTTTCCTTCTTCTTGCCAAGAGAGGATCGGGATCAGGTGAAGCCATCCAATGTTTTAACACCCTCTGCAAAAACATATGTCTTTTTTTTTTTCCACATTAATGTTTTTAAAGTGACTGTATCCAAGAGGGGAACTTGACCCACTTGGCTGGAAATTTGCCTTTTTAAATCTTGGGTGGACTCAGAGGCACTAGAAGAACGCAGTGTGAGATGAACTGTAGAAAGAGCTGCTAGGAGAGGAGGTTGGTGAGAGGAAAAAATCAGGGGTGTGTGTGTGTGTGTGTGTTTGTGTGTGTGTGTGTGTGTGTGTGCATGTTCCCTCACTCTGGGACTTGTGGCATAAACACCCACCTTGTCGGGACCAGTCGTCCTCAGGGAGACTGAAGCCTTGAAACATCATTTCTGAGGTCCTGGTTAAGGTTAGAATTCAGGTATGGCCGTCCACAGCGTATAATATTCAATGCAACGCCCCGACAGCTGCACAGACTTGTGAGTGCACGCACATATGTAGTGTGTGTGTGTGGAATAGGTAAGCAGAGGACCCTGATCCCCTGCTACGAGCCCCCTAGGCCCCCCGGGGAGGGACAAATTGTGGGCATGGACAGAAGGAAGAAATGGAAGCAAGGGGAGAAGGCTGAGAGAGGACGATTTGGGGAGTTACCAAGAGAAAAGAGCGATGTTGGACCCCCCGCGGTGTGCAAGATTGTGTTTGTTGATGACTTCATCTCAAAGAATCATCTCAGGTGTTGATCTGCTTTTACGCTGGGCGTTGAGTCAAATGTCCCTGTCTGTTTTCTCCTCTCATGCTCACAGGCTCGCCTTTGTAATGCACTTTTTGGTTTCGCAAACCAGGCCACAAGTGTCTCGCAGTTCCCGTCACTCATTCATTCATTAATTCTCTCACTTTAAGGGAGAGCAGGAGCGGAGTGCACTCACAAGAAGATCTGTGATGAGCTGAGGGTCAGTCCGAGCTGTGTTTTTTATTGGTCCCTGCGCGTCTGTGGGAAGTAGCTCCAGCATTTATTGTTTCTATAATGCCTGTAAGCTCTCAGCTTTGATAGATGATGCTTTCACTGGCTCTAAGTCTCTCTCTCAATCACAGACTCCTCTCAGAGATGCAGAGAGGCGTGGGGGAGAGTGAGAAAGAGAATAAGAGCGATGGCTTGGCTGACCCCTCCGTGTATAGAGCTGTCGATACGTGGAACTCCCGGCTGGGTCGCTCTGTGGGATGAGCTGAGGGCCTCGCATGTTGAACAGCCTGCGACACACGAGGCAGTAAGAGAAACTTTCCGCAGGGGTCTCTGTGAAGAGCACCTCTGGTTGCAACGAACTGAAAACTGATGGAGAGTTATTTTTGAATATGAATAAGTACGCTGCAGGTTCACCACTTCAATGGATCTGAATAAAAAAATATGGCAACTGAGGCTCGCTAATGCGGAGCCAGAACAAAAGCGGGTACCGGTCCATGGTGGCCTAATGCACTGTGGATTTTTTCTGCAGATTGTTATACATGTCATTACCCTTTTATTTCCCTCCCCCCCTTGACTCCCCCCCACTTATTCTCGCTTCTCCTCCGCAGAGTCGACTGTGTTCTTCCCCGAGCAGACCCACTCGGTGCAGGAGGACGTCGGGGAGCTTTTCATCCCGGTGCACCGCAGCGGAGACATCAGCCAGGAGCTCATGGTGGTCTGCTACACACAGCAGGGTACGGACGAGCCACTCTCACCTCGTATAACCCGTTTATCCTCAGTCCCACCCCACCGCTGTCTGCCGGCTTTGAACATGTGAAATGGAGTTGGTGGTTATTATTGAAAGTCTTGATGCACACGTTTTTGGACCACAGGTACTTATGTGCATAATTTATGAGTCTCAGGTACAGATGGAAAATTAGCATCTTATAATATTAAATAAATGATATAATAATATAATACATGATCGTACTTTCACCCATTTCTATTGCTGCGTGTACAAATCTAACAAATTCACACACAACGTCTACCATGCTTGAAAAATGCTCGAATTCTCCTTTTCACTTTCTGCTCCAGAGTCTATCTAAGACAATTTAATGCTGGCGTACATATTTATTTGGTTTAATGTAAATAAACCAGCGTGTATGATGCAGTGTCTTTGAAACACAGCAGTGCAGCGGGAGAGAGGCAGTTCAACTCACATTTACATTTCACAACTAAAACGAAACAGCAGGACCTCGGCAGCGTCACAATCGGCTGTAAAATCCTCTTTGTGGTTTATTCCGATCAGCTTCCATTAAACTCCTCCACAGCTCCACTCACTTTGGAACAATACAAATTATTTTTAATTGTTTACTTGCAGCAGGTGACAATGTGTGAAAAGTGACAGATTTTATCTCGCATCCCCTCATGCATGAAATAAACGGAGCTAAAAGTGCAGAGATAATTAATTCACTGATTAGAATAATTAAGGTGCTTTTGTTAAATGACAAAAAAAGGTTTAAATGCGGGGTTGGTCTGTTCCCTTTGTGTTCTCATATTAAAACTGACCTGGTTCACTTACTGTAATTAAAAGGTCCAACCTTCACCAGCCATAATGGCTACTTTAACAGTCTGAATTTCAATAAAGCGAAAGGGAGCCGTGCAGGTTATTGCTGGTTGCCTGACAGGCTACCTGCAGCATGTGTTAAAGATGAAGACGTTTGTTACTTGATGTGTTTTGAAGTTTTTTAACTTCGTCACATCGCTTTTTTCTTTACATCACAGTCAGCTGAGTCTGAATATGTTTCTAAAAATGACTACTTCAAATGCGGTGAATCCATAATAGATAAATATGTGCCTGAAGCTGATCACTCAATATTCCCAAAATAAGAGATACTGTTTAAAAAAACATTAAATGTGCTGAGGGCTCCAGTTTTCCGACACCATTTATAACTACATTATGTTCTAATGATGCCTCTTCAACAACTGAAATGTCCTCTCACTCCCCCCTGTCCTCACCTCTCTGAAGGATCTGCCTCTGGAACGATCCCCACCACCGTCCTGTCCTACTCAGACTACATCTCCCGTCCGGAGGAGCACGGCAGCATCCTCCGCTTCGACAAGGGCGAGCGGGAGAAGCAGTGTCGCGTGATGATCATCGACGACTCTCTGTACGAGGGAGACGAGAGCTTCAATGTCACGCTGTCACTGCCCGTCGGGGGACGTCTGGGAAAGCACTACCCCACCGCCAGGGTCAACATCTTAGAGGACATGGACGACGGTAGGTCTTTTTTATCTCACTGGTGTGAATTAACGTGCAAAACATCTGCTGACATCTTTGTTACCCCCATTTCTCAGCCACTAGTTCTCCACATTATAAAGTAGGTGGACCCACTCATAGATATCTGTCTCCTTAATATTCCAGATTTTTTTCAAGATCAATTAATTTAAAGATTTAAAAATCCTGGATCAATCCCCTTAATGGATCCACACCTAAATATACTGGTTTCTCTCTTGGCTCATGTCCTTTCCTCCCTCTAAGTTTGGTGGTAATGTGCCCTTTAGGTTTCTGTGGAATGCTGCTAACTATCAGACCAATAAACCAAACAAACACAGATAAAAAGCATAACCACCTTGGCAGAGGTGACATGATGTGAGATCCAGCCTTTGCCTCTGTGATGTCTCAGTTTCTTACTTCCCACCAGTTTCTGTCTCCACTGATCTTTTTGAGAAAGCCAGAATAACTTTATAGAGAAAACTTTCCAATCAAACTCTGTTTAAACTCTTTTTTCTCCCCCTGAACGTGCTGTTCCCAAATCACATGGATGAGAGGGCGTAGTGAACTTTGCAAAAAAACACATTTCATCTCCAAAGAGAGGTTGAGAAGATTTAATTTCAAATCTGCCTAATGGGTGCATGTGTCCGTGTTGCTGTAAGGTTAAAGAAAACATGCATATATGCAGGCTGAGAGTCGCGTGTGAAAACAGTTTGTGGGTGTGAATTTCTCAGGGCTCGAGGTTCTGGTGTTTTGAATTATCACCAGAGCCTTGATATCACCTGACATCTCTTAATTAAGACTGTTTACAAACCTACCGGGTGTTGAGCCACGGAGGATAAGAGTGCTGAGAACACCCTGACAGGAACCCTAGCTGTGCACACTGGAGACCGATGGAATAACACGCGCCGTCGTTCAGACAGTCTTTAATTACAGAGACCCACACAGGGCTCCGGAGGGACTGTATCATCACACACATGTCCCAGGTCTGGTTTCATCACGTTACCTCGTACGGACAAAGTATATCACATCTTCCGAAAGGCGGAGACACGTGGAGGAGATTTATCTCGGGACAGACAAGCCTGCTGGGAAATACCTGTTCCAATCTAAAGGCACTCTCCACCATCTCACTACTCTGCATTGATTTACTTTATAGACTTGGAGAGATTGAATGTCCCCGGCTCAAGGTTTTTTGTTAAATGCCATGCTATAGATTGTTGCACTAAAATTCATACTTTCTTCCTGGAGATGAAGGATGAGCGGAGCTGCAGTGCAATAAATTTAGGTCAAATACCAGCAATTTAACAAAGCGCCATACGGAGAGAGTGAAGAAAAGTTTGTCCCTGTCCTTGTGGACTGTGGCTGTCTTTGTAAAGGTCTGCGAGCGCCTCTATTGATCTTCTATCAAGACAAATGACGACTGCAAACACCGCCCTTGTTTTTCTGTTGGTAAAAACCAAGCAACACGTGAAGCCCCACAGTGCAGACCAGTGGTTTAACTTGAGTTCTGAGGATGATGCATCAGCAGAGAAGCTTTTCAGATACAAATTGAATTATATTTTTTAATTCTTTCTATTCGAGTGTTCTCTCGACTCTGACCTAATTGGCATGAATTACAGCTGCAGATGAGTGTCTACATTTAGCTTTGAATAACTACAGAGGAAATAAAATAAAGTGTATATCAGCCAAAAAAAAAACATCTTCTCCACGTTAGTGGACGGGACATGGGCCTTAAAAGTCCAAATAAATGTGAAAATGCATTTTCAAAGATGCTTTCTGTATTTCAGGTTGTTCTCATCACACTGACGTATGTGCAAGAGATTTTTCTGATGAGTTTGGTTTTAATTAGTTATTCGATGCTCTGCAAACAAGATGAGACGTCAGGATTGACAGCAGAGACGTTCTCTAAATGTCATCATCTGTTGAAGATGGCAAACTTCGTGTCTGGGATATTTTGGCTTTGTTTTTCTATAGTGGGAGGAAGTGGAGATGAATCGTCCATCTTTAGGTACAGTCTATGTTTTGACCTCACAGGTTCTTCTTCTGGGTGGAAATAGGGCTCTAAATATACAGTCCACCAGAATATTGCATATCTCCTCACCCTAAACATGTTTTTGTTGATGACAGATATTTCCTTTGTAGACTCTCACACTTACTCCTCCTCCTCTCTTTTCATTTCGCCGGAATCTGTTTGTAACATAAAGAAACGTGTCAGTGCAGGGCTGTCAATTTACTGTCAGGTTGATAAATGAAACAATGGACTTACAATGGAATACTTATTTAAGGAAACAAACAACTGTGCCAAATTGAATATGTGTGTGTGTGTGTCTGTGTGTGTGTTTGTGGAGGCATCTTGGGACTAGTTAACAAGAAAGCGTGACACACTCTCTGATTGTTAGTAAATTGTCAGAAGACTCACGGTGCTGAGTTCAAAGACATGGAAATGTGTTTGTGAAAGCCAAACTCCAGTGAGAGATGATGTGTCATTTTTAGCCTCCCAAAGGATGAAGCACCGTCTGCCAGTGCTCTAATACCTGCACCCAGCCACTCACGCTGCAGCCTCCCTCACTTCAGTTCATCCCCAGCTCCCCAAGGGGGGGGGGGCACAACGCTCTGTGTTTACTTGTTTACTTGTTTACGTGTCCGCATGCGTCTGTTGTGCATGTCTGTGCTCATTTGCTTCTGTCTGGGCAGCCTGTGTGAACGCTGCACCTCAAATCCGGGCATCAAAGGCAACAGGGGAGAAAAGCACTTGAGCAACTCTAAGTGTGACATGCCAGAACTTGCTCGAGCCCTATTTTTCCTTCCCCCAGGTCAAAGTCAAGTTCAGTCTGCTGCTCTGCTTCCATCTATTCCTCCGCCACCACCGCTCTCTCTCTCCCCCTTCTCAAATATACAGTCCTTCTCTCACTTAAGCGGAGAAAAAAAATAAAAAAAAGTAAAAAGGGCCCAGGGGTGTCTGCTAGATTTAGTACTTTATCAGATTAAACTCTACAGTACCTGTCTCCCTGCGTGCCGCGCTCCGCATGGCTGCACTCCTTGACTCAAAGTGAGTGTTGTCATCTCCTTGTACCCTGCCAGGGAGAGAGGACACTGGGGCTCGCTCGCCCGGGTGCATACGGCCACAGCTGAGTTTGTGGAATTGTGGATTAGCTCGGAGTATTTCTCAGCGACCCTGTCCTCCATATCAATTCTAGGGCGGCCTTGCTGTTGTCCACACCCTTAAAGAAACTATTCTTCACGTCCTGCCCTCGCTGTAAATAATTATTTTCCACTGTTCGGAGGTAAATGGCAGCGGACTTAGAAATGGAGAGATTGCGTTTCACTTGTTGTCATCATAAGAGGAATTGACTCGGTTTATCCACGCTTCTCTAGACATAACGATCACTCTAAGTGCTTTACACTACAGTTCACAGCACTTCTTTAAATAGCACTTCTCTAACACACACAGACACACGTTGATGATACATCCATCATCAGGGGGCAATACGTGGTTCAGCTTCTTGCAGAGGGAGACTTTGACGTGGACTAGAGAAGCGGGGGATCGATCCCACAACCTTCCAATTTGCGGATGACCCGCTATGCCTCCCGAGCCGCAGCCGCCCCCTTTGCAAGGCAACACATTCCATTCATTAAAAAAAAATATTTATAATTTGAATTACAAATGTTTCTACTTTACATACAAGTGGTGGTTAGCACCGTCACCTCACAGCGAGAAGGTTCTTGTCTGCGTGGGTTTTTTTCTCCCGCTTCCTCCCACAGTCCAAAGACATGCAGATTGAGGTTAGGTTAGCTAGAGACGCAGAAAATGTTTGTAGATGTGAGTATGGAGGGCTTCATCTCTGCATGTCGGCCCTGTGATTGGCTGCTGACCTGCCCAGCGTGGGACCTCATCTCTTTCCCAATGTTAAAAGCATTCCACCACAAGGAGGGATTGATGGATGGGCACAAGTTCCGTCTGTAACCATACAAGGAGCTAATTGTGACAATTCCTTTGATTTTCTCTTATATTTGCAACATAAAACTGAATTTTAACTTTAAAAGCAGAAGGAAAAATCATGCATGGGCCTGAAAAATGTGAACAATTATAAGCAAATACTAGAAAACAGTCCGAAAACGTGAATTAAAATGTGATGCATGTCGCAAAACTTTCCTCCTAATCATTGCATGATCCCTCACATGTAATCCACAAGCACCAGTGAGGAGTATTTACCTGAAATAAAAGCAGGGGGGTATTTACGTGCAAACTTGTAAGATCTCATTTGTCAGCTCCTTCAAAAAGCAAGGGCCCTTCTCCAGAGCGCAGCTGAGAATGCTCCATAAACTGTGTTTAAAGGTGCAGTGACACACGGATGTCTACAAACATGCACATGTGGTAATTATCACAATTTGGCATTGCACCCCCCCCCCCCCAGCCCTCACACACACTTCAGAGTGAGAAAGCAAAGCGTGGCCCCGGGAGGCGGCTCAGAGGATGCAGCTCTCGCTCATCAGTCATCGCTCATCTCCCCTCTCATGGTGTCAAGAGTGTTTTCATCGTGCTCCCGGTTGGGACACGTGTGAACACAGACGTGTATCAGCGCCCGAGCAGAAGTTTCCTGTGCAGCAGATTAAATCAAATCAAAACGTTTTACTGGAAAACCACATGTGTCCTGTATCATCGCTGAGCCCTGCTGTGATAATCATCCAAACAAACCCCCCTTCACTAGCCCCCACAGTATTTACCCTTGTATTTGGTCAGATGTTTTCAACCTGCCTACACAATCGGTAATTTCACCATTTTACTCTGCAGCTGTGTAAATACATTAAAAACAAACATCTATTTGCATGACGAGTGGCGCTTCATCTGTGAGGTGAGGCCGCCTGTGTAGGAGGAAGCGCTACGAGAGAAACACAGGTGCACGGAGGAGATGAAACGACCGCACTCGATGTGTGATCCTCACTGGATAGAATCAGACGTCAGAGTCACAATGTAACTGCTGTAATTTCCCCTCACTACCCTCATTATGTACTCTAGGCTTAGCTTTTGTGTCATCTGGCCCAGTTAAATAAAATATGGAAGTTCATACATCAGTAAAGTAAAAGTAAAAACTCAATCCGGACTCCGAGTGTTTGATCATGACACAAAAAAATTATAATGCGCTCTCGCTATTTTTGGATTATATGCCAGAATATACGAGAGGAGCCGAGCAAGAGCGCGAGAGAGAGAGAGGGAGAGAGAGAGAGAGAGAGAGAGAGAGAGAGAGAGAGAGAGCGAGGGAGAGAGAGAGGGAGAGCGGCATCTTAAAATGGAGACAGAAGAACTTTTATCCTGTCATTTTTTTAGACGTGACCGAGGGGGGGGGGGTTGCAAGAGATGAAGCTGTCAAAAACTCATTGGACTGCCTCTCCTTTGCTGCCTCAGGAAACAATGCCAGTTCAAACGAGCCTTTGAGCAGTCGAGAGGTTCTCTCCGACTCACTATCTCACAATGCCACACTCAGGGAAATGAGACACACACACACACACACACGCATGTGAGCCTTGTTTTTCAGAGCTGTCGCCATTTAAATACTTAGTGGTTTCTGTCAGAGGAACGATAAGACTGAGGTCAGAGGAGGGGGCCAGGCAAGGTCAAAGGTCACCCCACCCGTACAGTTTAATTCAGACTAATGGGCTGTCGCTGGTTGACCCCGGTGTCGGATGCTGGTTTTACAAATGCATGATGTCAGCGTGCGGGTGGCTGCCGACAGGTCTCATGATGCAGCAGGTGCATGAAGAAGAAGAAGATAAGACAAGTAACGCTACGACTGAACAAGGAGTCTAATAGCACAGCAGCAGGGAACTGAGCCACACATACGGTTGGATCGTATTAACGCTGAAGGGCATCCACATTCAGTTTCAAGGCAACGGGAGAACTAACAGAACCACATTTGTCCTCTATTCAAATATGTATTAGAGTGTTTTGCATATAAAACAGCCTGAAAGATTCAAGGCAGAATTTGAACCACAGTGAAATGATAGCAACGAGCAACAGGGACATGATAACAAACGGCAAAATATGAATAAAAAGTGTAAATTAAACTATATCATAAGCAAACTAGAAGTCAGCAGTCAGAGGAGCAAATTGAAATAAGCTACACCAAATAACACACGGTTATAGATAATAATTCCCTTAATGAATTGAAAAACATAATTTACAGTGTTATAGGATGTTAAAACACTCCCTGATGCCCCCCCCCCCCCTGATCTTGATCCACACCAGTATGTCATAGGCTCTTCCCTGACCCATAGCACATCCTTACACCAACCTTTGTGGGAATGCATCCTGCAGTGTCTGCATTATCTTAATTACAATCAAACCAACCAACCAATGCACTAAGGTGGGCAGTAACAAACACTCCTGCTGTTATAATTTCCTTATTGCTTTTTCTTTGCACCCCAGCGCCAGTGTTTTACTTTGGAGAGTCAAAGTATCATGTGGATGAGAGTGACGGGTACGTGGAGGTCAAAGTGTGGAGGACGGGAACCGACCTGTCCAAGTCCGGCACAGTCACGGTCCGCTCTCGCAAGGCAGAGCCTGTGTCTGCGGAGGGTAAGCTCATATACACATTCACAAATAACAACCATCTTTCCGCATCAAGTCAGCTTGTCATCGTTGTAATTTCATCTGACCTTTCCCCCTCGCCCCCCTGGCCTTCCTCTAGCCGGCATCGACTACGTGGGCATCAGCCGTAACCTGGACTATGCCCCTGGTGTCAGCATGCAGACTTTCAGGGTCTCCATCCTGGATGACCTGGGACAGCCGGAGCTGGAGGGCACCGAGAGCTTCGAGCTGGTATTACGGATGCCAGGGCACGGCGTCCTGGGAGAACCCGGGAAGGCTACGGTCTTCATCAACGACTCGGTGTCTGACTGTGAGTTTATATTTTCATAACAAGTCCAGATATATGTTTTCCCTCAGGATGGATTGTAGTAACTGTGGTGATCTTTGACTTTTTACCTAGTTCAATTAAGAATTTCCATTTCAAGGATTTATGGTCCCCCTGAGCTATGGCTTTACTTTTTAGTCAGTGCTTATTAGCAAATATTAGCATTTTAACATAGTAAATTAAGATGCTGAGCATTTTAAAATACTGATGTTAACATTTTGCCTAAAGTAAATCCTCACAGAGCCCCTGACATGAATGTAGATTCTTGTTTTCCAATATTCTATCATATTTTACATGAACAAACTACCATATGTATAAAATGCATTTTCATTTTTGCATAATGAACTTCTCCAAGTGTAGGAAAAAACGAAAGTCTCAAAGAGTATTTATGTCTTAGAAACTTTGTTTTTATGTTCATCATGGGAACTTTTTTAACACTTATTTACACAATTTACTTTACTGAACGCAACTTAACAATAACTCTGTACTTTTTTAATGGTTTCACAACATTCAGTACCGATTTAAATATATAAAAAAGCTTGTTGAAGCTTTGTTACTAGATTTGCTTTTTGATCATGATCACTATATCTGCGCACATGTGATGATTGAACCATCCTGTTGACTGACAGTGCCAAAGGTCCAGTTCCGCGAGCCGGTGTACACTGGAGAGGAGAGCGACGGCCAGATCTCGGTGACGGTGTACCGCAGCGGAGACATCACACACAGATCCACCGTCCGCTGCTACACCCGTCAGGGCTCGGCGCAGGTCGCCTCCGACTTTGATGAACGGCCCAACACGGACACATCCATCATCACTTTCCTACCAGGTACATCATTGATCTCACAATTCCACCAAACAGCTCACAAGTGTCTTCTCCTTAATGTTGGCACCTTTTTAATTAAATAAACAGCTCATCCAGGAACTACAGGTTTTTTATCACACAACTTTCCAGTTCCAATGTGCAACACCTTTCCTGCTGTGCTGTCACTTTGTGTTTTGTGTTTTGTGGCAAAATATATTAAACAGCTTCCAAAGGGAAGCAAAACAGGAACTAATTATTTAAATAAGACATGAGATGCTGAAGAAAGAAAAGAAATCAATGTAGAATTCATGTTATCGTTTCTTACACCTCAAATGTCCTGACGTGTTCCGTCATCACGCTCTTGCTGTGCTCTGCAGGTGAAGTGGAGAAGCTCTGCGTTCTGTCACTGGTTGATGACAACATGTATGAAGAAGGAGAGGAGCTGCGGCTGGTCTTAGGAAACCCGAAGAGCAACTCCCAGTTTGGTGCGTCAGTGGGAGTCCTGAAAGAGACTCTGGTGAAAATCAAGGACACAGCCGACAGTAAGTGAGATGGAGAAAAGTTGACATCCATAATCATACAATTTGTTGTCTTTCTGTTAAATCTGTGTCCTTCTCTTTGTGCCGTAGAACCCATCATCCGCTTCTCGGAAACCAAGTTCAGTGTCAGTGAACCAAAAGAGGCCGGGGCCGTGGCGACTGTGAGGATCCCTGTGGTGCGAGTGGGGGACACGTCCAAGGTGTCAGTGGTGCGGGTTCACACCAAGGACGGGTCGGCCGTCTCCGGAGAGGACTACTTCCCTGTGTCTCAATGTAAGACTGACACACATCCACGGACTTTATGGACTTGTGAATGTATTCCTCCGCCAGCAGGAAATATGGTCATGATCTCCCCTCCCTCTTCTTCCTCTTCTTCTTCTCCTCCTTATCCATCTCCATCTTCATTTTTCCTCATCCTTTGTCTTCTTTGTCTTGTCCTCATCCTCCTCCTTCATCTTCTGCCTCTTCCTCCTCCTTCATCTTCTTCCTCCTCTTTATCTTCTCCTCATCTTCTCCTCTTCCATTACTTCTCCTTCTTCTATGTCTTCCTTTCCTTCTCCTTATCCTCCTCCTTCATCAACTTGGTATTTTTCCTCCTCTTTGTCATATTCTTAGTTTTCTTCTTCCTCCTCCTCCCTAATCTTCTTCTTCCTCATCTTTCTCTTCCTTATCTTCTTCCTCTTCTTCTTCCTCCTCCTCCTCCTTCTTCTTCCCTTCATTCTTCCTTCTTCCTCCTATAGCTCATATGAGACATTTTGACTTGTGTGAAACAAGACTCCCCACAGGAATATTGAACTAATGAAATTGGTCATGGCATTTTATTTGGGCAGGGGTCACTGATTTGTAATTTCATCCTTATGGGGGGGGGGACTATTTCCCCAAATGTCCAGTGGAGGTTCATCTAATTTTTTGATTGATTTATTCCTCAGTCTTCCTGCTCTGTCAGCAGACTGAAATCTTCCTCTCTCCGCTCGGCTTTTAGTGCACTGAACCTTTCTTGGCTTAATCAAGGCCTGAAATATTTATGTGAATACATTCAGTCTATTCAAATCATACCTGACTACCCGCTGCTCAAACACTGCAAATCTCCCTGCAGTTTTGAATCATTCAGCTTTGAATATCTAATTTTTGCACAATATTTCTCCGGTGCAGCACATTTCAGATGCAAAGCTCTATTACTTATGTCGTAAGGAGACGGATCACCTTTGGCCCCATAGAAACCTGCAAAGAGATATATTACTCTGAGGCAATAAAATATAAATTAGTCTAATCTGTGAATACTTTTTCTAGAAAGCAAAACTTTTGGTTTAATCTGACTTTATTATCATCTCAAAAAGTATATTTCTTTGCCTTATAATGTGTTGTATATACATCTAATAATTTCCCCTCTATCCCTGTGTGTCTTTGTGTGTCCAGACATTGAGTTCCGACAGGGAGACAAGGAGCATGTGGTGGAGGTGGAGGTGCTGTTCGACGGCATCAGAGAGATGAGGGAAGCCTTCACTCTCCACCTGAAGCCTGATGAGAACATGGTGGCTGAAACTCAGGTCAGGATGTGTTCATAAATAACCATCACACGGCAGTCACACCAAATCCAAACAGACAGTGATGGAATTTCAGCTTGATGAAAAATGAAAGAGATAAAAGAGAAAACCGTCACTTTTTCTTCTTTTGATCTGACTCACATTTATCCGGGTCGTTCCCACCGAAATCACGGATCTCTTTTTACAAGGTTATCCCAGCCCAGACAACAACAGCACTTATTGTAGTTGTAGCTGAAAGAGTCATGAAAACATTGCACAATGAATAATAGATCGCACAAGGAAAGAAGAACAGAAAGCAGGAGAGAAGAGGCAAAGAGGAAAGAGAGAAACCATGAATCAACCACGACTGAAGGATTGTAAATCTTGAATGTTATTCCCGATGTCTGTATCGGTTAGTTCTCATTAAATCTCCTTTTTTCTCTCGCTCAGGTTACTAAAGTCATCGTGTACATCGAGGAGACCAACAGCATGGCTGACGTCACCTTCCCCTCCTTGCCTCATGTGGTGTCTCTCCTCCATTACGACCACGTCGCCAGGACACCAGACAACCTCCGCCCACCAGCCGGCTACCCTGTCATCTGTGTGACAGTGAGTCAAGCTGACAGAACAATGTTCAGGAACACAAGCCGCTCTTATGACATCTTGAATTAGGGCGGATGGCGGAGCACAGTCTCACAGCACCATGCTTCTTGATTTGAAACATAGACTGTATGTAAAGATGGATGACACATGTCTTCTTCCTGCTGTTTTACCCGTGTGTGATAACATCATCCCAACATGACAGGAACCATTATTATTTTTATATATTATATTCATACAACTTTCCACCAGAGGCCGGTTGAGATGATTTAACTTGACTTTTGGAAAAGTGTTGTGTTGTCCATCTTTATACAGTCTATAAAAAGATGGAGATTTGACCTCTGGTTGGACCAGGGTCTGTCTGTGTGAGGGTTTGCATGTTCTCCTTAGTTCTCCTCCCAAAGCACAAAGACATGCATACTGGGGTTAGGTTACCTGGAGACTCTAAATTACCTATAGATCTGAATGTGAGAGCCCCCCCCCCCCACACACACACACACACACTCAATGTCAGCTGGAATTGGCTCCAACCTGCAGGACCTCATCAGGACCCTCATCCTCTGAGATTTGGGGGCGGGGGGCTCAAAGTTAAAGTGTCCTTCCACTGTTTGCCAGTCAGGCCTTGAAAGGCACATTACACAGTTTAGTAGGCCAGGGCGTCAGGGCTTTTACTCACAGGAGATCACTTCCACTCTTGAACACAGGCTCAGGGAGACACTTTTCCTGATGTGTTAAGTAATTTGCTTCTCGGGTGAATGCTGTGTGAGTGTGTGTGTGTGTGTGTGTGTGTGTGTGTGTGTGTGTGTGTGTGTGTGTGTGTGAGTGTGTGTGTGTGTGTGTGTGTGTTGGGGCCAGATGTGTAGGAGGTTCCCCCACAAAGACAAAGCGAAGTACTCTTATCAAAATCAGAGTGTTGAGTGCTGCACGATTAGGCGCCGTGTCAACAGGAAGTCAAACACACAAACACGCAAACACAACTCACTGAAACATTTCGCTCTCCATGGAAACAGTCACTCATTTGTATTTGCCTCCTCTCTTTCCTCTTTCTCCTCCGGCATCTGCTGTATCTTCCCCATCTCTCCACCCCCCCCCCCCCCCGCTACCTGCTTCCATGTTCCTTATCCGCTGTCCAGGCGTGCAACACCAAGTACCCAGACTACGACAAGACGGGCTCGATCTGCGTCAGCGAGCACATCAACAACACCTTGACCCGCTACCGCTGGCTCATCAGCGCCCCGGCCGGCCCGGACGGCGTCACCAGCCCCATGAGGGAGGTGGACTTCGACACCTTCTTCACCTCCTCCAAGATGATCACGCTGGACTCGGTCTACTTCCAGGCAGGCTCCCGGGTCCAGTGCGCTGCCAGGGCTGTGAATTCGAATGGGGACGAAGGTTTGGAGCTCAGCAGCCCCATCGTCGCTGTCAGCCAGGAGGAAGGTGAGGACGGTGCAATAAGCATTTGCTCTGTGTTTCCAGTTGTGTTTCCATCTTTCGAGAGAGGGAATTCAACAGGGATATGGAATCAATCAACAGAGCTTTTGTTGTCGTAGCATTGTGAATGTTCAGGAATAACACATGTGAAGAAAGACTCCTGAAAACATACAAGATATAAAAGAAATATATATATTTTAAATGAAGATTTTAAAGGTGGTACGTCTGAATTTAGGTGGAGACAAGTTCATATCCTCACTGAAAAAATACCCCATGAAAAGCTAAATAGCAATCCAAATGGACTTGACTTAAGTACATACAGTAAGTATTAGAAAAACTTGAGTATCTATCGTCATTACTCTGGTTTTTAATAACTTCTTAGTCTTTTTAACTGAGCTCCAGTTCAGCTTCACTAGAAAGAACAATATTTCAGTACTGTACTCGAGTAAAAGTGACCGTTTATGAAACTATAGGGGGATGAATACACGGTAGAAGAGGCAGACACCATTTGCTTTGCCTGTAGTAAACCATAATGCTGCTACAAGCTAAGAGGTATGTGTGTATGTGGGGGGGTCATAGCTCTCAGACTTCTCAAATGCGGCCGTTGCTATGCTATTACTTATGCTCCGCTCCCTCTACCCACAAAACCTGAAAGCAACTCTCTCTCTCTCTCTCTCTCTCTCTCTCTCTCTCTCTCTCTCTCTCTCTGGGTGGTAGCAAGGTATTCTTAGAAATATGGAAATTGCTACCTGACTCAGTATTGTATCACGCAGGTTATGAGAAATGTTTTTTTTCTAGTATGATCTACTGTTTAGTCAAATAACTACACATTGGATCTATCAGCTCTAATCATGGCCGCTCAGTTTGACCTTGTCTCCTCGTCTCCCCTGTCAAACTAAAGGAATGTGTCAACCACGTAAGATGGGGACCGTTGGCGCCGAGCCCTTCTCCGCCAAGCTGCGCTACACGGGCACGGACGACCCGCAGCACCCCAACCTCATCAAAGTGACTGTCACCATGCCTCACATCGATGGTAGGTGGTAGCTGGAGGCAGGACGGGTACCACGGATGAGGTGTGATGCAGTGTGTGTGTGTAATGTTCACGTCTGGGGATCCTCAGGAGCGCGACAGCCAGAATATAGATCTCCCTGGTTTTGTCGAACCCTCGGCTTGGAAAGCCTCCAGCACCTCCCAGCTACTTAACATTCCCTTCTTGATTTTTAATCAGTTTGCATCGGCCTTGTCTCCACCAGGTTTCCTTCCTCCTTGCTCCCCTGCTTCTTGTTTTTCATTCCAATCTCCAAGTTTCTGAAATGACCATTTTGCATCAAAGGTATTCGGGGTGCTCGGTATCACCTCCCCTCTCTCTGTCTCGCAGGCATGCTTCCGGTCATCTCCACCCGGCCGCTCATGAACTTTGACCTGACCCTCAGCCCCGACGGAACTCGGGTCGGCAACCACCGCTGCTCCAACCTGCTCGACCACGGCGAGGTCACCACCGGCCACGGCTTCATCACCGCCTCCACGGGCAGCCCCGAGAGCATGGGAGACATGGCGCCCTACCAGTTCAGCGGCGCCCTGCGGGGGAACGGCACGCTGCGCTTCTACAGGAACCTCAACCTGGAGGCCTGTCTGTGGGAGTTCACCAGCTACTACCACATGTCCGAGCTGCTCACCGACTGCGGAGGCACCATAGGGACTGATGGACAGGTGTGTGTGTGTGTGGGGGGGAGGTTTCTGTGCCCATAGGTCCACAATGCATGAATTCCAATCAGGGGTTTGTATGTGCATCTGCTAGACTGTTAGTCTTTGTGTGTGTGTGTGTGTGTGTGTGTGTGTGTGTGCGTGCGTCCACCTGTGCATGTGACGCTCTGTATGCTCAGTTTATTTGCAGCCTCTCTGAGTGAGAGGGGCGCACAGACAGAACGGCACCACGTCTGTTTGCCTGTGTCTTGCTCAGTGAATGTGTTCCAGCTCTGCAGTCCATCATGGGATTGGCAACTCTTAGCTTAGATATGCACGCTCAGACAAAGCGTTGCCAGCCTGCCAGTCTGTTCCATGATCCTCACACCACTGCTCCCAACATGAGGCATTAAAGTTCACCCTCACAGGAAATCTATGAAATCATGAAAGGAACTACTTATTAGGAGAATTATATCCTAAGCGCACCAACATCCTGTCGACTGTTACCATCCGGCAGCTCACTGGTTTGACAGTGGAGCTCTTTCCCGGAGAAGTCAGACATCGCTGTTACGTGTCGGTGTTATTGTCAGCTGTCAGTTTGACGCTAACAAACTTCCAGTAGCTTTTTCCGTTGTTGCACTCTGCCGTTGTTGCATCATTGCAGCAGATGGTGCAATTGTTGTGTTGTTGTTTTTTTGGTGTACTCAGTTTTCCGAGCTGCAGTGTTCTTCTCCTGCTTCTTGTTGTTGTTGTTGTGCAATAGGAAACAGACCCCTGCTCACTGGCTCATGTCCTGCTGCTCTTTTGTGTTCTCTCGGTCTTTGATCTGCGAGCTTCATGGCACTGATCAGACTGCTGAGTGTGTGCACGTGTGTGCGTGTGTAGTTGTGTGTGTCAGAGAGAGAGACAGCAATAGGGAACAAATAAGAAATTAATTTACTTGTCCCCAGTCACAGCGACAGAACAGCTTGCACACAAGATGCCAGTCATCCACGAGACCCCGAGTCCCCTTCGTTAAGGGAGATCACTGTCACACTGTCACTTGGGTTACGTTGTCTTTTTTTTAACAAGTGTCAGAAGGGGGGGGGTGGCAGTCACAACCTTGCAGCTCCACCAGGGTGCACAAATCAGAGAGTGCAGGAGGAGTTGGATAATGAGTTTCCCTCTGAAGAACCTAAAGAAGAAGCTAATGTTCAAACTGGAATGAAGCTCAGCAGAGAGCAAACCACCCGTTGTGTTCATTAGGACACGGATTTAAAGCCACACATTGATGACAGTTACAGGTTTCTGGGCCCATATGTGGCTGACACAAGCCTCCCCCCTTATCAAACCACATTGGAATCCCTTACACACACTCATGGAACTTATCAGTCCCCCCTCATCAAGATCAATAAGTAATTTTTAGCGAAATCAAAGATAATTTGGTAAAAGTGCCCATCCCACAATGTTAAAGAACGTGAAAATAGAAACCTGGATGAGAATTTGAACCAAAATTGATTGTGTTATTTCCTGCCCACACCCTTCCATCAAGTTCTGTGGTAATCCCACCTGTGGTTTTTGAATAATCTTTTTTCTACGATCAAAAAGCAAATCTTTTTTTTCTTTTTTACTATAATAAGCTGGATCTGTGAGTTACTCCTTTATTTATATGAGAGCTTTGGAAGTGGGGAGTTGTTTCTCATCGTCCTGGGTTGCATTTTTATAAAATTGTCAAGTAAAGATGACGATATTTCCTGGCAAGATGAACTGCTGCAATATGCATCCCTTCTCTTCCAGTCAGTATAAAGTTATTCTTAAAATCGTTTTCAAAATGGAATGATGGCTTTTTCAGACCTGAGCACTGAAGTAATTTGTCTCGGATGGGTTACAGTCACTTAAATTATAATTTGGCTCCTGAGTCAGCGATTCCACAATTTACAATTCTCCGGTGCTTTGGGTGGATTGGGTAATATATTACAGGTCTTTTGTGCAGATTCCCTCTGTTCTCAAAGATATTATATCAGACTCTCGATGCAGGGAAACTTTTTGATGGTTGGATAATTCTGGAATGTAGAGAAATGATGGGGAATGGATGGAGAAAGGGGGGGGGAAATCCTGTTTGCACTTTCTTTTACTGAAATCATCTGAAAATTGAGACTTACTTGTCTTCAGACTCAAAATAAGAATTTAAATCACTTAAAATATATTTAATCTCTGACCTTCTTTTGTCTTTGTCAAACTTCTGTGGACACAATACCATTAGTGAACAGAGACACCTTGAGGCTGACTTGTGTAAATACATCTACAATGTCATGATGCCCCCCCCCCACCCGAGATGATTGAGATCTCAAAGTGTGTGTACTCACAATTATATTTAATAGATTGTGCTTAAATATTGGAGAACCTGAATTTACAACTTTTTTATTAATTAAAACTTTAAACCGTTTTAAAGGTCTCGCTATTTATTATATATTATACCTAACTGCAAAACAGAAAAATGTTAAAATACAGGAATAGGTACACAAATAATTATGGTGATAATAACAACAGAGATAAAAGAACAACACTAGCTGGGACTCTGAAGGAAGGATGTTTTGAGACCTAAAAGAAGACACCTTCTCAGACAGACTTATTTCCTCAGGCAGTTTGTTCCAGAGCCTTGATGGCAAACACCGCCCCCACCAGAAGTTTTTAAATGTCAAACTTTAAACTAATATAGAAAAAGAATAACACAAGCCCATGTGACGGTGGTTCTTCGTGTGCAGCGCTGAAAGACTTCGTTGAGTAGGAGTGAAAGAGTTCAAGCACCTTGTGGAGGAGAACAGTGGGATCACCTCTTACATCTTCTCACTGCTGTTTATAGCTGATCGACCTACATTAGGTGGATAATGCAACTGTTGTGATACATCACTACTAAATATATCTGGTTTATTGCTTCTACTACAATATCTAGTAAAGAAAAAGTGTGTTGTTACCCCCTAAAACGTTATGGGCATCCAATAGACTTGTTCTTCACTCGTCTCTGCTGGAAACATCTGTGCAGGTGCTGAACCTGGTCCAGTCCTACGTGACCCTGCGTGTGCCTCTCTACGTGTCCTACGTGTTCCACTCGCCCGTGGGAACCGGCGGCTGGCAGCACTTCGACCTGCAGTCCGAGCTGCGTCTCACGTTTGTGTACGACACAGCCATTCTGTGGAAGGACGGCATCGGCAGCCCCCCGCAGGCCGATCTGCAGGGTAAGTATCTCAGGATTGTGGGGAAACTTTAGTAACTATCTCTGGAAAACAGCTTCTGTAGAAACCTGTGTGTTTGCATGTGTCCAGGTGCGTTGTACCCGACCAGCATGCGGATCAATGAGCAGGGGCGTTTGGTGGTAAACTTCCGCACCAAGGCTCGTTTCAGGGGTCTGTTTGTGGAGTCTCACTCTGGAGGCCGGATCAAAAGAGCTGGTGAGACTGAACACGCAGACAAATGATCAGTTTCATTGATTTTCACATTTTTAAAGAATCAGTCGTTATGAACTTCTCATCCTCTCGATGTCTGTTACCAAAGGAACCTCCACGTCCTCCATGGTGATGAGTATGGACCACCCCGGCCTGACCTTCAACCTCACATTAGTGAGGAGTGAGCCCACCTACAACCAGCCCGTCCAGCAGTGGACCTTCACATCAGACTTTGCTGTAAGGCTGCATTAACTATTTATCTGTGCGCTGTGTAAACACCTGGACAGAGACAGTCTCATGATTGTGTGTCTTCTCTGCCTCCCACAGGTGAGAGATTACTCCGGGACCTTCACGGTGAAGCTGATCCCCTGTACCACAGCACAGAACATGGAGTACACTGTTCCACCGGTTTGCAGTCCCAGAGAACCCGTCACCTTTGACCTCGACATCAGGTTCCAGCAAGTAAGACAGAGTGTTTGTTTTTTTTTTTCGCTCTCCCTGCGTCACCAGTTGTGTCTCTCTTTAGTCACAATGCTATCCCTCTCTAACCGTGTCTGCCCCCCCACCCCCAGGTGAGCGACCCGGTTGCAGTAGAATTCAGTTTGAACACTCAGTTGTTCCTGTTGTCCAAGAGGAGTCTGTGGCTCTCCGATGGCTCCACAGGTTTCGGTCAGGAGAGTGACGTGGCCTTTTCCGAGGGTAAGTGTCCTCTGACAAGTTTAAAAACCTAATCACCTGTACTGTGATCATTTCAGGGAGATTAACAAAGAACTAATCTAGATGTTTTTGTCCCATTATCTACCTTACATCACTTTCTGAAGCTGATAAGTTTATGTTTACAGTGACCATTATATCAGCTGACATTACACAACTGAAATCAGGTCTGAAAGCATCACATTTTACTGGAAGACCACATATACATTTAAATCGTCATCTTTGAAAGGATTAAATTAATTTGGCCATTTTAGCTTCATCCCAACATATTAGATGATAAAAGAACAGGAGGAAAATGAATCAAAAAATCTACATTTTAATGATATGGACATGAGTTGGCAGTTAAATGTGACTGATGCTTTGTGTCAGGTGATACGGTCTACGGCCGTGTGATGGTGGACCCCGTGCAGAACCTGGGAGACTCTTTCTTCTGCAGCATAGAGAAGGTTTTCCTCTGCACCGGTGCTGATGGATACGTCCCAAAGTACAATCCCACCAAGTTTGAATTTGGCTGCCTGGCTGACTCTCCGTCACTGCTTTATAGATTCAAGATTCTTGTGAGTATTTTAGAAAAGTATCAGAGTACCGAGAGAAATTAAACATTTCAAACCATAAATAATTTCTATCCTGAATCTAACACCCGTCACCAGGACAAGGCTCAGCCGGAGACTCAGGCCCGAGTGTTTGGTGACGTGAGTTTTAACGCTGCGCTGGCAGTGGACGATCCGTCGGCCTTGTCCCTCGTCAGGCAGCCGGGGTCTGACGGCTTCAGACTGGACTCCACAGCCATGTTTCAGGTATCCTATATCTTTTTATTCCTCATAAACAAGTACTTCAGATAGCAGGGACTGCTCTAGTTTGGTGAACTGAAGCCTGATGATTTTGTGTGCTCCTCAGGTCGCCGCAGGCCGCGAGTGGTACATCCACACCATCTACACAGTGCGATCCAAAGAGAGCGCCAACAGAGGGATCGGGAAGCGCAGCCTCGAGTACCACTCCATGGTTTCCTCCAGCAGCGACCTGACCTCGAGGGTCAAAGGTCACCGCTCCAGGAGGTCAGCCGGCGATGAGGTCCCGGAGGTCGCCGAGGATATCGGAGCTGATGACAACCGCGGCACCAACATCATGCACATGGCTTTGGACCGCACCAAGCGGCGGGCGGCGGGGCTGAGCGAGATGTTCGCCAACGGGCTGGAACCCAGTGAGCTGAACTCAGAGGAGGAAGAGGAGGGTCTGGTGACGGTGGTGGGGGCGCTGGTGGGCGTGCTGCTGACGGCACTCGTCGTGGTCAGCGTCGTACTCGTGCTGCGATCCAGACAGAAGGACGTGAAGGAGGGATGGAGGGAGGGGGTGCAGGAGGTGGTGAAGGGGTCGGTGAGCACGGAGCCCATGTTGGTGGTGAGGATGCAGGACTGCCACAACAGCTCAGAGGTCTGAGCGCCTGATATGAGGATGGACAGATGGACAAAAGGGACGAGGGAGCTTTTATAAAAACTTTGGGATTTTCTTTTCTTTTCATTTTTTTAATTGATATACAATTTCTTTCATAACACCAAAAATCTGAGAGTGATCATATGCGTTATTTGGTGTGAGTGTGCGCGTGCCTGCTAGTGGGGGGGGGGGTTTCTACAGTATATTGGTTCCCTTATGCACCTTGATTCCAGCACAGAAACCAGTCCCACACACTTTACTTCACATTCCAACTCGTACTTGTAGTGGAAGCGTGGGGTTTCCATTCCCTCTCCAACCGGCTTTGAGGTGTCAAAGTGCCTGAAGCAGCCAAGTCCCTTCAGGACGGTGTGAGTCACAGAGAGCAGCTCGTGTCACACAGCCACAGATGTGACGTGGCAGGTGATTCCTGGGTGAATGTCACAGAGGGATGTGAACGCTCACACTGAGAGGAGAACTGTAAGAAGAGCATTCAGACGCTATCGACCTGAAACCTTCTGTGCAACTCTTTAAAACATCAGTGCAAAACCAGGGCCTTGTTAAAACAGTGCAAACAATAAACTGGATTTCTTCACATATTTGTGTAGCATTTTAAAATTGCATTGTGGATGCAAACGTCCAGTATTTACACAATTATCTCCCATCACTGTCCTCTTAATTAATTCAAATTCATCCATGCAAGGATTGTATTAGTTGAAAGACAAAGATCGGACTGATAAGAATTATTCAACCTATATATTTGGCTCCAGATTTATTTAAAACCATTCTGCATAAGTAGATTAATCTTCATCCCGGGCTGAACTGTGCCTTTAGGCCTCATATTCGTTATAGACGTTCACGCTGGATTACACAATGTGTTACAAAAAAAAATAAACACAATCTGTGAAGGAAACCTGCATGACTCTCATATCAGTCGACTGGAGACGAAAACCACTGCTGTCAGAATTTAACCAGCTGAATATTTGATTCATCCACCATGTGTACTGTTCATTTGTGTTCCCATAAAATGAGGAAATTTCTTCTTGAGATGTGTCAACCAGCTCTGTAGCTGCTGAGTTGGGTTCTTTACACTTTGTTTTTCCTCATGTTGTGTGTCTTTTGTAAGATAATCTTATCAAACACTGGTTAAGACACACACATGTAAGACACTCATCTCAGGAGTTCAGTACTTTTCAGAGAATGGACTGTGTGTTCTCTGTGGAGCTGCTCTTAAGTGTGATGCTGTGAACAAGCAACTACTGAATTCACTTGCAACGATTTGACCCTGAAACTATGTTCCTGTGCTTTATTTCTGTCACTCGTGCTGTGTGGGTGATCACCGTTCTGACTCACGTTTGTTCGAACAAAGGATGCAAACAAAAAACAGCTTCTTTACAGATCAGTGGGTCGCCATGAGAAATGTTACATTTAGGGCATTTCATATAATCTGCTCTCTCCTTATTTTCATCAACGTCACTGGTGAAATTTCCGTCTTGTTGAAAAACCTGTGTCTTACTCTGCTTCGGATATACGACAAGCTGAGATCAGTGTTCCTAAATATCTGTCTTGGTGTTGTGAGTCATGACCGTGTACTTGTTTCCAATGTTCATCAGGGTTGTGTGATGTGATGAGCCTCATCTGTGGTGTGAATCAGTGTGAGGGGTGTACGGGTGTGTATACAGCGTGTGTACTGTGTGGAAAACTTCATGTGAATCCTTATTATTTTCACCCTGATGAATTTTAGAAATGAAACCATATCTGACATCAAATGCACTTTTTATGAGCCACATCCCTCACACATGCCAATCCAAGCTATGCAATGTAATGTATAACCCACAGCCAGTTATCCCCATGTATATGACAACCTTAGCACAAACAGTCAAACTTGATAATCACTTTGTGTCTTTTTATGAATGGGTTTTTATGTACATGTATTTAAGAATAAACAGTGATGCTTACTGGTAGGGATTTGTTGATTTCATTGAGTGAAGACCTGGAATATGAAAATTAATTTGTACGATTGTCCTTCTTTGAGGCTGGAGATCAGAATCAGGATTGTGTTTATTGTTGAGTAGATTTTTAACACACAAGGATTTTGCTTTGTTGTTTGGTGCATATTAAGGAGAAAAACAGGGGGAAATAAAAAGCTAATTAAGAAGCAATTAGTCCTGTAGATTGAGGAGAGAGAGGAAGACAGGAACTGAAAGTACAAGAGCAATACCTGAAAAAGTTATAGTTATATTAAGTTATTTATCTTTGAAAACTGTCCCGATGTCTTTACTGATAAATAAACATCGATATAGAAGTTATTTGTTATGGGCTCGAACCCCCAAAATGTGATGGTATCGCCCGCAGAGCAGGAGGGAGAACGTGCCGACTCTGATTGGCTTGAGAGGGGAGATGACGTAGCACAAATGTGGCCGCTGCCCTTCTTCCGCCCTCACTTCCTGCACGCTGTGTCGCTGCTGCAGGTCCGTGAACATGGCGTCCGCTGGAGCCGCAGACGACTGGAAGAAGGAGCTCACATGTGCTATCTGTCTGGATTATTTCAAGGACCCCGTCATCCTGAAGTGCGGCCACAGCTTCTGTCGCTTCTGCATCTGCATGCACTGGGACGAGAATGGCTCGGACTACGGCTACCAGTGCCCCCAGTGCCGAACGGTGCGTTGGTGCACGTCCGCTGCTGGTTTGCGTCACTCAGTGTGTTGCTGCCGTTAATAGACATTATTGATATTATTCATATATCAACTGATTTGAAGTAGCTGAGTCTTGTGTGATGATATTAGCCAACAAGTTGATTGTGTAGCCACTGCTGCTAGCTGACGTTAGCTAGCTAAAATGTTAGCAGCAGGTAAAAAAAAAACTCCATTGCTTGGCAGGTGGTCAATTGACAACAATTAAAAACAATAAAGGTAAAGTACAGGACAGGGAGACATTTCCATGCGAAGGGGACAAGACACGTGAGTTGTACAAAAACGTGTGTAGCGTATCTGGATTGTTTGTAGCCGCTGCTGCTAGCTGACGTTAGCTAGCTAGAATGTAACATCAGTTAAAAATCGTTTATTTTGTGGACGTGTAACAGCGAGAGTAGTAATATATGGAAGTACAGCTATTTTCCGGGCTAGGGACAAGTGACACGGGTGTAACCCATCTGAATGGGATTGTTTGTAGCTACTGCTGCTAGCTCCCGTTAGCTAGCTACAATGCTGCACCATATACAACAGTAGCTGTGTGTTTTGTCTGATACAAGAGAGTTGTTGTATTGTACAATAAACACACGCTGAAAAAAACTACAAAGACGTTTCTCTTTTTCCTGTCAGGTGTTCAACAAGAGGACGTTCACCAAGAACTACCTGGTGCAGAACCTGGTGGCCAAACTGGACGATCTGGAGTGTTTGGGCTCCAGCTCTTCGCCCCCCCAGCCTGTCAAAGTAGACGGGAAGTGTGAGCAACACGGAGAAGAGCTGAAACTCTACTGCCAGACTGACAAAAGGCTGATCTGTGTTGTGTGCCGGGAATCCAGAGCACACAGGTTGGTTCGTGTATTCACGTTTTTTATATAGGGATACGACTGACATGTTGGTTTACTCTGAAAATACTTATTTCTCGCTTGCACGTGCATGTAGGACAAGATTCATTGTTGTGAACAATCACTAGTGACTGACTGCTCAAGTTGTCATCGACATGAGTCTGCACCGACGCCTTAACCAATAACTTGCAAAAAGTAGTGGCAAACATTCATTACATCTTTGCAAACCTGAAAGAAACTCCCTCGTAATCCAAATCCCCAAATCAGAGTTTAATTTGTTCCATTAAAAAGACGACAAATCCTCATTTGTTTGTTAATGAAACAAGTCTTTCTTTATCAAAATAGTTATTGAATCAACTGAATGATTCATCTACAAATTGTTCAAATTCCAGAACTGTAATAGAACATTACAGTTAAGTTCCCACATCGGTGTACAAAAGGATTATGGGGACATGGACATTTTTAATTGACCAAGACATAATATAGTCCCTGAATTGGTACTATTCAGACTTTCTTGACTTAATATTTAATCTTTGTTTATACATTTTTGCAGCAGCTGTCATTGTTACTCCTCTTGTTTATTCAGTTAAAATCTCTCCCTCACCCTCTCGGGTGTAGTTCCTAAAATGTGCCTATTGTTGTTCTGTCTCCGTTTTGAATTTGTAGTCAAATATTAAACTTTGCTTAGCTGGCCTAAAACTTGTCTCTGTCTAATCTGGTCAAAGATAGCCCAGTGTTTTCTGTTTCATATTTTTTGCCATTGATGCCAAATACTTGTGGCACAATATCACAATGTCTCTGCTGGCCCCTAAACCTCAACCGTTATTCACATTGTGCCCTCAGTTTGTTATCCTTTCTAATGTTCCAGTGTGAAGTTGTAAGACTGTATAAACCTTATCACTAAGAATTTCCCGAAGGCAGGAGTTTGAGGAATGTCTTTGTGAAATCTGAGTCCAGCTGGCAGTCCCTATTCGCAGTTGCCATGGCAATCAAGGCCGTAGCACAGACTTTAATCGTAAAAGATTTGATAAACAGCCTCCGAGTGTGTAAACAGAAAACTGGTGCCTGTCAGGGTCACAGGAGACGAGGTCGTCTTTTTTATTCTTTTCTCTAAGTTCTCCCCAAACAAATCTTTAATCTACTTTAACATGCACCTTTCTAAACCCCGGTTGTTCTCAATAATATGTTTTAACTGTGTTAGGATTGTGGAAATCAGACATCTGGATTTTTAACAGTGAAACGAGCTGATCTCAAATCAAAGCTCCTGGCAAGGGCGTTTTTATCTGTTCTGGGTTCTCGGTTTAAGAATGAGTTTCTGAGAGCTTTTGAAATAAGAGGTCTGAGGCTCTGGAACTCTGCCTTAGGAAAAATGACAGGCTGAGTCAGTATCTTCCTTTTTTAAATCAAAGCTTAAACATACTTTTATTATATAACAGTCCCTGATTTTACCTTATTGTAGTTATTACTGTATTAGGTCATGCTAAAAACTGCTCCGACACATGAAGTGTTTTTATTTTTTTATAAATTTTATATTTTAGGCACTCTGTATCTATGTTTAAAGAAGTGCTATATAAATGGCTATTATTGTGTGTTTTCATGTTAAGGATTTGATAAACAACAGAATCTTCACTCGTTTATGTTTGGGTTTTGTTTTCCTACTCAAACAGACAATCTCCCTATTTGGACTGGTACATTTTGTATGGGTGTAAATACGCAAAGGACCATGACCTTCAGCCTACACCAGGAATGTAGGAATGCAGAGGCAGTGAAGAAGAAGACTAAACACACATTTTTTTTATAAAGACTGAAATGCTGTTTGGACTGGGGTTTTTTTTGCACCTCGAGCACAGATGCTGAATGTAAACATGACCTCACTCAAGCTGAAGCATTGTGAGTGTGACACGCTGCTCTGGAAACTAACTAGTTCTCCTGTTTGGTTTCAGACACCATGAGGTGGCACCGGTGCCAGAAGTTGCCAATGATATGAGGGTGAGTTGGCAAAGAGATCAGACTGTTCTTCAGTCCATCTAACATCTATTCAAAAACTGATTCATAATTTTCTTACATAAGGTACATGTGTGTTGATGTAATGTTTTATTGCAGATGGACTTGAAGCAGAAGCTAATTGAGCTGAACTGGGAGAAGTCTGCGTGTTTGGACATTACAACGGCTGAAACGCTAAACAAAGATGAAGCAGTGGTAAGGGATGGACCTTTTTTTTTGGAACTTAACTTTTACCCTCTGGAAGTCTTCAGTTTGACCAGTTTAATTCAAGTAGACTTAAATTCAAAGACCAATCAATCATCGAGGCTTGATTTATTTGTCATCATGAAGTGTTCTTCACAAATAGTTGTTGTGTATATGTACATGCACACCACTTGTCATCAAATCCTTTATGCTGATCTGTTGAACCTCTGTTCGAAAGGTCAACAAACGGAGAATCAAGGAGAAGATAGAGGCGGACATCGGTGCCATGGTCCAGTTCTTGCTGAGTGAGCGAGACTCCCTGCTCGAGGGCCTGGAGATCCAGGCAGAGGACACCGTGTCACTGTTGGATGAAAACCTGGAGATGCTGGAGAAGGAAGGTGCAGCTTTGGACAAAGTCATAGCTGATATCCACAGTCACATCGGTGGGAAGACGAGCTTTGAGGTCAGTGCGACTTACACCCACTCTCTCTTCCTTTAACTCCTTAAGTTACTGAAGATTGTCAGTCGTCAAGGTCAGGGTTTCTTCAGAAGTTATGAGTGTATGTAAGCAACTGGACTTGCTTGAGACATTTCACCTTTCATCCAAGAGGCTTCTTCAGTTCTGACTGACTCCCCCCGCTCACACCACTTTTGTCTGCACATGAAACGTCTGCTATCGATTTCTCTGTCAAAATTCACCAACCAATAGAAAGCCAGTTGTAGTGATGAGGAATGGAATAGCCCCGCCCTTGTTTGGTTTCTTTAGCTGTAGGTTCTGTCCTAATCAAAATGTCTCTTTCTTCCAACAGAGTCTTGCTGAGACATGGAAAGAGTAAGTGACTAAACAAGTACTTGAACCTATGAAATCTCTCCTGTTTGTTTGGTAACACATTTGTTTTGTCACCGCCTCCCTTCCCAGAGTCGTCCACCGCGAGCCCTTCCCCACCCCCGAGGTTCTGGGTTTGAATACTGGATATCCAAAATACTCGGGACCCATCCAGCTTATCTTGTGGAAGAAGATGATGCACGTGCTGCACACCAGTGAGTCTCCTCTGCACACTGGAGCAGATACTGGGCACAGTGAAGATGCTCCATTAGACGGAAATTTATACGCAAGTTATGTGTAGTTAACTCCTGAACTCTTCTGTGTCTCTGTAGTGCCTCAGAACCTGACCCTGGACCCCGACACCGCCCACCCCTACCTGTTCATCTCAGACTTCGACACCAAGGTGGAGGAGGGCCACGTGCGTAACCAGGACCCGGAGATGCCCAGCCGCTTCAGCCGATTCTGTGGCGTGCTGGCCATAGCCCAGTACTCCAGTGGCCAGCACTACTGGGAGGTGGATGTGAGGGACAAAGGCGTGTGGTACCTGGGAGTCACCACTCAGAGCAGCAACAGGAAGGGCTTCGTCAACCTCACGCCCTCCGCAGGATACTGGAGCCTGTGTCTGCAGGACCGGCTGTACGCCAACGACGAGGACGGACGCATCCCGGTGGCCGACCACTGGGACTCCCCCCGGGTCGGCGTCTTTCTAGACTACGACAAAGGACGCCTCAGCTTCTACGACGGCGTCACCATGAAGAAACTCTACATGTTTGACACCTGCTTTGATGAAGCGGTCAGCCCGTTCTTCAGCCCAGGGAAAAACGATCCAGGCAGCCGGCTGCAGATATGCCACTATTACTGAACGAGCTGCAGTGAGGCTGTTAAATGAATTGTGTAAGCGTCAACTTGTGTACGCCTGTGATTCCAGATGTGCTGTTGGCTAGGAGTGAAGGTTTAGACACACACACACTGTAGGCTCATAGCCTGACTACTGTGGCCGGGTGTCACCAGACCTACTGTGTCTGCTGGGAACCAGATAACCGACGGCTCTGATCCTGTTCACAACCGCGATGCTCCACCACTGTACATAAACCTTTTGGTTGGACCGGGTCAGTGCCCCAGCCGTGTTGGTTAGTCCTATAAGGAAACATGGCCGCGTTATCACATTGATACTTGTCGACAGTTGCGACTCCCTCGTTAGTTCCAGCCTGAAGTCGGTGCTGACTGCCTTCACGTCTCAGTGTCTGGATTCAGTCACGTTCTCTGACCTCGTTTGACCTCCAGGAACTATTGGCTCAGGTTGTTTTGTGGATTTTAACACCAGTGCAGATTTTATCTTTTAAAACTTTACTTGTCATGATTTTTTTTTTTTTTTAATGCTCTGTACATTCTGTACTTCTTGGGACTGTTGCGATTTCCTCTGTTTATTGTTCTGGGTCACATTTTTGTGAGCAGTTATACAAACGAGACAAGTGGCTTTGTTTGAGATTTAAAACTGGGTCAGTTCAATAGTGAGCAAGTGCAAAGCAAAAATGTTCAAATATTGTAGTGACCAGTTATTAATGTAGTTCAGCTCCATACGCCCGATCATGTTTCTGTGGTTGAACCCGTAGATGTGTTTTACTGTATAAAGACATTCCATCACCTCCAAGAGCCAAAACAGTGTTTATTTTAGATTCTGTTATATAATCCTGCTTCACTTGTTTTGACGATTTGGCCATTTTATTCAAATTGAATGTAAAATACCTGTAACTTGACAGTTGTACAAATATTTGTCATTTCTTCTGAAATGTACGATTTTACTTATTTATTTTCTTGTGCAGTTTGCCAATGTTTTTATTGCGAGGCAAAGTAGAAACATTTACGAGGGTCAGTGATAATATTTGAGAAGACGTACAATCAATCTCAAGACGCTTTTATTTTTTGTATGTTTTGCCTATGATGGTGTATTTCATTTCATACCTGTGCATACTTTTGGTTGCTTTTCTCATCCATGTGTACAGGAAGCAGTTTGAGATGTTCGATAAGCGACATAAAAATGATATTGTTATTCCTGTTTTGGGACGTTTCTTGCTTTTAATAGGCTTCATTTATCATTAACGATGGTTTTAAAAGACAAAAGCAGTTAATTTTTTTTATCTGCTCGACCGTTTCCCTCTCAAATTGTGTTCTTGTGCTTTACACTTGAAGTTCCTGGGGAAGGCTCCTGTGATTACATCATAAATCTGCAAGAAATGCTGAGTGACTGCAGTGGCCAGACAGCTGTCGGGTTGTGGTTTCCTGTTTTCTCATCTTGTCTTTTGCTATTCCTGTTCAGCATCTAACCTTCAAGGAGGAAACAAATAGTTGAACAATATCCTCAACATGAATACTAAACTGAATGTCTGCCTTTTATTGCTCGGTTTACAGAGAGCTGTTCCCATTTGACAATGCAGAAATTCACAATAATGCTTCAAAACCCTTAAAATGCTGTTTAAGATATAAACTGACATTTCTATTCATCTCTTAAGTTTTAGTGTTTTAAAACATTCTGAAAATGGCAATTGTCATTTTCAAAGAAATTCTAACCCTTCCTCAAACTGCTTGAATTAACTGAGCAACAACAGCTGGTTGTATTCTTTTAATATTTACAATCAATCCTTGCCATGATTACATAGTGATTAATTCTTTGTAAGCCTGGCCTCTTGTAGTTCACAGTGGGACAACACAAAATGGTTGAAGTGTTGAAATTACATTGGAAAAGTATAAGTTGTTGGACCGACTAAAAAAAAATGAATGAAATTGACGATATTGATCACAAACAAATTAACAGTTTATTCAAGTTAAGTTATATTCAAACTTAATCACTTTGCAGTAATCAGTAAATCAGTGTCTTATAAGTTGGTATTGATTTGATTTTAAAAGAATGTGCTCCCGTCACTTCACACAGATGTGAGCTGGTCAGTGACGGTTCCAGGTGAAACACTCGTGCCAGTGAAAATAAAACCCAATTTGCCAGTAAGTATGAAAAACAGATGGAAATACAGAAATGATCACAGATCAAGGTTCAGGCACGAACAGTTTAATCATAAAACAAGTTTAAAAAAACGTCACTGTGTCAGCTGGTGTCGTGTTCCTCTGGGAGTCACAGAAAAAACCTTGAACTAAAAGCAGCTACTGGAACAGTTCATGATGAAGGTGCCTGTCAGCTACTGAAGAATATGTTTGTAATATACAGTAAACTCTGATGTTAAATTATAACTATACACAGAGGAATATATTACTCTTGCAAACTATAACTCTTATATTTGTATTTTTGTGCAATGTTCAACAACAACGTGTGACAAACGTGTTTTTTTCGGCAGTAGGAAACCTTACAGTTAAATTGATATAGACTGAATAAAGATGGACGACATGTCAGCTCCCGAAAAGTGAAGCCAAAGTGTTGACTGCCCCCTGGTGGCTGGCTGCAGTAAGTCAAATACATTTTCCTCAAAGATGGTTTCTGTCATTTTTAAGTAGCTCTTATCACAGTGATGTTTGGTTGATTGCATTTATCGACAGAGCCGTAACACATGTCCAGGATATTTTGGCCTCACTTTTGAATACCAGAAGGAAGTGGAGACCCGTCGTCCATCTTTCTTTTGACAGCCTATCTTTGACCTGGCTGTGAGCTCATTTTGAGAAAGAGTCAGAAACAGAGAACCAGTGCTTCGGGTCACGAGGCCTATGTACAACAACGTTTTGGCAAAGAGGAGAAAGCTCGAAATGAACCGATTTAGACAAATAATGTAGAAAAGAAAATTAAAATAAATTAAGTCCCTTGGAACAAAAATAAGAAGCGAAAACACAGCAAAATAATGTGTATACAACATTGTTCCATTGAAGTTTGCAGGTAATTTAGTTGGCTACTACTCGACGTGACGTTCTAGCGTATTAGTAAATTCTCCAGTGTTAAAATCCTTGATGCATTAAGTGCTGGAATAAGTATTCTATATAGTGAAATAACATGGACATCAAATCCAGATATACATCGAAATATGCATATGTACAACAATGTCAGGTTGTAGATATGAATACGCAAAAAGTGCAAGAAGTAGTGGGGTCAGATATACAAAGTTTGTTTTGGTTGATAGACGAGAAACAGGAGCCGTGAAGGAACCAGATTTTCCTTTTACCGTTCTTTTACCTGTTGTGCTTTTTGATGCTTCTCTTTGGATACACAAACAACAACAACAACAAAAACTTGCATATACATGTTGGTAACAAAAAAAAAAGAATTAATATTGATAAGGTGCAGAATGAGAACCGGAAACGATTTCTTTAAATCAGCACATTCCTGTCTGGGTGTACCCCCGGAGTGTGAGGGCAACTCGAAGGGAAAGAAATATCAGAGAGTTCCAGAATCAAGTTTAATGAGATCAAATAGTTACATTTACAAGAATAAAGGTGCAGTATTTTCTTGTCAAATTACAACTTAACCGTTGTAACATTTATTTTCTCGTTAAATGACTAACTAACTCCTTTTACCTTATTATATTTATAAATCTTTATTCTCGATATCTCAGATATTTCTTCTCTTCAAGTGGCCCCAGTGCTCCGTCGTACTGTGTGTGTTCTGTTGTGAGGATTGGAAACTGTAAGGCAGTGACCACGGGGAATTTCTAAGAGCGAACTGACGGGCAAGTAGGCCTGAGCATCGTCTCCTGACCAGGACACAGACCCGCTTCACCTGCTGGTCGCTGGGAGAGTTGAGCGTTGGCTTTGCCCCGAAAAATTGCAGCGTATCACCAACTTTAAAAAACTGTCCGGCTGTCGACTGGTGAGGTCACACTCGTGAGACATAGAGCTCAAACATCTGGTTTTGTCTTTTACAAACTTTTGGGATTTGTGTTATCACTGTAAATGTATTTTTTTCTCAGATTTCTTTGTTTTCATCTATGAATATTAGATCTAAGTATTGTAGAATTTAATAAGTGGAACCGAGGGTCACGGCACAGAGCAGCCACGCTGCAGCTCTATGTCCACGAGCAGTGTGTGTGACGTGAAGTTGTCTGAAGGTTGAGCGGCGTGTGTCCTCCCTCAGCTCACTGCAGGTATCTGTAAACCTTAAAGCAGTGGTTGCCGGAGTCAGCGACAGCCACGTGTCCGTCTGAGGTGAGGGCGAGGCCCTGGGGCCCGTACAGCGGGTCGGCTGATGTGTTGATGTAGGATAAGAAGGAGCCTGTGCTGTCAAACACCTGAACAAAAAACACACAAAAGACTTTTTCAGTGTCCATGTTGCAACAGACTATAATAAATAAACTGTATAATACTCAGATCTGAAGGTTTGAAGTTGCTGAAACTGAACGATCAAGCACCAAACTAGCAGGGTACAAACCTCCCAAGGCCCAACAACCCAACACATGATCGTTCTTATACCAGAAAAGAGGAGTCGGTCTGATAACCTAAATTATTAATCATAAAACATAGTTCTTGCATAATTCTGCTAACACAGAAACCCCCGAACTAGGGATGAAAACATAAAGTCCTCGGTGAGAAGTTTCAGCTCCTGAGTTTGCAGCTGATCCCAGTCCTCACCTGTATTCTGCTGTTGCCCCAGTCAGCGACGATGATGTTCCCATTGGCGTCGACAGCCACACCAGTGGGAGCGTTGAACTGACCGTTCCCTTCACCATGAGAACCGAATTTAAACAAGAACTCTCCATCGGCACTGTACACCTGCGACAGGAAGTCAGGGAACGAGCTGTTACAACTCAACGCTCACTGGGAAAAATACAGATAATACACATGTAAATGATGAGACATCGATTTCTGTTGAAAGTCTCACCTTCACAGAGTGATTGTGAAAGTCGGTCACGATAATTTCATTCTTGTTGTTCACAGCGACAAAGTGAGGACCTGGGTGAAGACAGAGAAAGGGCTCAGTGTTGAAGCTGCTGTGTTCTGAGCTGATTCATGAGATTTTCTTCAGTCTCTTAAATGTTAGTCTGCTGTGAAATTTCAACTAGTTGAGCCTAAAGCTGAAATCATGAGTTTCATCAGAGGTTTGCAGCTGCTCTGATCGTCCTGCAGTCGTCTGATGGAATGTTTATAACACATCAGATGATTTAGGACGAGCTACAAACTTCTTATATTCTTTAACAATACTGAAATCAAAGTTAGATTCATCATGCTGAAAAGTTTTTATTAGTTGTCTCAGATATAAGTGTTCCCGCTGAAGGTTTACAAAAAATACATTTGATTTCTAAGATGTCGCTAGTAAACGTTTTTGACAAAGAAATGTAATTGATGCTTGAAGACATATAACCATTACATATATTATTTTTTGGTTATATATTATATCGATAGTATGAACGTAGTAATATATCAGTATAAAAACAAAGAAAACTCAAATACAACCAAATATATAGAACTTGAAAATAACAGATTTTTTTAAGTTAAACGTTAAAATAAATTCACATCTGTTCGGTTTGGTTTATTCTGTAAATAATGATAAAAGTTTTCATATCTTCAAATGCTGAGAAAGGCTCATATTGAGAAAGCGATAGAAACAAATCGTTCGGTCTCTACAAACGATTTTGTTAGTTGTATTTATGTCAATAGAAAACATATCATCTGAAATCAACAGTTTAAGGGCCTGGTCACACATACACGATCGCTCACACTGATTGGACGTGAACATGAAGTGAAGGTTCATTCGGATTTGTTTGTGTACGTGTGACCGGGCCTTTGCTCATAACACTGATTGTCATGTAGCAAAAACTGGGTCAGTGAAAAATCACACAACTCACATCCATCTACACAACAAACACAATGCGTGTGACCAAACGTCCATTCTTGTAATAGCAGGTGATTATTACACAATGCTCTCTGTGTTTGATCAGGTTTGCTCAGGCACAGCTGGATCCAACAGTTTTCAGGAAGTGAGACACAGGACTGGGGGGGGGGGGGGGTTAGACAAGGGGCACCGCACTGTGGGATTAAGGTCGCAGCCAGGCCACACTTAGTACTTACTGAAAACTGAGCCAGATTTATTAAAGTTTGGGCCAAGTTTTTCTGAATCGGAAAAACAGGAGGTAGAACAGAGAGAAAGAAAGAAAGAAAGAAAAAGATATGTCGTCAGAGATAAACAAAAATAAATAAAAGGAAGCAGAGAAGTCAAATAGAGAAGGGGGGGGGGCAGAACAGGCACAGTTTGTGTCGGGGGGAGGGGGGGGGGGGGGGGGAGAGAGAAGGGGCTCGGTGCGCCACCTGGAGCTTTTACAGGTAGAAACAAATCATACACAATAATGTGACACATCAGTTTAGGTTTAGAAATAACAGCACAGACATCATGTGAGAGGAACCAAAGATTCAAGTGGAGAATTTGTTATTTAGATGATGTTTCTGAACTGGACACATTCTGCTGCACGGCTTGTTTTTCTACTTTCTTTGACACTGCTTTTATTTTATCTAAAAGAAGTTGGAGCAAACTTTACTGTAAATGTTCTGAATACTTTCTGCTGCCCCTCGTTTGTCAGAGATAACAATCAGGGCTTATAATATGACTTATTCCCTTTTTAGCGACACTATGCTAACCCTAACCCTTTTACTTAAAATATCAGCCTCAGAATTAGTTGGAATGTTCAGCGACTGTGAATAAGGAGAGTTATCCTGAGCAAATTAAACAGACAGAATTGAAATTCAAGGGTAAAGCTGATGAAAAAAATACTTCATTCTCCAATATTCAGCCAAGAAAATTTCTAAAATGGGAAAAGTTCTACACAGAGTTTGGTGGATTTGTTCATTTTCTGGTTTCGGGAAGTTTTTCTCTAAACGAAGCCCAACTGAATGGATCCCCCATGTGGCTGCAGAGGGCGCTGTTGCTCACTAAAAGTTGCATCGTGTTGCCTTCAGGAAGAAGCCCTTGCCTCTGAGCTCCCTGTCTGAATCAAAAATACGTCTCCTGCTACATGTTGACGCCTCCTCACCTGCGAACTGTCTGTCCGACGTCCCTCGGCCCCCGAACTTAGTCACCAGTTTCCCGTTGGACTGAAAGATGAAGACGCAGCAGGCCTTGTTGTCCACAGTGATGATGTGTCCGTTCTTGTCCACAGCGACGCCCTTAGGGCCCATGAGCCGGCCGGCACCGATCTTATTCTGCAAGGGAGGATTTTAATAAGGAAAGAAAGACATGAAACACTTTGAGATCATTTCTAAACCATCTTTATGTCTATACGTTTTTTATTATTATATGTTTCATCTTAAGTGATCTCACCTTGAACTTGCCGTCAGAGGAGAAGATGCTGACCCATCGATTGTCATAGTCGGCCACCACAATGTCCCCGTTCAGGTCCACGGTGACACCCGTCGGCCTCTGCAGCTGACCCGGAGAACGACCTCTGACCCCGAAGCGCATCTTGAATTGGCCGTCGTTGGAGAAAATCTGTCAAATCAGTTCCGTCAGAGAGCGAATGAGTGACAGGATGTTCCTTTACCAACGTGACCACAGACAAGTAGGTGTGTGTGTGTCTGTGGGGGGGTCTCACCTGGATGCACTGGTTGTTGCTGTCAGCCACCACCACTCTGCCGTTGCTGGAGGCTGAGATTCCCTGCAGGTTGGTGAACTCTCCTTTCTCTCTGCCCCGCGAACCTGACAATTTAATGACTCAAATAATTCCACACTCTCAAGAGTTTTCTCATCAGTGCAGTTTATATATGAGTATAAAAAGATGGACAACATGTTGGCCTCTTAAAGTAAAGCCAAACCATATCCACTCCAGTAAAGGTCATAACCCCTGCCTCCTCCATGTTAGTGGACGGAACATGGACCAAACTAAAAAGTAAAACTACAAGTCAAAAAAGGTTTCTGTCATAAGTCCTTCATCTCAGTTGAAGAGCTCATGTTTCAGGTAATATTGGTTTTAATTAGTCATTTTATGCCGTAAACCATAAACATAAATGTGTGAAACGTCATGATTGACTCAGAGAAAAAATTACACTTTCATTTGTTTGTTAGGGTCAATATATCTTTATATTGTGTAGATATTATAATTTGAAAACCTGCCACTAAGCATTTGTTATGCAAGTAAACAACTGTGAAATTATCGAACGTCACTTCTTCTTTTTGTTCTCAGCAAGTTGATTTTCATTCAGTTTACTGGCATGAAATGAAAATAGTAGTTTCTAAAAACTTGTTTTATGTTTCAGAAATAAGTTTGCAGTAATGTTATATATTTCCTTTCTCCAATAAATAGGATAAAACCATGAAAGTAACAAATAAATCAAAGTAAATTGTTGTTTTACAGTCCTATGTTTGAAATGAACTTCCTCTCCAGGCCTCTGTCTTACCCACTCTGTAGATGAGCTCATCCTCGATGGGGTTCTCCTTCTTCTTGGTGGTGCTGTACATGCTGGAGGGCCGTCGCACTGCCTTCTGCCGTATGTGGCCCCCCGTCCCGCTGGGAGACTTCACCCTCCTCTTCACGTCATCCGGAGACTGGGGCACGTCTGAGGGCTTCACGGCCCGCAGGCGGAACGGGCTGCCGCGGACCGGCTGGCCGTACAGCAGCAGGGCGAAGGAGTACTCCCCCTCGGAGCGCAGCGTGTAGCCCACCTCGTACGTTCCGTTCTTATTGTCCGTTATCTCGGTCTCTGCGGCTCGGTTCCCGTCGGCCGACGTTATCTCCGCCTTTAAAACAGCGTTTCCCCTCCGCACCAGCTCGCCATCCTGCAAGTGGAGGTCACTGATTCAATTTCAGAACACAGATGATATCTTGTTCCAGCAACAGATGTGATTCTCATATGATGCCTCCATAAAAGACCTGACTTCTTTCAAAAACAAACAATGAAGAAGTTGACTTGAAGCCTCGACAACTTGAAGACTGTACCTTGTCTTTGGTTGTCACGGTGACGGTGTGATGCTGCCCGGTTGCCGCGTGGCGGAGGCCTTCTCCCGTGGCAACAGAGGTGTGAGCGACGGCAGCCGTGGTGAGGAGAACTCCCAGGTTCTGGATGGAGCGCCGCAGACCTTCAGTCTCCACCTGGAGCCACACGGCACACACATGGGACAGGAGACAGGAGACAGGATACAGGACACAGGAGACAGGAGACAGGAAACAGGAGACAGGAGACAGGACACAGGACACAGGAGACAGGAGACAGGAGACAGGAAACAGGAGACAGGAGACAGGAAACAGGAGACAGGGGACAGGAGACAGGACGCAGGACACAGGGGACAGGAGACAGGGGACAGGGGACAGGAGACAGGGGACAGGAGACAGGACACAGGAGACAGGAGACAGGAAACAGGAGACAGGAGACAGGAAACAGGAGACAGGGGACAGGAGACAGGAGACAGGAGACAGGAGACAGGGGACAGGAGACAGGAGACAGGGGACAGGAGACAGGAGACAGGACACAGGACACAGGACACAGGGGACAGGAGACAGGACACAGGACACAGGAGACAGGAGACAGGACGCAGGACACAGGGGACAGGAGACAGGAGACAGGAGACAGGAGACAGGAAACAGGAGACAGGGGACAGGAGACAGGCGACAGGAGACAGGGGACAGGAGACAGGACGCAGGACACAGGACACAGGGGACAGGAGAAAGGACACAGGAGACAGGAGACAGGACGCAGGACACAGGGGACAGGAGACAGGAGACAGGAGACAGGAGACAGGGGACAGGAGACAGGGGACAGGAGACAGGACAGAGGACAAAGGACACAGGACACAGTGCAAAATTAAACCCATTGACTCTACAATCAGCAAAGACTGGACCTTAATCCATCAGATCACCAGATACGACTCTGATGAGATGCTAATTGTGCTCTGTGTCTGCTTGAAGTCAAAACAGCCTTAGAATAGCTCTAATGTCTAAAGTTTATTCCACAGTGATCCACAACTTGAGATCACAGACTGTGTTTAAAGATGGAGGACATGCACTGTATCTATCTCATTAGTCACAACAAGCTAAAACTCTCACATCCTCAACAGGAGCATGAAAGGTTAAAACAACCTGCTGCTGTAAGTTTTCTATCCAGACATATTAGACAGAGACAGCGCTCCAAATCATATAAAAAGATAATAAGATCAAATCAGTCAGAGAAAATGGTTTGAATCTGAAGAAGCAGCTGTTGCTACCTGGCAGTCCAGATGTGCGTTCTGATGTGGCCTCTCTGGGAAGTCGTGTCGGGCCAGTGCCGTCACCCGCTCGCTCATCTGCTTCTGAACCAGCAGCACCTTCACAGGCAGGAAACACAAACTGGTTTCTCAGTTCACTTTTCAATCAAAGACATTTCATTGTTTCTGCTCACATCCTGTTACAGGACAGTCGATTCCCAGATGAGCTGAAAACTGTTTGTGAACTCTGTCATGCTAGCAGCAGTGAGCCAGCCCACCTCAGTGGCGCTCCCGTGGCTGAGGGCCTGCTCTGTGAAGCTGCAGCTGCTCTGGATGTGTTCCTTCCCCTGGAGCAGAGATGAGAGCTGCGCCTGCAGGACCTGCACAGGTGAGAGAGAGAAAAGAGGATGAGGACAGGTTAGAGTAAAACATGAGAAGAGAGGAGGCAGGTGAAATACTGTTTCTACAAAGAAGGAAAGAAGAGGTGAGGGAGTCTTTCTTCTGCCACCTTCTGCTTGGTGGTGCAGATGTTCTCCAGGTCTGTGATGAGGGCCGACTTGCGCTGATGCAGCGCTCGCTCCAGCTCTTCAAACGTACTGGTGAGCTCTGCCACCGCCTCAGTCTTCCTCTCGTTCAGCTGCCGAGAAATCTCACTCACCAGCTCGATGGCTGCAGTCAGCTGAGGGAGCCTGGAGGGGAACACGAGGAGAACTTTCTTAGAAACCATGTCTGTTTATTTGCATGATTACTGAACAACAACAGATTGAATTACCATGAAACTTGGTGGAAAGATGCAACGTGGCAAAGAACAAATTTCATTTTGGTGCAAATCCGGCTCAGAGGAAGGATCCTGGAATCTCTTTTCACTTTCTTTAACATTGTGAGATGGGACATGTTTCCAAATTTTCTCTGATTTCTCGGAGAACAATTCATGGTTCTTGATTTGGAAAAAAAAAATATATATAACAATTTAGGGAACTGATATTTACGAGTGTGTGAAATTTGGTGCAGATGCAAATTAAAATCCAGATCTAGGGAACTACTAAAATAAAAGATATAAGATAATTTTTATGAAGTTTTTCAGGGAACTCAATGACACAATTACAAGATAACCTGTTGAAGAAGCCAGATCAAGCTACAAAACATGTCCCTATAATATATTTATCACAGTAGGAGTCAAAGTTTTGAAATGCCAAGCACAGCACAGAACAGGTGATGTTTGATAGTAAATGCTAAATCAGGGTCAAACACCTCAGCTCCCAGACACCTGATGTGAAGGATCAAGTCTCAAAGCTCCTCGGAGGACTCGAGTCCTCACCTGCTGTGTATCTCGTCCAGCTGTGTCTTCAGTGCGGCCTTGTGCTGCTCCACCACATCCGGCAGAGGAACAGTCACGTGCTCCCGGTGCTCGGCCTCCGTGCAGTCCAGACACATGGCCGTCTCACACGACTCACAGTAGAACTCCATCACCTGCAGAGGGAGACAAGTGGAGTTTCAAAATAAAAGCTCACTCACTCTGGCTGGCTATTGCAGGAGGGGAAAGGAAAGTTTTTTATAGATTAGTTATTAGTAGATTCCCACCTTCCCCTCGTGGTTGGGGCAGCAGAGCGGCTTCCCGGCAGCTGCAGCACTCACTGACTCCAGGACACTGCAGGCCTCCGGTCGCGAGCACTCCGGGTCTCGTTGAAGAACCTGGTCAAGAACATTTAGAACTTTTATAGTAAGATAGTGATCTATGTTCTTATGCACAATGTGGTCTATGGTGTCCTTTCTTCTCCTTTATTTGGCAGTAGACAGCTGACAGATGAGATGCAATACAACTGAAGCCAGAACTGAAGTGGGCAGAGGCAAACAAATCCTAAAAAGAGCCTCATGCAGGAGTCAGGACTGTCCAGAGTGACCTCACTCTGAAAGTATGTGCTCACTCTGTCTAACAGTAGGAGCGGCCCTCACTAAAACAGCACCAGGATCACACAAAGCACTCTGACCCACTTCTTTCGGTTAATTTCCCTTACTTTGACATCTATCTCATGATTGTTTGAATCTACATTTCTTTCTCTGTAATATACTTGAAAGTCCTGTTGGGCGAACATATTTGTGTCTGAGTTGAAAGAGAAAAAAAGGGATTAGGATTCAAACCTCCATGAGATTAGTGATGAAGAAGTTGTTCTGTAAAGCACAAACTCCTTTCTCTGGCAAGATGGACGTCTGCCGGCACACTGGACACGAGAGCGTCAGAGACTCTGGGGGAATGTAGTTCTGGAGACAGCTGGGGAGGCAGATAAAGAAATGCATGAGTTACATAATATAAAATATACACAAGCAAGTCTATTGCATTGTTTTCTGTATTGTTATTAGTAGAGCCTGACTGATATGGATTTTTGGGGCCAATGCCAATATTGGTAACAAAAGTAATAAGATACCCATATATCAGTCGATTAAAAATATATTTCTAAGATGCTGTAATCAAACCAAAGAAATGTTTGATATTTTACAGTTTAACCATAAACTTTACTATAAATAACCATAAGCACAAATACCACACACATTCAATACAACTTTACTAATCCCAAGAACATTTGTAAAGAAGACAAAATCAAGATACAGACACGCAGTGACAAACGTCCACCAATAAAACACAATGAAACAGCTGTTCAGTTGCATTGCGTTAATATGCAATTTCTTTAAAGATTACAAATTTATTTGACATAAATTCACAAGATTTCTGCAGAAAAAAATAAAATAAAAGTGTTCATATTGGCAGATCAGCTGCTTTTAATCGGCCAACCAATAAAGTAGGATTCTAACTATCAGTCATATTCAGCAGAGAGGAAAAGAGAGGGATGGAGTGAGAGATCTGTCTTCTTTTCACCGTGTTGAGACACAGTGTCTGGTTCTCAACACAACTTGAAGTTGAGAGTGAATCAGAGTCAATACACAAAAACCCCAAAACCACAGCCTGAGAGAAAACATCCAGACTTTGTCTTTAAGTGAGTGAATTTTTTGGCAAACCAACTTTCCTCACTGACTTAATACTGAAGGACAGAACATGTGTGTGTGTGTGTGTGTTTGTGTGTGTGTGTGTGTGTGTGTGTGTGTGTAGCACTGCACGTTTATGTCTCTGCATATTTGTGTGTGTGCACGTGACAAGATGCTGGATTCAGGCCGAGCCTCCTCCGGTGCAGCAGCCACAAATCTGTCCCACCGGCCCGTAAAGCCTGAGGATGTTCAGGTTGAGTTTTCCTGAGGAGATTTAACATTAAACACCTTCCAGAGCCAAACCTCCAGTCAGCTGCAGTAACAACACATTCCACATGGCCGACGGCCCGGCTGCCATCCAGCACATGATGCACAGCTGTGTTTACTTTAGCTTCGTGATAACTGATCGTTATACAGTGAAGAAACCTGAGGTCAGTGTGGAGGATAAGTCTAAAACCTTCCTGTTTCATTTAGCTTTGTTAAACTGGTCTTTAGCTTCTGAGAACAACCAAAGATTTGAAGCAACATTACAGTTGCTCTCAGAAATGCACTGAAGTCTGATGATAGACACAAATATCTCAGGATGAAAACAAGTTGCAGTGAACGTAGAAGACGCCAACGCAGATTAGAAACTCAACGGAATTCAAGAGATTATAGCCATTGATAAGGGCCGTTGCTGGAGTTGATGTGCTGGAAACAAATATATGAGACGTCAGAATATGTACGTCATGTCCTGCCTCCTTTGTTCTCACTATACTACTAACTATAATCACTTGCCTGAACATTTAAGAAATGTTCTTGTTGAACATGTCTGACCTGATGAATCTCCTGCTGCGTTCTTCACAAACTCCTAAAATATCTGTTCCCACGACTAAAGCTGTGACTATCAGTCAGTTCCACAGTTCTGTGGATCACAGGAGATCGTACCCACTCACCAGAGTTACATAGAACCAGAACAGGTTGAAGAGTGGGAATGAAAGAAGAAACATTCTCCATATTCTAAATCAGTGAATCATCAAAGTCGTGGCCGCTCTGTCAACACCACCATGACAGTCTGGATCAATCACCATTGGTCTGTCTTTGTGTGTTTGTTGACTAACTGCGCTGTATCCCACATGCACTTAATGACAAAGAGGAAAAGAGGAGCAGAAATAAACGTGACACCCGCCACCCCGAACCGATGGGGCCCAGCAGGGGGGCGGGGGGGTAGTTGGTTACCAGCTCAGCCCTAAAACCCCTAAAACTACATCAGCCCATCCAGCATTAAAACATCTGTCTGGCTACGTCATGCACAGCTCCAGACAGAAAATCTGTTCACCTCAGCAGGGCGTCAGATCTCATGTCATCCAGTTAAACCCCCCGGATTAGACCTGCCCCCTGGTGGGTGAATGCCCCTCTCATTGCATGGAGAGAAAAGACTTATCCTTCATGCTTTGTGTCGCTATTGAAAACTATTCCATAAATATTTGTTTGATCACAGGATTTAGACGTAAACCAGTCTGAAACATAATCCCGGTTATCCTCTGCACCTCACAACACTCCCCTCTCTACATTCTCCGTCCTCTCCCCCTGACCTACAACAAGCTTTCCAAAAAGCCCCCCCTGCTTGGCACCAAATGCCCCAGTAAGTATCGCCCGGGGGGGGGGGGGGGGCTGTCTTTCTAAGGAACTGCAAGTTTAAGTATTTTAAGTGTATCTCCCAACAATGGGGCTACAGTCAGTTGGCGGCCCCCGATGCTGAGGAATGCAATTATTCCCGTGGAGTCTGTGAGGAGAAGCGCTCCGAGCTGTTTAATTGTTGGGGGGGATTTTCGACAGATTTTCTTCTATTAGGGGACATGTAAATATTAAAGGAATTCTTCAGAACTAGGATGGGAGGATACTGACAGGGAAATAGCTACAGTAAAAAAAAGAAACTATAATTACTGCCCTGTGGTTGCACGCCTCCACCAACCAAAGCAGTTTCAGCTTTATTTTCCCAGACTCATATGAGGACGCTGTAACCTTTGACCTTTAAATGAATCCTTCAATTGAACAACAATGTAAGATAGACTAGAGATATTATGTTCAAAAGAGGCCACAGTGACCTTGAACTTTGACCTATGCCCACTCAAATCGAATCAGTTACTCTGTGAATCTAAGTAAACCTACGTGTGAAAGTTGAAAGGATTCTGTCATGGCATTCTTAAGATAACCTGTTCAAAAGACAGAACAGGTGAACTGTGAGGTCCCAGTGATGTAATGAAATCCCCAGTGGGTGTTCCTGATTTATCAGAATCAGAAGAACATGATGTCACTGTGACCTTGACCTTCTCTCACCAAACTCTAATCAGTTCATCTTTGAGTCCAAGTTAAAGTTTGTACGAATTGGAAAAAGGTGTGCCTGGGATGTTGCGTTCACAATGACCTTGAACTTTGACCTCTGACTACAAAATTCTAATCAGTTAATCCTTGAGTCCGACTGAATGTTTGAACTAAATTTGAAGACATTCTGTCAAGGTGTCCCTGAGATATCACGTTCACAAGGCAAAAAAAGATGTTATGTTCTGACCACCAAAACCCAATTAGTTCATCCTTAAGGCAAACTGAGCAAGAACGTGTTGGACGAACTGACGGATGGATGAAAGATGGACAACCTCATTGATGCAGAGGCATAAAGAGATGATGGTGTGAGCAGAGCCTTGAGTCAGGTTGAGCTTGAGGGACCTGGAGGTGTAATTAGGCCTTTTTGCCTGTGTGGGTTGAAAACGAGAGGACAGACGTGGGTTACCTTTCACAGAAGGTGTGCAGACAGGGCAGGACCTTGGGGTTGCAGTAGTGATCCAGGCAGATGCTGCAGACCAGGAACTGCTTGTCTATCTGACGCACCACTGGGCTGGTGCTCCCAGCCTCGCGCTTCGCCATGGCAGAGGACATTTAGAGCCACAGACAATGGCAGCAGTTACCCTGGGGGGGGGGGGGGGGGGGGGCAGAGAGAGACAAAGATAAATGGATGAATACTGGGCTAAATTTAAACTTTTCTTTTGTGGAGTATCACTTTCGGGAACTGCTAATGCTCAGCGAACTTCCCACAGGAGGTACCAGGAACCCAAGCTCATAAAGCCGTTTAATTCCCACTGTCTATTGTTGCTGTGTTATTTCTGTGTTAATACCAGACGAAGTCCAGCTGAAAGGGACCAGTGAGAAACAGAGACATGCAACAGCCCTGAGGTCGAGGACGGGAGCAGACACAGACAAACCAGCACGACCGTGTTTAATCAACACTTCAGTAAAAAACCAGAGCAGGAAATTAACACAATCTGTACTTAAAGACAACACAATAATGTATTATGATAAGCTTGTGAAACAAAAAGCACACTTCTACACAAGACACACACCCGATGCACTCTGGACCTGTTGTAACAGTTAAATCCACTCGTGAACTGGAAACACACACACAGTCACTCACACACACACACAGTCACGCAGACACACAAAAGAATCTGCTGAGTCCTGTCTATGTTTGCTTCTGTAGCTGTTTGATAGTCGTGACTCATCACTTGTGATTTCTCACTGTGTCATTGAGTTAATAGTTCAGTTTTCATACTGTAATTTAACACATTAAACAATACGGTCTAACATGATAAACAAAATGTAATTGATCATGTACACATAGATTTGGACAACATCCTGGTAGGGTACAGTACAAACAGTCGCCTCATGAAACCACATGTTCATTCACTACATCCAGATTTTCTTTGGGTTTTGCACCAAATTGCACACACTGATAAATATCAGTCCAATAAAGATGTCAGAGAAAACAAGATCTGTTTTTTGTGTTCTGACAAATCAAAGACAGTTTAAAAAAAAACATCAAGCTGAAAAGAAGATTCCTGGATCAGGGGGTGAACCTGAATTGTATGGGTTATTCCTGGGGTCACCCCAGTCATAATTTCATGGAAGGGTTAAATAATCCTGCTCACAAACAAACAACCAACCAAACAAACAAACAAACAAACAAACAATAATGCAACCTCCTTGGTGGAGGAGTTTCAAGAGTTCGATGTACAGATACATGTTACTGTGATTAACCTCTTTGCAAATGCATGATCTAGTTGTTTTTAGTTGTGTAGGGAATGATAACATGTTACAATCCTCTTGAATTTGTATTATCAGCTCATGCTGCCATAAAATTTGATAAATATGTTAAATATGTATGTTATAAGTCAGCACATTTTTCAATGCTCTCGCTAATTTAAGCTCTAAACATTTAAAATGAATCTCAAATAACACACCAAACAGCTGGCATGGGCTACATGTTTAATAAAATCTGCTAAACCGGAAAGCAGCTGGAAGGTAGGGAGACTCTGCCTGGCAACAGACCGCAGCCCCGTCTCCACCGTGTCCCACTTTCACATTCACCAGCACAAGTCCCAACACATATGGTGGAACAATTACAGCTGCATGTTAGAGGTGCTACTGCAGCGAGCTCCAATCTCATGTAGAGGGGAAATGAAATGGAGAGACAGTGTTTTAAACCACACTAATACATCTGGTCTAATAAAGAAAATCTACTATTTGATATTTCTGTGAGGAAAGCTGACACTATCGTGTTTTTCTTGAAAATATTTCACCTCACCTGCCCTCAGATTTAAATTGTGGCCCTTCATGATTACTGCACGTGTCACTTTTACCTCTGTGCCACTGACACCGGTGATGTCGTCCAGACACATTTCCTTAGTGGGTCAACACGTGTATTATTCATGTTACAGACGCAGGGATGAGTGAAGAGCAACGTGTGTGAGTCTCAACAAGCACACGTCTGCCTGGCTTCAAGATGGAGTTATGAACGTTCCCTTGTGACGAGGACACACACAAACTAATGCACAAAAGCACAAACACACTGATAATCATCATCCCCCACCAGACCCCCCCCGTATCTGTGCATCTGTCACTGCTGGATCTAATATGACACTCAATCCCCTCGCCCATGTGGCCCTATTGTAAATTGTTGCCCCCTGTATCCCCTCCTCAAACACACACACACACACACACACACACACACACACACACACACACACACACACACACAATTACAGTGGGTCAGGCAGTATCTTTCGAGAGGATCCAATGACACACAGTCTGCGGACCGGGAGGGTAAAGGTCACGTCTTAAGCCAAGCTCAAGAACAAGATGTCACACGCCCTCTCTGGTGAGGACCTTGCAGCCTGTCTGATGGAAACGATCAGCGGTTTAGTGGCTTATATTTTTTTCTGAATCCAAATATGCATTGTTCTGTTTAAATCCTGCGATTAAAACTGGCATTTCAAGAGTATCCGGTTGTCTCTGTTGGACTCCGGTGAAAAGAAGCTCGATAGAACGTAGAACAAACACTGGATGTTCAGTGCGTACACTTCTTCTCCTTCTCCACCACAACTCACTGATACCACAACAGCATCATTCTGAGATGACGTCTGTCTAAATTTAGACACGTGTATTAGCGGGGAGGCAGGGAGGCCATGACAGTGAAACTAAAATAACACCCGTGGTCCTGGGACAGCAGTGGCTCCATTTGTTTACTTTAAAAAGTAATTTCTTTCAGTGGCCACAGCAAAATAAGATCCTGAAGTTGAATAAATCCTAAATAGGGATTTGTTTTTTAAATCTGCCAAAGCCGTCTGCTCAGTGTCAGTCGGAGTAAATGGAAAAATAAAACCTTTAATGTCACTTAACATTTCTTTTGAACCTTCAGTGTACCTCATGCATGAAGGGCATGTGACTTTTACAAAGCTTTGTTCCAGCTGATTGGAAAATGCATACATGCCGCTGCAGAACACACACACACACACTAACACACACACTTGAGAACAACACATGCACATGAGTGGATTCTCCTGTGCAGTATCATGTGTTTATGTACATGCAGGAAGCAGACGGCGTTCCCAGCTCCACTCATGTGCCTAAGTAGGCCGCCGTGCTCGGTTCTGAAGCTTTAAAGCAGCCGTGACCAGTTCACTGACAGGCTCCCGAGCTCCAGGAGTGGGTGACGACGTGCAGACTCAGATTTTAGTCTCTGCAGTTGAAGCAGCAGAGTGTGATGAAGCCAGGAACTGCAGGAAGCCTCTAAAACATGACGTACGAGAGGACTCGTCCTGCAGGGGGCTGTCAACTCAACACCATCAAAATGAAATGTGTCATAATTCCCCTGGCAATTAAACACGCAGTAATAACAGACCTCGGCTCCAGTAATCCCCCCCCCACCTCCCCTGAACTCTCAGGATTACAGTATTTGCATGGGAATCTAGGTACGTGTTTGCGTGTGAGCGCACGGTTGCAGCAGATCGGTGTGCGACAACAGGCGAACACTCGTGGAGTCAAAACACAATGCGTCTATTCAGTGCTGGCTTAACAGGATACACAGTAATAGTATTCTTTCTCTCACTTTCTCTTTGTCTCATCCAGAACTAAAGGAACGGGATCCTCGCAGCTCATATACGTGTGAATAAAATATATAACACACACACACACACACACACACACACACACACACACACACACGCACACACACGTGGAGAGGAAGTGGAAATTAACCAGCTCTTCATAGTTCAACAGGAGGACAGAGCCAGTTTGAGTGGAAGAGTGTGAACAAGAGCTGGGAAATAAAATCAAATTTCCATCATAAGTAATTCAACAAAGCTTCAGTTCATATGGATCAACTTCAGATTTGTAAACTACTTTGTTGTTTATCAAGTGTTTCATTCTCTGCTCATTTGAAAGTTTTAAACCTCAACATCTCTCAGGAGTAAATCTAAAAAGTCTGATAAATAAAAATGTGTCATTAATCATGATAATTATCGATATTGACATTTGGTCATCATTTAAGTTTTGGCCTCGTGGTCGATCTGCTGCCTGTTGACTCTCGTGTACCTGAACAGCACCAGTGAATCTGTGCCGACAGCTTCACACAGACACACTTCACTCTGGTGACAGCTGATGGGGCGGCTGTGCCTCAGGAGGGAGAGAGAGGGGCGATGGTTCAATCCCCGGCTCCTCCACATGAGCAGGTGTGTGATAGAATTGTGTTTGTTTTGTAAACAAAGTAGTGCATCGGGTTTGGATTGCAGTTGTATGAATGTGGTTTGAACTGCAGAGTGAATGTGAAAATCACTGCATACAAATATTCAGTCAACACGTGTACTGCATGAACATAAGAGCACGCACAACACACTCACACACATACATTTGACATGGATAAGAACAAACACACACACACAGTTTACATGTATGAGTACACACACAGACAGTTTACATGTATAAGTACACACACACACACACACACAGACACACACAGTTGACTTGTATAATTACACACATACACACAGTTGACATGTATAAGAACACACATACACACGCACACACACACAGTTGACATGTATAAGAACACACATACACGCACACATGTGAAATGTATAAGAACACATACACACACACATGTGACATGTAGAATAACACACACACATACAGTTGACATGTATAAGTACAAACACACAGTTTACATGTATAAGTATACACACACACACACACACACACACACACACATACACACAGACTACCTGCTGTCAGTCGGCTGCAGTAGATCAGTGTAGAAGGCTCCATGGCAGCTATGTGTTGGGTTTGTGTAACACTGAAGAATCAGCACACACACCCTGACTTCCTCTCGCCTGCGCCCTCCTGCTCCACTGACCACTCTTCCTTTTCCCTTTTCCCTTTTCCTCACATCACACACACACACACACACACACACACACACTGAAAAGGGGCTGAACAGGGACGACAACAGAGGGTGGGACTGTAAATTGAAAGTCCCTCCTACTGTCAGGGCTGTTTACAAGCATGAGCCGACTGGATGTGCCCTCCTACTGCACCACTCTGATTGGCCGGGGGAACTTAAACTATGGAGTGAGGTTTTGCATCATGGGAGCGGAATGGACGCATGCGACTGAAACAGACAAGTGGAAGAGGAGCAAAAGGAAGAGGAGCGAGAGGAAGAGTCCAACTGTTAAAGCTGGAAAGACATAAATGCCGTGTAACTATATAACTTGTGTAACGCTGTTGAACTGAATGAGTCTTGAACGTAGCTTTACTCAGAAACAACATTTGCAGCGACTCTTATCTAAACATTCCGATTATCTGGCTTTCAGTTACTGTTACCATAAAATGTGTCATTACTTAACCAGCCAACACACACACACACACACACACACACACACACACACACACACACACACAGACACACAAACAGGTCAGCCAAACACAACACTGCGTTACGTAATTCATGATGTCACCTTTAAAGAAAAAATCTGAATGTGGAACATATGTCTCTCTCTCTCTCTCTCTCTCTCTCTCTCTCTCTCTCTCTCTCTGTCAAGCAGCATGGCATACAATTACACATCTGCAGTGATTAAGAAAAACCCTCACTGCTAAAGAGGGGATTATGGTTTTTTTATGTTTGGGGGGGGGGGGGGGGGGTATCAAGTCAAATATCCCGAAAACGCTGTGTCCTTGTGATGTGGTCAGAGTTTAATCTGGAGCGGGAGGTGATGATTTTTCTCACATCAATCTAGCGTTAATCTGGCCGGATTGAGTCCAGTCGTCTCTCAACCCTCGCTTCCGGCCCCTCGCTCTCCTCCACCCCCCGGCACACACCTTTCCAAAATCCCAATCGGCCTCAGCTCGGCCAGCCAGGAAGTGGAGGATAAGAGGATGGAAGCACAACTCGGCCAATGACATCAGTTAATTTTACGAGTGACTCCCGCAGATTATTGTGCCATTTCTTCCTCCTCTTGTGAATTTGCACTGATTTGAACAAACCAGTCAAATGCTCACCGGACTCTAAATGCTAGTTCCTTCCAAATTGAGTCAGCTCCCACAAACACGCTGCATAGAACTGATTGATGGTGTCTTGTTTTCACGCTCTGCGGTGCGTAATCAGGGAGTTGGGTATCTGACATGACCAATGTACCGAACGCAGCGTGGGCAGGCCGCCTCGTGCCATCGCTGCAGTGAGCACTCCACAGCATTACTGGTTTATGGCTGTGGTTTCTGCTGAATCGACATTTTTATGCGGATATAAAGCTCCTGCAGTTATTAAAAAGGAGGAAGATGAAGCGCCGGTGTCATCCACAGTGAGTCTCCTGAAGCAGTGCACATCAGTAAATGACGCAGGACCAGAGAGGATCAGAAAATAAAAAGTGAGTTGTTTTTCTGAATTTGCCTTTTTTGGGAAAAGTTCAAATCGGGTTATAAAGTTCTGTATGAGGCCGTGAGAGGAACTTTATTCTGAGATAAGAGAGAAAACAAGCCGACCTCAGCGGTTGAGTCTGAGCCGAGAGCGATGACAACAACAACCAGAAGAAACGGTTCTGCCTCAGGCTCAGAAAGAGGCGGAGCAACAACAGGGAAAAACAACCAGGAAATCCACATCCACTTCAAGCAGTGAGAATAAGAACAATACTGAGCCACAAAGTTCTCCTGATGTATTCTGATTATTCGAGAGACTTAATAAATTGACAAGAAAGGTTCATAACAAAACAAAATAAGCATTTATGCAGCCTAAGGAATACTTATATCTAATATCCAGACCTTATCCTATACCCATCCCATTCACTTTGCATGAACCCATTAAATTGTTTCCTCAATTTGAATTCAACATCCTAAGCTCATGTCCACGTACCCTAACCCTACGTCCTCACTCTGTAATGTGAAACACACACTCAGACACACACACACTCACTCACACAAATATATATACACACACCTACAGTCAGCTGTTTCAATCTGAGTCAGTCTATAACCCACCTCCCCCTCTGCTCCTCTGCTGCTCAAATGACGCCTTACACACACAGACACACACACACACACACACACACACACACACACACACACACACACACACACACACACACACACACTTCCCTCTCAGTGTTTAAACCTACATTTGGTCCTCATAAAGATATAGAAATAAACCTAATAGATGGCGTGCATGGGCCTGTAGGTTCCCTCGTTAGCAGGCTCTGCAAGCCTCCATTCTCCTGCACAGTCCGGCCCCAAGCCTCCACATACATATACTTCTATATATAGAGCTATCAGTTCTCATCCCCTTCACACCACAGGCACGTGCTCCGAGTGGCACACACACACACACACAGACACACATGCATTGTGGAGAAGAGGAGGGATCCTTGGATGACCAGCATAGTAATGACTCAGAGCCACTGGAGAAGGACCAGGATGCCAAACATTTACAGAAACCTGTCCTTGGCTGCATAACTCTGCAATTCATGTGACGCACATCCGGGTTTGACTTGTGCACGCTCGCCCTCATCCATCTACATGTTACCACAGCACTGACACTTCCTCACTGGTTTTTTATCATGTGTGCAGAGTTAGGAATGAAAGATAAGAAAGTTCTGACGTAACTATTATGAAGGTTTGTGTGTTAAATGAGGAATTTGTCAGCATTTGTCTGATGCTGCCACTTAACATCATTAGGGAATCATCACAAACTATTGTGGACAGGAGACGTGTTTTTGGCAGCTCCCAGTAAACACAAATTACCCACTGATTGACGGGTTGGAACGAAAACACTGACGCTTCCCTTTCAAACGCTGCAGCAGCAGACGCCACCCGGCTGTCGTCCCGACGCCATCCGCCTCGGGGGAAACCAGGTGTGGGAGCGTAAATTATGTTACACATAAATATAATTTGTTTTTCTAAACAGAGCAGTGGAGGCAGAATGCACTCAGGCAGGTTTCAAAATCTCTCAGACATGTTTGCTGCTGAATGTGCACTAACGGTTTATAACTTATCTTTTGTTCGACTCACCTGCACCTTGTACACGAGTAAAGATTAATCACATGTTTTGTTAGGACAGCCCTGACAAGAGTTTGAAGGTCAACGTGATATTTTAGAAAACCTGCGATTAAGAAATAGGCCATTTCATCATCTGCACTGTTTATCCTCAGAGGGTCACGGCAGCTGAAGCAGGGAGAGGGGATTCACTCAGGAGAGGTCGCCAGCCAATCACAGCGCTGACACACAGAGACAAGCAGAGGTGAGGGTCCTTTAGCACAGGGGGTCTTTAAAATAGTTTCCAGAGAGAGAGAGAGAGAGAGAGAGAGAGCTGATAGCTGCAGAGTCAGTGTGCTTATCAGATCAAAACCTCGACTTAAATCAGATTTGGAAGAAAAGAAAACCTTTGAATTGAATTATTAATATCAAACCAACTCAATTGACTTTGGCATCAGTTTTAAAGTGAAGATTCTACATTTATATGAAATCTTATTTTAATACAGTACATTTTCACTAATGTCATTACCAACTATACAAGTAACTTGATATATAAATAAAACTGGTTAATATTACATAAACACAGCTTGTAACGCTAGTTTAGACATGAACAGATGGAGTATAAGAAATAAAAAGTGTTTGAAAAATATCAAAATATAACGTTCAAACAAATAGATTCATCCTATACAAGGTACAGACTCTTCATCCTCGACGCTCTCGCTCTGCTTTGATAGTCTGAGTGAGAGCGGGGCATGTGCCACAGGGTAGAGGAGCTGATCCTGAAATATTTTGTTTCTTTAAATAACTGAGGGAATAGAAGCCTCCAAGCTAAACATACATTAACACGAACAGTTCATTGACACAACAGCTCCAGACCCTGTGTCTTCAGGAGAGTTTATCTGTTTGGGAAGTTTAGGTCTTTGTCTCGTAAAAAGGTCAAAATTTTGTTTACAAAAGAGCCGAACATCCATAAACCTCTGCAATCAAAAGAGAGAAGATCTCCTTGCTGTGGGCAGTCACATCACAGGAACACACAGACTCAAAGAGAGGGGGGGGGGGGTTCTGCAGGAGGAGATAAAACACATTTTTCCTGGGACCTGGAGTTGTGTTTTTCTCACTCTCTGGTTGTACGGAGCAGAGGAGCCGCGCCTCAGGGTGAAGCTCTGTTGTGTTTGTTTTTTGTTTTTTCCGCCCTTGCTGCTCATTTTAAACATAATGAAAAAACTCAACTCAGTGGGTTCAACAGGGCAGAAATTCATTTACTTAAGGGGATTAGAAATTCCATCATTTGTTCGTCATGCCAATAGGTCGACAGATTTATGATCTGCATGTCTGTCAACCTCTGCACATGAAGGAGGGGGGGGTGAGGCCTAAACAGCACGCCTGGTGGACAAAACAAAATAAAAGATAATTCAATCCAAGGCCTTGAAACTGAAGAATAAAAGCATCACAAGTGCTCATCCTATCTAAAGGAATCCCACAGTAAACTGACGGCCGGGGGGGAAGAGAACAGGGAAGCCTGCGAGTGTGCGTGTGATGCAGCGGGTGACGAGTCTCGGTCGGTGGTTAACCTTCCTCGCTCCTCATCGTCCTGCACGCAGGGAGGGGCCTGAAATGATCAGCTCGCCCGATCCGAGCTGAGCTGGACAGGAACGTGTGAGAGGAACCGTCTGAATCAACATGTTCTCCTCAGCACACCGGAACACACACAGACACACAGGTGCACACAACTACAGCAGCGCATCATCACCAAAGAAGCATGTAGTAAATGGGTAAAAGAGAATTCAGACGACAGAGAGTCACCATCGTGTTAATCTTCTCTGATTTCTATCTCTATAGGAAAGAGTGAGCGATGATAATTCAGTTTTATGGTTCTTATTCTTACTATTTCATCACAGTTACATCTCAACAGGCCTGTGTGGTGTCCAGTGCGTTCACGCTTCAAAAAGTACTGAACCAACACATGACTGGTTGGAGGATTAATATCAAGACACTGACCACAGGAACGTCAGCAGTGCAGCGTTTTAACACTCGACTGAACGTTAACTAATCCGTTCTTCAGTTGGATTTATATACAACAGTGAATCTCTTCTTCTTTTCACCCTTAGATTGTAGTTTATGATGAATTGAAGCAGTTTTGGATGTATGGAATTTTAACATAATGCTATTTGGCCTTCTTTTTTATATACATATATATATATATATATATCTTAATATAATGCATATATTTCATACACTTCCTATATTTTGTATTTCTATTTATTGATATTGTCATGGTCTCTGTATACTTCTAGTCTCAGCTGGAGCGACTGTAAAATTCAATAAAATACTTCTGATATCAAAACACTCTCTATATCAGATATCTGCCTGAGTAAAGGTTGTGTGACGAGCAAAGATATTGTCAAAATAAGAACGAGAAATCTGACGTATATTTATGATTTGGCAGAAATACATTATCTTTATAAATGAAAAAAACAACATCTCTTCCAAACTGAAATAAAACAACAGTGTTTTGTTGTGGTTGTATAATCTGATGTATATGAAATGCAGAACAAAATGGAATAATATGGTCAGTGCCATTACTGAGCCCCCCTGAGCAACGTGTCTAAAAATACCCAGCATGACATGAGTGCATCTCTCAGCTCAGCTGCTGAGCTTTCACCACATGGCTCCCTCCACACAATACAACGTGGACACGGCTGAATGTGCTCTGCAAGCACACACTCACTCCTTTTCCACACACGTGTTCACATCTTAGTGCAAACACTCACACGCAGACTGGTTTTCTTTTCAAATCCCATGTGACCTTTCCGTCAGACAGCAGAGCCTGTAGCTCGAATATGATGCAGCCAATGATGTTCTCAGCCTCAACATCGTATCTTTTGGACCAGAGGAGAAATTAAAGTTGTTTGTACTTCAAAGCGAAATATCAAATGCACAAAACAACTGAAACCACAACAAAGAACCAAAGTCAATCTTTGTTTGGAAAAATGTATCAAAGCTAAAATAAGAAAAATATATATTAATAAGTAAGGATAAATTAGTCAACTTGGCTTTTACAGCAGAAGTAAAAGGTTGATAACAACTCGGCCGACCAGACATTTAGAGAATCCCCATCATCTCTCAGAGGAGAAACCTGCATCTTTAAAACGATGTTCTCATCAAAGACAGAGTTAATACATGTTCTCATCAAAGACAGAGTTAATAAATGTTCTCATCAAAGACAGAGTTAAAACATGTTCTCATCAAAGACAGAGTTAAAACATGTTCTCATCAAAGACAGAGTTAATAAATGTTATCATCAATGACAGAGTTAATACATGTTCTCATCAAAGACAGAGTTAAAACATGTTCTCATCAAAGACAGAGTTAAAAAATGTTCTCGTCAAAGACAGAGTTAATAAATGTTCTCATCAAAGACAGAGTTAAAACATGTTCTCATCAAAGACAGAGTTAAAAAAATTTCTCATCAAAGACAGAGTTAATAAATGTTCTCATCAAAGACAGAGTTAATAAATGTTATCATCAATGACAGAGTTAATACATGTTCTCATCAAAGACAGAGTTAAAACATGTTCTCATCAAAGACAGAGTTAAAAAATGTTCTCGTCAAAGACAGAGTTAAAAAATGTTCTCATCAAAGACAGAGTTAATAAATGTTCTCATCAATGACAGAGTTAATAAATGTTCTCATCAAAGACAGAGTTAATACATGTTCTCATCAAAGACAGAGTTAAAACATGTTCTCATCAAAGACAGAGTTAAAAAATGTTCTCGTCAAAGACAGAGTTAAAAAATGTTCTCATCAAAGACAGAGTTAAAAAATGTTCTCGTCAAAGACAGAGTTAAAAAATGTTCTCATCAAAGACAGAGTTAATAAATGTTCTCATCAAAGACAGAGTTAATAAATGTTATCATCAAAGACAGAGTTAATACATGTTCTCATCAAAGACAGAGTTAAAACATGTTCTCATCAAAGACAGAGTTAAAAAATGTTCTCGTCAAAGACAGAGTTAAAAAATGTTCTCATCAAAGACAGAGTTAATAAATGTTCTCATCAAAGACAGAGTTAATAAATGTTCTCATCAAAGACAGAGTTAATTAATGTTCTCATCAAAGACAGAGTTTAATAACTTGTAACACACACATTTCCCATCAAGACCCTCCCACCTGAAACACAACTGCCAGTGCCTCCAGTGTTTATCAAAGTCTTTTGTCCCGGTGCTAGATGCCACCCTGAGGTACCAGGAACCAAATGTTTCTCCTCAGCCATTTACAGAGAGGTGCAAATACAGTATCTGCTTGTTAGAGCCTGGATATGGATTTTTGTGGCCAGTGCTCATACTGATATTAAAGAGTAAAAGACAAATGCTTCCATGATAAAATAAAAATGTAATTGACACAGGATATTTTACAGTTAACCATGAGATATTTCATCAAATATTACATATAAATACAGGAACTCTTCATATCAGCAAACATAAACACAGAAATATCAATCAGGCTCTACCTTATAACAAGAGAAGCCAATTAGAGGCACCAGCAAACACTTTAACGACTATAATGTATAAATAGAAATAGAAAATTGGCTCCGCATCAAGTGAGCTGGTAATCTCTGACAGTCTCTGACAGTCGGGACACAAGTGGGGCAGAAGATCCAGTAGTTTCAGTGGTTGGCAGCCGCTCAGAATATTTTCACCGTTAAGTTTACACCCCCCCCCCCCCCCCCCCCCAAGGCCGCTCTGGTGACATTCCTCCCATGCCAGCTGGACATTCCAATCCCCCACCTCCCCCACCGTGGCCAGTGGTGCCTGATCATTCATTGTAGATATATTATAAGACAATGATATAACGTCACATCACGATATACTAAATCCCCCGAAAGAGATACAGGGCAGGATTTGTATTAATTCGCTGATGTCAGTTTCACAGAGTTGGACACAAAATGAGATGAAAAAATTTACCAAAAAGAGCATTAACTTTTATCTTATTCCCAGTTTAGTCTTTAACAAGCAAACTGCCACTTGTCAATGTCCAGATGTACTATCATTCAAATCTAAAATAGACATAAACTGGCAAAAGTCCAAAATATATATTACACTACAATATTGATATTTGACGTCAGCTTATTTATAATCCTGTATCTTGAGACAGGAAATGATATATGGCTGTATCGATATTTTTATAAACTCTAGTAGATACGGATGCCCACTGACATGTCTGTTTTCTATTTGGAATTCTTTCATGTCAAAGCTAAGTTATTAAATCTCCCATATTTGGGGAAAACAAAATTGCACCAAGCCACACATTTGTATTTCAAGTGAAGTTCAATATTTCCACCACCTCTCCAGCACATAGAGCAGCAGCTCATCACTCCACTCACCTCTGATGACACTGAGCTCAGCCCCAGAGAAGCTGTCAAACACATAATCAGGGGATATGCACAGGTTATGCTGCACGGCACAGGCCAGCGAATGGCCTGCCGCGTTGTTTTGGAAACAGGCAACATAGGGTGTATGCAGCAGTTAGAGGAAGGTGAGTGGAGAGAGGAGGCATGAAAGAGAGGACAGGTTTGAACCCTCCCTGTCAAGGGGAGAGAGGTGTGGGATGGACAAGGATGAAGGAATGAGTGCCGTAGAGGGGATGGCGTTAAAAAGCGAGGAAGATGTACTTACAGCAGGTTCCTGACAGGTGAGAGGAGAAGTTTTCAGAAAGCTCTCCCCCAGTGGGAGAGATATGAGTCCACAGAACCCAACATCGCCACAGCAAGAAGCCCCTCATGCAGCAGGGAGTCAGGGGAGGCAGGCGGGACACGGTGTGTGTGTGTGTGTGTGTGTGTGTGTGTGGATCTGGCTTTAATTCATGTATGTGTGTGCAAGCAGGAGGAAGAGTGAGTGAGGGAGATAGAGAGAAAGAGAGAGTGAGAGACTCTTAGGAGGCGAGAGATACAGAGATTGTACGAGCTGACTGGCTGCTGTGAATATGGGAGGGGGCTGGATGGTCCAATAGTGTGAGAGATGAGCAGAGCGGGGGGGATATGGCAACAAAGACACACAGAATTTCTTCTACACCCTCACTCGCCCCCTACTTATCTTGTCCCTCAAACTGTCAAAACAGAAAACTGATGATGCTTCATCTGACAGAGACAGAGAGCGAGAGAGAGAGAGAGAGAGAGAGGGAGGTGGTAAACAGAGAATCTGCCTCCTCACAACCACAGGGAAGTGATGGATGGAGAGAGTGACAAGATTAGGAGCTCAGCTTTTAATGGGGGGGGGGGGGGGTTGTTGATGGAGAGGTGAAGAAAGAAAGTGAAAAGTGAAGGGACAGAGGATGGGTTTGATAAAGTAAGAGGGTGTTCAGGGATTCTGGGTTCAAGTTCTTCCCAAGGATAAATGTTGTCTGTGGAGCTGTGGAGTTTATAGGATGTGGGTGTGCGTGTGTTTCTGTGTTTCTGTGCGTGTGTGTGCGTGTGTGTGTGTGTGTCGGTACGAGCGAGGACATCCGAGTTGCGTGTCCTCCTCTCAAGCAGCTACATAGCACTTGTGGCCATGCGCGTGTGTGTGTGTGTGGGGGGGGGGGGCAGTCCTCCCAGGCTTTAGCTGCGGGCGCACCATGTTGCCATGGAGACTGCATCCAGTGCAGCAGAACAAGCAGATGGCTGCTCTCTCTCTCTCTCTCTCTCTCTCTCTCTCTCTCTCTCTCTCTCTCTCCCCCTCTCCCCCCCCCCCCTCTCGCTCTCTCTCTCTCTCTGAGTCCATTTGGCTTCTGTTCCCTGACCTGCAAATCATAACAGCTCGTCTCCGTGGTGGTCTAGAGGAGCCTGCAGGTGTAGACAGGATGTTTGACTCTGCAGACAAACTGTTTAATTCTGCCTCTATATATCCAATATACTGAGTGGATGTTTCCCTATTAGACATTTTCTTTCATACCTAATGAGGTTGCAGCCCATAGATCATAGCAGATGGAGAAGAAAAGGTGGTGTAAACACACGGCTGGTTCCAGGTGATCCTGCTGAGCAGCATTTTCACGAAGCACACGGCTCTTTGTCAAATTGGCCCCCGAACATTCAGGCAGACACATTTTCAGTTTATGCCAGAATGGTTTAAATATCAATCTGCAGAGAACTGCCATCCAGCCTTCCATTATCTATACCGTTTCTCCTCCTGGGCCAATCACAGCTCATACTGGGGGATCTTAAAGATCATAAACCATAACATTACTTCTGTTCTTTAATAGAACCCTAAAAAATACCACAACTGAACAAAATATATATAAACTGTTATGTCCCTATATGTAAAAATATGTTATTAGCTGCATACTTATGATGGTGGATTGTAATTGGATGTTAAAATTGGGCTTAACCTTTGTGACTGTGGTCAGATGAGTGTTAGCTGTGGGAGAGAAGCAGTCTGAGAATCCCACCGGGTTGAAGCTTTGGCTGCTGCAACACTGGAGTGTGTAGGGGAGGTTGTCCTCATTCTATTATTATTGTGATGTCTTTCTCAAGTTGTCCAGTAACTAAACAAACACACACTGACGGACACACAAGCCTTTACAATCTCAAACCACTGACTTAAGCAAATCAATCACAAAGAAGAAAACAACAACAAGAAGTCTGACCCCTGAAATCTGTGACTTTCTTTCTAAGAGAGACAGAAATCCTGCTGTGATCCTCAGTGACACATCAGGAAGAATATATATATATATATATATATATTTATAAAACTGGATGTATACATATATCATTCCCATCATGTTCACCTATCAGACCGATCAATGTGCAGCAACCAGCTCATCAGTGCAGACAGAGAACAGCATGCATCCTAATCAGATCAGCTGCAGCCAGAGCAGGAGGGACCACATCATCAGCACTGAGCAAACAACTTCATATCCGGGTGACTGACGATTATAATGTTTGCGTTTTATATTGATGGCAACAGAGTGACTGTGATTGTGAGAGTAATAAACAATAAGCTGCGTTTGGAAATCAGGAACCTGGAGAAACTCTGCGTTTCTACCACAAGGTCAAGAGGGAATTGGAATTTGAAGAAACTGTTTCTGTTTTATCAGGAATTCAGTTTCATCTTCGTGCCATCACCGTTTTATACAAGATCAAAAAACGAAATGAGAGGAAAGAAACAACAGACTGTGTGGTGTGCACCTACCCATCCATGTTGCTGCGAACAGGTTGGTCCCTCATGGAAGATGTGATTATCCAGATGTTCCACTTCTTTCCTAAACAGAAACAGCTGGAAACAACAAGACACATCCGTCAAAGTTAAATCAGCCGAATGACAAACTAATTCAACACGTTCATTCATAGCATGAGCAGGAAACAGACTCCAGACCTTGTTTCACATAACCACAGATTCATTTACAATCTGTTCTTACATCATTTCAGAGATCCACTGCAACATGCATTCACCCCAAAGTTACCTTGTTTTATTGCAAAGTGAATGACTCATTGCTTAAAACTTTTAGAGGATCAGCTCTTCTATTGTTGAGGATTCTCTCGGTTCATTTACTCTGAGTGAAAAAGCAGCAATTTGGCAACGAGTCTCTGTGGAACTGCTTCATCTAGTGGGTGAAGAGGTATGGAACACCCGCTGCATTTGGCTGGAGGAACATAGACTTTAAAACCCGGGCGCTGTGGTTTCAGCTTCTACTCTTCTTTTATCTGGAGATTCAGAGACGCGTCCTACGCTCTACGCATGCACGTTGAGCCGTGCGTAAAAGCCAAAATTAGGTAACAGCCGTGAGAAACACTCTGGGTTAGTGTCGTGCGTCAAAACTGACGATGGACACGACAGACAATTATGACACAAACCACAGAGTGACGGAAATTACAGTTTTTTGTATTTGAATAATGGACTGTCTCATTCTACCAATATTTACAGGACCTCGTGGCGCAACGGTAGCGCGTCTGACTCCAGATCAGAAGGTTGCGTGTTCAAATCACGTCGAGGTCAATTCTTTGGTCACGGGGACTAAATATCAACAATGAGGAAACAACTATCAACGATTTGTTAATATTTCAGGCATAGAACTGTTTCTATAAAACATTAATAAAGAAAACAGATCTCCTTAAACTGTCCCATGCAATCATTTATGTAATATAATATTTATTAGTTCTTTCCATGAGCATCAATTTCCTTCAACACAGATGTAAAGACACTGACAGAAAATATCCTGTGAGTCACTATGATGATGGTTATTATTATTATTTGAATGCATCACTTTGAACAGTTATAAATTATTCTTGAGATTTTGAATCACAACTATTTTGAGGTAATTACATCATTCAAGTTATTTTAAGATACTGAATTGTTATTTTGAGGTTTCTTATTTTAATGACAAAAGTGTACACATGACTCAAGTTGTTATGTTGGCTGAAAACCTCAAATCTGATTCAAGAGGCATTTCTGGAAACAGCTCAGTGATTATGACGGAATTCTTCACGGTTTTCCTCTCCAAGCTCCGATCTGATTACAGCACTTGTAAACATTCTCCTACCCATCGCTGCTACAGTGGATTTCTGTTACAGACCAAACCGGCACAGCTGCCAGAAAGTGTGATCTTCTCACTTCAGCAGCACTGAGTTTGCTGCAGTTCATGCTTTTAATCTTGGAAATTAAAAGCACAGATTAAAACATGTAAATACTGCTGATTACTCCTCTAAGCAATGCTTCTACTTGTGGCTAATCTGTATCCATGCATGCAATCCCCACTCACGCTCAATATAAATCTACCTTTTTGGTCCAGCTTCCAGTTCCCCACATTAAAACATGTCCATGGTTGTCACTGTGCAGGTTTTCACCATGTTCCCTTGTTTCCTCTGTATAATTTGAAGACACTGGTTTCCTCCTCTCTGCTCCCTCACAACACAATTAGCAAGTCTCCCTCCCTCTCTCACTCGGTCCAAGTTTCTCTCCCACCTCCTTTCTGTCCTCTATTCTAGCCTGCTTCTCATCTTTCACTGGGACACACACACACACACAGACAGACACACACACAGACACACAGTTGATGGCACTGGTGATAGTGCAGCTTGGCGAGGACAGCAGGTCACCTCCAACTCCTCAGGACCTGACTCACATGGGATGATCCTCAGCGGCATGGAACAGAACACAACAATGACCCGATTGTGCTCCACAGCACTCGTTTTACATCCCACGGGTCAGACGCAGTCAGAGCAGCACACTGTTATCTCTGGCTGTGGACAAGGCCTCGCTCTGAGCAGCCATGGAGCAGAGCCTGCAATGTTTAAAGCCAAGAGAAAATGTTTAATTGTCCTTGTCACACAGACAAGTTCTTAAAAAGGTGCCCGTATATTTTCCTGGATTCTCTCTTCTCATTATGCCCTCTGATCCGAAATGCCAGGCGGCTGCAAATGTCCCCATTGAGCAGAAAGCAGTGGGAGGGAGGGAAGGAGGGAGGGATGTGGGAGGACAAGAGACGAGACGGACAGGAGCCGGCATTCAGCGCTCTGCAGCAGAGTATTACTTCACCACGAGGGCTCAAATGGAACGGCTGGAAACAAGAGTCTGTTGCCCAAGCTACACAAGTGAATCTTTCTTTCTGTCCAGAACCTTTAGGGAAACTGCTGAGCCGAGACACCAGGGTGGCACTGCAGTGGGGGGGGGGGGGGGGGGGGAAGTCAGTAAAGGCTGGGTTCATTAACAACAATGCATTTTATTTGATATAAGTTTTCCTGTCAATTCTGATCACACAACGAGTCAGAAGTTTGAGTTATAGCTGCAATCCTATAATGGATCCAAGTGTTAAATGTTTAACTTTTCTGATGCCTGAACAAGTGTCCTCCAGTCAGAGTGACAGACAGAATAAATAAGAGATGAAGTGAAAGGCAAGTAGTGGAAACTGAGCAGGCGTCACTAAGCTTCAATTCCCGAGGATTTAATGACACAAAGTGGGTTTTCAGCAGATAACACTGAAAAGTCACGTTATGGTCGATGCATATACCGTAAACAAGCTGATTAAAAAGGTTGAAAGTGCCTTTATTACACACAAAAAAGACAAGACAGGAATAGATTACAATTTTTGAACGTTGCCCGACTTCCAAAAAATCACAACCCCTTCACAGTTTGAAGCAAGTGCTCGCTTGCCTTCCACCGAAGGTTAAAACCATGACACTGACAAAAATACATTTAAAAAACATGTAAAAAAATAATAAAAAATCGTTGTTTCTGTCGCTAAGAAAAATTTCTGGATTCTGTGAAGTGTTGATCTTCGATGTCTCCAGTCTTACTCCGGCCTCCGATGCGTCTGAAGAACGATATGAGCCCTGAGCTGCTGCTCATCTGCCCCTCGTCGTTATTGCTCCCCTTTCCACGATGCAGTGGAAACACTCCCGGGATTTCGTCCCCCATAGTTTCTGTCCTTGACCCAGAGGAGTACGACCTCTGGAACAAGTCCCCCAGCCGGAAGCGAGCCAGTGGAGACTGCCTGGTTTCGTCCATGGAAGCAGACCTGTGGATCGGACCCTGAGACACGGCTCTCTGCTGGGGGCACTCGGGCACGGACGCAGAGCCCCCGGATGGAGATGTCCGCCTGACACCACTGGGAGGATGATTTCCTTCTTGACTCTCCCAGACTCCATCATCGTCCTCCCCATGCGTCAGGGACAGTCTCTGTGGGTGTGCTTGTCTGTTCTGGTTTGGGATGTTTCCCTGGGAACAAGTCAATGGGCTGAGGATTGTCCACGGCGAGCCCACGTTCCCGTTGTTGGCGAAGAAGAAGTTTCTGTTTCTGGGGCGAGGGGTACTCGGAGTAGCTGGAGTGTCCGAGCGAGGGGGAGTGGCTGAAACTCTGTCCCCGTCGAGGCTGCTCCGGCTGTTTTGGTATTGAAGCACCTTCCGAGTAATCTCACGCATCTTCTCAGCTTCCTCTTTGTCCTCCAGCTCTGTTACTTCCTCGTTCTCCTCCTGCAGTTTGGCTTGTTTCTTCTCAGGCCTCTCTGGTGTAGTACTGGGTGAAGCATCAGTTTTTCCAGGCTGAGGGCTGTGGCCGGAGGGGGATCCTACGATCGGGGACAGCATGTTCCTCCTACACCTGTCTAATCCCTTCGGGACGGTGGACAGGAGGCTGTGCAGGGCCGACTCCAGGCTGGATTCCAGTTCCCGCTCAGGTGCTGGACACGACACTGTGGAGCGTCGCTTGGCTGAGATCCGCATGCTCTCTTTCCGCTTGCGCTTCTGCTCGGCCTCCTCTCGCCCTCGGTTCTCCTGCAGGTACAGAGAGAACATACATGTGTGTGGTTAAATATCCAGCTGTAGAACTTAGAGGAAGCCATCAATTGCTGCTGTACAATTTCCTGCCAGTAGATGGCTGCAGTATACTTTAGATGTGGTTTTATATCTTATGTTACATTAACTATATTTTTTTATTATTAATTTCTTAGCTGCATTTCTTTTATCAGAGATACATCATCAAATTATCAAAATTATTATTTCCATGCTACAACAAATGTGATAGAAGTTTTATTCTCTGAATTACAAACATCAACAACTCCTGAGTCAAAGTCACAAGATGCATGATGCCGTCATGGGTCGCAAGATTATGATCAGTTATTTTTAGCTTGTTATTTAAAGAGTAAATCATTTGTTCACAAATTGTTATGTCACCATACTACTCAGACAGTGGTGCAGGACAAATACTCCTGAAGCATTTATTAGATACATGTACACATTGTACATCTGATTTCTTAAATATGTAATGAACCGGACAAGTTGCTATTTTGTAATATCAGGATTCTGTTTTACTTTATCCCAACCCGAGGCCGCAGGATGACTGAGGTTGTTTCAAATAATTAAAATGCTCTTGTTGCTTTCAAGTCCCACTTAAATTAAAAGATCAAGAGTACAATTCTCCCCGGTGATGTGGTTTATTCCATTTAAATATAACTTCTAATTCCTCCTGTTCTCACCTGAACGGCCGTATCGAACCGCTTGCCGAACGAGTGGAAGATGGAGCAGCACTCCTCCAGTTTGAAGGTCGCTGGGTCTTCACAGAAATACTCAGCGACAGCGTTGCTCAGAGAAATGAGCTCCAGGACCGAGGACTCCACATCGTCCAGCTTCGCATTGGCCCTCTGAGAATATATACAACGTATAAAAAGGGTGTAAAGAGGTTTAAAGAAGAACTATTCACACAGTCTGTGCTTTTTAAAGTCAAACTTTACCAGGAAGAACGTCTCCATCTGCTGCCCGAGGCCGGGATGTCTGCTGCTGTACAGTTTCACCTCCTTGATCTTCTTCACCTCTCTCTCGAAGTCGCTGATCAACTCGTCTTTACAAATTCTGGGGGTTCAACAGATATTCACACGTTCACATGGCGTCGCCCCAACGACTCAAGATCAGCACATCACACCCGACTTATTCACCTGGATGCCAAACCGATGTGTTCAATTTGGCTGGGAAAGGTCAGCAGCTCGGCATCGATGTCCTCTGCTTGCTGCGGGTGAAAGACACGTTACAAAGCCTTTTTTAATACTTTCTCCAGTGAGCGTCTGTCCGTCCAGGGACTCGTCCTCACCTTGGCAACATAGTGCATGAGGTTCATGCCCGGCTTGTTGGCCTTGGTGTCTGCCAGCTTGAGCAGTGACGTCATCCTGAAGCCGATGGCATTGGCACTGTAACCACCCTGAGCAAAAAGATTTAATGGGATTGTCCTTTATCAGTAAAAGGAAATGCTGAGTAAGAGCCCCTGAACATTAAGACCAGAAAGTGAAAGAAAAATACCAACAGCGTTCATGTAATTCCCGGCTTTCAACACCAGGCGGATGACGGAGTGGAGGTCATCACAGTCCAGCAGCTCTACGAGGACAGAGGGGAAAAGAGAGATGAAGACAAAGAGACTCAATATATGAAGATACAAATGTTGTTGCAGCTTTCGGTGGACGTGTGTTAATAAAATTTACCATTCGCTGCTTTGGTCATGACAGCGACAGAGTTCTTCACCTCCTCCATGAGGGGAAAGAACTCCTCCCTCAGCACCATCATCTTCAGGAGCTCCTCGTAGCTGCAGCAGAGACACATCAACAAAACCGAACATTAGCTGCTGTCATTTCATCAGTTTTATTCCTCAATATGAAGTTAGAGAGATCTGGAACAGCACAGGTGCAAGATAAGAGATGCATATAAAAAACATTTTGCAAAATAACTTGATTGGTTTCTTGCAGGGAACCACTAATCGTGACAGATGAAGAAAAGAAGATATTATTTAACTTTGCACACTTTATTTGTGTTTAACTATCAAATATGTAATAAAAGTCTGAGTTATGAACGAACCCCGGGACTTTGACCAGCTGCACCATGAACTGATCGGCCACAGGTAGAACAGAGAGGTTCCCACTGAAGGACAGCAGCTGCTTCACCTGAGCAGCAACACGACCAGACACAGAAAACTGTATAAATAATGATGTGATCAAACTATATAAGAAACTATGTGAAATGTAATAAATACATATTCTTCTAGCTTCTTAATACTGTAATTGTTGTTAAATATGAAACTCAATAGCGCTATTTACTTGATCTGTATATAACCACAGTGGAAAGATGAAGAGTGGATGGGTCGTTACCTCACTTTCCTCTGGCAGCAGTTTGCACAGCTCTTTGAGTTTCCCTGATCCAAACCTGAGCCAGTTCCCTTGACGAATGTCCTGCACCATTTCCGTCACTGGTCTGCAGCCGGGGGGATAAAGAGCAGTGTCAGATGAGCCCTGCCAAATTCCTGCCATGATCGCCATGACTCATCAAACAACACCAGTCCTGCTAAATCTTGATAGTTCCCAGGGTTTTTAATTGGTTAACGTTTCTTAAAAAACTGTGAAAATCTAATTTGAAAGACTCAAAAAGCTGCTGGAGACAAATGTTCCGCCACAGAGAGAATCCTGCTGGGTGCCAGTTTTTAATTTGATGCTGCTGTTACAATGCAGACCACAGATTCATCAAGGTGGTGCATTCAAGGGCTGCTGGGAAACGAGAATAATGAGCCCCCCTAGTCCCCATAGACTAGGGGGGGCTGCTGAACGTTCAGCAGTTACAAAGTCAAACCCAAAGTGTAAAAACCACCAAACATTAATAAATTAACTTTAATTTAGCAGCTCTAATTTACACTGCTTAATCATAATACTATCAATTGACATTCATCATATTTTGCCATCCTTATAAAGCACAACAAGAGTAGCTTTATAGAAGTGAATGCCTTCAATATTATATATATGTTCCAATGATTAAATATGCCAGGTTTCAAATTTCCGTATTGACATCTACTCTGAACGTCTGTTGAGATATTCAATCAACATGTCACACTTTACATCAAACTATTCACTCTGGTGTTTTACAGAGTCCCGCAAATGATTTCAAACAATTCATCAAGTGCTTGTCCACAGAGAAGGAGACACAATTTGAATTTAAGTGAACGGAGCAGCTGGTATTCAAAGTGACAGCCGTATCATCTTGATAAGTTTGACACACAGAAACTGGTTCGTGAAGTGGAAGAGACAGTTCTCCAGTATCAATATATGTAGATTACAACAACCTGAAATAGGTATCACAAGCCGCACACCCAAAAGACCTCATACTTTACAAAGTCCTTTTAACCTGATGAAAGGTTTAAAAGTTTTTACCAAGTCCTTTGTGGACTATCCAGCTTCTTGCAGCTCAGTGTCACGTACCAGGACAGAACTTTGTCTTCTTATCAGTCAGGTGGTATTAAAATGAGTCATAAATGTTCAGATAAATATTCTTCCATCCGCTGCTGCTCAAACGACACCTAATTAACATTTGTGTGTATTTGAATATGGTTCACTGAGATAAAGTGTGTTCCAGCTGGGTGATGACATCATGTGTGTTCTGGACTCAGTCTGGGGTCAGTCTCTGATCAGAGAGACTTTTCTTCTGCACATGTTCCTCAGAGTCTTTCACTGAATCACTCTCATTTTTAAAGATATTCATTTTCGGTGTCATTCTCTCGTTCCTCTAGTTACCTCTTGAAATGTCTCAGGAAGATCCCGATGTTCATGCTCTTTTTGGAGTCCAGGATTGTGACCTGAGGAGAGAATGCAGAACAATCATCAATACGTATAATAAATAAAAGAAAATATTTCTCCTCTGTGAACTCATCATACATTGTTTGGCTCTGCTCTCTCTGGCTGGAGGGATACTTGTTTGTATTGCCTTTATTCTGTAAAGCACTTTGTGATTGACTCAATGATAAAAGTTACATGTTGTTAGAGGAAGTAAAAACTCTCCCAACACGGTTTTACTCCAGAAGTTCCTCACTGGTATGATCACAGGTGTGGAACTTATAGAAAATCACTTCCTTTTTCGAGTGTGCATTACTTCCCTAGCTGAACATTTTATTTGAGTTTCACGTCCATGGACACGCAGCTCGATGGAAACTCCGGTGAAACCCTGGTTACCTGAGGTTCCTGTGGAAAGAGCTCCTTGCCATCACACTTCTTCTGACCCAGGAGCCTCGAGTCTCTCAGCGATGCCCGTTTGTCCACGTGACTGAACAGCTCCTCCATGCTCCTGATGTCCAGCACCAGGTCCCTCTGAGGTCGCTGCGTTGTCCACACGTTCAGTTTGCCCAGGACGCGCTGGCTGGGGATAGTGTCCCAGTTCAGCTTCTTCATGGATCGTCTCTGGACGTTACGGGAGCCAAAAGAAGGGGCATTAAGAGGAGGAGGAAGAGGAGGTGGAGGAGGAGGAGGAAGCGGTGGAGGTGGAGGAGGAGGAGGTGGTGGTGGTGGTGCAGCTGTGACACACATGGTGGGAAGCAGGGGGCAAGATGCTTGGAGATCTGAATCTTCCGGAGCATCCGGTGGTGACGGAGGAGACGCGTCCCGAGAGGAAAAGTTGGGAAGAGATGCATATTTTAAAATCAGCACTCCCTCCATTTGAACCTCCAATCCAAAGATGGTGGAGGGAAGTGTCCCTCTGTCGGGCACACAGATCTAAGGAGACACACAAGTACAAATGAAACGTGAAACACAGAGATGAAAATTCATGATCAAATTTAATGATTTCTTATTAGTTAGTTTTGGTTTTGTACAGTTTTGTTTATGTTTTCTGGATAAACAGATACCACTGGCTGCACCTCAGCCTCTAAATATCAACATTACACAAAACAAAAATATCATCAGGGTCATATTTCTGCCATTTCTGCTTAACTGAGCTTATACAACCTGTTCCATTTAAGAAAATATCTTACGTCTTTGTCCAAGCTACAAAAACTTAAATATTATAACAAGACAAATCACATTTATCAGGTTCATAATTCGATTTGAGTTATTTTAAGTGACCTGTCAAATACCAGATCTCAGATCAGAGACTGTTTGTCAATGTCGTGGCACATTTTCTTTTCTCACCACAAACACAGTGAGATATTGATATTTTACCTTCTACTTGTCCTCTATGAACTACACAACCGCAAAACATTTGCTTCACATATAAAATCCCCTTTCCCATTTTTTTTTTATGCATCACACGAAACTTCTTTGAGAAAATCCCAATTTTAAATACTTCTTCCCTCTCAGGACAAGTTAAATGCTTCACACAAGTTGCATATATACTTCATATTACTGAGTAGAGTCTAATGATGAATTCGGCGTACGTGTCATCCAGCTAAGAACAACTAAACATCACATACACCTACACACACACACACACATCACGTGAAGCTGTGGACTTGAACTGTGATAAAACTGAACAAAGTGGAATATTCCTATGCTGAATGTTAAAGTTGATAAAGAGAATTGTTAGAATATGTCAAATACCTAATAAGAAAAACAAGGACTCATTGATTGGAGGGTTTTTAAAACAACAGATTCTCTGTCAGGTTCTGATCAAATCATTTTTAAAACATCTCCCTGACTTTAATAAATCATCTCACACAACAAACCGGTGCTGAGGCTTTGTTGTGTGAGATGATCCGTTTCACTCACCGTGGGTTGGAAGTGTTGTTATAAAAATCCCCAAATCAATCCTCTCTCCGGCTTCACCTCGTGTTTCTGCAGCACTGTGAGTCGGGCTCACAAACAGCCGTCAGTCACAGGTGCAGGGAGCGTCTCCACCAATCAAATCACGTCAGGCTCAGCGTGTGGGAACGCCCCTTTTTGGACTGATAAGAGAAATACCCCCCAACAAAAAATTGGTGAGTTTAAAACCGGGTTTAATGTTATAGGAATAAATGTGAATACAATTGAAATGTGTATTTTTACTGCATCTGATGAAAAGAGTTGTCATTCATTCAAACAAGTAAACTTTAAAGGTATATGTCAGACATGGGGGGGTTATTTGACATGTTGAGAATAAAGTTAAAGGTGAGACTTAATTTGAAGTGTTGAGAATAGAGTCAAACTAATTCAGAGGATTTATAATTTATTTATCATGACAAAAAGCTAAAATTCTATTAGTTATATTGTGGATCAGCCTAAGGTCTTAGAGGAGATTTTGCTATAAACTGTGTCCGATGCTCTGCCACCTCCTCTAACTGGAGTTAATGGACCAGAGGATTATATTTTATCTTCATTATTTAGACTTTATTTTCAAAATAAAAAAAAATGTGTTTTTGCCCAACACTAATACTCCTCTGAAGATAAATGTCTGTGATCAAGAAAACTTCCTAAACACCTGTGGATGACTGGTTTTATCTCCAACTGCTGTTGGAGATAAAACAAAGTTCACCACTGTGCGACACAAACAACACAAAGGACAAAACAGCAAATACAGCCCGATCATTTGAAAATGTGTATTTTTTATTTCTTGTTCCCTCGGGGTGAGTTGGGACTGTTCAGGTCTGAGTGAGGGAATGAAGGCAGAGTACTACATCAATCCAGGACACAACTTCATTTATCACCTTAAATACCAGTATGTGCAATCATGTACAATACACCAGCTCAACCTAAAAAAAATATTGATTGTACACAAATAAAATATCTCATTTCATAAATCTTCATTTTGGTGTGAGGGAGAGGAATTTCAAAGGAGGCAGGTCAGGACACAAACAGTCACATTTTGTTAATATTGCTGAGTGACGGTCGAACAGACCAGGAGCTGGGAAACTGCAGCTTTTAACCAAATAGTTTCAAGAGAGATTTTTGTTTTAAGCCACAATAAAATACACCCAGTTGACGAAAGAATTCAGAAAACACAAGCAGAGAAATACATTTCACGATCCATTTTTGATGAAATTAAATCCATTTCCCTCCATCACTTTCCTGCACCGACACTTTGGATCCGTCTGCCATGAAAATACCGAGGAGTCAAGGAGCTGGAGGACTGGTGTCAAACACAGAATGTCACAACATTCATTGCACTGATTAATCGTCATTTGACTTCACTGAGGAAACTCAATTCCAACAGCTCAGAATTTCTTTTCTCTTTTCGGTGTAGATCCATTTCCAGAGTTGGATATTCTGTGAGTTGCCTTGAACTTCATTTACTCATAAACATTAAAAGTAATTTGCACAAATCAGAAGTTCTGACAGATTAACACATATGATGAGCATAATAAATACAGTGACATAAAACATTCTGTATTACGCAGCGATTCCTTCTCTGAACTGTCAACAATTCATGATTGTTTGCTTTTATCTTACTACAGCAATGTTTCAGTCACAGGAAATAAAAAACAAGTGAAGAATCATTAGTGTGACAATCACCATCTAGAACGAGTTTCTGTTAAATGTTAGCGTTAGTGATCGTGGAGCTACAGAAATCTGCAGTGTGAAGAAAAGGTAAACAAGCAGATACATATTCTGAAAAATATGATTCTAGATTAGAGCTCAACATGAAAAAAAAAAATCTGCTAATATGAGCATTTCTTTTGTTTGCTGATATGAGAACTTTTTTAGAATTCGCGATAATGAAACACCTAAATTTCTGATTATATTTTACGCAAATAAAGGGTTAATTTTCAAGTTTAGGTTCAACATATTTGGTTGTATTTGTAATATAGTTTATGGTTAAACTGTAAAATATCAAGCCTCAAATATATAACAAGTTTTACACCACAATTAGCAGGCATACAAAGGTTTTTTTAAATGCTGGTAAACCCCTTTGATTGCATATAAAAGGAGTTTGTCTGTTTCTTTCCCTCAGTGCATCATGTTCTAATGTCAGTTCACCCTGGAGTCACATTTCCATCACTGTCAATCAGAGCCGATTAAAACCAGAGTCGACTGCAGAGTCAATTGAGTCTGGAGTACATGCCGATTAAATCCATATTCATAGTGAGTGTACCAGTGGAAAATGGGTTTTAATTGAGTTTGATATCAACATCTTAGGAATCACCGCTAAGTTTTGTAAACATATATATATTTATATAGACCCAATCAATATATTAGTATTGGAAATGTTTTACTTACTAAAATACATTTGCCCCTAAAAATCCACATCGTCAGGCTCTGGCCTTGATATTAATGCAAGATCTCGTTAACTCAAAAGACAAACTTAAAAAACACAAAAGATAATCTATGTAAAACCAAAGAAAATGTACAGTCCTCCTTTTTAAACAATTCAATAATGAAGTGACGCCATTAAACCTAAACAGAAACGTACACCCATCTTTACAGGTCTCCTCAGGCCATGTGGTCATGACATCACGTCTCTCATGTCAAATTAAATACAATAACCAAAGATACTGTATGAGTTGAATTATTTTCAGGTTAAAATGTGTAATATTTCTGATAATTACAGACTACACACTGCAGCACTCGCAGTCTACACACCAGCACACACTGCTCTAACGCGATCCTGTCCTGCACTCTGACCAATAACAAACTGAAATGATTAGAAAATAAAAGAGATGACAGTCAAATTTAACAAATACTAAACTAAACAGTTTTTCCTTTTTTAGGCTACAAATTAACATATAATATTTCCAAAAGTGAAACAGTACTTGGTTTGAATATCTGCACATTTCTTTTCCAGTGTTACACAAGACTCCTCCTCACGTGTACGTTGATTTGTTTCTCATATACAAGGAGGCACACGAGGAGGAGGGGGGGGGGGGGGGGGGTTGGAATAGTTTTGATGCCTTCGCGTTGTGTTGGATGATTCGAGCTGTTTCTCCTCAAACTCGTCCGTCTCTTGTTCTGCGCTGCCTGATGTGCGGTTGAATTTGAACTCAGCACTTGAGGAGAACAACAAGCCATAAAAATGACTAACACAAGCGTACACGGCGAAGTAGTGATGATAGGAGGGGGTCAAGGGAAGTGGGTAAGAGAGGGAGGAGGAGATGAACAGTTTCTCTGGGAACAAAAGCACAAGGACGAGGTTAAAGTGAGACGAGGGAGTCGGGACGAGAGGCACTAGAAGCCCCCTGACTGTTTATGAGACTGGCCGCTCTATATCCTGCTGTTTTAAGACCATTCACCGATAATACCCTGTAATTCATCAGTCCAGTCATCCAGGCACACGCTCCTCTTCATTCTTCATCCACCCAGGTTTCTGCATGTCTCTCTCTGTAGTGGTCCTCTGTAAGTTGGGGGGTTTCAACAGGTTAACAGGTGGAGGTGGTCAATCGGAGGCTGAGTGAGGCCCAGCAGGCGCCTCTCATTGCTCCTCCAACCAGGAGGGCTGGTCGGCCCCTGGGGGCCTCAGCTTTATGTTGAACTGCTTCAGCGTTTGCTCCAGCTGCTGCTGGTTGCCAGCGAAGTACGCGGAGATGGCGTTATGAAAGAGCAGGAGCTGCTTATGCATCACCTTCACCTGAGAGACGGACACAAGAGAGTTTAGGAGTTATATGGGTCTGTTGTACCACAACGAAAAAGTTTAAGTTATCTTTGATGTATTTTCTACTTTCTGGGCTGATGAACCCGATGGAGGCCTAACGCACTAACTCACCTTATTCTCCTCCAGGAACTTGAGTTTAATGATGACGTCTGAGCGGAGGCGTTCATACTTCTCCTTATGCACGTGGTACTGCTGCTGAGCCGCGTCTATACGGACCATGGCTGCGGCGTCTCTGGGACCCAGACTCAGCTCCTCCAGGTCCGACCGGTAGGCATCAAACTCCAGTCTGTCGAGAAAAGCAGAGAACACGCTAAACACACAGTTTTAAGAAAAAGAGGAAACAAAGATGAATAAGTTTCATGATTAAGAAACGGAAACTTTCTATTTGGTCCTTTTATTAAACCAGAATAATGGATATTCTTGAGTTTTATTTTTCACATGTTACAGGATTATATCAATCTGTGTTTGGTGTTTTGTTCAAATCTCTTTGCTCATCCTGCTCCACTTGGCTCGTAACCAGCTGCAGGTCCTTACCTGGCATTTTCATACATCTTGATAGTCATCAGGGTGTCGTCCATGGTCTTGTTGACAAGTGTGTTGATGCTCGACACGAAGAAGTTAACGGCACCGAGTAGAGTCTCCCCATTCTTACACAGCAACTTCTGAGTCTCTGCGTTGTAGCCAAACTCATCCTGCAAAGAAAAACACAACTTTAACACAAACAGTCGAACACAAATGGTGCTAAAAGCTGTGTTAATAAACCAAATGTGTACTGGATTTAATGAAAGTCAATACAACCTCCTCATATAAACTTGTTTAATTTCTAAGTTTCTAAATATGAGAACAGCTGATATTAAAGAATACATGATCAAATTTAGAGGGCTCACTCGTAGTTCTGGAGATTTCTGGCTGAGGTCAGCGAACGTGTCTCCCAGTGCGTGCTGCGTCTGCACCATGTTGTAGAAGTGGTTGGTCAGCGCTCGGGCCAATCGCAGCATGTTCTCATATTTCTTTTTAGTGTCTCTCAGCACTTCGATCTGGGCCTCGAGCTCCAGGTCCACGGTCCGGGATCCCCGACCGAACCGCTCCGAGATCATCTGCTTCGTGCACTGAACACAAGACAGAGGAGCATCAGTCACACAAAGCGGTTCACCCAGACGTTCCTCACAGACGCAGAAATATAAATCCTCATGAAGCTCTGACCTTGTATGTGTTGTAACCCCACTTCTTCACTGTTTCTAGTTTCTCCACAGCCACACCGCGGGTCGCTTCGTCCGCCGCCATCGACGAGCTGCTGCTGCTGTGGTGCATGTTGGGACCTGAGAAGAGAAGAGATCAAAATGTAAAAGCACAAAGAACATGGTGAACATAATGAGACATAATGATTAACCCAGATAAAAGGGAAATACAAAGTGTTTAAGTTCCGTTCTGCTTTCTAACAACCCAAATCCTTCACCACGATCTCGTTAAGCACCAGGAAACATGCAGAATCAGTAGCAAGAATATGAAGAGAATTAAAGTGGCAGGAGATACTGAGGGAAACAACCTTATTGAAATGTAATAAAAGGTGAAAAAACTATTTTTAAGTCACTGCTAAATGACCTGCTTTATCAATACAGAGGCTTTAGGATGTTTCAACATGTCACTTCACACTTTCCTTCTCCAGTACCTTGGTATTCATGTGGCGGGCCGGCTAAATGGCAGATGACAGAACTGTTTGAGGGAACACTACCTCGCCTGGCCTTCATACGCAGTTCTGAGAGTAGATGGGTGGGTGTTGCAGGGGAGGGTTCGGATGAATGGGGGTGTGAATCAGGTGAGGAAGTGGGATTGGGATTTACATTTTTGTTTTTCAAATAATGGGAATGTTCAGGATTACGGGTTTAAAACATGAAGCAATTAATCAAGTTGAACCAGCGAGGCAGAAATGGAAAGATAACGTAGGAGGAAGTTTGCGGGGAAGATGCAGAGAAGAAGTAAGACAACAAAAGGGTGAGGAAGACGAGGAGGAACGTGTGGGAGGGAGTTGTGATAGAGAGGTGGAGGACAAAGATAGACAAGATGACAAGACAACGTTTAGTGCATGACAATCAGTGAACAATGCAGACGAATGAGTAATGGTGAAGACGGGGGCAGTTTGAAATGCAGCGGTGTTAAACAGTGTGATGCTAAATAAACCGGATTAGTCTTCTATTAAATAATATATCAAAATAATGGGATGAGGCTTTTAAAATCCAAAAGTTTACTAAAGTTTTTGCAATAATATCATATTCAAGGTTATAAAACAACCACTTTAATGAGGATGGTTGCCTCTTTGCTACAGAGACGTTTAAGATATTCTGTGAAAAACAAAAGCGAAGCCCCACTGAAGGACGAGCAGAAGAAGCCAACCAGAGAGATACGAGGAAATACTTGTGGATCAAAAGTTGTGTTAGAAAAATACCAACAATATCCAAGAAAAAGAGCACGGGGCAGAAATAAGTACCCTGACATTTCTCCACCGAAAGACACAGCTTGTTAAAAAGGGACAGAGCAGCAGTTTCCCAGTTATCCAAAGAGACTCACTCCACATAAAGAACGTCTTTCCAAAATGAGACATCCATCGTTTGAAATGTGAGGTCAAGAGCAAAGGTTCTCACAAAACCAACAGTTACTGAGAAGTCTAGATCAGAGGTTCCCAAACTTCTTTTCAGCCCATGCACTTCTCCCCGAGGACGTCACAAAGAAAGTTACCAATGTGCACATGTGGCAGTGTCTCCTGTGGTTCTGTAAATTAACCTGCTGTAACTGATGCTGTCACTAATCTGCTGTAATAACCTCAGGGGCCACGTGGAGGCAGAACATCTGAAAGCTGATGACTCTTTGCATGTTTTTTATCTTAAATTTAACCAGTATGTTTGAGCTTTTGGAACAATTATGGCCAAAATATGATGATTATGATAGTTTCAGGAAATCATCTCACGATCCCCCTTGTGAGTCAATTGGGAACCACTGGTCTAGATTCAATAAAAGTCCTGTGTCTATGGAGCTACCTAATCCTTCAACTGGGATCCTTTTGTTAAACTCTGCATTGTAGTGCACAGCCGGCCCTGAGAGGGAGAGAGAGAGAGACAGAAAGAGACAGAGAGAGAGAGAGAGAGACAGAGAGAGAGAGAGAGAGAGAGTGGGCAAAAATCAGGCATGTACAGGGGACCGATATTTATCAGTATGAGAAATTTGGTGTAGATCCAAATATGGTTCCATAAGGGGACAGTTGGCAGAGGTTTGCACTCTACTGGCTTTTCCTCCTGCTGTATCCCATACCTGCTCATAGAAAAATGTGATTCGAGGGAGACGGACCATATTAAGATACAGTGGAGGAGAGAAACCATCCCAATTTGACCACCAATAATCACAAATCCATCACAGCCTGATCTCGGAAGAAGCTGATTTGAGGCCTGAGGAGTCAAACACTCTCAGAGATGGAGCATGAAGTCAACAGTGGACGTCAATAGAGCGACAGTTTGGCTGAGAAGGATTGCAGGTGAAGGAGACGCAGAGGGACTCTACCTTTGATTGAGCTGGTGGGGATGATCCCCTCCGCTGTTCCTCCATACCCGCCTGACACGATGCTCGTCTCGTTCAGGTTGGGACCCGACACCATCACCTGCTGCAGGTCCTGCAAAGTTTTAACGGCCACATAAAAACGATAAAGAACAAAAGGGAAAGGAAAGGGGGGTTGGGGTTGGGGGGGTATGTATAAACATTACGGCTCGAGTGTCACATTCAGTCAGTGGAGACGATGTAAGTTAGAGGCTTAGTCACTAGAGGGGGACAGACACTGCTGAGTTAATGAAGGTTAGTGAGAACACAGCCTCCAGGCGTTGTCTAACTTCTTCTACTTATCTAGATGCCAACAGGAAAAAAACGCTTGTAGGAAAGACATAAAAAAACACCAATGATTAACCACACAGAGAATCTCCAGCTGTGATGCTGCTGAGAGCAAACAAGAAGACTTCTACAGCACAGAGTCGAACCCGAGCCGTGACTTCACTGATCTGAGCAGCAGGAAACGCTTGAGCAAACTAGTTTCCCCCCCGTCCCAGGCTTCAGCGTGGCTCTGGATCAAGAAGGGAACTGTGTTACCAGCCCCATGATGCAACTTGTGTGTTTTCTTTAATGAAACTCTCTGTTTTCTTTTGTCTGCCTTCTTGCTTGTTTATCATCTGGTAAAGAGAAGAACATTCATGGGGGGGGGGGGGGGGTGGGGTGGGGGGGGTAATGGAAAAAAAGGGATATCTGGCCCAAACAGATTTCTCACTCTGGCACAGCCGTAAGTTTCCTATAACAAATGATCAACTCCTGCTTGTGCCACGAGTAAACAGGGCTGAAAAGGAGAACATGTTTTCCAATCGGAAAAAATGAAATGGGAGCATTTCTGAAATCTTGGGCTGGGTCTGTGCAGTAAGATTGTGACAAGAAATCCACAGAAGAAAAGCTCTAGAGGGGAAGTCGCCATTTCCCTGTTGTAAACAAACACAAAGACAATTTTTTTTTATCTACAGCTGCTGTGATTTGTGCTGTTAGAGGTCAAACGGTATCAACAGAGGGAAATGAGAAGAATTTCTACAGATGTATAAAAGTTTTGCTTCAAGGGCCTTTTCTGCTCGTGATTTTTGATTTTTCACTTGACTTCGCAACACAAACAAAGTTTTTATAACTGAAACAGAACTGACACATAAAAGAACAGAACACGTGAAGCCCATCAACATTACAGCATTAGGACATGATGAGTATTAGTTTGACACCTTGTTTCAACACAAATAAAAAGGGATCACACTCAGGCTCCATCCAAACTAATACGTTTTAGTTTTAGTACCTATAATAATCTCTTTCCATAGCTGTGGTTTTACAAATGTCTTCCTAAGTGCAGATTTTTAAAACCTCTGTTTTCTGTGTGCACATGTAGAGTGGATCACTGTTGCTTTGTGTAGTGAGCATAAGAAAGAAGAAACAACGATGGCAGCCACGTACTGTTTTCTCATCTGGGTCTAATTACAAGTTAGAAGCTATATTTGGAAATGCTGCACCATTCACAGACATCTGGCTCGTCCAATATTATTGGACCATAGTGTTCACTATCGCCACCTACTTGCAAGGCATGCTGTTTGTGGTAGTAATTTGTATATTGTGTCGAATGAATGTCATGTGGAGGGGGAAATATTAGTTAAAAAAAATATCTGCAGTGTAGAAAAGGCTTGAATGTCCGTTTTCCTTTCTCTGCACTAAAACGCAACTCAAACCAAAATGGGGCCATCAGCGTTTCTAAGCATCTCGTTTTGAAGTGCTGGGAAACTCTGGAATGGTGTGAATGCCACTGGACGGTGGGTGTAAACACAACAGAGATGCATTTTGTAACTAAAACGTAGTGGTGTGGATGTAGCCTCACACGTCACCCAGGTGAACACACACACAAAGAATCTAGGTAATGTTAGCAGACATATTTTCATGTTGTGTTCTAAGTGTTAGCCGTCAGCTATTTTGTTAGCACCCATTACTTTGAGGGAGTCTCTCAAACATGTTTGGGAGACTACCTCCAGCTAAAGTTAGTCGCACAGTGGTTTGTAATAAAAAGGAAGTATCTGACATTTTCGTGAAATAAACCAATGTCACGATGCGAGGCAATTTAATGCTGCATTAAGTCAAACCACTGAGCGTTGCTACACAACGACATAACATAACACAAACACACACACACACAAATGGCCTGCTCACCCTGGTGCCTCTGGAGCTCCCTACTTTCTCATCTAAGCTCCACTGCAGATTTGCAGCCTGCACAGAGATGGAGGGAAGGAGGAAGGGAGGGGAGGAGGGAGGGGGGGAGAAGGTTGACAAACACAACACGAACAAAACAAAAAAGACAAAAAAAAAGACATAAAAAAAAAGAAATAAAAATCCATGTCTGAGGTCATGAAACAAGATAGAACGATGTCAAAAGAAATCCCAGAAACAAATCATTGTGATGTCCACACAGCGGGGATGTGAGACGGAGAGCAGTGATTGGTCGGAGCAGGGTTCATCTGTCAGCGGGTTGGAGCTCACCACTTTCCATTTCTAACTTGCTACTCAAAGTTTTGCCCTGCCATTCTTCCATCACTGTCCAGACAAAAGACTCCACTGAATCTAGTTCAACCCTAAATAAATCATATATTCATGTACAGTCATTAAAAGTGACATCGACATTAAATGGGAAAAATGTAATAAAGAAAAAGAAGAAACTGTGACACACCTCACGCAAAGAACGTTTTTTTTACTCTTGTCTCTTTTATTCAGTGTCTAACCCTTTATTTGAGAAGGCCTTCCTCGTGTTGTGGCATCTGTTCAACACTGATCCCTCCCTGGACACTCTGTTGACACAGCGCCCGGTCCCTAAGATGATGGAAAGTACAGCACCTTGACGTCATCCTAAAATAATCCGGCTGGGATATAAGAGCGAGGTTTGCTGGGCTTCAGAAAGAGTTTCGCCTGTTTTGGTGCAGATTTCTTACAATAAACAGAATCCTACAGCAGCTAATTTTCAATATTTCACAAAGCAGACTAAGTCTTACAAAACAAAGGGGGAGTATCACCTCTGAGAAACTGTGTGAAACCATAAAACCGTCTGAAAATGCTGTTAAATTTGCTAAAAGGCAGCAGTGATCCACTCTGATGCACCGGCTGCCTCTGCCAGGACGCTGTTGGCGGTGGATTCTCTGTGACACCGTCAATCTGCCAGTCAGCGACCGGGCTCCGATACAGAGCGTCGGGAACCTGAAAGGCTTCTGCTCGACCTCCACCTGTCAATCTGCACCTCCACGTGCACGAGCAGCAGAATCCCCTGCAGCTGTGAACCCTGTGCTGCACAGCAGATCTCTATCTGGTTTCCGAGGGCTTTCACCCCCGAGGACAAAGCACGGCCAGTTTCAGATTAATTGCGATGTTGCTATGACAACTGGTTGATATCCAGCACTAACCAGTGAAGCCAGACGAGAGGCGGCCAGTAAACAGAGACTTCTTCACTGTACAGGCTGCGACAAATGGCTGAGTGTTTTTCTAAGTTCTTTTCTGTTACTCCACGAGGAGCCGCGCACAGTTTGGTGAGCAAATAACAATTAACTGCTCGAGCCTCCACCAGGATCTTGGGTGTTTGTATAACAAGGTGGAGCCGGAGGATGTAGGAAAGAGAACAGCCAGTGACGCCTCGCTTGATCTGCGTCTCAGTGTCATTCAAATCCTAACCGACGAGGACACTCCTGAGGGGGGGAGACTAAATGTATCGGAGCCCACAAAAATTATTTCTCAAATGAATAGATCAAACCCACAGAGCAACATCTGCCTGAGAATTAAGCTTCTTAGTTTGACACCCTAGTGTTCAGGTGAAGCAAACTCACTAGAGGAGTTTCTGCTTTTCTGCAAACACCAAACATGAGGCCACTTGAGCTGTTAATGGGAACAACTGGTTCCCAAGGAGACACCTGAACTCCGACACCTGATTTCCCAGTGGGATCCCTCTCCACAGTTGTAGTTAACCAAAGCTAAGGAACACAAGGACTCCAAGTAGTGTGTGAAACGGAGTACATGATACAACAACAGTGAGAAATATGTTACATTCACAGAAAGGTACTGGAATCTTGCATTTCACTTTTTACTTCACTTTTTATATCTTTTATCTATTATATTTATTTTATTTCGATATTTTTATGTCTAAATAAATGTTACTTTGTATAAATATTAGAGAAAGGGAGTAAATAAGAAGTAAATAGTGAGTAAATATATGTTGTTTCTTTTTATTGCTTTTCTTATGTGTGTTGTATTTATTGTGTTTTTATGTTTTTATGATTCTATGTTCATTGTATGCACCAATAACCAGAGCAAATTCCTTGTAGGTAAACCTACTTGGCAATCAATACTTTCTGATTCTGATTCTGAATATAGTTTAGATTTCTCTTAAGGTAAGATAAGGCCGGGGGAGATAAAAACAGTAAGTGACTCACAGACTCCATTTACGACACAGTGCGAGTCCTAAGTTGTTCTGTACATTTAAAACAGAGTGGTACTGCTGTGGGAAAGGAGTCAGCTGACGCGGCTTATCTTGTGATAGCCAAGAACAATACCCAGAATCCATTATGTCAACTTCATACAACTGAAGGAACACAGTTTTCCTTCCCACCATGATAACTCATGACACTACAGCTTGCTCATATATGTTGGATTGATTTTCATCACGTGCTCTCACAGGGTGACCCTCAGGGGAAATACTGTCTTTGAATAAATCATCAAGTTAAGAAGCTCCTTAGGAGAAAGACAACAGGTCTAATGTGGTTTTTCTCTAACTAAGTAAATAAATAAGATTCTGAGATTAGTCTTTTGTTTGCTCAAACTCTTTTTTGTAAGTGTCTTTTGTTGACCTGGGATCGATTGTGCATAAACTCAAACACTTTGCACATTGATTCCTTCAGTAAAAGCTTTAAATAGGTAAACAGCAGCTGTGCAGGGTCGTGTCCACCCGTCCCACCTCAGTGACCCACCTGTTCAAGGCTGTCGTCTTCTGTTAGTGTCCCTGTGTCCCCGTTGCTGTTGATAGGAATCTCCATTGTGGCAGCTTTACTCATAATGCTTTCTGTCATAATGCACTGGTCCTGGGGGGGAAAGGGAGAGAGAGAGAGGGTGGATACTGCATGTAAATAAAGTGAAAAAGGTAGCGATGGAAAAACAGTGAGGCTTTAATGCTGCTTTGAAGAGGACAGACCAAAGAGCGTAGTCAAAACAAACCAGTCATTGGGCAGATGGGGATATAATTGCCGTGAACAAGCGGTGAGGTGGTTTTCAAAGAGCAAGGCCACCGCTCGGCAGAGAAACAACACACCGATGAAACGCCGGCCACAATGAGCCGTCTTCGAGTGGCCACTCGGTTCTGCTCTAATAAAGGGCTGCACGATAGCTGCACAGAACCAGACACAACTAAAGGTTTCATCAATACTATCTGCTCATTTCTAACAGGCTTTACAACTACATTTATATATATAACAACATGTCTGGTGAGCTGGAGCATTGCTGCTACTTGTGGTGTGGACTTGAGTAACAGATGCACCGCTTAATGAATTCACTCCCACAGAAACTTAGGAGGGGTCGATATGAGCTGCATGTGACACAGGAGGAATTATAATCATAGTTTTCACATTGCAGAGAACGATGGAGGTTTAACAAGTAAAGAGGACACATGGAGAAACTCTCTGAAACACAGCAGCAGTATGCAAAGAGAGATATTTACTAAATCTAATAAAACAGCACCTGTTTTTTTGTGGACAACAGAAAGCGCCTGGAAACTGTAGATCTGTAGATAATTCATGTTTTTATCATGAAGAACATTCGGCTGCTGTTCTGAGAAGGTGACATGCTTGTTAGTGCCATTTGAAGACTGGTTACAACAGTTTGTTCCCTGATCTGTTGTGGACAGTGAGAGCTTTAAAAATCACTGCACTCATAGGACAGGATTTGGACTGACTCTCTGCTCGTCCTGCATGTGGGAAACTAAACAGTGAGGTGAGGTGGTCTGGTCTGGAGGGTGAAATAAATAAATGCATCAGTGACAAAGCAGTGCTTGTTGCTCCAGCTTCTGATTATCATCTACATAAATTAATCCATTAAATCATTTAACCAGCAGATGTGGCACCGTGTCATTACGATTATTCTGTTCTTATTTGAAAAACAAATTCTGATCGCAGATCTTCAAGAAATATAAATTATTTATATAATTTGCTAGAAACAGGATTTGCAAGAGACAAACATGCAGCATACCAGAATTTATAAATGTATGTAGAAGGAGTGTTAGGAAAGTAAAGTAAGAGAATAAATTAACTAGTTTTAGTTTTTAAAGCTTGGTGCCAGCACCTGACTCACAGAAATGCAAACGTATAAGACGGGTTTACGACAGCTGGGGCACTTGCTGGCATCCCTATTGTCACCTGGAGGGATAAGGCTTGTTTACATTTCCTCTGACCTCAGCTAAGTCTGTGTCCCTATTGGAAACGCACACGTTGCCATGCCCTGTCCACTTCCTGATAAGTGACACGTCTCTGTTGACTCTAGACATCTTAGGACTGATGTCCTTCCCTTGGCCAACAACACTCAAACACACGAAACCCTCTCGTCTGACGCAGCTCCCTACAGAGCTTTTTGATATTCAAATGTGCTAAACGTCCACATTAATTGAGTTTAACTGAAATGCAGCTTATTGGTTTGTCATTGACGCTGAGTAAACCTGTTTTACCAGAAAATTTGAGAAACATTCCAGAGACCAAATAGCCAACTTCCTCTGCTTTGCATAATAATGCCTCTGAAACAGGCCCGTCCAGTCCTCGGTAAGAGGCTCAACCCAGAGTCTCATCTCTGAAGGGAGTCAATGTGAGAAGTGAAGAGATGAGGCTGATTATTAACAGTCTATTATAAGTTATTCACCATTAATAACAGATAATGTGCTGCATCAGAGGAAAAGAATAATGTGATATTGCTTGTTGCATCGTATAGTTTACTTTTATCAGGCAAGAGTGAGACATTTAACTTTATAATCAATATCCTAGGGGTTGCACGATGAGGTCAAACACAACATCACGATAAAATATCTTATCAGTTAATATCGATAATCATCACAATTAATATAATATTATTGATTTGGATTTTAAGGGTTAGGGGATTCCTGCTCCTGAGTGTATACGAACTCTGCTGTAAGGACAGAGAATGACAACAACATTTAAATATGTTATAAATCTGAGATAAATCAACAACGTGGAATATGTCTTCAGTGTGTTTGCAAAAACAATAAACAATAATTGCTTTATTGCTCCTGAAACTACATTGTGATAATCCTTGATGTTGTTTTACTGCCCTGCACGATCCTAATAATACATAAATCCTAATAACTGCACCTTGGTTGCACATGTAATAGAATCATAACAAAGGAATAGTATTGAACTTAAGGTGAAGTAACAGGGTTGAAGGCTGGTGGCTGTCACCGCCACTGGTTCCACTGGAAGCTGACAGGTGCACCAGCACAGGTGAACTGTTATTTCCCAACCCGCAGAAGGAGACGCCTGCTCGGGATCAACACATCCGAAACACACCGAGGGATCCACATGGCAGCAAAACACAACTTAACACAATCTCCATCTTTCTAAGAACGTGCAAATACATGTTCGCCTCCCAGGAGGAGAACCGGGCCCGTTTCCAGCTGTTCCCAGAGCAGCTGGTGGGGAAAACGGGAGAATTTGCGGCTCCACGGTTTAAAACACCAGCTGATTAACGATGATAAAACACTTAAGGTCATGACCCGGGACAGAGAGCATTGTCCCCGGTAACACGCGGTTGGACTTACGGTGACTCGCGGTGAGCTGGGTCCCGTCTCTGCAGCGGAGCCGTCCGGGGGGAAGCTAGCGAGGAAGCTAACTGCGAGCTAACGGTGCATGCCAGTCCGTGCGCGGCTCACAGGAGACCGACGTGCCCTCGGTTCTCAGTCCGCCGGCAGGATAACAATCAACTCAATAAATGGTTAATAGTGTTTTTTTAATAACATGGCGACGTGGGGGTTTAATTCTCAATGAGTTTGTCCCGGACGCCCCGAAATTAATCCTCTATCTTGTGTCTGTCGGAGCGGACAGGAACGTTTGACGGAACTGACGACACAGGTGGGACTCATTTAACAGACGCACTGTTAGAAGAACGTCTATGTACAAGAAGATGAACCGCTCCTCACAAGAAAACAGTGTTAGTCTTCATCACTGTAAAATTCATCTTTTGGATTAATATACGTGTTTAATTATGTACTTATATTTAAGTACGTTAATATCTCACGTGTTTATTTTATTACTTATTATTTTCTTACATGATGAAAAGTGGATAATTGAAGGCAAACTATATGAACAAATTGAAAGCAGATTAAAGATCAGAAAACAAACGAATGTCAAACATTGTTACATTTATTAATCTATTATTGTACGACTTATATAGAGATTCCATACAACAGTTAACTCTCCCTGGCAAATAAGACCAAGAGTTAATTGAAGTAAAGTGCAATTAAATAGAGTGCTTGGAGTTTGCTCACAACAACAACAACAACAACAACAACAACAACAACAACAAGCAGCATCCATAAGTAAAGAGTTATAATGATAATGTTTAATCAATGGTCCCTCAGTAAAACAACGCTGCTACTGGACCAGATGCTGTGCAGCCATCTGTCCACAGGGAGTCGCCATCATAAAATCTACTCCCCATTATTCAAAGGGGGAACGGCGAGAACAGTGATTCACACATCAATTAAAAAGTGTTGAAATGAAACACACATGTTAAGGCAGGTACTTATATCACTCTCCTTTTGAAAGGGACCACTCATTTTATATATATGTATTGTGCCTGAAAATAGAGGCAGAGTGAGAGTTCCTCCTTTTACCTTGACCTGCCACCCAGCTGCAGGTGACCTGTGCAGGTTTCTGGTGCTGATGGTTGAACATTAGCTCAAGTAACTCAAGTGTGACTTAGACTTTCAAATTGATTCCTGTCCCTATAAACCCTGAGAATCCAAGGTTAAGAGATACAAACCTGATGACTTCAAGAACTGCTGCCCCCCTGTGGACGCAGCAGTAATGTCACTATGATCAGATCAGAATCAGAGGGAGAAAGGACTTTATTGTCTTTATACTCAGGTACAAAGACATTTTAAGAAGGTTCTCTCCTCAGCCAAAGATGGATTCACGACAGTTTAAAATAAGGAAAATAGCATGTAAACAAAAACAGTAGCATGAAACTGTGGCACTATGACCTGCAGCTTTTCATCCCCCTACAGCTTGTCAGAACGTTTTTTTTAACTATAACACGTGGTATGAATTTTTAATTAATGGTTTTTATGAGACAATAAAGTAACACAAACTATAATACATAGATATATGCAATAATTGCTTTTTTAGGATTAGCACAGATCAATATCTGAGGCTGTGTGGCCATGAGAACACGTTTTAGATGATACAGCTCAAGCCAAAGTGACTGAAGTCCATCATGCACCTGCAGGCGACATGACAGGAGGATAGCTAAGATAAGGATTAGATAAAATAATCCTTTACTGGGCCCACAACAGCAAGATTTCTCCTCTAAACACTGAAGCTTCTGCAGTCACTGAGGAGGGAAGTGGGAAGTGAAGCCGAGGGAAAGAGTGAACATTTTATTAATGAATAGGTGGGAAACTGTTAAAAAAAAAAAACTGAGAAGCCAAAAGAAACTCTGTGGACTGTGGTGTAAAATTCCACATGGGAACATTTTACTCATGGGGAGTTTGAGCAGCTCGGGAACGAGTTTTCCAGCTGTTGGTTCTGTTTGTGTGTTTTTTTTACTTATGCCAGTCTGAGTCACTACCTGTTGAACACGTCGCAGTGGTCTCTCCACTTTCTTCTTTCTCTTCTATCCTATGTGAGTTAAATACAGGAATGTTTTACAGCTTGCGGACAAGCAACCAGTATAATCACATAACACAACTCACCACAGCTGCTGCTACTGCAGATGTGTGTGTACACGGCTGTCCACCGAAATTATAGACTGCAGCCACCAAACTCCCTTTGGCCAATGTCTTCTAATTATGATAATGAGGCACTTTAATTGTGTATTTAATTTTGAGTAATGAGATCGAGTGCATTTATTGAGTATTCTCTTATTTGTTATAAGGGAAATTACAATTTAGCTCCAAATGGGAGAAGTGAGTATGAAAAGTAGGTAAAACTAGTTGAATTTCATTTCTGGACATTCATTTTTGAAACTTACCTTAGGTAAGCTAAAACTTATCTTTGTTTGTTAGTTTGTATTATACAAAAGAAACTGGACAGAAGCCATGAAACTGACGTCAGGGAAGAAACATTATATCTTGTTGCAGATCTGGAACAGGGAGCAGATCCAGGAACTGTTTTCACATATTAAAGGGACTGAAATCTATGAATGTTTGCAATTTGGTACTGATCCAAATACAAATCAGGATCTCATGAATTTAAATGTGGTTTCATAAGGGGACTGTTGGGCCTTAGCAGAGGTATGCTACTCATTACATATGATACAAAATAATTAATATTTACAAAAAGAACCAAAGCTAAACTACAGAGACTAAAGAGAAAAATTAAATTTCTGCAAATGTTTAAACTCAAGCCTCCAGGGAAGAAAGAGGGTCATGGTGTAAAAACCGTTGCATGTGTTGTAGAAGCTTTAATTAACTTTAAATAAAGCTGACTGTGATGGGACGGGATCCACAGTTACAGTTTGTGGGACCTCTTGTTGCCGCTGTGGAAAGAGCAGAGTCTGCAGAGTGAAGCCTGAAGCTCAGTGGAGGTCAGCACATAGTTTATAATGCTGTTGTAGAAAGTGATGGAGAAAGTGTGTGATCTCTGAATTAGTCAGTGACCACATGAAGCGTGTGTTGGGCTGCGGAGCCGAGTTACTGGAAGCAGAGGATATTATTCCTCTTCTCAGTCATTAGCGTGCAGACTCACCTGTTGACTCAGAAAGACTCACACAGACTAACAACACGGTCTCATGCAACTGCATCAATCACTCACACGAACACTTTCCCCAATAAAAGTGAGCATAAAACCTAAAATGAATACAAATCACATTTTTGCAGCATGCACAAGTTCCCCCTCCTTTTCCTCCCTCGTTTATCTCTGCAACAAACACTTGAAAAACAAAGCATAGTCAGGTTCAATACCCCAAATCCACCTCACGATGGCATCAAATCCCAAACTTAAAATCTACAATCACGTCCACAGACATCATGTCTAGCTCCTGCAGACTCATCCTCCAGGAGACCACTCATATGAAATGCTGATGGAGCTTTTCACATCTGCTTGAACATCATCTGCGTGAGGAGAAACAGAAAAGATGTGGCTGTGTTGTGATGACTGCAGCATCTTCCAGGATCTACAGGATGAATAACAGCTTCCCCAACTCGTCTGCTGACTTCACATGTGTTCTCCTCGTCTTCTGCTCCACACGACACTGACTGAGCAGCCGACACTGACGGATCCACCAGCCTTGATTGCTTTAATCAGAAACTCTGCAAATAGACGAATAGTCTGTTTGAAGTGTTTATGTTGTGGGGAGACACTCCACCCTCCATCTGACCTCACAGTGGCTGAAGATACTTGATTAATGCAGATGAATCCCTGTGAAGCTCCCTCACGTGCACACAAACACACCTCTCTAGTCATATCTGCTTTTAAAGATCTGTGAAGCCACTGAATTCAGGACGTTCCAACCCTTCAACACTGACCAGAAATTTCCAACAAAGTATAATTCTCATCTGTTCTGCATCAGGAGCCAGACAAACAGCGGCCCCTGCCCCGAGGTGTGCGGGGCCCTCTGTGGCTGCGAGCGGGCCACCGAGGAGCCACCGTGGGTCAACAGCACGGGTCGTTGCCATTCAGGGTTTTTCTTTTTCCTCGCAGGGGGTCGTGCTGCTGGTTTTGCAAAGCGTGTTGCGCAGCTATAATATTAGCACAGGAGCCTTTCGGAGTCGACCTGTGTGAATTCTTTCCCTCCGTTTCCTTCAGTAGGCGACAGCAGTTCTGATTCCAACACTAACAGTGAAAAGGTCAATGTCTCCATCAGAATCAGCCTCCAGGTTTTTGTTAATCCTCATGTTTAATTCTTGGCTGAAGTTGGTTTTGATTGTGATTGACGAAAACAGTATTTGCCAAAATGAATCAGAAAATTAAGAGTTTCCTCAGTTGTTCTCGGAGATACAGTTTATGTTATGTTAAAACACTGTTTCCAGGGAGATGAGTGAACTTTCATTAACTAAGTATATAAAAAACACGTAATTGTCCAGGTCTGATATTCAGTGCAGTACTGAGTGATCCCAGTTAGCAGCCGTGTGCTCATGCGTCATGCAGCAACCAGTACCACAGCAACACCAGCCTGAACCATGAACTCTGTGAGATGGACAGTGGGATCCACTTCCTTCCTGTGTCCGGACATGAAGTAAAAATACATCGGATACGAACCCTGTCATCTTGTGCTGATGACGTCCTTCGAAGCCAATCACAGGTCAGTCTCAGCCGTCAATCATCACGTTTCACCAGTTTTATCAAATAAAAACCAAACTTACTGGAAACAAGAACATCCATCAGTGTGATAAGACCTGACACCTTCCTAAAATGACGTAAATCCTCTTTTGTTTATTTGACATGTACTTTGACTTAATTTGTCCCATTGTCTTATCTACAAATGTGGAGGTGCAGTCTATGATCAATACTGCATCCAGCCACCAGGGGGTGGTTGGGACCCTTTGGCTTCACTTTTGAGGAGCGGTCTAGTCTAAATGATCCTAAACGTTCAGGCCCAAACCCAAAGTTGCTTTTACGTTCAAACCTCAAATGGCTGTTTAATAATAATGTTTCTTATCGAGGTCGTTACATTAAAAGTCTGAATATTGACGCATGTTGAACGTGATGTGGCTGCAGGTTGTCTCTCTCTCTCTCTCTCTCTCTCTCTCTCTCTCTCTCTCTCTCTCTCTCTCTCTCTCTCTCTTTCTCACTCTCATCATCATATCGAGGCTTGTGGAAGCGTTCAATGTCCCCGCGTGGGCCAGAGATGTTATTAATGCTTCCTGAGTTTATTTTTCTTTTGAAATCAGCTACCTGGACTTGGCAGAACAAACCGAAGCTTGTTAAAAACCGCACAGCCTACATTCAAGTACAGGGCTGCACACACACACACAGGGACGCACACACAGACAGACGCACACACAGATGTGGCCAAATGAGCAAGCGGTGATCACAACTGTTCGCCTGATCTGTGTTTTACAGCTGTATTTGTTCCTGAAGCTGCAGGTTTATGGTCGTGCATTACGTCTAAACACTGCCAGATTAAAAGAAGGGAGCTTGCACGGACCCCCTCACCTCCAGGCCGCCACACACACACTCAGGCGTGAGAGGCCTGCCCACACACGCTAAGCGGGGCACTCGCCGCATCAAAGAAAACGCACAAATCCAGCCAGGAAATGGGGGGGGGGGGGGGGGGGGATTCATAGGCCGGATCGTAAAAAAGCAGAAAGAAATGCATGTGAAATAAAATAAACAAGAGCTATCTTCTAGACATTTACAGCATCTGCAGTGAATCAGAGGTTAATGAGAGCAAAGATTCTTTATTGTCCCCGAGGGGACATCTTCAGAGGCCGTGGAGGTGATTTGTCTCGAGGAGTCGTACCTGTGGGATCAGTGAGCTCACGCTGGAAGCATCTCCGACGAGACTCAGAAGATGAAGTGGTTATCACCGTCCACGGGAATTAATAGTGCACGAGATTTAAATTATACATAAGAAAACACGTGATTCCTTTTCTACACGAGCGAGGGACAATCACAAAATGTGGTTTCTGAAAGGAACGCACATAATCTACATTTCTGCAGAACTACACACAAACTGAATTTACACACGTGCACAACAAAGACCTGAATCTGGGGGATTCATTCAAACCGCTATTTCAATGCAGTGTTTAGGAAACTAGAGGACCTGTGTATTCTGTGTAATCCCTTTTCCAAATGAGCAGCTTAGAGCTCCCACTTTGATCCTAGTTTTTATGTCTCGGTGTGAAACAGTTCTGACGAAGCCATCACTTTTTGCAGTGAGCCCGAACGGGGGAGGTTCCTGCACCACTCAAAGGAGATTTGAGTGATGGGGGGGAACACGCTGGTGGGTTTGATGAACAGAGCAGAGCCGGGCAGCCACCTGGTGGGGCTGTGGGAGAGGGGAAACGAGCTGGAATCAAACAGGCCGCCGCAGAGAGAAAGCAACTCGCTGAAGTTTATGAGGCCGTCACGTCCAGGCTGCTAACAATGAAAGAGGAAACACCTTTTCTCACAGACATTCCTCGCTGGGCTTTGTCTCAAACCTGGGTTTTACTGGTGAAACCTCAGGATTGAGCTTCATTAGCTTTTTCTCTATGGTCACTGCAAATGATGGACTTACATTTGTAACAATCCTCTTTAATTAAAACAAGCTTTATTGAAAAGGACACTTCTCGTCTTCAAAGTTACAGTTACACACTACTTGTTCTATTTGTTACCATACAACCCTGAAAAGACACCTCCTCCCTTATGAAAGCACATTTAAATCCACCAGATCCAGATTTTTATTTGGATCTGCATGGACTTTCACACACTCATCAATGCCAACCCCCCTGGTTCTTTCCTGACCCACAACCCCATCTGACAAAGTGTTGTAGTAAAATATTCAGAAGGTTTTGTGCAATGCTGCAACCTTACAGACAGAGAGACAAACACAGATGGAATTAAAGGATAACACATTAAAATCAGACTTTTACCTGGATTCTGCACAAAATTGCTAAACTCTCATTAAAGGTTCAGTGTGTGGAATTTAGTGACATCTAGTGGTGAAGTTACATGTTGCAGTTGAATACCCCCTCACCTCACCCTCCTCTTCCAGACATGAGTGAGAACCTGTGGTAGACGTCAATTGTCATAAAAACTTCAGATTCCGACAAAATTCCAAGAGAATCATGGAAAATGTAGAAAAATGACCTAATTTGTGATGAATGATGAATGTTGTGTCACAGAAATTCCCCTGATGAGGTTTCATACCAACATTGAACGGCTTTTTTGACCCACATACTGAATCGTTCCATCACATTTTATAGTAAACAAAGAAACACATGCAGATGACAACAAAACTTGTTTGGCAGTGGTAAATATTTCTGTGGATTTTGAGGAAAGTGTCAACCATCTCTTTCTTGCAAACACACACACACACACACACACACACACACACACACACACAAACAGTGTGTTTTGTCTGTGGTCTCCGTCTCAGCTCCTTGGTGACATTTCTTTTATTCAGCCTTGTGAGAGCCATTAGGCTGACGGCGTTGCACCGAGCCCAGTCTGGTTTGGAGCTTTCCATTACACCGGTCAGCTGGAACTGTTGGGAGATGCTTGTGGAGGAAAAAATGAGAGAGTGAGAGTAAAAAAAAAGTTTCAAAACAGAAATAGGACCGAGGAAAAATGGCAAAGATGCGAATCTACAAAAGTAAATTGAAATACAGGGGTTTGGAGTTCACTGTGAATTTTTCACGCTGTTTTAAGTCTCGGATGCGTCCGAACATAAAGACTGACACAACTACAGCGATGACAAATAATCAAATACATGCACGGTTACTTTTCAAGGACAAGGAGTGGCGACCAAAGCCCCTGTGGAATCAGCCGAACAATAAACTTCACCATACACTAGTGTCAAATCCTAAGCTGCATTAAGTAATGTCCCCGAGACGCCAAGAATCTGTCTGTTCATCAGGCCACAGCTCAATATGAGCCTCGCTGGAGCATTCGCCTCAAAGAGTCAAATCCAAATTTCTGTCCGACTGACCGGTGACAGGCACAGTGTTGTTACGGGCACCTCAGGCAAGGTTACAACTGCACACATACACACACACATAAGTAATGACGAGGATTTTCCTCTTTTTCTTTTGACTGACAGAGAGAACCACACAAGACGTGCAATTAAATCGTTATAAAAAGGGGATTAAGAGCCAGACTAAGAGCCAGCGTGTGGCGCTAGAGAGCAGGTGTCGGCAGATGAGGTGGGTTGGGGATGTGCTCGGAATTGGATCAGAACTGCAAACCGATGACGAAGGAGATGGGACAAAGAGAAGAAGAAGAAGAAGAAGAGGGAGCAGCTATTAAAAAAGCAAGGATACAACTTCCTTAATAGATGTAAACATAAATAATGTCGAGGAATCCAACTCTCAACGGAACCCACCATACAAGATGTGCTTCCCACATTTATTAAGCTGCACAGAGACTTAAAAGAAAAGCAAGAAACCACAGAACAGCTGCACCGCTCTGTAATGTGTCATCTCATGCCCCCAAGAATACACCGTGTTTTCTTCTGTACCCTCCGCTGACCTCTCTCACCCCCTCCGTAACCCCCCCCCCCCCCCCCCCCCCCTTCTCCAGCAGTGCAGCGGGCCAGATGTGCGGGGGACATGGAGGTGCAGAAAGATCCTATCCAGCCCTCCAGAGACTCCCAGGTCCATTTGGTCCTCAGGTTTCAGACTGGCCTGTCAACCCCAGTGCCACGCTCCACATGACCAGGGCCTGGCAGACAGGCTGATGTCACAAGTCATGCTCAGTGGCGGCTAACCTGAGGTGTTCAGATGGTGATTTATTGTGTGCTTTTGTGCGCTATCCTCTGACACCTTGATGTTCTCATCTTTTTCCATCTAGAGTGTATTTTATGAATCCATTTTTTCCTTTTTTTGCTTCAGCATTTCTGTCACACACCCTCGTGCCCATTGACATTCCTCCAGCACATGTGTAACTCTGGAGACAAGTTGTTCTCAGCCTTAGTTTAAATCTACACATTTACACAAACTCACAAGAGATGGATGTAAAATAACAAACCTGTAAGTTTACGGACTTCTAAAAACGTTTTAAAATGCAGTTAAAGGAGTATTTCTTTATCTACAAATATTTTCACGACCGTATGCTGAAATGTGTTTTGCCAAGTTCTATAAAAAAGCTATTACTTCTGATGAGTGCATAAAAATGTAAACTGGTTTCATGGGATTTTATTAATATGGACTATATCCCCGCTTCGTGTCTGCGTAATGGATATTCCGTTGTGATATTGACTTTAATAATGGTATTTTTCCATGTGTGCTTCTGGGACATATCTGTAGGAGCTGGTGCTATCATTCAAAGGCCTGAATTGGTCCATTCCTCTCGGGCTTTCTCCCCCGAAACGCGTGGAGAGAAAGATAGATGCCTCCAGTCCTTTTAAGCCATTAAGAGGGTGAGCAAACATCCCCTCGAAAGCCTTTAAAACGACAAGAGCGTCTCCCCCTCCTGCAGAAAAGCAAATAATCTCCTGTGCTCCTTCCTCATCTTTCGTCCGCTGCTCTCTCTCCCTCCTCTTAATTTTCAGCCTCCGACATCTCGGGTCATGATGATAAAAGTGAAAGCCAGTTGTTGACCTCTGCCTCGCAGCCGCTGCTGGAGCGATCGCAAAGAGAGAAACCGACAGGGCCGCCATTCGTCTGCAGACACAGGATGCCTTCAAATCGTCCCACGTCCACAGAATCATTAATGAACTCTAAAGAAAGGAAATTGTTTTAAAGGCCAAAAACTACACATGTACCAGACGTTCATTCAGATACCTGTGAGCAGGGAGCAGGACCTCACATACGTTTTTACAGAAAGGCGAAGACAAGCACATCTCTGTAAGCGAACTCCTCCCGGGGTTTCATTTATGGAGAGCTTACAGGATTTGAGTTTGCAGGGGGGCCACAGCCACCCAAACAGCCACTTCCTAAGCTTGTCTCATGTGGGTAAGACTCCTCATCAAAATGAACATACCTGTCAAATCTATTAAAACAGGAGTTCAACAGGGACAGAGTGAAAGGTCACGGGCGCTCTGGAGATCCTCCAGCTCCAAACCTGCCGAGCTTCTGAATCGGCAGCATGTCACCGCGCCTCCTGGGTGATTTCCAGGTTGAGCACATGTTCTGACCTTGTGCTCCCTCAGCATGGAGTGAAAGGGAGCCCGGCTTGGCACAGCGTGGCCGCCGCTCTCTCCCACATACAGATTTTATTTTACACTTTCTCGGTTTTCATGTTTATCACGTTCCCTCCGAACTCACGCCCCACGATTCCTCCCCGGATTCCTCTTAAGAAACGCACCGAGAAATTCCAGTGGATGAGAAATCGCAGCATTTTTGGAGCATTACAGCTCGATGCTGACATGATGTTTGGATTGAGAGCGCCACATGTGACATGGTAGAGCGGAGAGGTTAGAGCGCTCTGTCGGTTCTCAGTGGTTTTACTTTGGGCACCGCGGCAGACAGAGGATTTAACCCTCTACTCTATTTGGGAACGCAACAGGAAAGTCAGTGAAAATGAAGTCGATATTTTACGTCATGACGTTTTGTTTCGATAGAGCAAATATGAGAAATGCATGACAGCAAGTTCCACTTTTGTTATACACTATAACACAGTATTATATGGACAAGTATTGCATATTTACATTGAGTTTGTGTGTGTACACTCTCTATTGACATGTTCTTTTTCCTCTCGTTATGGACAGTTTCTGATAAACTGGATTCACTCTAACCTGCATCATCACTCACGAACAACTACACTCAGAATAAGTTTCATTTTGCTGACAAACAAACCAATGGACAATGGTTTTGTTCCGGCTTGACAAAGGGAATCGCAAATACCAGACCCTGACCCCTGAAACTGACCCGAACAAAAACATAATTCTATTTCTAACCTTTGCCCTCAAGAGTCGTCTTAAACCCCAAACTGCCCTTTGAAGAAATAAAACTGTCAAGCAAAAGATGTCTTCACTCTCAGGCTCTGAAACTTAAACTGTTGGAGACAAAGCACAAACACACGCACACACACACACACACACACACACACACACACACACACACACACACACATGGCTTCATTTGAGATTGTAGATCAGGAGAAATAATGTCCTTATTTGGTCTTGGTGTAATTTCCCTCTCGGTGCTGCTGGCTGGAGTAAATCCGTGTGTGTCTGGAGAGTTTATGAAAACCTGTGAACCCAGCAGAAGATTTGGAAGTTTTTTTTTTTTCTCCTGCAGCCACTCTGAACTGTGTACAGGCCACAGGATTACCGTGATGCCCAGTTGATCAAACACGTGTTGGGCCTTCGCTCTCGAACGTTGATCACAAACCCCCTGATTTGCCATAAACCTCGTGTGTGATTTGGTGACTGTGGAATCTCAGTTCCTTCCTCCGAGGCCTCACGGTATGTTCACCGGATCAACTGCAGAGATTAGACCAATCAAAACTAACCGGGGCAGCGGAGTGCCCCCCCCCCCCCCCCCCCCCCCAACATTCTCTCTGAAAAATGATGATCCCGCTGAAAGAAAAACGAAAGTTCAAGAAAACAGCCTCCACTTTACCGTGGGCGAGTACAGCTTAGGACGCGGCTCTAAGCCTTTCATTGGGGCTTAATGGGAGAGCTGCTCATCTTAGCTCTGCAACTGCTGCTGAGACGCTGCTGTACTTCACAGTTAAGAAACTTCCTCCGCTCAGCGTTCACTGTGCCCACAGTCAGACACGCCCTCTCTAAGAGTATGTACAGTATATAGGGTAAACCGGGGGAAAAAGGGGGTCTTACCATTGTATTTCCATCTGTGGAGGATTAAGTATCAGTTTAATACCTCGGGATGCTTGAAGCTCAACTGGGTTTAGACTTCCAGTGTTGAGCCAGTGCAACGCAACTTTCTTATCCTGAATTAAAACCAGGATATACAACATAAACTTTGATGTCTTCTTCCCAAACCCGCTCCCTGAACTCTCTCTCCTCTCTGTCTTACTTACGTTTGCAAAACAAGGTTTTTCCCTCCGCTGCATTTCGGCCTCTCCTCCACATGCATCACACTTTACTTTACTTTCACTTTAAAATGTCACAAAGTCCAGCAACAAGTTTGCAGCAAACTTTAGCATCACTGCAAACACATTACCAGCGGTCACAGTAGTGCGCCACCTACTGGCCTGGCTTGCTTGTTTTGCGTAAAATATTAGTTCAATACATTTGGAGTAAGTTAGTCAAGGGCAAAAGTGTAGACGTGTCAAGAGGGAAGAAGCTTAACACACATTATTTCACATTGATGACTGTCAACTGTGGAAAAGTGTTATTGCTCCACAAGCCTTATGTGCGTCGCTGCTTTTGTCCTGGGGATGTTTGTTTCCTGTTCATCCATCAGTTGATATTTTTGCAACTTTTGGATCCTCTTCCATTATTCTGAGCACTGCTTTGGAGTTTACTTCTTAGGGGACACAGGCACAAAGGGACGCATTAGTTAGTAATTGAGACAATATCTGCGATACACGAGTAACAGCCAATGTCGGTTCACCTCTTCCCAGCTGACCGAATGTCATCAATCTGAAAACTAGGTTTGCATTTTTTGAGTCTTGTGAGTCACACTTGGCAAAGAGGTTGGAGGCAAAATACATGCACATGTTTCCTCTGAGTTTTTTTTGTCTTCCTTGCAATGCATGTATTTTCGGGATGGGCAGATTTGCGACCAGCTTATATTTGCATTCACACATGTGCATCTACACACCGACACCACACACCAGAAGGAGGCTCCACATGTTTCGTAGTAGCCCAGATTTACAACCTCCTGTCTGCGTGGTTGTATATTCCATTCTCATCCCTTCCTGCCAAGCTCAGACAGAGTTTCTCTCTTGTTCTGCTGAGTTTCCTGATCTTATGTTTCGATGCTCGTGTTCGGTACCGACTCTGCTTCTCCCTTCGTTACCTTGGGTTCCTGCTGCTCTGTGTGTCTGTGTGCTGGGGTCAGATCCCTGCTTTGATCACATCACCTGCACACTAGTTCCTCATTGATTCATCAACAAGCACCGTGCAGTATTAAAACCTCAGATTTCACTTTCGTCAGATTGTCCGTTCAGTCATGTTGCACTTCGCTACGGCCGAGACCTGTGTCCTGCCTCAGCCAGCTCCTCGTCTGAGATCCAGTTACCAGCCGGCCCTCGGTCCAACCTGGTGTTTCCTCAGTACCTGCCCTGCGTTGTCCACACGTCGCTCCAGGACCGCCAGCCGAGTCCTGGCCGAGGTCCCTGATCCGCTGCCCTGCCCCGCTCTCCAGGAACCGCAGCCTTAGCCTGAAGCCTCTCTCTTTAAACTCAGATTTCATTACGTTGCTCATCTGTCGCTGACTCACAATCAACCACTGAGTTCAAACACAAGATTTGTGCAATGTAAGAGCTTGTCATCATCTGCAGAATTTAATCTGATGATTCACAGGCGGCCAGGAACTGTTTAGAGACGAATCAAAGCAAATAGCAAAAGATACTGAAAGGGAAAAAGGGAGAATAAGTACAATGCTGACTTTTCTCATTGATTAAGTTTCAAGTTTGAACATTAATACTAATTTATTTGCTTCACAAAGGGCTGTTCACTTGTTTATTCAAAGCTCGATGAACCCTGGAGCTGGAGAATCTGTTGTTGTTGTGTTGATGAGTCCCAGCCGGCGCTGCTACAGAGCCCTGCCCGACTGTTTATCCACAGTTTATTAATTCTTAACATATTGCGTCACCAAACTGCAGCGAATTCAACACTGCACTTTCCAATACTCATGCAGAGTATGACGCCGATAAGATAAACAGTTTTCAAAACGTTCCACATAGAGACAAACATCTATCCAACTCTCCACAGTCACTCATCAGGTCCTAATGGTCTTCTTGCTCTGAGGAGACAGAACATGTGACAGGAAACGTCAGGTGTGAGACGCCTGCTCTGGTGTTTGGTTTAAAAAACAAGGAGGATATGCGTGGCAGTATTTCTTGTTCTCAGTCAAGCTGTTTTCTAAACTTCAAGGCGATTGATGCCCTGTTTTATTTTCTTTTTTAGTCTTCACATTTCTACTTGAATTAGTTCCGAGGGGGCATCGGGTTTCTGCCCTAGTTTGTTTTCTTTTCTCTCCTGGTCAATCACTCTGGAAACCTCTCTCACCCCTGTTAAGCACTTTGGATTGTGACCTTCGACCTCTCTATCCACATCACCCAGATCCTGAGCTCCGGGGATTTAGCCTCGACCCAGACAGAAATGTCAGAAACACAGGAATGAACAGTTCAATGGAACAGCTGGAAACAAAAGGAGCCAAAGGAATCTTTCATGTTACGTCTTTGCTGTTAATCATTGATTCATATTAATTATTGCTTGTGTCCTTTAGTTAGGTTTAGCAAGATTACTTAAAAACTACAGATTTCTATGAAACATGGTGGAAGGATGGGGAATGGGCCATTTACTTTCACTATCTTTGACATCTCTACCAATTTCCCAGGGAATAATTCATGACTCTTGATGAAAGACTTCTTTGGAGGACTGATATATGGAGGCTCTACTCAGTGCCATTCTAGTTAGTCACTTCATTCATACGTGTCTCTGTGTTTCGGCTTATCTTTTTGATCCGACTCATCTTGGCCACATCTGGGCTCACTGAAGCCAACTGAGAACCCCCGCAGAGAAATCCTCCTCCCTCACGCCGGGCAAACACACAAACAAGCCAATCAATAGATGAATAAATTGCTCTCTTCACCACGAGAGACAAGAGGACCCCAAGGACGAATAGAGGGGATAGAGGAGAAAGGGCAAGTGTGCATCTCTGGCTTGAGAGCCTCTCCTGAAGCAAAGAGGCTCCGGCCATTTTTTACAGATTTAATGAAGAAAAGATCTCGAGCTGAATCTGAAAAGGTAAGTGGCAAAGAGGGAAGAAAGGGGAACGGTAACGAGGAAGAGGATCAACTCTGACAAAAAGATGTCATGACTTATTCATGCAGCCTGTGTGCGCTTGCTGGACTCCCATGGGGGGGTTTAGAGAGACGGGAGGCGGTGACTCCAGTCTGTCAATTCCTCCACCAGGACGATGAGGTCATCTGTGAGCCAGCCAGTGGGTAGAAGCTCTCTGAAGGCAGTCTGCCCTCCACTGACCTGCGATGCCAACCCCGAGACAGCCTGTTCGACTCCACATCAGCAAACACAATTACATCCCCATAAATAAACAGCCAGCGTCTCTTCTGGGACGTGAGGTCGGCCTCAGCCTCGTCGTCATCCCTTTGTTCAGCAGCTGCCGCTCTCGACCCGCGTGGGGACCTAAAGAGCGCCTTCATTCATTTCATGGATTCTTCTTGTGGATGACGGGGTCTTTGTTGGGTGCCCGGAGATTCCACAACCCTCCCTGTGGTGTACGTTCTGAAACTCAAACAAACCGAACATCAAAAAAAAAAGAGAGCGGTGTTTGTTTAGACGAACACAAACATGGCCTCCGCCGGCTCCGGGGCTGCAGCGCATGTCGGCCCCGCGGTGATTGCATTGGCTGCAGAGGGTGACCATCCAAACCGTGTAGCATAGAGGGAGCGGCGATGGAAGGGCGGCACGCTGGGAGGACACTGGCAGATGAATACACTTGAGCGTGCAGGAGCTCCCTCGCTCCGGTGTTGAACACACAGACGCTCAAACATGGATCCAAGCGGCTCTTGATCGACCTCCAGCAGCAACTATAGAGCTGCAGGGTGTGTTTTTTTTTATATCCCAGCGAGGAATTTAATGGGACTCAAAAGTTGTTGCGTTGACTCAAGCCGGATTGCCTGGGTGTGGTGCTGCAGCCATTCATTACACTCTACTATTCTGTCTGATGGATTGATTGGAATATTTAACGCTGCTGTGTTACACCGGGTTTGTTTGCGCTGCTGGGAAGAGCGAACACGTGTTGAACAGACAATTATCTCAGTAACAGGGAAGAGGATGAAATCAAACAATACTCTTAAACAATGCTCTTAAAGAAGGGAGTTACAATGTATCTGTAATGGAAAATATATTTGCTTGGTTCCCTTTCACTCAGATATCCAAAACAACAAAGACAATGGAGTTGTTCTTTTGGCATCTGTCTGTTACTGGATCTCTTTATTGCTCCCTTTCTTCCTCCTTGTCCCATTAATCAACTACATGCACACAGTAGATCTCATGTCAAGGCCCAATAGTAAATTCAATCAAGCTGCAGCCAATTGCACATGACTCACAGATATCAGTCTCCAAAATGTGCCCAGTAATTGTTTGCGTAATCTTGCTGAGAAAAAAACAAACAACCAAACAAACAAACGGACAGTGGTGAAAACATATCCTCCTTCTTTCTTCTAATTCCAGTTCATCAATAATTGTTCAGTGGGAAGAGACAAGTTGCCAAGACGACAGATGTGAACTGAACACAGACTTCTGTAGTTTTGATAAATGATTTTGATAAATGTTGCCTGCTACTAATTAAAAACTTGTTTTCACAGTGAGATCTGCAACAATCAAGTTCTGTTTGATTCAGAAAGGAAAAATAAGGAAAAGGAGAAACAGACACTGGTCATCAGAAATGCTCTCGTAACAACAAAAAGGCAGAGACAGCATTAGAGGTAATAATCCTCCTGGTGCACAAGTTAAAAACAAACCCAAGTGTTGCACATGAGGAGGATCAGAGCCGGCCTGTACTGGGGGGGACACTTTAACACGTAACACCACGGGACCAAGTCGACTCTCTCAAGGCGAAAACAAAGCGAGAATAAAGAAAATCTTTTCCTGGGACGGTGAAACAGTGGAAAGAGCAGGATGGGAACGAGGGATGGATGGAGAGAGAAGTGCAATAAAAGTGTTCAGGAGGGATCTTTATTTGGTTTAGGACTCAGACTCTAAAGTGAAAGCAGATGGGACTCCAGTCTGGAATAGTTTCCACTTGAAGTCTTGGACTGGAGTTTTCTCCGCTCGCCGTTCCTGATTTCTCCAACCTGTGTTTCTGGGCCTTGGACAAGAGGTTTCTCTAACCACACATAGGAACAGACACTCAAATCCAGCTTATGAATGTGGACATGCACACTTGCACACGGAGAACACCGCCTCGTAAGCACGCAGGCTGCGTGAGGTCAGCAGAGCGGTGTCAGAGAGACAGGGCGCTGTGACAGGGCGAGCGTGAGACAAAACGCCAACAGCACCAAACACAATAAGACAGATCTGGCTGAGCGCTGCGGCGGAACAATGCTGTGTGAGGTTCATTAGAGGTCAGTTGACAGTTGCTGATGTAGCACACAATAACTTACAGTTACAGCTCACAATGGTGATGCATATGCCCCCCCCCCCCCCCCCCCCACAGCCCCCCCCCATCCGGTAGATGACAAGAATGATGTTTGCAGCACAAACATCTGAAATGTGACCCTGTGAAAAGCAAAAGTCAGGCAAATAAGCAGCCATCGAATTTATCTTCCTGTAGATGCACAATGTGTTTTGGGGTCGCGTTGCACAAAATGCACGAGCAGATCATCACGTGCACGTTCTCTGCTCGCTGTCGTCCATCTGACAGGAAACCACACTGAGAGTGAAGAGTGGACCTCGGAATACACTCACTGGAGACAAGCCACTGTATAGAATTCAAACACAGGTTATAAGGCTCATTGTGTTGAGGACATTTTAATCTGTTGGAGGCAAATAGGGCAAAATGTTAAATACAAAATAAGACTTGTATTATTAATATTTGTTTTTTATTTCTAGCAGTTGTGGAGAAAGTACATTTTATGGACATTTTATGGACAAATAATGCACTCAATTAAAAGTACCTTATTAACTTTTCTACTTCATCTACTACTGTCTCTACTGTATATTCTGTTTTCTACAGTATTAATACAGATACAGTCATAATAAAACTGCAGATGATGCTAATACAAACATTTTCAGTTTCAGTTTTGGCCTCTTCAAAATCTATTTTAGGTAACGCAATGAATTGTAAAAACAGAAAGTTAAGATATCTGCTCATATACTGCATGAAGTACTTTCCTACATCCCACCACTGATTTCTCTCCTGTGTAAAACTGCACATGACAAATCTTAGTCTAACAATATGATGCACACTAATGGGAATTCTTGCATTTTTCTCACTTGCATATATTTTATGTTGATATGAGAGGTTTGGGAGATCCTGACTGTAAAAAGATCCTAATATGTATTTACAGCCAACTGTAAATTAAGATGCAATCAGCGCCTCTTGGCTTCTCCAAACATCATAACTTATAGCGCTGCAGTTGGCTCACATTTACATTTATTGTCAAGCCATATGCACACACATAGGCAGACACACACACACACACACACACAGTATTGAGCTGTTTTCAACCTCTCTAGCTGCGCTCTCCAGAGAGTCTCTGTGTTGGTCACCTTCTCCATCACTTAAAGCTGCACGTGTGATTTATTTTTAGCCGGGGACTCGCGGCAGCAGCAGCTCTTCTGTGAGAATTCTGCTGCACCTTCATTATCCAGAGGAAAAACAAAAGCACAAAGATGAACTGATGCAGCGGCTCAGTGACTGAACTCTCTCACAACCTCTCACAAGGTCCGTGGACCACAGGGTGGAATCTGGACCTTTATTCCAGATATATTTCAGATGACATGTCCATTCACCCTCCAGCTCACCTCACCCTTGTTTACCTCGTCTTTGGTAGGAAGCCGGGATTCCAATCAGGAACCATGTTGCTGTGAGGTGCTAACCACTGCACCACTGCGCCCTAACCTAATACTATATTCTAACATTACTTAGATTTTTGCTGCCGTTTGTGATTTGTTTGTAAGATTTAGTTGAAGAGGTAGAGACAGTGATTTACAGGTTAATTAAATCAGTGGACTTGTGTATGAAATTTCTGATACAGTACATGAACACAAAGTTTATTGAAACTTACTGTATTTTTAGAACAATAGATCCACTGTACTGTACATCCTAACTTAACCCTGCCATAACTTATCTGTTGGCCCGTTGGTGGAGTTGAAACAAGCTGTGAAACTCAGTCTGACCCTTGACTTTTATCAGTGATATAGGGAACAGAACAAATGGTTGCCTATTAACACAATCAGCATTAATAAGGAGACATATTTCAATCGATATGAAGAATCAAAGTAACTCAAATTTTAATTAGATATACAACCAATGGACACCTTCAGATTTACAGTAAATATTAAAAGGGAAATCACTTGTGCAAAAACTAAATATATAAACTTGGTTCACCCTGACCGGCTTCTGTAATGAAATGGAATTCTCACCTCATCTGTCTTATTCCCACACACAATCTCCAGGGTTAGATAGCCCCCCCCCCCCCCCCCCCCCCCCCGCTCACAGCTAGCTGGCCCTGACATCTCACTGCTCCTCCGAGTGTCGTGCCACGCTGCCAGGAATTCAGTTCATCTGAGCTATGCACGACCACAAAGCGTATCCCTTACAACCTGGTGGACTCGCTCAGCGGGGGCCATGGGAAACGAGAGGAGGAGGCAGATGGAGGTTTAGGGCTGGAGGGGAAAGAAAAAAAACCTGAGGCGAAACTTGCCTCCTGTCAAAAAAATCCGCTCCCTCCTGTAGTTCTCCTGAAATGTGAGGGGATACGGTGTTTTGTGTTTCGTAATATACCTACAAATGGCAACCGCATGTGCTGAGCGCTGGTATTCAGGCTGCTACTTTAAAGAGGGAGCTGGAAAGAATATAACAAAAAGCTGCTGCTGCTGAACGTTCCATGGAACTCCACATGCTACAGAAGACTAATGCTGCCCCGACTCGGGTGAGACAGTTAATCTTCACGATGGTGGTGCGACTTCACTCCTCTGTGGATTAAAGGGCGGGTCGCCGCTGAGGTGTCGGTCAAACCCAATCTTGTAGTTCACGGGGAGAATCAAATCTTTGACCTCACAACTCAGCAGCAGATCCGTTTCTGTTCATGATCGCCTCCTTTCCCGTCAGATGCTGTTTCTCACAAATCCGTCTGGACAATCCTGAACCATGAGCCAAGACGTTCCCCAAACGGAAATCAGACAATTTCAATCTGCCAACTTGTTGAGTCTTTTTATTGTGCGATTGTCGGGTGTTTAAGGAGACACATGGTGCGTTTCCTTCCTCTAGTGTGTTGTATATGTTTTTTGTCCTGCACCCTAAGAGGAAAGTGGTGTGATTTCTCAACATAAGGGTGTGTAAACTTAATTCTAATTATGAACCAGATTATGAATCTTAATTATTTTAAGATCGTGACAACAGGGATTAACCTTTGAATAATAAACGAGATGGGAACTTCGAGGAAAATGGCTTTGGACTGTATTTCTCATGCAGGTCAGGATGAAGTTGTCACAGTGTAAACCTAGATATCCTTCCAGTTTTCTCTCCGTGTCAGCATGACCTACACAATGTTCTAATTGAGAGTAAAACAGATTTATCGACTCCGTGCTTTGTGTATCTGCTCCTTTGGCACTGTCACGTTTATGCTTTACTATTAATGACTTCGCCAACAAAGCCCCACATCCAAATCTCCTCCTGTCTTTCCAGGAGCAAGAGTAACTGTGCGGCCATCTCTCATCCTGACATCACTGGAACACAAAACCCGTGAAGCCTTGAACCGGCACCATGCATCATCGAGGAGACGACTGACAATATAAAATACGGGTGAGAAGAGGCGAACCCATGATAACGGCTTCGCTGACAAGTGACTTGCATAAACAGCATCGCGTTTATCGTCACATTCTTTCCCTCCCTCCCTCCCTCCCTCCCTCCCTCCCTGCCAGACTCGCCCGCCGCTTGTTTTCGTTCAAGCTTGTGTTTTTCCGCACCAGATATAATTCATGAAGACGAAGCGTCGTGTGAGTATGATCGAAAGGGGCTTTGAAAAGGTGCAGTGCACCGAGGCATCCATTGAAATCTCCGGTAAAGGTTTGGGGAGAGGAGAGGTGAAGGGGAACTAGCGTCAGAGGATGAGCGCGGTGCAGGAGGTGACGGTGATCAGCGTGAATTCTGGAGTCTACATCCTGGACGTGACAGGAAATGAGGGAGACGTGGGTGGGGGGGGTGCACGTCAGAGATATCCACGGCGCCCCCATAAACCTTCGTCACTCACACCTCACTGCCTGATATCTTTGTTATGTGGTCCTCTGCTGTCATCGGTTAAGAAGCCAAAGCGATATTTCAAGAGTCCAGTCATTCATTATGAGAGGAAAACAAAAAAAACACCTCGGGACAGTCGGTTCAGAACCCCCGACCTTTCCTGTGACACAAATGGCTCCGTGCAGAGATCAACACTGTTATAAATCAGTGAACTTTTTTTTTATCGGCCTGAAAAAGAACATTTTCTGGAAGCGGCAACATTCTGAGTCCTGTTAATTTATATGATTGTGTGTCCCTGCAGTGACGCGATCCCGCCCTCGCTCGCTCCCTTCCGTGCAAGCGAGCAGAAATGTGGTTTCATTAGTCATGCAGGCCAAAACAGATTGTCATTTTTTCCCCCCCTTGTTTTTCCTCCACAGAAAACCGCCTGTGAGAGACACAGTGGGAGACGTGGAGCCCGGAGACACTCGCTTCTAATCAAACACAGGAGCCCCAGTGTCCTGACTCAGCTACTCTTACTACGACTACTGGCAGCTGCAGGGACTCAGTCGTTTCAAAGGAGCTCCGAGCTGTCACTTACAGTAATGATTTACCGTGAAACGAGCCAGAACCAACATTTCCCTGATGACTTTACGAGAGGCGGTGCCACTTTTTTTTTACCTGCATCAACACCGACATAACAACTGTGTGTTCAACAACTGTGTCGTTTGAGAGTATTAAAAGCTTGTCTGGATTGTGTCCAGTGACTAAACCTATTTACTGGATTGTGAACCAGCCTTTGGTGGCATGGTGGTGCAGCGGTTAGCGCTGTTGACTGGCCCCACACCATGAGGGTTCAGGGTTTGAGCCCGTCTGTCTTTTTGTGTGGAATTTGCGTTTTCTCCCTTTTCCTTGGGATCTCCAGCTTCCTCCCACCGTTGAAAACCACGTAGCCTCGGTTAACTGGAGATTCTAAACTGCACAAGGGTTTAAGAGTGAATGGTTGTGTGTCTTTGCACGTTGGCCCTGCGATACGCTGGTGACTCCGCCCCTCACCAAGTGTCGGCTGGGATTGGCTCCAGCCGCCCTGTGACCCTCAAAAGACTATGGACCATCCTTCCAATTGGCAAAAATGGCTAATCGGTCAATCACCAGCTCCACTGAATGTCCCAGAATATCTTGGAGGCTGTATGTAAGAATGAAAATGTCCAAGTCAGTTGCTCAGGACGTTTTCCTTAACTTTTCTCTTGAGGCCCAAACTTAAAATGTCTGGAAATTGTCCGACTGAGCCCATGTGAGATGATAATAGGAAAATGACTGGAAAATGGACATTGAGTTGATGTTTTATTCTTTTTCTTTTAAAAGAATAAAACATCTCCGGATAAACAAGAGATGCCATATACGCAGAAGACCACAAGGTTAAATAGCAATGCTCATGTGGAGGTGCTGTGAAAAATAAACACAAGATTTACACAGTGGAAATTACACGTAATGTCCGGACGCCGTCTGACACCTGCTACATGGAAAAATCGGATTCAAACATTTTTCCGATAACGTCTGAAAACGGCTAATGTCTCTGATTGGTTTAACAAAGATCAATCAACTTGGGGGATAATTAATGACAGTAAATCATAAAACCAAATGTAACTGACAGGAATCACATGAGTATTTCCATTGGTTTCTGCACTGTATGTCGTGTTTTTGCAAGATATATAAGGAAGATAAGCAGTCGCTGCAATTATAACTGATGTAGGTTTGAAAAAAGTAAAATAACCTCACATAAACCAAAACGATATGAATGTAATCTTTGACCCGCGGGAAAGAAATTAAAACTTTCCTTGCTGGATCAAAATGTAAATGTGTGGTGCCAGTCGTCCCTCACTCGTCAGCTCAGTGCCTCGGTCGCTCTGCGGAGGATCACGATGCTGCAGCTCGAAACCTGCGTCTGTCACAGGAATCACCAGAACACCAGTCAATCTATGAAAATGAGAATAGCCTGGATGTAAGCCCACGCTACTTAGTAATACTTTCTCCTTCCAACTTAATCTAAACAGAGTGTTGAGCAAAAAACGTCTGTGCCCAGACTACTTAAGCAGTCCAACGCTTTAAGCTGAAACGACAAGAAGTTGGCTTGTTTCAAACGATAAGCCTGATCCACGTCTCCTCTCGGCCAAAAAGCGCTGCACACAACCGATCTCCCTCTTACTGTAAATACTCCCTAACTCCCTGTTCTACCGCTCCACTCCGGGCAGCCGCTTGTGGAGCAGAGACACGTCTGTCTGCACCCACGACAGAACGATTGTTAGGATCATGAAGCTCTGAAGAGACGCCCAGTGAAAGTTTGGAGACACATATTTTGATCTGAGTCAAAATACTCGTTTCTCACTGATGTGGGAGAGAAAGAAGTTGAATTTCCACATGTTTCAAACCATAGGAGGGAAACAACTAAACCTGGTATATGGAAAAATGTGTGTTCAGGACGTATGATCGCTTTGAATACTTTTTTATGGGACTTTGTTTTATTTACTGCTAAAGTCAGAATCAAGTCATGTAGGTTATCACACTGTATAAATTAAAACCTTTCCAGAGAATATCCAGTCAGTGGTGAGCAGTGACACTAATTCTTCATGTATAGAACTCAAAGTGTAATTCTGGGTTTTAATATTCAGCAATGATAAAAGCTCAGAACAAAAGACAAATTGGTTGATTGTAAATATTTAATAATCGAATGCAGTGAGTTCCCTGGAAATCGTTTTCTTTCCCAGTGTCTTGCATGTGATTACAGTTCTTCCACACTTCTTCCAACATCCAGTTTTAATGCAGCCATGAATAACTGCTGCAGAGTAGCTGCACATACAAGTGCAATGATTCAGGAAACAGGATTTTTGAGAAAGATGTTTGAGAAAACATCAGTTCTGACGACTGGAACCAACCGAGCTTGAATTTGACAATTAGATCCGAATGCAAATCACTGTTAATAAGCAGTAGTTTAAAATATAAGTTGCATGTTGTTTTTGAATAACTTAAACGTCAAAGTTAATAAAATCAATGAACAACACATTGATTTCTCTGCAGCTGTATTAAGACAGCAGCCGACTTCTACCATTATGGTCTGTTATCAGGGAATACTTATGACTCTTATGAATTATGATGATTACAGTGTGAACTGCTGTCTGCGTCTCGAGCGTTTAACTGCTTCTGTATCTCAGCACCATTAAACAGCTGCACTGCTCACGGCCTCCTGGACAGACTCCTGCCTCCAGCCTGACGGGCAGAGAACTCAGAGACAGAAGCTGTTTGAGAAATCCCAGTGAACACGACCAGTTCAATAAGAGAAGGATCATAATAGACGTGAGCGAACAAAAGTTTCCAGCAAACCATTCCTCGAGCTGGTTCACTGCTGGAAACCGAATTATTCACAGCCCGAATTTTTCTCTGAATGACTTCTTGTCAGATAACATGAGAGATGAGAATAAAGTGGGAAAACAGAACGCTGCCACTTTGAAATACAGCTTTTCTCCTCCACTGTTTTCAGTGCGTATCGCCAAAATGCAGAAACAATAAGTGGACGCTCTGAGATCGGATGTCTCCGCTGATTTGTTCTGCTCTTATTGAATCCATTACAAAGGTTCACATGCGTGAGATTTTGCTCAGGAGCGAGCAGCAGACAAATAATCCGGCTGGAATGCCACTCCCAGCCCCACCGGTAAAGCTTGCAGTTATTGTTTTTATTTGAAAAATCTGCAGCGGATGAAGGCCGAACGTTTCCTTGACAGTGGAGGGGTCAGCGACCTGCAGCTGGGGAGACGCTGCACACACCGGAGGGAAACACGTACACACAGGATCTGCAGGGCCACAGGAAACAAACGGGCAACTGTGGGGTTTTGAAATGCTGAAAATGCCTGGCTGCCGTGTTGTAGATTTAATTTTCCCATTTGAGGGGAACGGCTTGACTCACGGTCTATCAATCCATCAATCATAAATCAGCATAATGGCTCGTAATAAGAAACATATTCCACGTCCACCACATTCCCAGTCTTTCCCTGTTAAAGGCTTGATGTAGTGGTTTTTGTTGTCCTGTTGCTTTTGCCCTTGGTGTTGGTTTAACCTTCCTGACTGAGGGCCTGCAGTGTTTTCTTAAGTTCGGTATCTGTGTCGGAGCTTTGGCTCACATCGTGGGCAGAGAGAGCAGAAGAGGGAGAGAACAAGGGAGAAGAGGGGGGTGGTTGTTGTGACAGTGGGGTGGATGGAGAAATGGTGAGGTCTCATAATTGAAGACAAAAATGACATTGGTAAAAAGACAAAAATGTGAACTGAGACTAAGCTGTGTCTCTGACAGTCCTCACCGACTAAAGCAGTTTACACACATGAACCCTGGATAATGCCCTGAAACTCTGATCTGTCAGATATGAAGAACACAGCAGGAGACTGTCCAGGTCAGATGTGTAACAGGAGGCAGGACATGACAATCCCCTGGGGAAATTGTGTGTTTTTGTTTGCGGCACATCGACACCAGTGTCGGCTCTTATCAACAAAATCTCTTGAAATCTCGTATTTCCAAGTTAACGACTTCTTCTCTATCTTCCTCGTGTATCACTCCTCTTTTTCATCCTGAGATATTTGTGTTCTTCTTTGCCTTTTTTCAGTTGGGCATCTTACACGTGTTAGAAATGTCCTTTAAATACCCGTTCGCTCGCAGTGAATGTTCCTTACAATGTCCTGCTGTGTTCTCACAGTGCATGTGTGAGAGCAGCTGAAGAGGCACAAGGACCAGCGACAGTATCTCACTGCAGAAGCTTTTCCTACAGTGTAAGTGCACTGAGGGAGAGAGAGAGAGAAACAGAAGAGAGTGAAGGAAGTGAGAGAAAGGTTTGGAGTCCATTAGGATTTCTGCAGAACAGGGAAGATTGAATAATCTTGGCACGTACTAATTCAGCATCCCTCCCTTTTCCTCTGTACTCTCCAAACTGGGTGCCATCCACGTGACCTTTGAACCCCCCGTCTCATTTACTGTGGCCTGTAAATTCATGCAAATAAAGAATTAATACCCGAGAGGCACCCCACCCAGAAATGTGTTGGCCGGCGGCACCACAACCTGCGCCGGGCTGAATGGCCCATTCAGGCTCGGAGCATGAGATCATGAAGAAACGAGCTGCAGCTTCATTCGTCACAATCAGTGAAGGCGGCTGGCGGCGACATGCGCAGGACTATGATGTCAAATGTTTAATCTGGTCGGTTCTGCTGCCTGACATCACACATCAAGAGGAAGACCTGTTGGAATTTGCTATTTCAATGTAGATTAGATGAGATTCAGAGGTAAATAAATACACTTTTGCCAACAGATAACAAGCACAATATTATTTATAATGCTACAGATAAAGCAAACAAATATAGGTCAGATTATTATCTTATTAGTTTACTTTTGATAGAGATAGTGCATATTGACAAACAGACAAAATACTGCAAATGAGCCAGAGTTGGATACATTGCATCTGTTGTCCCCTGTTTTAAAAAGGCAACATGAAATATAATAAATAACTACATTACAAAGATTGATTTATTTAAGTTAAATGGCTCGAGATCAACAAGTATCTTATTGTCTAGACCACTTTCCTTTGAGGGTCTCAGGGTGATAGATAACCACTACAGTCATTTGACATTAACATAGCTCCATGACTTTGGAATGATGGGAGAAGCCGGAGTGTGAAAACATGCAAACTCCACACAGGAGGACAGAACTCCGGGATTCAAACCGGGAACCTTCTCGCTCTCAGGCAACAGTTACATGCTACAAGAATAAAAAATGATCACAACAGCTAATAAGGCCGTTTGAAACAGTGACGTCAAAGCTCCAGATGCGGAACACGGCTCCACAGTTTCCTCTTGGAACAGTTGGACAAACGTCATACTTCATGTTCTGCCCGAGGAGCTCTGGAGCACCTCAAAGCAAACAGATTGATTGACTGAGCGTCCACTGAGATGTTTGGTTCCTCTCAGTGGAGAGGTGAAGGTGTCTGAGATCTGTTCACTCTCACCCGGAAACACTTCAGGAGCTGTGGGGAAAGAGGCTTTTTTGTTTTAGAAGGACATTGTGTTTTTAATTCATTTTTCACTTTTGTTTGCTGACTGATTGCTTTGCACTGCGATCCAGAGAACAATGTATTATTCTAACAATTAAAAACCTGATTAATGGCTCTGTTTTCAAACAATAAACTGCTTTAAACACAGTTGTAGGATTCCCTTTAATTATTTTTCTATTTCATTCAATTAACACTGAAGCACTGACCTGTGATTTTCCATAACTCTGAGTGTGATTACATTTTTCACTCTACTTCAGCGGTAACTAAGCTACAGTTAGTTTTTTGCCTAACTCTCTCCTCCCTCCTCCCTCCTCCTCCCTCCTCCTCCCTCCTGCAGCCTGAAGTGTGAGTGACACTAGTGAAGGAGTCCTGTAACACAAGGTCAGCACAAATGAGAACCAGGCTCACACTGACTCAGCTGCCTTCTCTCTCCTGTCATTTCTTTTTTTTTTTTACCCTGCTTGATGCCGCAGAAAAAAAACAGTAGAAGTGAAAACTCCCTATAAATAGCCATTTAAAGGCCACGAGCCAGTTTTCCCTCCATGAATCCTGTGAGTCACGCACAGAGTCTCGGCACAAAATGGATTACCTCTGGTTTACTTTTGATTTTGGTTAATTTACAGTTTGTGAGTGAATTCTGCAACATCTCAACAACACTCTTGGAAAAGCAGTCGGATCGAGGTGATGAACTGCAGAGAAGCTGATGTTTGGAACTCGACTGTTTGACAGTTCACATCTCACTTCCTCAGCACACAGTTCTACAACAAACCCCAAAAATGGAAAACAGTGAGAAGCTTTTCCTTCGCCAGCGGAGATAACGACTGATAAACAGAACTGGACGTTGGCACCGGTGTCGGGCTCGTACTGTATATGTTCACGTTATCGTGATCATTTCCTGATGGTTGGGGAGACCAGAGAGCGGCGGGGGGGGGGGGGGGGGGGGGGGGGGGCGGCGGACAGATTCATGATTCTTGATTGTGGTTCTGGGAATCTGTTCAAAAGAGATTTGCAGGTGAATCAGATGCAGTGAATTGAGATATTCTTCATCTTATATTACAGAATCCCTGTTTTTGACTTGAAGGAAAATGAGACGACACTGCTGGAGATGCTCCATGTGTCCAATTGTGGAGTGTTTTTAATTTTGTTGTTTTCTTGTAGGGATTAAAGGAAACTGAGATATCATGACATTTAGTCTCTAATGTGCAGCGATGGATCCTGTCACGCCTTAACAGAATATTCAACCTTCACCAAGGCCCAACAGTCTTATTACGAAAACATATTTAAATGGGTTGATTTTTTTACTTGAATCTATACATAATTGCAAACTCGCATAAATATCATTCACCTAAATGATTATCTGAGATATCAATGAAGAGGTTATGGGAGGTGGAGAAAATATTGTGCCCTGATCCAGATCCACAAATTATAGTTTTCTTCCCTGACACACATCACATCCCTGGACCAAGTCTTGTGGTAATCCATCTGGTAGTTTTTGCGAATCCTGCAAAGTTACAAACATGGACATTGCATAGCCAATAGAGAAATAGGGGTTCCTACTGGCCATGTCCTTATGCAAGTCAAATCTATTCAACATTTACTTTTAATAGGAAGTTGCATATATACTTTGGCTTCTTCCCTCAGTCCAAAGACTTATCGGAGACTAAAATTGTCCGTCTTAATATCTGCAGTCCTGTGATGTGACCTGTCCTGGATGGACCCAACTCAACTCCAGCTCCCACGTATAAGCAGCAGACACAGATCCTGTGATCATTGCACTTTACCATCATCCTAATTAACTTCTCTCATCTTTTCCGATGGAAATATTTCAAGCTTTAATACAAACTTGACCAGTCGTCCTCGATAAGTCAGAGTCGCCTTCACAGGAAAATCAGACTCCAATTTAAAGTTGAGTTTCATCGCTATTTCATCAGAATTAATTAAATCCGAGCAACTGACGTGCAGTTTTTTTTAAATAACATCAAAAAGGAAATATTGATGCACTTGCTCCGCAGACTTTACATTTGCGTCTTATTTCAACAACATTTACTTTTATTAAGGATTTGATTCCTCCGACAAACAGTTGAAGAAAATCTTTGCAGCACCTCAGCCTCAATTAAAAGTTTAAACTGGAGTTTTGTTTACTTCCAGTGCATCTCCTGTTTGTCTCTTATACTCTCTCTCTCTCGCGCTCTCTGTGCACTGACCTACATTTAACGAACGCTGCAACCGGTGCACTGCAGCATCATTTCCCTCTAATACACAGCACCTTGCACAATACTTCAGACTCCACAGCTGTGTGTGTGTTTTAAAGTATTTGTGCGTTTCTGTGTGTGTAACGATTCATCATTAAGAGCTCGTCGAACTGATCAAAGTCCGAGCGGAGCAGCACCTGGATGCTAACCACAGCGTGAGGCCGGTTTAATGTGATGTTTACAGGCTTGATTCCCAGAGAGCGTGCAGGGCCGGATCAGCACAGACCCACAGGAAAGAAAACACGGACCCTAACAGAGCGAGCGCTGACGTTTCCGCAGAATGAGATCAAAGTGTTTAACCGTGTTTCTCCGGCGGCTTCACTTCTCTTCCAACCTCTGGAGATTCTGGCAGAGGGAGTTAAACAAATTCCAGAAGCTGTCAGTGAACGTGAGGATTTCTCCACAATTTCAACTTATATAAATCTTCATTTGTATTTCACTGACAAAGTGAAACTAAAAGTGAGATGTTGCCAGAGCAAAGCTATTTGTGCAATGAACCCCTACCTAAGATTGATGATATCGTTTTTTATTTTTACTTTCATGTGTTGAATCTCATGTCATGTGAAGTTAAATGAGGAGGAATTGCCTCTATGTGCCAATTAAAACTGTAGCTGTTTGTATCTAGCCTAGAATTCAGATATTTCAAAGTGAAGTCAGTTATCAGCAGACGCGTAAAGGAAGAAGATGAGAAGAGTTCCTCCATAACTTGGGTTTTAAGTCATTTCTCACAGACTGTATATACACATGGACAAACATGATTGCTTCCCAAAATTGAAGCCAAATCATCTCCAATACCCCGTGGTGGCTGGCTGAAGTACAGGCTGACATAAACCCTGCCTCCTCCATGTGAGTACATTGGACATGGATCAAATCAAATAGTAAAATTTCAACAAAATGCCTTCAAAAGCCATATCCAGGTTCTTAAGCTTAATTTATTTTCAAACAGAAAAAAGTGGAGACTCGTCATCTATCTTGGTAAACTCTGTTTTTAAAAGCTCTATATTAATAAAGTTTATTATAATTATTATTTATGTACAAAATCAGAAATACAATAATCTTTAATGTTAAAGTTTTGTGGTCTGTTAGAGCATCATCACTCAGAGTTAAGGTTTTTAAGGATTTAAAAGAGCAAATAATCGTGCAGAGGTTAAAGTAAATATACTGGGTTCATCTTTGTCTTGATAACTTTATCCTTAATCCACTGATAACACATTGATTCCAAGGGTTCAATGGGATTCCTATGTCGGGTCAATTATCACATGAAGACCTGATGGGTGCGTATCGGGCCTTCCCAGTTGACACCAGCTGTCCCAAAAGATTAACATGATCGTATGTCACAACACCAAACACACACAAACACACAGTTCCAAATTTTATATTTGGCTTCCATCTAGTCGAAGTCTTCAAGGGACAGATTTCAACTTCAGACCAATAACTTTCTCCAAGATTTTGCAACTTCAAAAAAAAACCTGTCGAAAACAATGTGTGCCTGCAGGAGCTGGATCCGGGCCAGAATCAGCTGGGGAGTTTGTTGTGGGCCATGTGTGTCACAGTGTAGCCTCATTGAAGTGTGTGTGTGTGTGTGTGTGTGTGTGTCAGATTGTAAACACAGCTGTGTTGAGGTGCTCCTGTGAATGAAGGAAGCAGGTTACTCTTTTCTCTCGCCCCCTGCAGGCAGCACTATGGGTTAGTTAACATGTGCTGCAGTCACACAGACTGAATGTATGGCCGAGCTTTGAATTTTACACTTGTACCTGAGCTGTCTACAAATGCGGGAACTTTCACTATATAGATTACACAATCATTTGAAAACGGGCAATTCATCATCACCTCTCTTTTCACGAGAACTCATGCACGTCTTGGCTGGACCGCGACGGCTTCTGTCTCTGGCTCTTTCTCTTGCACCTCGTCAAAACCGGCGTTCGGCTTCTTCTGTACAAAACAATAACAGAGAAACACTGCGCCGGGCCGTGTGATGACCAAATGAGGCAGAAATCCGCCGGCAGCTACGCAAACATGTCTGTGCTCCATATGAAATAAACATTTTGTAATTATTCAGCTATATCAACATCATATGCCATCATGTGAGCTGGAGCAACTAAATCCACCGTTGAATGGATCTTGGCTCGATCTCAGGTTTCTGGTTTCTGCGATGTACGACTCAAAGCCGACCCACACCGTGTCTCCTAATGGATAAATACTAAATAGTATGAATTGGTTTATTAGTTAATCTGTAACATGGTGCACTGATAATCTCAGTTTTCTTGGAGTTAATCTGTTAAGTGCAACTTTAGTCATCATATCAAGCAGACGAGAGGCGAGTGGGCAGAACCTCTCTTCTCTCTCTGGCCTTTCTACTTCTTCTTATTCTCGTAAAAAAATATCAAAATTAACGTGAGGATTAAGACGGACAGGTTTGTATTTGTCGCCATTGTCTGTTTGTGTAATCCTGCAACATGTGATTTCAGTAATTACCAGCGCAGACAAAATGTGAATCTGCAAAAATACATTTCCCCATATTAAAGTACAAAAAAGAAAGTACTTTAAACTGACCCAGGTCATATTTCAAAAAATGTATATGTTATAAAAGGCACAGAACTGAAACCAAATGTCTAAGTCTTCTCCTGAATGACTGGAATAAACTCAAGAGTTTAAAACTTCCCCCCTCACAGCGCAGACAACAATTTTAACCTTTAATAACTTCTCTCCTCTTCCCTTAAAATTCCTGATTTGAATTATGAAACAGACAAAGCAAGACTCCAGTTTGTCAAAAGAGATCAGTAGGAATTTTTATTATTTGCCTTAAACACATGTACAGCTTCTTTTTTTTTCTGCCATTGCTCCACTGATCAGTCACTGGCGTTCATCTCAAGCTGAGCTCCAAGTGGACGTCCTCCAATACAGAAATGTGTCTGTCACAGCGTGACTAGGAGTCAAGAACACTTTGTGCTAGAGTCAGGCTCACGGCATGTGCAGCTCTTGGTTGAACCAGTGTCAGTTTGCCACGAGACAAGTTGTCGGGTTACATGTTGAACAAAGAACAGAGTAGAAGCCATCTTTTTTTGAAAAATGAGAAGACGTCCAATCTGCAAAGATTAAAAACAGGCGAGAAGCAGAGATACACATGGAAGAACGAAAAATAACATTCACGGAGTCTTTGCCTCGAGCAGCGCAGGCAGGCGGCTCAAACTCGATCTGAACGCAGAGAGCGAAGAGAGAAGGTGCGGCTGACGAGATGAACACATGGCGGGTGAAAACACCTCATCATCTCATCGACAATCTCGATGTGTGACTAACAGAAATAAAATGTACAGAACAGAGGGTTAGCATGGAAATAAATACTGCACTGGTTGCAAAACCCTTGTACATTCATCAGGGTTCATGGATTCCGGCTCCTGCTTCGCTTTCGTTCGGCTCGTGTGCTACATTTTGTCCAGGTTGTGTCACTTCTCCCTGCATGTTACTGCTGCCGTGCTAAGATAAACAACTTCACAGTAAAATGTATTTACGACTGATGTTATTGACTCAAGGAAGCACTTTCATTTTTCAAAGACACAGAGGTGATCGGTAAATGAAGCCGTCCCTGGAGAAACAAAGTTGGTGAGTGTGTGTGTGTGTAGAGTTTCTGGAGAGAGATCTACAATCTGACAAAAAAAAGGACAAACCCTTCAGAGCACAGCAGAGTGTGAAGCTGTTCAGGTTCCTGCTGATGAAATGGAGCGGCAAAGTCTTTTCATATAAATAATGATAAAAACACAACAGTCTCCCGCTCACTCACAACATAAATGTCACAAGAGTCTCTAAAAACCTAGGAGACACATACAGTACATAATGTAGTCTGCATACAAATATACATATATGCAATTACACACAAATCAATGACCCCCTCCGTGCGGAATAATGGCATTTCTTGAAATCTGAAATCATAATTTCATATAAAAATATATAAAAAAACAAAACAAATCTAAATCAAAAGACATGTCTCCATTGGTCAATCTCCTGTGTGATGCATTGGCGAGTCAGTGAATCAGCGTCTTTGTCAACGCAACAGTTCGCTTGTCCGTCGGATTCACAAACATGTGCAGCAGCCATTTTGAAAGCAGCCACTCGATGAGTTTAATACTGGAGAGTAAAAAGGTGCGGGGACACAAAGAGAGGAACAAGGCCCTTAACTCTCTGGCCAGCCAGTGAGGTAACATGAAAACTACACATTTATCTATCTACACACTAAGGGATCTCTGACTGCAGGGCATGGTGAGAGAGAGGTCCGTGAACCTCCTCACCCCAATCAGTTCATGGAGACCTGCGTCACTGTGGAAGGGCGGGCTGGTCCTGTCAACCCAGGCACATGTTCCACTTCCGTGTGTTCCTGTAACACTGTCGACCGAGGGAAGGACTTCAAGACAAATATTCTAAAAGAGGAAGGTTACTTATGCTTTTCGTGGGTGCGTTTATTGTCCAGAGCTAAACACTGGACATCTGTGAAACCCTCATTCAAAACAACGGTTTCCAAGCACAAAAGTTCAACTGACACTCAAGTTCGAAGAGAAACGGCCAGAGGGATGCTCTGTCATGCTTTGCTCCGATTGTCTGTTTTAAAAGTTCTTCCTTAAATAGTTTTCAAATTTTTACATCATATTCTCATCTCGCGATCTGGACTCTGGTCCAGCGAGGGCTCTCTGGTGCTGATCATGGACGCTGAGGGCCCCTGGTTGACTCCAAAGGGAGAAACAGCTGGAGACCGAGCCGCCAGCGGGGACAGAGAGGGGGAGAAGCTGGGGGACATTGCTGCAGATGAGATGGAGCCCTCGTGACTGATTGGGGACCTGCGGAGTGAGGCCAAATGGGGGAATGTCCGTCCAATCATGGGGACCTTGGGTGGGACTGACATGGCCCCTGGGTGTGCCACTGATGTAATGAGGGGTGGAGGATCAATTCGAGGTTTGGGGTCCATTTTGGGCTTTGGCTGGAAAGGTTGGCGGGGGTTCTGGCTCTGCTGGGCGGTTTCATCCTTCAGTCTGGCAATCTCTGTGAAGACATTAGCAAGAGGCTGGAACTGCGGGCACCAGTTAAGCAGGTAATCCCAGTTATAGCTTCCACGGAGCTCCTCGTCACTGGCTACGATGGCTGTGAGGGAACCATCCACTGAAGGTTTACCGTCCTCAGGGAAGGGATAATCCTTGGGTAAGGAGATGTTGAGGCCACGGCCTACTCCCAGGTACCCACCTCCGTCATCCCTGTATACTGGGAGCTGGCCAGACAGCAAAGTCCCACTGAGACTGCCTCCCAGTTTCTTTCCTTTGAACCAAGTGCTACCCTCCAAAGCTGCGGGTTCACAGGAGATATCTGAGAGCTGGTCAGCATCCTGCTGAATCCCAGAGTCTGGTCCTCTGGCCGAGATGTGCTCCTGCATGGACGAGGTGATGGAGGCCACGCGGGGGTACTCGTTTATCATCCTGATTTCATCATCTTCCGCCGCTTCAGCCGATCCTCTTCCACTCGAGTGAGAGGGATCGAGAGAGCCCCCTCGGGTGTAGGGACCCCCACCGGCCCCGCCCTGATCTCCAGCATAGCCTGGCAGGGCCTGGTGGTAGATTCTCTCACCTCCAGATCCCGAGTTGCACTCATCCAGTTTCTGCAGAGCAGTTCCCGAGGCTGCAGCTCTGTTTCCTGTTTCCTGTGCTTTCTTTTTCCTTCGTGACTTGACCAGGAACACCACCACGGCCAGGACCACAAGCAAGATGATGAAACCAAGGGACACAGCAACGATGCTAATCAGCAGAATGTTCACGTCAGTAGCCAGGCCAAAGTTGGTGTTTGTGACGTCGATGGAGACCTGGGAGGTCGTGGTGCGAGATGTATCCAGAGGACTGTGAGCTCTCACGTCTAGAGTCATCAGCCTGGTGTCCCTTTTGGACCGGCCAGAGCCACTGCTGCTACTGCTACTGCCTGAACTGTCCAGCTTGAGGAAAATTGCCCCGGTGGTTTTGTTTACGTCAAAGAATGGAGAGCTGGTGGGGAGAGAATAAAGAACAATACCATCCACACCGCCATCCTCATCATTTGCTTGGACCTGGCCAATGGTCTGGCCTTTCTTGGCTCCCTCTGGGACTTCAAAATTGAAATTAGTAGACGTGAAGGCGGGGTCATACTCATCCTCGCCCGTGACAAACACCTGAACAGTCACAGTGGCTGTGTGGTTTCCTGAATCTACAGCGACTGCTACAAAGTTGAAGGCGTTGACCTTCTCAAAGTCAAAGGACATTTTGCTTCTGATTTCTCCTGAGTTTTGATCCACAATGAAACTGTCTTTTCCAAGCCTGGACCGTTCCACCATGTAGTATTTCAACTGGCCGAAAACCCCTGTGTCATGGTCGATAGCGTGTAGAACAGTCACTGCTGAGTTGGCTGGTTGGTTTTCTCTGATACTCGCTGTCAGGACTTCCACCGGGAAGAATGGATGATTATCATTGATGTCTTTGACGTCAACAACCACTGGAGCTAGCGTGAAGTGTCCCTGTCCGTCTGTGGCCTGGATGATGACGACATGTGTGGACTGGTGCTCACGATCCAGTGCTTGCTGAAGCCGCAGAGCTCCGGTCCACTGGTCCACGGAAAATAAGTTCACCTCATTACCAGAGCTGATGGTGTACTGGACCTCAGCATTGGGAGTTGAGTCTGGGTCTGGAAAAAAACAGACAACAACGGAGTACAATTAGTTAACTGAGCCATAAAGTAAGGACAGAAAATGAGATAGACTATTGCCCACCTGTAGCAGTTAGTCGAATGATCTCCGTCCCGGCAGCAGCTCCCTCACTCAGGGACACGGTGTATTCAGCACTGCTGAACACTGGAGGGTTATCATTCACATCACCGATGGTAATCACTGCAGCCACACTCGAGCTCCTCTGGGGAACGCCACGATCTGATACCACCACTGTGAGGTTGTACAGTGGCTTGGTTTCAAAGTCGAGCCCCTCGGCCAACAGCAGAGTCCCAACAGTTTGAAAGCCCCGCCCCTCCAGGAAGCGCACGCTGCTTTCAATCTGGAACGCGTTTCCCTCATTACCGTAGGCGATGGCGAAGTCGAAGCCACAGTTTTCCCTTGAGAGGTCACTATCGAAGGCCTCGAAGGTCAAGACTGTCGACCCTGGAATGGTATCCTCTGCAACTGTAGCCCTGCAAACAGAAGAATGTTAGATATGTAAGAACAGCTAATGAGTTTACAGAATAAATCATCCAGCTCCTAATGTAATGAATGCAGACTGACCTGTAATCAGATTGATGGAAAACAGGAGCGTTGTCATTGACGTCAGAGATCTGAACCTGGACCGTGGTCAGGGACGAGAGCGAAGGCGATCCTCCATCACGAGCTTCAATGACGACACTGACTGACGGACGCTCAGGGTCAAACTCAGCTCTGTGACTAATGAACAGGGTGCCTGGATACAGAGAGCAACACGAGTGAGTCAGACAATGTGCTTTCACTTAACTTTCAAAGTGTAATGAATTTCATATAACTGAACTTTAAATTAAAATTCTTTGAAACCATTTTGACATGAACGCTGGAAAGTATCGGAATAGGTCTGGACATTTTCTGGAATTTGACTTTGAAAATCACAGCAGGAGATTGTCTGGGTCACATACGTTCACAACCTCATGAAAAAGACTGAGACGTTCAGGCGAGAAGTTGGGACTCGAATCCCGTATTTCATCTACGTGTATGACACCTCTTTTTCATAAGGAGATATTTGTATAGATTTTAGCCTGGTCTTCAGTGCATGTCTAGTGCCGCTTTAGTAAAAGGTTGTTTTGGTCACCATTGTTTGGGTCAACCCAGAATCCCTCCTGGGTTGATGACGTCACGCTGTAGGTGATCTTTCCGTTGTCGCCAGAGTCCCTGTCAGTGGCTGTCACCGTGATGACCGCACTCCCCGGCGGCGTATGCTCCGGCAGAGTTACCTGGGGCGCAGAGAGATCACAAACAAAAGCTGAGCATCTGTGTGAAAAATAAAAAATAACAGCTCCCATAAACACTGCAGTAAATTTCCTCAGGTCATGGCGAGGAGGTCAACAAGCACTAAACTGAGCATTTTATACTGTAGTTCCTGTTTTTCCTGAACTCACGCTCACGTTGAGGTCATTTCCTGCAACCGAGTAGTAAATATTATACAGGCTCATCTCTGCAGCCTTTCCCCAGTGAATATTAGGTAGTTAACTTTTATCACCCACACTGTGTGCACATTGGGAATGTACAGTTTTTTTTACAGTGTGTATATGTGCCTACATATGCAGTTTTCCCCTTCTCGATGAAGTAGCTTGTTTCTGAAGTGAATTAAATTCCCTATCAAACTTAATTAGCCGCGAAGACATGGGAAACTTGAATCAAATTACTTTCTACACCTTATTTATGATGTGCAGTAAACCTAAGTACAGCGTCAAAACAATTCCTATGAATAAACATGAATGTTCGGCATTTTTTATGTGCACGTATGAATTTGCAGGAAACAGATTGCACAGCACACACAGAACATGAGCTTGATTAATAAGTTGTCCTACCTGGTAGAGATCATGGGTGAACACGGGTGCATTGTCGTTAACATCCTCCACCAGTATTGTGATGTTAGCCTCCGCCTGGTGCTGGCTGTCTGTGGCCCGGACAGTGACAGTGTACCACGTCTTCTCCTCAAAGTCCAGAGGGGCGGTGAGCGACACGCCTCCGCTGTAACGGTGAATCCCAAACTTGCCGGACGCCGTTGGATCCAGCTGCAAAGTGTAGGAGAGGGCGGGACTGGAGTCCACGTCATTGCCCGTCACAAGAGTGATCTCTGTGCCGATCAACATGTCTGACGGAGGGAGAACGAAATCAAACAAAAAGGTGTTAATTGAATTTACCTACATCCAGCGTATGACCTGTACAGAGTTTGCAGTGTGACAGAATTAGTTTTGTATTTGTTAATAACTTGCAGCACCATACAACACATAATCAAAAGCATAAAGTACTTACTCTCTGGGATGCGGACTTCCTTTGGTAATGGAATAGTGGGACTGTTGTCGTTCTGATCAATGATGATCACTGTCAACGTGGCTGAACCAGCCAATCTTGGACTTCCTCTATCGGTGGCTGTAACCACGAGTCTGTGGGTCGGCAAAGAAAAATAGGTTTACAAAATGTCTCTTATTACATTTAGATCTTACAAATTAAATTTTTAATGATAATCAACTTGATTACACATTTTTAACTTCAGCTACACAGTCTCATAGTAGTATGAAACACACGCACACAAACGCAAACGCACACACACTCTCACACACACTCTCACACACACACCCACGTACACACATCTGGCTTGCAGATATCACTGTGTAATGATGCTTTTGTCTTCACCAGACTGTGTCAGCTTCCTCACCGGCTATCGAAACACTAACTAGCTGAGTGAGTATGATTCATGATGTGCTGTGTCTAATTTCTTCCTCCTCCTGTCCACCACCATGAAGTTATCACAGGTAAAACATATGTCCATCCTCAAAATGTGCTCATTGAGAAGATCTGGCTGAGGTTTATTTGACCGAAGGTCTGTTCTCACTTGGTCTGGGTAAAGATTTCACGGTCCATGATGGCAGCTGTGGTGATGCTTCCTGTCATCGGGTCAATCTTGAACAGGCCGCTCATACCCGATGACTGAATGGAGTAGGTCACCTGACCATTCTGGCCCTGGTCCACATCCTCGGCAACCACCTGTGAAAAAAGGTGGAGGAGCAAGAAGTAGGAATAAGTTCAGCAGACCAAGAACCAGTCATACACCGTCTTATTTCTTTGTTTTACATGTATCAGTACCTGTATGATCGGCATATCATATCCCTGTGCCTCTCTCATGTAAGCTACATAGTTCTGCAGTTGAAAGCGCGGAAGGTTATCGTTGATATCCTGCAGGATCAGGTTGATGGCCATGAAAGAGGTGGAGGATATGGTTTCAGCCTTCACGACAAGCCGGAGTCTGGGGGCGTCCTCAAAATCCAGGCCTCTGGATTTCTGCACCCAGATTTCACCTGGAGAAAGAAATTAGAAAAATTGGTCTCAGGAGATCATCGGCCTTGAACATCCTATTTGTAATCTGTAGAGTGCTACATGAAATACTTTTATTGGGAGTTTTACCTGATGAGGAGCTGATGCTGAATGCATGCATCTTGTTCCCACTGAAGAGGCTGTAGCTGATACCCTTCCGTGTGCCGTCCGGGTGTTGAGCCTGAGCCTGAGCCACGGTTGTGCCTAAATTTAGGAAAAGAACAGAAAAGGATTCCTTAACCATGACAGAAGGGAGGTCATTAAATGGTATAAAAACACGAATAAATGGATGACTAATAAGAATGTATTGTCTTCCAACCGTTTGCGGTGTTCTCCTGTATGCTGACGTCTCTGGCATTCCTCGAGAAGCGAATGCCACTGTACTGCACCTCCTTCACGTAGATCACCACCACACCCTGTGCGGACTGAGCGGGGGTGCCCTGGTCCATGGCCTCCACGATCAGCGTCCTCTGAGCCTGAGTCAGATCTCCCAATGGCTGAGTGGCTTGGATCTCCCCAGTCAGGGAGTTGATACTGAAACCCTTCACCGGCATCGCAAAACGGTAGAACACAGAACCGTTGGCCCCGAAGTCCTTGTCCTCTGCCTTCATCGTGGCTAGAACCCGCTGAGAGTTTTGGCTGGACACTTCAATGACAAGTGGGTCCTGGATGAAGAAGGGGGTGTTGTCGTTGACGTCCAGGACGGTGACTGTCACCTGGAGGGAGGTGTTCACAAAGTGAAAAATTTGGTAATGAACAAAAACGATACTCATAAAGGCAACTGAACACCTCCTCAACATCGGACCTCCTTTACCTGAGCAGACGTGTTCCTGGGTGCAGCAGGTGAAAGGTCAACGGCAAACACCTGGAAGCTGTACGATGCCAGTTTCTCCCGGTCCAGAGGTGCAGCCGTGGTGATGCGACCGGTGTTCTCGTCCACAGCAAACGCTCCGTGTGTCTCCCGGCTCAGGAAATACAGAACCTTCCCATTCAGCTCATCATCAGCGTCTGTGGCCGTCACCTGGAAATACACAAATAAATGTAATATATGGGTACTTTTGTTAGTATGATGCAAGTTTTTTGATCCTCTCATCATCTTTATTTTATCTCTGCCCACCTCCAGAACATGTGTGCCCTCTGCAGCATCCTCTGATACTTCCACAGAGTAGCTGTTTCTGTCGAAGACCGGGCTGTTGTCATTGACATCCATCACTTTGACCTCCACCGTGGCGGTCGTGCTGAGAGCCGGGCTGCCTCGGTCCATGGCCACCACCTCGAGATTATACTCCGCATTCTTCTCCCGGTCTAGGCCTCGGGACGTGGACAGGGCTCCGGTGCTGACGTGGAGTTGGAAATGTCCTTGAGGGTCTCCCGCTGAAGAAAGTCATGTGACAGATGAAGAATCTTTAACACTGGGTTTCAGCTGGTTTCAACAAGTTCAAGACATTTCAAGACCATAATGAATGAAATATAAGACCAGATATGACATATTACATCTTGAGATTTATATACTTCAACAAACTAAAGAGACAGTAGTAGGTCCCTGAAATCGTTCCAACAGCCAAGTTATCCATTCCATGTTGTTCTTGTTTATAGTTTTATTTCAGCTGGCTAATATCTCTACCGTTGAGAAAGAACTACAACACATGGAGACATTACAAACTTTGCACGTCGCCAAAACATTTCTCTTTCAAATCCCTAACTTTTAAAGCATGAAGGAAGTTAACATTACTATATATAAGACCTAATAATAATGTATTTAAGACTTTTAGGGCCGTACAATTCAGATTATTGAATTGAGATTATTGAATTTTAGACTCTTTAAGACCCTGCAAGAACCCTGATTGAGAGGTTTCTATAGATCGGGTCGGGCAAAGCCAACTTTGCACTTAAGTCAAAGTTTGAATGTGATCCAGACAGATATATGGGATGCACCATCATTGAAATATGACATAATAATAATAATAACAGGGGTGAGTCGAGGTAAACTGTATGAAGATCTGATCTTTCATAATAGCCAAGTCACCTCAGTCCCTAAAAGTCCTACACACTTCCAGTTCAACAAAATGGTCCAAGTAAGTGTCAACTCAATAAACGATAAATATGATCAAGACAAAACATTTGGTTTTAAATTAAATGTAATTATATCCTGAACAGTCACATCCTGGAGCTGCAATTAAGATAATTGTGGTCAAGTAAATAAAGACAGACGCTGCTCCTCACCAGTGATCCTGTACTCCAGCTGTCCACCGGGACCTGAGTCAGGGTCTGTAGCTTTGAGAAAGCAGAGCTCCACCGGGGCCTGGTTCTCTGGCACCTCCACCTGGTACCACGGCTTCGAGAACACCGGGGCGTTGTCGTTCACGTCCTGCACCTCCACACGGACCACGGCCTTGGCGAAGTTGGGAGGCAGCCCTCCGTCCCTGGCATACACTGATGAAAAACATGGAAAATGTCAAGCTGATGAGATGCTGGATCCAACACAATGGCTTTAAACCAGGGGGTGCTCTGTGGACATAGATGAGTTTTAGCTGCTGTACCAGTGAGAGTGAAGTGATCCTGTAGCTCCGCGTCCAGCTCCTTTGTGGTGGTGATGACCCCCGTCACAGGGTTGATGACGAAGCCTTCCTCCGTCACACCTCCGTATGTCACTTGGCCATTGGACCCTGAGTTTAAACACAAGCAAAAACTCACACACTGGGCGCCGTTGCAAAACAAGCCGTAAAGAAAATGGGCTACGTTTAATGTAATAAGTTAATGATTTGATGACTCCAGAGCTGCCCAGCGCCTGGAGGAAATCCTAATGAAAGCTCCAGCAGCACAAGGCTCTGGACAATGACTGTGACCACACATTTTCATTAGCAGGAGCTTGTGGTTTGTTTTATAATCAAGTGGGTTTTTTATGTCTCCCTCTTGTTTAGTTCTCCAGCCGTATTCCTACTGGAGGCGTCAGCCGGACTTTCTTAAGTCATTCTTTCCTCACGGAATTTCTGAGCATTATACTACACAGCTCCATCTTTGAAAATGTAAAAAGAAACAATATGTTCCTGGAAATTTAGACTTATATTTTATACATATAAAACTTTATGGAATTGCAAAGTCGAAAATTTGATTCCAGTTTGTTTTTCCTGAGTTAAAAGTTCCTTGTTTGATAGACGTTTTTTTTTCTGTTATTTTACAATTTGAACCAACCTTGATCCCTGTCAGAGGCAGTTACTGTCAACACCGTGGTTCCCGGCCCTTGGTTTTCCATCACCTGGGTCTCGAACTCTGCTCGCTGGAACACCGGAGCCTCGTCGTTCACGTCAATCACCTGCACGCACAGCACCTGGGACCTGGAGAGCTGAGGTATCCCATGATCCTCCGCGACAATGGTCAGATTGAAGTCTTCCTGTTCTTCCCGGTCCAAGGCTTTCAGGATGGAGAGGGAGCCTGCAAAAGATGAAAAGAATATTCAATAAACTTTGTTTGTTGTTGTTTTTGTAAACATGTCATTTTGTGTACATGTGGGGGACAGTATTTTTAAACCTTGAGGAGCACTAAAAACAAAATAACTTTACAGCTTTGCTTTATGGCAATTTCCACACTACGCAAATTACCACAGTGACTTTGTGCCAGATATTCACTTCTGTTTTTTTGAACATGCATTCATGTCGTCGCTCTATCAGCTCACATGGGTGATTATCACAAAGTATAAAACCTGGATCTACATATTTTCCAACTCAAATCGACCTTTGACCTTCCCTGGTTGTTTTCCATTTCTCTGATGACATTACAACATGTCAGCCTTTAAGTTTCTAAGACATTACTAAGTGTGTATTTTGGGTAAATTACGTTCAGATAGAGACGGAATTAGACGTCTACTGTTTAGACTGTGGGTTCAGTTACTCTCCCAACTTTGTGTGTCTGTACCCCACACACCTGTCATCACCCCGGCTATGACAAGAGGGTCAGCCAAGCACGAGAGGAAATATGAAACGTGTGTGTGTGTGTGTGTCTGTGTGTGTGTGGTTCAGAGCAGTGTAAAAGTCTAGCTGGCATGCTGTGTCTGAGAATGTGTGTAATGTGTTAATGTCCCAGTGTGTCAGACCAGCACATGGTGAGTTCTGTGAGGTTATAGCTCTAATGTTTCTGTGAAGTTCTGTTTCCTCCCGTGTTTAACCCACAAAACTGAGACGGGTCCAAAACACCACTGATTCGTCCTCCTCTGTGAGAACTGTACTGGTAACAGCTTCATCGTCTCTGTTCTCTGGACTTACTGTTTTTCACATTTTTTCATTCTTTGTCTAAGATCTTAAAGTTACCAAAATACAAAATATCTCAAACTGGATCTCAGCTTATTATGCATTTAATCAGGTCTGCATCTCTAACTAGGAGGAAGCTTGGAGAGTGTGTAACTCATTTATCCAAGTTTCTTCCTTGGGTCATGTCGCACTCCTCCACAAAATATCCTGTTAGTGGGTTCAGTAGTTTTCTTTCCTTGGCTGAGTAATGAATGTTTATAGAAATTTAGTTTTTATCTTTAAAAGTCTGACAAGAGCTTAAATGATACCAAGCCGATATATAGAAGCCTGAATCAAATGTAAGGCGACTAGAAAGAGACGTACTGAAGACAATATCTTTCAGGTGGTCAATAAAACCACCAGGACAGCAGCTGTTATGTGAAACAACAGAAATCTAATATTGCCCGAGCAGACATGTCGTTTATAAGGAGTAATCAGGCTAATGATACCCCCCACCATCAGCCAGGCAGTTTGGTGAATGTCTCCGCACTGCAAAGCTAATCTGCTATTACAGCAACTCTCAACCATGAGCTTAAGCCATAACCACACAGTCTGAGACACAGAGCAGGAGTGAAATCCACCCCTGCTAACGCACGAGACACTTGACAGTAATGAAGTAAAGACTTTCTTCCATCTGGAAGCTCCATTAAATGTCTGCCTCCTGGTTCCTAATCCCATCCCCCGCCAGAGTGGAGCACACCCACACCACCCAGCACAAGCGATGAGGAGATTACACATACACGTATATAGGATATCAAAGTCCGTCCACGTCCGCAGCCCAAATAAAGATCCGTTCCCATGAAGGAAGCCGTCAAGAAAAGTGCACCAGAGCATAACTCAACGGAAATATTGCACGTACGGCAATGAAAGATCATCCAGTAAAGCATGTTATGGGGGTTATGAGTGTTTCTGCAGTCGAGACCCTGTAGACGCAGAAGTTCACTGGATAATTATGATGTTCTGGAAACTTCTGTTCATTCAGGGGGCGTCCAGGGGTTGGATGCTGATTATCTATCAATCAAAGTCCTGCAGTGTTAAATCATTAAAAAACAGGATTTCAAATGCGGTGACTTTTTCCTCCCATCATCCCTTGAAGGAGTGTGAACTGGATATTCATATGGAACTCCCAGTCTCCTGTTATTTTTAGATGATGGGTCCTCAGCCTGAAAATAGTCTTACCGGTGTTTGGGTTCAGACTGAAGCGCCCAGCGCTGTTCCCCGTCTGGATCCTGTACGACACGCGGCCATTTTCTCCCTCATCGTCATCTCGAGCCATCACGTACAAAATCACAAACCTGCCAGTGAAGAAACAGACAAACTGTCACATGATGGCAAACATGAACGTCTTCTGGCTTTTAAGATTTCAGCCATAAAAGGTACAAAAGAGTGTCAGTTCGCCCCTCACCCCACAGGCTGGTCCTCCATGATGCTGACTGCAGACGGAGAGCTGAAGACCGGGGCGTTGTCGTTTTCGTCCGTCACAAAGACCCGAGCGGTGACCGAGCCCCAGCGCCTCTGAGAGGGATCCGATGCCTGATCCGTGGCCCGCACCACGAGGAAGAGGGAGGGCGTGGACTCACGGTCCAGCTGCTGCCCAAAGGTCAGGACTCCGGTGATGGGGTCGACGGTCAGGAAGTCAGGCGTGTCCGGCCAGTAGTGCTCAATGGAGTAACGTAGCTCACTGTTGGGTCCACTCCCGTCCTGTAAGAACACAAACGCACAAGTAGAAGGAGAAATTAATACTTTGAGATTTGCACAGAGCTTATTTCAGTGCATGGCATTTGGTTTCCATGTGATTTATTTCCGTTTCCCACCTGATCCACGGCCTGGAAGGTGTAAATCGACGCCCCCGGCTCCATGTTCTCTGGGATCACGATGGTAACCGGGTCCTCCGTGAACTTGGGCGCGTGGTCGTTGCTGTCCTGCACGTTGATATCCAGCTGCACCAGGTGGCTGCTGGGAAACGCTTGAGAGAAGTCGGACACCTCCACTTGTAGCATGTACTTCGACCCCTTCTCGTAGTCCAGCTCGCGCACCAGGTACACGTCGCCCTTCAGACGGTCCACCATGAAGGTGCCGTCGCGGTCTGTCCCCCCCACCACGAGGTAGGTGACCTGGCCCTCCAGTATGGAGTCTTGCTTGTCGTGCGGGCGGAGAGAGCCGATGACTGAGCCTGGGGGGACGCCTTCCACGATGATCAGGGTCATGGAGAGCATGTTGGGCTTCGGGTTGGACCTGGTGGAGCTGAGAACCTGTAAGACAAACAAGTACAATGAAGTAAAATCTGTTCTTAATGCAGTTCTAAGGAGAAAAGTGTAAAGTTGAGTTTTGCCCTGTGTTTGTTAATGGATCTTATTCCCTCTGGTATTCTGCAGATGAAGCTCACGCCCCACACCATCCCCACACTTGGCCTTGGGCTCCAGTCTGTGTCTGTTTTGTTGTTATTTCCATAATAATAACCCTCACAGGCATTTCTCATTTTAAACAAAGACATTATGTTCGATTCTTCCAGGAAATTTCTTGACACTGTGGCATCTTGGCTTCGAGATGAGAGTTCACTGGATTTGTGATCTGTGACAACATAATGACGGGGGTGCGTATGTGGAGGGAAAAATGTAAATAAGCCGCGGCTCCATATGCAGCAGTCTGGTCAGATGGGGAACAAATACATGCCAGGGGCCTTTCACTGCTCCGAGCAACGGTTTCAGGGTTTTGATTTTTGTTCTGGGGCAGATGAAAGAATTCTGAAGACAGCAAACATAAGCAGATTTTTACAAGCTCTGGTTACAACATGAAAAAGATCCAAACACACACACAATCTTCACTTGCTTAAACCAAAGTCTATTGCAATGAATTGAATCCTTTTGGTTTCTTATTGGGTTATAAATACATGTGGGTAATGTGCATAATTCAACCACATGTGCTGACACAAAAGACCAATCTATGTGCAGACAATTGCAGTCAACCATCCATCGATCTAAGACAGAAAATAGAACAATTAAACGTGTTTCACTGTAGTGATGCAGGGAACCAGTCAAAGTCCATGAGAAAACACAGGAAATTGATTTTGAAACTGAAATGTGTCTGTATGTGCCTTGCATATTTCCATAACTGTTGTTTAGGGTCCAAGGAAGTGCAGTTTAAATAAACATAAGAATAGTGCTTTGTAGAAGCGGTGGTTGGGACTCAGCGTTCTGGGTTCTATGTAATAAACCGAGTCTCACTGAACTTTGAATAAACAGGTTCTTGTGCTCTTTGTGCAGCAGCGGGGGGGCTGCTTCAGGGTTCAGGGTTCTGTGGACCGAGTTCCTGCAGCCGGTCTTTACTTGCTGCTGCTCAGTTACTGCAAGTCGCTTTTACAGTTTCAGAAAGAAAAGCTGAAACCAGCATCACCCCAGGCCAAACTAACAGCCCATTACAAACAGGCAGGATCAGACCAGTCACTGCACTAGTCTTTATAAATACAGATCGTTTACCCTTTAAATACATCACAGTTTTTCAGTTATCTCTAATGTGATTGTGCTTTAGCAGGCTCAGTCAGAAACTGTCCTGTACTGTGCTGGTCCCTATCTCCACTGCCTTCTCCTACACAAACTACTTAGCATGGTTCCTTTAGTATTTGTGGTGTACAACAACATCCCTGTGTCTGTTTTCACCCACAGCTATTTGAAACGTTATCTCAAAATCATTACATGGAAACGTTACCTCATGAGAGCACTTGAATGTGCCGTGTGCACGTCCGTGTGCGTGCACGTACGGCTGCCTGCTACCGTACAGTGGTGTATTCCCTTTCTCTTTGTGCGATTGGATGCAGCTGGCTCTCATCAGATCTCATCTGGGACCATTTGATTCCAAGGTGCCTGTTTCCCCTCAGTCTAATCTCAGTGTCGCACAAGCAGGCAAAATCTAAGGCGAGCCCTCCTGCTGTAATTAACATCCTTTTCCTTTCTGAAATCACATCACACAGAAAACACAGGGCTGCGCAGCTCCACAGTCAAAGCAGAACCTCCACCCTCCCCTGGCTACATGCCTCTGTGGCAGACCCCCTTCTTTCCTGCTGGTGAACTCCTCATAGTGTGTGTTGATACGCAGGATTGACCCTTCTGTAGAAAGTTCAAAACAATAACTCAGTCGGGACCGGCTCCCTCCTGCAGCTCGGGGTTTCTCACCTTGGGTTTTGATTACCCTCCGAACCTTTGGAGCAGGAAACGCACGCTAGATTGGATAGATGGTTTTGTTTGTATGGGCCCGGGCTCAGTTTCTCTCCTTCTCATATTTACCTCCTTTTCCAATTCCTTTGACAGTTGTACTGTTCTTTCTGTGCACAGTTTGAGGAAATTACTCTCAGCAAGGAATGCAGAAGGGCTGAGGTAATGTGGAGATATGAGCTGGTTTTTGGCCTGGTCACCAGATTGGCCTTTGTTTAAAATCGTCCAGTGCCTCAGAAGGTTTTTGAGAAGCAACAAATGCACAGATTAAGTGTACCTGTATCCGTATCTGGCAGGTGGAGCTCAGGCCCGGTGTTCCGTGGTCAGCAGCCGTCACATCGAAGGTGTACTCGGCTCGCTCCGCCCATCTCAGAGGGGCGGAGGTCCTCAGCTCGCCGCTGGTCGGGTTGAGGGAGAAGCGCTCAGCTCTGGAGCCTTTGGAGGATGTGACAGATGTTATAGAGCAGCTCAAAGTAAAACTACTGATGTTGAAAATATTGTTATTTAAGTGAATAAAGTGTGGAAATGTAAACGTGTTTACAACACTGACCTGATAAAGAGTAGTACACAGTCCCATTCTCGCCCTCATCTGAGTCTTTAGCTGTCAGGGTCCCTAAGACTGTCCCAGATGGAAGCCCCTCCATCACCTGCAATTGAGAAGGATCTTTATTAAGTTATTCACATTCATGACTTTCTCCAACATACCGTGTATTGTCAACAGTGTTTGCATATCGCTGCAGTCACATGAAATCCTTATTGGGATAGTTTTTCCAGGCAACTGATCAGATCTATCAAACTCATTCTCACCTGAAGGAGCAGCTCCCTGTCCGGCCTGTTATGAGTGAAACTGGGGGCGTGGTCGTTTTCATCCAGCACGGTGATATGAGCGGTGCCGGTGGCACTGCGGGGGGGCGTCCCCCCATCCTGGACGACCACAACCAGCTGGTAACTGGACTGCTGCTCTCTGTCCAGGGCGAGGCGGGTGCTGATCTCACCTGAAGGAATAGAGGACGATGAAATTAACTTACAAATCATTAATTCTTCTTATGGAGTAAATTTAACAACATTAATTTAATTTAACACATTAACTAAAAGAGCAAAGTCATGGTTGTCCTCTTCACCTGTTTGTGAGTTGATCTGAAAGTGTCTGTCAGCGTGCAGGAGCCTGTAGGTGAGTCGAGCATTTAGTCCTGCATCCCTGTCTGTAGCAGACACTCTTCCAAAGCCGGTCCCGGCCAGCAGGTTCTCTCTCACAGCCAGGAACACCCTCTCCTGGCTCAGTCTGGGCGAGTTGTCGTTCTCGTCAGTCACTGACACCCTGACTGTGGCACTTCCAGTTCTCCCCGTCCCTCCTGGGCCTAAAGAGGCCAGGACGGTCAACAGGTACATGTCTTTGACCTCTCGGTCCAAAGAGCTACGGACAAAGAGCCAACCGCTATCAGGCATGATGCCAAAACCAGCAGCATCCCCGTCAGGTCGAAGGCGATAGGAAATAGAGGAGGAAGAAGATGAGGAGGAGCTTCCACCATTCCCAGAAGCCTCTCTGTTGAGTGCTCGGACCTGGAGGAAACGCGTGTTGAGTGGAGTGTTTTCCCGTAACTCCACGCGGTAGGTCAGGGTGTCAAAGTTGGGGCCTTGTGCATCTTGTGCTTGGATGTGGACCACGAGGGTGAAGGTGGAGCTAAGCTGAGGCGCTCCGCCATCCTTGGCAACCACCTGAAGGTCATAGCGTGGGACACTGTCATAAGACAGACCCCCGATCAGACGCACCTCCCCACTTCCCCGGTCAACACCAAACGTCCTCTGGCCAGTGCTGCCTGCAGCTCCGGCAGAGACCAGGTCGAAGCTGAGCTGACCATTATGACCTGAATCCTTGTCAGTGGCCTGAATGCGGTAGATAACGGTCCCCATTTTGGTGACCTCTGGTAAGAGGAGGGACTCGGATGAGGAGGGCAGGAAGGTGGGGGCGTTGTCATTGACATCAGAGATGGTTATCCGTACCCGGCTGGTTCCGTACGCCGGAGGAGAGCCGGAGCGCGCCTGGATCTCCAGGTCAAGACTGGAGCAGGTCTCATGGTCCAAAGGGAGAGCTGTACGGATGGTACCGGAAGCACTGTCCACCTTGAAGTAACCCTCAGGGTCTCCAGAAGAGATGGAGTAGAAGATGTCCTTGGAGGCAGCTGAGAGGAGGACGAGAAAAAAATTGTTCAATTTCTCTGAACCCAATAAAACAAAAAAATGTATAAAACAGCAATAGTTTGAGTTTGAGAAGCAAAGATAATAACGTTACACCACTAAAGGAGACTGAAAGACTTTATGAAGCACTGGGTTCAATCAGAGAGGAAACACGTTCACTGAGAGCCTTCAAAGGTCAGGACAGATGTGAGTGTGCTCCTCTGTGAACTCCACAAACGAGAACACTTCATTCTGACTCCCACTCAGAATTATAGCCCCATTCAAATCCATTCCTCCATCATTAATAGAGAGAGAGAACATAAAAATTCTAGTCATGGCAAAAAAAAAAGAAAGAAAAGCGTCCCCTGTTAAGTGTGTGCTGTGTGATGGATGTGAATTCTTAATGGAGTCTCTGCTCTTGTTGCATATTTGTTCTGCTGCTGCAGAGTAAGAGCTACAGCACTTTGCGTGCTCCTGTCCATTAGTGCATTTCTGTCCTGCTACTTGTCAGGAAGATGGAAACAGGTGAGTCACGTAAAGCTGGGTTCTGCTGGTGAGGTATGTGAAGTGATTAGATAAAGAAATCCTGAAAGGACTAAAGCTCGAGGAGGGAAGAGGAATGATATAAATCTGAGGTCATGATTGAGCAGGTGACCTCACCTGTCTTGGCAGCGGCACGGACAACTCCCACCGCCGTCCCCCTGAGGACGTCCTCGGACACGGTGAAGAAATACTGCGCCTGCTCAAACGTGGGCGACGCCACCGAGCCGCCGACCACGCTCACGTTCACCCGAGCGTTGACCGGCGCCGTCAGACCTCCGCCATCATCGGCCGATATCACAATGGAGATAACTGTGTTGGCTTTGCCGTGGAGCGAGCGGGAGAGAGAAATGACCCCTGCAGGGAAAGAAGGATACACAACACAACACTCATTGATTTGTCCAAAGTGCACCCTGCGTCACAAAGAAACACACACATACCTGTGTCCTTGTTGAGGGTAAAGAATGTGGAGCCCCCTCCAGGCACTGTGCGGTAGGTCACCCTGCCGTTCTCCCCAGCATCGGGGTCATTGGCTGTGACCTTTACGACAGAGGTTCCCGGGGCGCTGTGGGCGCTGAGGCTCACGGTGTAGAGCACCGGGTAGAAGGTGGGCCGGTTGTCGTTGATGTCCACCACTGAAACCTGCACCCGGGCCACCGAGCTCAGACCTCCCTGGAAAACAAAAAGTAAGTTGTTTCAATTACATTTTTATTAAAAATGTAATAATAGTATGGAATTATATTTGATTAAGTCTATTGAATCACAGGATAGATGGTTAAATACCATCCTCCCTTCCTTGCTGTTGAGAATATCCCCAAAGACAACACTGGATTAGTTTTTCCGTCCCTCGGGGGAAAGTGACAGTGACAGTTCAGGGGTTTATTAAAAAACTTTATAAAACTGCGACAGTAGATTTACGTCACGCTGTAAAGATGAAGCAGCTGTGAATGAAGACAGATGAGCTCCCTGTGGAAGATCCCTGTCATATGGACTCAACCGTCCGCTGCAGCGTTTGTCAGCAAGAAGAAAAAGTTTGAACTCATTACACTGTGACTCCTGTTTTTAGTTTTACAAGAGCATTAAAAAACAGGGACATTCCAGACACCAACTGGTTCAAACTGGGAATGTGCTGGGGCTGCACGGAATAATTGGAATCGTTAATTACCTGAACATGGGTAGAAAAAAAATGCACGATAAGAATAATACTACGATGCATGGCAAAGGCTGTGTATCTATTTCTTTGTATAACCCAGCTATACACTCAAGAGAACATGTTTTATTGCATCTCATGTAGTCCCAGTGTTGTTAAACTGCACCCATTGTGATTAATTGATGCTTTAAATGTGCTCGGGTCTACTGGCACGATCCCAGTACAACAACAGTGTGTGGTCAGGTAGAGCAGTTTAACTGAGATGGCATCATTCTTCGGTAAAAGGTTATTTAAATGGGCCTGTTTCTATACTTTTTTTCCTCCTCCTGTTTCCCTCTGATTGCTTTGTCATGCTGCTGCGGTTCCCTTGATTTATTTGTTTGTGACGACACTGGATACCGTCCTCTTCAAACATATCTTCAATGCATCTTTGATCAGATGTATTTTTCCTGCAGCTTTACACAACTTTAGTTTGCCGTCCGCCTGAAGCTTTGATCGGAGGAGACACTGCAGGACTACGTGGGCAAAGTGTTTGTTCATGAAGCAACTCCAAGAATGAATCCTTCGACTATAGTCTAGTTTGAGCTAATTTCTGACAATTTCTTTAGTCTGGGAAAAAGAAAAAGTTACACAGCTTAGAACTTATGAATATAACTTTTCTTACTCCATCTGTTGCAGTAACAGTCAAGTCAAACTGGTCCAGCCCCTCGTCACGGTCCAGAGCCGTGCTGGTGCACAACTGGCCCGTCTCCTTGTCCAGGGTGAACTGCGTCGGTACCAGGCCGCCTGCCGAGCCCGAGCCAAGCCGGTAGGAGATGGCGCCGAAGGAACCGCGATCCTCATCTGTGGCCGACACCTGAGGGGAAACAGACGTGAGGTAGAGGGTGAGTCACGGACGGTCCAGAGGCGTCAAACGGCCCGTGAGACATGAGGATCACATAAACCCACAGAGCCGGTCCCACAACCTGCGTGAAAGCAAACCTACATGTGTCATAATTATTATATACGAGCTAAGGGCCTTTCTGTTATCACAATAATACCCCATAACGAGCCCATACATCTGCACTTGTCCAAATATCACACACCATAGCACTATTTGTTATGATTTCCAGAGTACTCCAGAGCATCTGTCGGAGTAATTCATTTTTTTAAAGATCATATATAAGGACACGATCTCCCAGTGGTGTGTTTGAAAACCTGCGATGGGGAACACGTGATGCGGTGTAACCATGGATCCAGAGGGGTGGGGGGGGGGGTGGGGGGAGCTGACAGGTAACCTTTAGCAGAGGAGAGGAGAGTGTTGAGGGAGTTGAGGGAGTCGAGAGTTTGGGTCAGAGGTCAACGGAGGCACTAACTGGTTTTCAACTGACGGTTAAATAAGATGCAGACGGACCGGACGACACCTTGATCCCTGACTCGTTTCATCTCATCCAACATCCTTCGTTCTACTGCACCACACACACACACAAATATACACTGAACGCTCCACTAAACCACAAAAACAATCCCCTAATACAACAAAGATTTCCTCGCAAAAAAACGAAAGGGAAATATCCCCTGCATGCGCTGCGGGGTCCTGTCTCTGACTGGAGCTTTACACGGGTCTATAACATTGTTTGGTGGCGTTTATGGAGCCTGTTTAAAGTAGCACTCTGCCTCAGATCTCGCGGCCTTGAAGGCGAGCCAAGATCCAGGAAGCCTCGTGATACCGGCCCTCCTCTGGATTACAGTCTCTTCTCATTCAGCCACAGTGAGGTATCTGACGTGTTTGATTTCACAATGGCTGAAGACATTTTGGGGTTTTAGCAGGTTTGGAGGTTTTAAGAGTAAGAAAGGATGTTGTTCTGCGACTGAATGAAATCATGTGATGCACCTGAAAGTGTAATATTCAAATATCCTTATAATTTGAAAGATGGATAAAGAAATAAAGATAAAGTTAGTAGTGTAATGGAGTCATACGTTTTTCTTTCCATACATCTAACTTCATAGACTGTATGGACGAGATGACCCGTCCTCAAAAGAGAAACCAAAGCATCTTGATCAGCCCCTGGTGATAAACCCCACCTCCTCCATGTTAGTAGAAGAGGCCAAACTAAAAAGTCAAAGTACAAGTCACATATTAGTTTCTCAAAGACATCTTCTGTCATGTTAGGTTGTTCGTTACCCACCAAAGCGCTAATTCCAAGTCTCTGGCCCCAAATAATGTCTTCAGCGTTTGTAACCGATAGATTGGCTTAACTTATGGATATTGGGGGGGGGGGGGGGGAGTAGACACACATCTTCCCTCTTTATATACAGCCTACGTCCAATTTACACACTAATGACACAGGGTCCGGTGCCTTGACCCAGGACACCCCCCCCCCCCCCCCCGACGTTCCAATTAGTGGACGACCTTCGGAGCCACAGCTGCAACAGTATGTGTCATGCTATAAAAAGAATGTTGCTTTATTTCAGGAATCAAGCAGTAGCATGAAGATGAAAAAAGTATTTATGGACTATATGGAATATAGTCCATAAATACTGTGTGAGATTTTTCGTAATAAGATTATTAAAACTAGTCTCCTCTCTTTTCTAACAGCAGTCAGTCAGTTTAAAGTGTTTATTCTTCTGTAGATGCTCATCCCCTGGAGTTGTCATATGTGTTCCACCCTAATTAACTTCTCCATGAAAAAGGTTCAATTTGAAACAGACCGACATAAGAGACAGACTTCTGACGTCTGCGCTTTTGGCTTAATGATTTCATCATACGCCTGAAACCTATTTTCTGAACCCGCCCTGGCCCCGAACCCGCAGAGCGAGAGACCACCGCGGCAGCAGACATCCGGCAACGACCTTCCTTCTGTCCCAGCGACACCTGTCTTCGTCATTACACTTAACTGCTGGCTACAGACGGAAAGACAGACACACATACGGGACAGGACTAATACCACCTTCCCTCACACTGACGCTCCTATAGGATATGTAAACGTGGAAATATTAGAACAGCACCTTCTGGGTTTATGTCACAGTGTAACCGTGGCGCGAGGGTTGTGTTTTCTTTGCGGCTCACTCTGACCCTCGTCCTTTGGTCGGCCTTTGCAGCCCGGGGGGGGGGGGGGTTCATATCATATCTTAGACTTCCTATAGAGTACAGTGTTGAAACTGACGCTATCTTTAGGATCTAGGATCATGTCTGGGTGTTCCTCGTGTCTTTCTGGCTGTCTGTGATGGATTAGCCACCTGTGGTGATGAGAACTCGTTGAACACACACACACACACACACACACACACACACACACAGACACACATATGTATGATGACCCCATCCTTTCCACAAATCTAATTAAAGAGGTTTTAACAGCCATGACTGCCCACCTGGTCATAGGGTGACCTCATGGACACAAATGTCCGTCCCAAACAAAGACAGGTCAAAGGTCGTTCTGTCATGGATACGACAGCGGAGGAGACAAGACTGCATTGGCTGTTTCTTTAGGTTTATATAAAATACAGGCAGGAGTAAAGTGCACAGGAATACAATTCTTTTTGAAGAGGAAAGGAACAAAAAGAAGAGCAGGACATTGATTCTCCACCCAGTAAAATTTTAAAACCAGTATGGTATGGATTCTTCATGGTGGAGGGGGGGGGGAAAACTGCAACGCAAAAAAAAACACAAGGAGGTAGTACAGCAAGAAAACGTCTATTTAAGCACGCTTTCATGGAAACCTTGGGAGCTATAAAATCAAAGATGTAAGGATCTTGGGGGTTTTCTCTGCAGCAACAGACTGTACGCACACAGCAGAGCGGTTATGTGGTTCCAGAGCTGAAAGGCTGAGTTAAAACATGGGATAAAAATGGACAGGGACAGAACAGGGACGAGACTTCGAGGCAGAAATACACAATTGGTTTTGTCCAAGCACAAAAAGTTTGACAAGAGAAAAGGACGGAAAGGAGCTTCTTAGAATCGGATTTCATCGTTTCGTTTCCCTCCTGTAAATCTGTCTGACAGCAGCGGCAGGTTGGGTCAAACCGCCGGATTGATCCCAAAAACTCCTTCTCTCAGTTTGTTTCCTAATACTGCATTTTAAGTGCTTTTAAGAAAAAAGACTGAAGTTTCAAAGCCAACAAGATGAACTAGTAAACACGTAGACTCAACATGTCTTCTTAAATCAAGAGGTTCTGCTCGGCCAGACCAGGGTGTTTGTTTGCCAGGCAGGAATTCCTCCCACGCTTGATCCTGCTCTGTGATCCACGGCCTCAGCAAAACTATTCCCCGTCCTATCCCGCTGTGATGAACACACAACTACACAGCAACGCAAACGTAAGCAGCAACTCGTACTTCAAGAGCTAAATCTCTCTGGTGGTCACAATGCAATGCAGAGCTTCCAGAGTCACAGTGACTTTTGGATGAGGGAGTTCTGTTGGAAGTGAGTTGACCCAGGTTCAGAGTTTGTTCACGTTTGCAGGGCACGTTTTTTTATACGCTACATTTGCCTTTTTTTAATCGTGGGAAACATCAGTCTCGGGTCGGGTCGGGTTCAGACACAAAACGAAGTTCCTGTCAGATTTGGATTCGGTTCGCCGGTCTCCAGTTGGCAGATTTGTTTTTTGGCTGAAAGGTAAAAAGTTTTTGTATTGCTCTAGAGCTGCTCTGGATGATGCAGGGTTTACATTCACCACCAGACGACCCAAAGGTTTTATCATTTGTGGTCAAACATTAAATTAAAGACTATAATTGTGGTTTTGCAAGTCGATTTCCATTTATCATTGGAATGACCTGAAACTAATGGCTGCCTAGAAGGTGGCAAACGCCTGGAGTAAGGTTTACTTTGGAAAAGGGGTTCTGCAGTAATTAATAAGTGTTCACAATTTATAGTTAATGGGGTAAAACTTTAAAAAAAAAACTCCAGTGTGGTTCTCTTCTCAGTGGGAGAGCAGATATCTCACCTGGCGCCAGTAAATTTAAAAGTGTGTGGAAAAAAAGTCCTTTGGCAAACGTGAGGTGGAGCCGAGCGGGGAAACAAAGAGATTAAGGTCAGTAAAACGTTTAATTCTCCCAGGTACGATCAAGTGAGGTCATAGTAAGTAATGTAGGCGGTGACGTTGTAAGTTGCAATAAAAGAACATCAACATCATCCACTGCATCTGCCTCACATCTGAACTGACAGTACCACGACCCATGATTTGCACACAGCAGCCTATTGACCAACTTCTATAAATGCAGTCTCACACAGCCCACGTCAGCCCGTTAAGACTTTGTGAGAAACAGTCAGGAAGAGCGTGCCGAGTATCGGATTCAGCCAGGACTCGAGCCTGGAGGCTTCTCTCTTTTCTTTTGTCCGTAGAGAGTCATTCATCCCTGGCTGCGGCAGAAGAGCAGCAATCACTCACTGGAGCATTAGCAGAGATCCAGACGCCATCACTCAGCTGCCTGAAACGACACCCTCTCTTTCTGTCTCTTTGTCCCTCTACCTTTCCACTTAACTCCTCTCTGTTCCCACTGTCGCTCTCCGTCGCTCTCAGATAGAGCGGCTGTCCCTCCGAGGGTTTTTACTCACGTTACCCTTCCTATCCACGAACTCAACGTCCACGCCCATCTGTCGGTGGAATTGAACACTGCACGGAAGGAGCAGCCTCCTGCCTGTGATGCTGAGCAGATTAACAGCTATTGTCTAATGATACCAGCAGGCCAGCGGTTATCGCACAGCAAACATCTGGCACACCTGCAACTCTCGAGCTGGTCAGCTTTTATTCGTTTTCATTCTAAACATGTTTTCCTGTTTTCCCAATTCTACTCTTCTCTTTCGACATATTCATGGTTTTATGCTCCTCTATATTATTTTATTGTATTACACCTCCACTATTTATTCCTCTCCTCTATGCTCGTCCTCTCCAGATGTGGGCGCTGGTCCAGATGGACCCTGCTCCTCTCTGCAGTTTGTCTCTGTAAAGCATCAGTTAGTGTCAAAGGGGGGTTTGCGTACTGTTTCCCATGAGGCGGCCGCCGCTCTGCTGCAGTTCAGGACTTTTATGGCCTCTCATGAAAGAGAGGGAGGGAGATTTTCTATAGGCTTTCACAGTGAAGACCTGTAAAACACAGAGAGTTATATCGACCTAATCCACTTCTTCCTTCTGACTGTTGCCAGGCCCGAATGTTTATGAAGCAATCATCATCTCTGAGGTCGACCGGGCCAAGAATAAGTCTATATCACTGCAAATATAGCTCCACCGCAGGTTTACATTTTCTTTTTTGTAGATTTAGCAATAACTTCTATTAGATATGACACCGTGCTCACCAAAGAGATTTTGGAAGTAGGGCTATATATATTGTTTTTAAAAATAGTATTCAAGGCTTAATCTGAATTAGTGTTGAGCCATTTTAAGACATGAAAGAAATCAGTAGGAGATTGTCCAGGTCCGAGGAGATTTTCAGAGGTTTACAATTTTTTCTATCCTGAGATATTTATATTATTTAGCTTTTTGTCTTTGTTATTGCCTGCACCATAACGTAGGTTATCTTTTCACCTCAGTCCGTTTCTTTGTTGATTGTCTGCACATTTTATGCAAAAACTACACAACAAGTTAAAAAAAATTTGTGTAAAGATGGAACAGGGTTTAAGAGAGATGCCATTAAATGTTGCCATCGATCTGAAGAAAGGAGATGGATACAGAAAATACAAAATACAAAAAATCAGGCTTTTTTTTTATGCAGCCGATCTGTTTGAGTTTGTGTTATTTGGTGCAGCTTGATTGAATTTAAGAGAAATTAAACGTCATTCTAGTTTATCTGTTTTTTTCCCTTTTTCCTTCTTTGTTAGTTTAAAATTTGGCAAATCTGTTTGAATAAACGCTGTTGAGGATTGTTTTTATGACTGCTTGTGTTTCTCTCCGACTTATTTTTAGGGATGTCACTGCAATCCTGGATCTCAGAAATCAACTAGATGAGCACAATTCTTCTCATTACCGATGTGAATAATGTCTGAAACCACGAGAACTAGATCCAACCGGTGATAACGTGAAGGATCCTTCAAAGCAGCAGCAGCAGTGACCATAAAAGAGCACGAGAGACCTGCAGCTTGCGAACGAATGCATCATCGTTGGGATGATTGCACACATGCTGACGTTATTTACAAGAAACTGAAACTGGAGAAGTGATAACTATTGTTGGTCTGTTGTGTGGAGCTCAAACATCCACTTAATTTCCCTGCGTTTTTCCACTGACACATTCCTCCACCCTCCAGCGAGCTGCATTCCTCATATCAGACATTCTCTAGCCCCAATATCAATTTGTGCCTCCCCGTTGTCGGTGAGTTGAGGCACTACTTGCACAATGAAGATGTATGGCAGGAAGGGGGAGACGGGGGGGAGTTAGGAGAGGGAATGAATTGGGGTGGAGAAGGAACAAAAGGCCGAGCTAATGATGACACGGGTCCTTGAAATGAGGAGGAACGAGGCTTCATCCCGCTTCCCAATTCGATCTCCATTCCTCCCTTGACCTCCGCTTTCTCTCTCTTAGCGTCTCCCCTCTTTCCTATATCCTCTGCCTCGCTCGGTCCTTCCTCACCCTGTTATGGCAAGGGGTTGTTGTCTTTCATGTGGAGTTCACGGCTGGAAATAATTATGAACATCAAACCACAGAGGGGAAAAGAAGGAGAGGGAGGTGAAGGAGACGGAGCGGGAGAGACTGACTTCTATATTTGGAAGAAAGAATGCTAATATTATTAATGAACATAATAAAAGATGACTGCCTCTAGAACTTTCTCTTTCTCTTACTGAATAGTACACATACACACACACACGCTCACAAACACACACACAGGGCAGGTTGCTGCACACTGAACTCGAAACAGTCCTATACACCGTAGAGTAACTGCTGTAGCCCGTGGGGTTTGTAGCATGTGGTGTGTGTTAGGACGTTTATCTCTGGGCTGCATCACATGTTAAAGAAAACAGCGTGGCACGGTTTACCCACGTTGGCTCAACAACATGTTGTCACTCCCCGTGCCTGCTTCTTCTCCGGGCTTCACAACAAAACAAAAGACGGAGCTCGGGCAGCAGCGGGACACTTTGATCGCACACGACTGCAGGTTGCACTGCTGTAATGGAACCCAACTAGGAATGGGACCAATCTAAATAGGAAGATGGCAGGATTGATGCTTATGTAGAATGTCTATACATTCAAAAATGTCTCACTATATATAAATAAAAACTGTAGAAGGCTCAAGTCGAATATGGGAATCTGGAACACTGCCTTTGTTTAAAAATCTATGCTAGAACTAAACCCCTAAACTTCCCACACTGGGAAGTCCCCTGCTACTGGAGTTGTCGCTCATAATATAATGAAATGTATAACAATCTAGATAACTCAACTTTAATCAGCTAATTGGTTTGTCTTACGTGCAGACACACACGTGTTACTGGAAAAGGAAACCATTAGAGATGAAGAAGTTTCCGGCACCACACCCATAGCTGCTCGTACGGGGATGTTCGCCAATTCACGCCCAGTCGTCTCTCCTCGAATAACAAGCAGAGAAAAGAGAGGAGATGGAGGAGTGAGGCCGGAGAGAGATAAAGAGATCTTCACCTTCCTGGACTCAGACGAGTGACACAGGATTTAGATGCGAGTGATCCTATCTTCAAGCCGTACAACCCTGGTGTGTGTGTGTGTGTGTCTGTCTGTCGGGGGGTGCCACCCTGCCCCCTCCCCCAGTTAATAGATTCCTTTCAAAGGGAATCCTGTGGGCCCTGACTGACAGCTGGCCTAATCAGGTTGGAAGTCAGCCCTATTTTTTACTTATTGTTAAATATTTATAGCCATTTAAACCCTCTCTCTCTCTCTCTCTCTCTCTCTCTCTCTCTCTCTCTCTCTCTCTCTCTCTCTCTCTCTCTCTCTCTCTCTCTGTGCATGTCCAGGCCTCAGCCAGACTCTCTCCGGCCGGCACAGTATCTGCGAACAGCGGATCTGCATATCTGTGAAATGCCAGAGATTCTTTACTGCCGCTATCTCGCTAACAGCAAAGCTAATGAGGAGCTCGGGGTGAAGTGTCAGAGCTAAAGGGTAAGTGTGCACGTTCACCCCCCACGGAGAACGTCACCGTGTGTTCACAGTTGTGAATGTGGCCTCAGGCTCAGCAGCGTGCTTCACAATCAGCTCAGGGACAGGGTTGTTTTCTTTCGCCATAATTAGGTGAATTAACATTGCAAGTGATCCTCGGTCTGCAATCAAACTCAGATACTTGTGAGCTTAATGAGGCTCAACGCGGCTCCACTGTTGATCAAGAGCAGAGCAACTGTTCTGCTTTGTGTGTGTGAAGAAAGAAATACACAGTTTGGAAGCAGGAATGTCTTTGTTAGCCTCACGTGAATATTATTATCAGGTAGCATAACTTTTACTTGGCTTCATAAAGGCTCTTTCCCTCTTTTCAAAGCAAGATGTTTATTCATCAAGAATACATGTGTTTGATGAAGGTAGGGATGGATTGCATTGAAGCACGAATTTCGGGAAGAATATTGTAGAAACTTCAGAATCGGAGGGATCCCTGTCAGATGACGTGTGCACATAAGTGTGTTGAGCACAAATTGATGGGTTATCAATGTAAAGTATTTATACAGGAAGCCGACGTACCTGCAGATACAAACTTAACAAGAATATGTAAGTTAACTAACAGTCGTCAAAAGTTACGAAATCTCTTGCATCATGTTGACTTGATGATTCTCAATGTTTCCTCGTTGTTATTTTGAGCATGACGCCAAAATCCAGCAGGCGTGATGCAAAAGCTGCTACAAAGAGAGAGAACAAACACAAGTGCATGAGAGAAAAGTTCTCCCTAAGCTATCATCTCTGCTCTACACCGTGAGGTCTGTAATGTAGAGCGCGATGATTATCACTCATTGTCTTCCAGCTGTAATTTAGCGTCGGAGATGAAGAGAAAACAGTAATTAAGGATCGAGAGACAGCACTGGGACGGACTGGAGCTGGACCTCAGACTGGGGGGGGACGGTGGTCTGAGACTGTCTGAGGCTGGCGTTGGGTTTTTGCGGATGAATGATTGAGAGGCAGTGGCTCACAGTTGCCACTCAGGGCAAGTTTGAAATCCTCTAACTGTCTCAAACAGCAGTGTGCGCCCGGCAGGATGCGTCTGTGCTCCTGCTGCAGCATCGCTCTCAAATGGGAGCAGACATGTGTGTGTGTATTTATAAATTTGGGGCATTTTAGTGGTTTATCCAATAAAAACATGACAAAGAGATGGAGCGAGTGCAGTGGAATCTGTTTTGTTGTTGTGTCTTTCTTCCTCCCCTGGGTCACCGCATGATTTTATTTCCTCTCTGATGAGTGTGTGAGATTTTTTTGAGGCATTTCATCGGGAGAATTTGAGGGTTAGTGTCTTGTTTACAGTTATTGTTTCCAATTTGTGTTTTTAATGTTAAACGCATGTGTGCACGGCGAGAGAGGAAGAGAGAGTTGGGGATTTTATGTATCTGTGTGTGTGTGTGTGTGTGTGTGTTTGTGTGTGTGTGTGTGTGTGTGTGTGTGTGTGTGTGTGTGTGCGTGTGTTGTTTAGAGAAACCAGTAGCAGCTCTGATTATGGATATTGATTAGTCCAACTGTGGCAAACAGGAGATCAATAGGTTTGAATCCAACGATCTATCTTGGAAACAGCAGCTCAGAGCTAAACTATTCTAAATAATAACATCATATCATCAGTAGGAATTCAGTTCTTATCAAAAGCAAGGATGAAATGTCCGTTTTAATCTCTGAAGTGGTTTTAAATCAGATGAGCGCCGCTGAGAAAGCGTCTCTTATCTGTGTGTTTACATTCTGCGGGTGAGTTTTTCCTGATAAGGCTGATGTTTTACAGTTTTAAAGTAAACACTATTACCACCATCTCTATATTACGTCTCAACTGTTTAGACAAGCCTCTTTAATCTGAGGCCAACGGGGGGAACTCCTGCCGTCCCAATAATATGGTTCAAGCTGATACACAAATAGAGACACACGTATCTTCTAAACATGTTACTCAGAGGTTTCGGGTTTATCCCCTTTTGATTGCATAGCTTCGTTCCTCTAAAACCAAAATAGTGTCTGTAAGCCTTTGTAGCCCTCCGTCCACTCAGCGCTGCTTCCTGGACGTGATCCCCGAGGCCATGGAGCGGTTTCATCATGGCCTCCTCCGTCACTGAGTCAACACTGAGCCCTGACACCCAAAGAAATGAGGGCAAATTAATTAACACCAGACTCCAGCCAAATAAAGCACATCTGTGGTTTTGACTGGGACATTTCTCCACCAGTCACAATGGAGGGTTACTAAAAACAACTAAAATGATAATAATTATTGTGTTAATATGTTCTTATTGATTTATGTCTGTTGAGAAGTCAGTTTCACTAGAAGTCTATGCGAAAATGTTTCTACTTCATTTTTCAAGTCAGTAAACATTTTCCTGAGGAGTTTATCTCTCAATCTCTAGTTTCAAGTCTTCTTCAATACAGCATGATGTTCATTTCATAATTCATGGTCCCATTTAGAGTCAAATGGTTGATAAAGACAAACATTGGGGCGTGGATACTGTCTGATTGACAGCTAGCAGGGTCCTCAAGCTCAATCAAGCTCCACCCGCCATTCTTCCATATATAGCTACTTCTGGTTTCAAAAATCTAAAATGGTTGCCGAATGCCAAACTCAAGGCTTCAACTAGACAATTAAAACAATCCGGAATAAAGAATAAAATAAAATTTGCTGCAGGAGCTTTTGATTTAGTCTTAGGGTTTTGTTTGATCTGCAAAAGAGAATGATTTCCCAGCATACTGCTCGGCCCTGATACTAAACTCTTTTCCAAAATGCAAGTGTTTGTTAAAACATCAAAGCAACTTGGGATTTTCTTTGTGTATCAATCGACTGCGGCCACTTAAAACGAAATTCTCTTATTTTCCATGATGTGCAAACTGGTTTGAAGGGAGAACCCAATCTTGACTCATTGAAAAACCACAATATTTCCACTACCCCCCCCCCCCCACGCTCCACGAAGAACCTCAAAAAATGGCAAATCAAAATAAAATGGCCGAACTCAAACGAGCGCAGAGGTAAAAAAATCATTTGTCACTGCCACAATGATTCCTTGTCTCTGAGGCCTACGGCACGGCCTTGGTCGGGGCATTGTGGTGCGTTGCCAGATGGAAGCCTTTAACTCAAAGACTTATTACATTATTTATCTATTATTATCTATGCCCAGGGGCTGAGAATATACTAAATCTGGCCAAACTTGAGTTAAAGGATTACGCCCTGACATGTTTCCAATTCAAACTAAATCAAGGGTTTACAAAGTGAATCTGATTGAAACCACGTCCCGCTCCGCGCAGCAGGGACGCAGCCGCTTGGAGCTGCACTCAGGCTTCCACACCAGCTGAATTTCTCCAGATAAACATTTATGTTTCAGTGTCATTCTATTTCCTAATTTGTAAACCAACACACCGCGGCTATGTGGGAGGTTCGCACCAATCAAGCAGAGTGTGTTTATGGTTTACCAGGGAGCTCGGCTCTACTGGGGACAGACTAAACCTCCGTCTGCCGTCCAGAAGTGGTCGCACAAAGAGCCAATAGTCGTCTCACAATATTAGTTCCTGAGATACAAGCTGTGTGTATATGTATGAGCAAATCACTGAGTTAAAGGTCAAAGGTGAACCAAACATCCAGCTGTGACTCCCTTCCTGACCCCCAACGATACAGAATCTATTATACGTTTATCTATATTTTGGGAGAAATGGCAGATCAGCACACACCGCACATTTAACCAGCTGTCTGTGTTGTGTGTATGTGTTTTGTGTACTCATCTCAGTCCGTACTTTCTCCTTGTTGCTCTACCTTTCCCCAGCTCCTCGCAGGGTCGGGTCAGCCGGCGACCTCCACCTCGGGGAGGTGATAATAGTAGAAGATAGCAGGAGCGCCCCCTGAGCTCCGAGCTTACATCTGGTGTTGGGTTACTCTGAAAGATGTTGACCTCAGCAGAGAGGTGCGGTCAACACCCAACGATCTACACCAGGAGATCCTTGTGTGTTACTGAGTGTGTGTGTGTGTGTCTGTGTGTGTGTGGTGGCTTGTGTGCTTGAGACTTCACACTTCGAAAAGGAGAATACAACAGTTTGAAGTGCTGTGTTAAACATGGGTCTGTGTGGATATACACTGCATATAGAATCATAAAAGGAGAAAACCACTTGGGCTGTGATTTTATGTCCGAGCCCGACCGATTTTTGTTTAGGTTTAAAAAACAATACATTAGTGTCCATGGCCTTAACTCTGCAGTCATGCTGGTGATAAGGGTCAAACTAAAACAACTGCTATTATTAGATCTAAGACTGACAATGGAGCTAAGTTGATTGTGCAGTTAGGAGAAGCGATGATAAACGAATTACCCTCTGACTGACCCGGGTCTGACCGTGCAGGGACACATGAAGAGGTTCTTTTGTGTGTGCCTTAATGTTCATTATAGCACCAGGGTCAACGGCAAGATTTAACGTAACACAGTTAGCGGGTTTAATGCTGAGAAGGTTAAACTATTTGGGTCCTGCTCACGACCCAGCAGGTCACGACCTCCAGCTGCCGCACGATGAGCGTGGACGAATTAAAGAGCGACAGGTACAGTTAGAACACGTGACCCTCATTAGAGCAAACTGTAGGCCCCTCACAGGGTCACACAAAGTGCTGAATGGTCAGCTCGAAGGCAAACCTATTACATCTTAATGAACACTATTGATTAACCTTTTCTGCTGAAGATACAGGAGCCAAACCCTTGTCTTCTCCACCCACACACACACTTAATTGACCCAGGGAGACACAAGAAGCCTCAATGGGCATGTGTGTGTGTCCAGGTGTGTGTGTGGGGGGGGGGGGGGTATTGGACAGTGCGCTTACATTTTCGCACACAGCCTGAGGGGGTGAAAAACTAGCTTATCCTTATTAAATTAATTTCCTGAGTCTGCACATGTGAGTCGAGTACCAGGAAGTGGTGAAGAGACTCGTCTCTGATTCCCGAAGCACCTGTGAAATAAAAGTTCACGCTGGACCAAAGATGATCCCCAGAATTTTTTTTTTAGACGACCACTCTCAGAAGAGGCAGCCAAGTTATTCTCAGGATAAACTGTTCTGTCTAAAGCTAAACATGTCTGCTTTAAATCATCTTCTACTTTCTCCTCTGTTTTTTTTTTTGTTGCCTTTCCTCGGTCCTCGTGCTTTTCATGTGCTCTCATCTGTTTCTCTGGAGAGGATTAAACGTGATAGTCCCTTTGGGGTTCTTCTTTGGGGCTCATTTGTCCGCCTGTCCCTCGGACCCCGATGCTAACAGAAGACAGTCGGCGCAGACAGTGACGGCTCAGTCCACCGGCGGGGGAATTAAAGTGAGAGCACCGGAGGCCTCGTAAGAAACCCAAACACACTTGATCAACCGGGTTGTCAGTGATGAAGTGCATCTATCGAAGACATGTCCATGTGTGCAGAGGTATACAAGCGCACATATGCACGCTCTATCCCCCCCACCCCCCCCCGCATTATCATCCCATCCTCCACGGTTAGCTCAGCCAGCTGGAATTTCCAAGAAAAACAGGTTGGCTATGCATGATGCAGCCCCGGGGTCAGAGACATGGCCAAACTCCTGCAGGGAGCGAATCAGGCAGGGATGAAGAGAAGGGAGGGGGGGGGGGGGGGGGTGAGGGGAAATAAGACGAGGGAGAGAGTGGGGGGGGGGGTGGCGTTGCACACCTACAGACGTGTTGAGAGAAGTCTTAAATCAGCCGCACGTCTGCACTTCATCAGTCAGTTCAGCAGGGAATGACTTCTTCACACAGAGCCCCACTGGAAGCACGGTGCAGCACAGTAGTGGCTTCAAACACCAACACTGCAGACGTGAACTGGGCAGACTGGGCAGGAGCAATAATTTACTGCATTGTCTCCTGTAAGAAAAAATAACTACTACAGCACACGGCAGCGTTCCTAAAAAAAATGATAAATGCTTAGACAGTTGCTTTATCTGGATGTCGGGAAACCGAAAATCTTAATTGCTTGAACAGAGGCGAAGATAAACGGGACCATGATTAAGCTGAATAGTTTCTGAATAGAGACCTCGGCTTCAAAAGAAAGAATTAATGAGAATGTGACTGATTAACTGAGTTTTCTTTTTTCTATCTTCATTACTCCATCTTTTCCGCTATCGCTTTTTGGTATCTCCGCTGCCTCCATTCACTTTGCTGAGTCATTACCACGGCCTCGCTGAAGTGATTACCTCATGTCTCATGCAGAAAGTTTGGGCTAATTTATGTTTCGCGGGGAGATAGAAATCGATGTCGTCTGGCTCCGGGAGAAGTGGAGAATGGTGAGAGTTGACTTTACGATGTCTTTGGAGGAAAACTTTAGTGCACGTCTTGACGGACTCGATCATCTGCTGCGTCCATCACGATGCACCTGTCCTTTCCATCCCACGTAGCGAGGAGGACGGAGGTGTTAACAGGAGTCAGGAGTTAAGGGGATGAAAGAGCGATTACACTAATGGGTATGATAGTGAGGGATGGGGTGGTGATGTGCAGTGAAAGTGTCGGGTACAGTACGTGTCGGGAAGGAGTGGAAAGTGTTAGGATAAGAGGTGTGCATGAGGGAAGGTGCATATAAGGGAGGGCGAGAGGGAGCTGAACTAATGTGGTGTTGGGGAGAAGTGGAAAAAGAGCGAGATAAAGCGCGGGGCGGGGGGCGGGGGGCGGATAGACGGATAACCGAAGGGAAAAGAGGGGAACTAACGCTTCACCCAATAGAGATGTTGACAGAATAGCATGTGATTTACTTTTCTTTTAATGTCAGTTGCCTGTTTTGGCCCCGTTTTCCCTCAGAACGCAGGGGAAGACAGGCAGTGAGGGCGGAGGGGTTTAGCCGGGGGAGTTAGCGGAGGATTAGCTGGAAGTCATGGGGTAAACAGACCTCCAGCACCGCGAGCCAAGGGGTTCGAGGTAGGGGGCGCTGGGCGAGATGCACTAAGCCACAACGGTAATGGGAAACGATAGGGTCCCAGCTATCACATGGCTGGTCACACCGCGGCCGGGAGAGGGGTGAGATGGGGCGGGGGGGACCGGGGTTGGTGTAGATTATTTCCCAGATCAAAGCTGCGTTTGAGTGGATTTGGGTTTCAGGATAAAATAAATGAGCAGAACAGGGGGGTGGGGTGGGGGGGGGGAGGCATGAAGGGAGGGTGTGCAGATCTAAAGATACGGATACTAAAGTTCAGACTTCAAGAAACGACATCTTAAAGTCGTTCTTCTGTAACTACACAACTAAACACACAGCTCTCCATTTCTTTCATCACGCACCTGCTGTGACAGATTTGCATCTCGACCCCCCCCCCCCCCCTCCATCTCCTGTTACCCCAACCCCCACTTTAGTGCAAGGCTGCCAAAAACAGCTTCTGCCCCTGCATCCTGTCTGTTTGCTTACCCTCTAATGCATTTACTTGACCTCCAGGAGGCATCCACTCCGTGATGTTTTTCTCATCCCAATACCTTAGCCAGCAGAGCTCCCCCATCACTGGGGTCACATTCAGCTCAGCTCAGCACTCACAAAGGAGAATAACAGAGGGACAACTGATACACCTGCAAGATGCAGAGGGGGAAACAGAAACAGGGGGATGAAAGTGGAGGCCAGGGATGAAACTACTTGGGAGGAGGGAGAGGAAAAGGAAGGTCCCTTGTTGTCTTTTACTTCCAGTTGGTTTTCTCTTCCATTGCGGAAACTGACCAACACACACACACACACACAACAAAACCGATCCACACTGAAACATGCATGAGGGTATAGCTACACGGAACATCAGTACTCTAGTGTCTTTTATACAGATGTTATGATTCCAACAGCAGCAACGGAAATGCTTCAGATACTGCAGAAAACACCAGGGTCATATCTATGATCTGACCCAATACCACCACTAAGATGAAACTGGTATTTGCTCTTCTGGAAATCACTTCTTCTTTGTCGCTATAAAAAGAAGCAGTTGCACTGTTCTGCCAGTTTGCAAATACTGTTTATAGAGCAGTGAAGAAGAAGAAGTCATTTACGGCTGTGCAGCATTAGCCAGAGCGAGCTAAAGATTATCCATAATTTGCACCGGTATGTCCCACGAGTAAAAAGCAAGACGGCAGGGCGGCACTGGTGTTGCCAATTACAACAGTAGAGCAATCTCATAAAGCATTAGAAGAACAATGAAAGAAAGTTCACCAAGCAAAGGACAAACTTGAATTTGACAACGATAGCTCCAAAGTAAGAGAGAACGCTTTCAACTGGTATCAGAGCAGTGCTTGTTATCTGCAGTTACACAAACACCAGGAATCATAATCAATATCTAAGGGAAACATCGGCAGTCTTTAATCTCTAGTGGCAAACACAACAGAAAGTAGCTCCTTGTTCCAGCAGCAGAACATCGATATAAACCCAAACCTCCAATCTGCAGAGGTTTGCCTCCCCGAGACAAAAGGGTAAACATCGTTCTTGTGTCTCTTGCGAGTGAAGCATTAAAGGAGGGGGGGGGGGGGGGGGGGGCACCGAGGCAAATGCTGCTTAATATACGACGTGGAAACAACATGCCCCTGTAAATTTCTATCTTAAACACATTGCTCCCCACGGGACCAGTCAAAACACCCCCGTCAAACCTCGTTAGCCAGCCACTACCGACGCACAATGGAGTCCTGTGTGTGGAGGGCCAACCTAAATACCCCCCCCCACCCCCACCCCGTTAGCCCATCGCTGCAATGATGTATTTCCCCGTAAGACCTACTTCCTTTTTAGATTTTCTAGTTCCCTGTTCCCACTTCCTCCTCCTCCTCTCCGATTTGTGTTGCTTTTTTTCAGCCCTCGTCTCCTCAAGCTCGTCCTCGCTTGCAACACTTTCCTTCTTTTCCCATCTCCTTCTTCAGACATGCTTCTGCATTGCGGTTGTGTAAACGTGTTGTTTTCAGTGTTGGTCACAGTTTACTGTCCGTTCCTGCACAGATGCAGGGTGTGTCGCATTCATTTCTGGACGTGTCCACTACAGTCCACTCTCATTTTGGTTTGGACCAAGGAAGGGAAGCCCCAAAAATATTTGAGGTCGATTTTTTTGGGGTAATTTCACTTCAGCCATTTCAGGGTGAACTGTGTTGTCACAAACAGAAATGGACTTTGGAGAAATCCCCTTGTCCTGAAACCGATGCAAGAATCTAGAACAATCTCTTACTGTGAATGAACCTTTCTCTTAATAAGATGTCATATTCTGACCCGGGTTCTGTCCTTTGCTCATGTCGGCCCCTGTACTCTTGGACTCACTGTCCGCCATCCAATCAATAAAACAAAAGTGAAAAAAAAACAGAACCATAAAATATATTTAGAAAAAATTGAAATATGTTATGTTCCGGCAGCAGCTCTGAAAGTGGAGATGGTGATGTGGCTTGCAAATGGACCACAAACTAAAACTGACTCCAACCCTGCTGTTCCAGATAGAGAAAACACACATACATACACACACACACACACACACTGTAAACAAATGTATTTCAGTGATGAGAAGATGGAAATGTTAAATTTTCCTCAGGATTGTGTCCACAAATTCCGACCTTATTTTGTCTCTTTACAAACTGCTGGTTCGATTCTGCAGAAGTTTACGACTTAAAACTAACGACCTCTTTCCTTTTCAGGACAACTGGCCTTGAATCGAGAAATATTTCATTCTATAAAGTCTTAGGTTCATGACGCACACAAGCAAACACAGGAGCAGTTAATGCCGAACTTGATTTAAAAAATTGGAGACATGGGACTGTTAGACAAATCTTAAAACACCAGGAAAACCCATTTTAAGCCTCTATTCCTTTCACTCTCCTTCCCCTCCGTGTCTTTTTATCCCCGGGGGGTTTTAATCTCTGTTTTTCCTCCACTTCTGCTTCCCACTCTCCTCCCCTCTCGCTCTCTCCGTTCTCCAGTCGGTGCCAGCCTCCGCTCCCTTTTGTTCTCCGCTAGGTGTGGCCGATGACAGAAGGCTAGGGGGCAGTAAACTCAGACATTTGCTGTAAAGCTGCTTCACAGATTCACTGCTGCTCCGGTGCCGTCGCTAATCTCCAGCGCTGGCACATAGTAGCACAGAGCGACACACACACACACACACACACACACACACATACACACACACACACACACACAGGCCTTTGCATGTACAGTACGACTGCCATGAACAAAGGATAGACTACAGTATGTACACTGAGAGTAAACATAAACACAAACAGAGACATCTGTGATCTGCTGTTAAAAACCAATGAAGCCAGCTCTGATCTTTTCCATCAGCGTGCTTCATATTCAAAACTCATATCCAGGTTTACTACAGCAGAACAGCAGCTCAGTGCACCTTCCTCCAAAGAACTGGCTCCGTCTGTGGATACTGTTTCCTTCGCTCCGGGTTTCGCCAGCGCAGCAAACTGAGCAGTGTCGGGTTCAGAAAACAAGGAATGATGAAATGGCAGAGTGGCGTCTCTCTCTCTCTCTCACACACACACACACACATACACACACACACACACACACAAACACACACACACACAGATGCAGTTGATTACTTTGCTTAAAGTTACTCTTCATCATCATTATTTCTGATTGGACGGCACATTTATCCCGAGCTAGAGAGAAATATACAGTGTACATAAGATGTCTACTCGAAGATGAGATATCCAGCATTTGCAAACACTTAGAAGCTGGCAAATGAGAATAGAACTAATATTATTGTGGATAATGGAACAAATGCACCAAAAACACAAAGTGACGACACTGGTTTTACTGGAATACTGGTAATATTTCCACAGCTGGAAGTACGATACATTTTACAGAAACTGAAACCGTGGACACACGAGGAAGAGAGTCACCTGATGACATCTTTGATTTAAGCTTTCATGGTCGGATTTTCTCTTTTTGTTGGAGATATTAATAATCAGTGCAACAACAGAATGTGAATTGTGTATCCTGCCTTTTAAGAAAGTAGTCAAGAGAATCAAGGAAGCTGTAAAAAGGATACACAAGAGATTCTGTTTCAGACAGAGGCTGAAAAGAGGAGCTGCAGCAATGACAGTACGAGGAAATGAAGAATTTATAATCTATCACAGATTCAAATTCTGAGCCTGAATATGATCAGAAAACATCTCCTGTAACTTTAAATGCTTCACCCTCGATGAGCCATGTTGGTATCAGGCCCTTTGCTTGATTCTGATGAGCTTGTGCACGATCAAGCCAAATGCTCCAAAAAGCAATTAAGTGATTCTAAGTTTACATTATGCCAAACTTTGTGATTACATATGAGGGAATGTAAAAATCAGCCAGAAGACTACACACCAATCAGAGCATCACTGCTTCATGTACATGACACTTCTGTTTTTTCATCAGACTGGTCCCCCGGCTAGATGAAATGAAATGCATGACAAAAATAAAGATTGCGGCGAGCAGGACAATGATTCCAGCTCGGGTTTGATTTAAAAGTCTGTGTCATGGCCCCTGGGGTCAGTTCCTTCCATACGCCTGGCACAGGAGAGAGCGCTGGATGAGGAGCAGGAACAGATTAACTTGTCAGCGTTGTGTTGGTTAAAGTCAGGCCTGTCCTCTGTGGCCTGCCTGCATCGTGTCTGCGAGTACACAGTTCGTCTTCATCCCGCTCTGGAGCTGCTGTAAACAAGGCTCCGGGCCAGGTATATCAGGCCACAGCCCTACGAGGAGATTCAGCCTCACTGGCATGACTTAATTCAAACAATGATGAAACACGCGGCTGAGCGGAGCGCCGTGGTTTTGTGTCATTCTCGAGCACTGCGCTTGCCTCTGGAATCAAAAACCAGTGAATGAGGGAAAGAGAGAAGCGAGTTGTTGGGAGTTGGACCGGGCGCAATCTCTCCCGGACGGACAAGACCACCCGAGCTGTGGCCTTTGTTCCACAACATGACCATATAGATAATCCCTGTGAAAACCCCTCTTCAGATCCCTCCTCTTCACACACAGCCACACATATACACACACATATACGGTGCTATATATACACAAGTGGTTAAAGCACACTTCACAGAAACCTATCTGGTCATTTGAACTCAGGATTAACTATTAAAGGACAGAGGAGACAGAATATGTGGGAATATTACTTCAGTCACTCTTGAGTGTGTAAATGTACACATCTAGATATTTACAGATATTTTTACAGCGTGCAGGGGCTTGTATAATAACCACAATCTGAATTTGAGAGTGTATTTATTTTACTTTTAACAAATCTTGTCATCCTGGGAGGTTACACATCAAATACGATACCACGGTACCTTTGATAAATCTGGGGTTAAAAAGGAAAATATCCTATTAATATGTATTGATCGATTACGACACAATTGGACTCAGCTACAGGGGATAAACATGTGAGACACGGGGGGAGAGTGTTGCAGAATAAGTGTAACATTTGAATTTAAGGGCGAGCTCACAGTCTGAAGATGACCCGATAAGTTGAGGGCAGAAGACGAATGGGAACAAGGACATGAGTTCATGTTTTCCTACAGTTTAATGAGGAAATAGAAGAAATGATTTATGGTGCACGGAATCATTCATTTCATTTTTTAAATCAAATTATCTTGATCTCTGATGCTTAAACTTTTCCCCTGTCCCTGATTAAATGAGTGAATTGAGGTGGATTTCCAGTCTCCTGGTCCAGACGCTGCCAGACGGCGATACTGAACCAAGACAGGAAATGATGCGATAAACCAGGAAGCTGCCACTATTGTTGGGACTCAGAAACGGAAGTTCTGCTCAGGGCGATATGTTCAGGAACTTGACTTCTCTACAGAAAGAAAGTAAGAAACGCGTACACACAAACAAACACACACACACACACACACACACACACACACGCCTTCACACACTTTCTCAACATTAAGATAAGTTGTATTTCCTCTTAAATATACACCGACCGAGTCTGTAGCTGCTTTTAGACGATAAATATCTGACTGATGAGGAAATAAAACACCTACGACAGAGCTTTGATTGACTTTCCTCATCAGAGTGGAAACACTGATGTCATGACTTAACACACAACCAATACACAATGACAACAATGAGATTGACACAATAGTAACACAGTTTGAAGCACAACGACATATTAATCACATAAAAAGTACAAAACATTGCACAGATATGTATTAAAGGCCGACTGATTTGGATTTCAATAACATTATCAAACGTTTTTATTGATATAAATATATTCTTTTAAATGACAATGACTCCTGAGATGTTGTTTCTTATGACAAAAGTAATTGATGCTTGATATTTTACAGTTTGACCTTAAACTAAATCATAAATAACTATAAATACAAAGAAAACACAAATTCTACCAGATATTTAAAACCTGAATCAAGAAAAAAAATCTAGTTTTGTGATGTTTATTCTGCAGAATAAAATAAACAGCAGTGAAAGGCTCATATTGGCCGATTTATATTGGCTAACTGATACATGCATTTATACTAGTATATATAGAAGTATAAATAGGTCCCTAGATAAAAGAGATAGGTCTGTGATTTCTGGTTAAACACTGGAATAACACATTTATCTGAGGCAGAGCTAATAGAAATGATTTGTGAAGTTTGTGTAACATTAGATCTGCTCTCACAAAGAAGGATGAGCAGCTGATGAGTGACACACACTGGATTCATCATTTTCTGGCACCACAGTATAATACTGTGATGAACACACACAGAGAAATGATTGGTTACTTGTCTCCTCTTATGAAAAACCCTTCCAGACACCGGAGGACAACCTGGACGTGTATCCCGCTCCGACTCAACCGACACTGCAGTTTGCTGACACGCTCTTCACAGCTCGTCTCGACAGAATCAATTCAACCTTCTTCCAGCGTCGCCCCAGGAGAAACACGTACATCCCCCCTTACTCTGCTTTTCAACCCCCCCCCCCCCCCCCCCCCCTCCTCCTCCTCCTCTCGTCCTCCCGTTACACACATAAATGGATTGGTGACAGAAGTGTTTTCTCTCTCACGGCCAAGTCTTTACACATCTACGCTTTTGCTTTAACTCCTTATCAACAGCCGGGATGCTTTCACACAGACAGAGAGGCAGACGTGTGAAAGACAGAACCGGCGCACACGTCACGCGTCGCCTTCACTTTGCTTGGAGCTGCGTCGGGGGAGCTCTCCTGCAGGTTTTGCGATTTCTATTCGGCAGGCAAACCTCATTAGGAGCAAGGACAAAGGGGGATGGCTGTCAATCAAACCATGATTACATGGGTTTTTTTTTGCATGCAGCCACCAGCGAAAGACAAACTGTGAGCGTTGGATGGAGGGGGGGGGGGACACATGTGCTAATGAATGCATTTCAGCGAGCGCCCCGACAGCGACAGCTCGACTGTAGGAGACGTCAGGGATTACGAACAAAAAAACAATCTCGAGCAGCCATGACCGAAGCCCTGTGAAACGATAAAGGAGCAAAGAGACGAAATGGGCCTTTTCATTGGTTCATTACGGGAGACGAGCCACCGGAGAACACATCTGGATTACTCGTACAGCCTTAATCAAACAGCTGGCTGCGACCGGTTTCAGAAGGAGACCACGAGGTTAATGTGTGTCAGCGCCAGTGATCGCATGTGTGCGCTCGCTCGTGCATCTCGTTCATTCTGTAGCGTGACCGTGTGAGAACAAATATCTGTTTCAGCCGTACTGAGAGGCAACTTAAAGGTGAGAGAGAGAAGAAGAGATAGAAGACCCCCCCCACACACCCCCCAGATAAGGCCGTGTCCTCGTTGGTTTCTATCGCAACAAAGCGAAAGCATCCCAACCACAGAAGTCATGGGAGAGAACTGGGTCAGATACTATTAGCAAATGTATTTCAATAAATTAACAAATATATATATATTTTTTCCAAATGTGAAAATATTACCTCGGGCTGTTTGTTTCACATCCCTTATATCCCAGGGATTTAAGCAGTTATGGGAAATTTGGATGTTTGATTAATTCAAGGACAGTTTAGATGCAATTCAAATCATTTTTAATGAGATAACTCGGTTATTATGTATTTCAGGATTCTAATTAACAGATAAAGGCGCCATGTGAACTATTCTTTCTCCCTCTTGATCAATGCTGGTGTTTCCTTCTTTTCTTTATTCTCTCTCTTGCTCTTGTTATCCAGGGAAACCGCGGAGGCATTCGATAACAAGCCAACCATGGTGTTTGTTTGAATCCGTCTCTCTGAGCTCCACATCCCCACGGGGGGGAAAGGATTTCAGTGCTGTTTTGATAATGCACAACACAATATACAACAGCTCCCACAACATACAGTACATGTGGCATCGTTGGACTCCTCGGCCGTTTTATGAGGACATGATCCTGCACAGTTTGGAAACAAAAAGACCCTCAGAAAGCGGGGAAGTATTGAGACATTTGGACTTTGTAGCATGACTTTGAATTTTGGAACCAGCAATCCCGCTCAGGAATCTGGGCCATAAATCTCTCAGGGGCAGAACAAAGATGCCTAACTTCCCAAACTCCGAGCACCGACAGTCTTCCTCTTCCGATCAGCGCAGGAAACACACGCATGTGGAGCCGGGGAGAAATCGAACAGGTTGACTTGTCATCGCACTCTTGCAGCAAAGTGAAATCTTTGAAGCAAAATGAGGGGGGGGCAGCTCCAGATAATGATTTCCAGAGTGGCCGACTTCTGAGGGACGGGTGGAATAATCCTGGTACTTCACTGCCAAGGTCAGAGCCACGCACTGTGATGTATATGCACTTTGAATCACCCAGACAGATGCCGCAGCAAGAGGAGACGTAGCATAAACATCCAGGGTCAGCGCTTTGATGCCTCGCGTCTGGTCTTTCGGGAGGGTGGTCCCTCCGAACCGCCCCCTCACACGCACATGATCAATAGGCCTTTAAATGTTTTAGGGCACTGGCGCTACAAGGGGCATAAAATATTGAAGCAACAGAGTGAAACACAACCTCGCGGGTAGCAGCTGAGGGGAGTGTGTGTGTGTGTTTGTGTGTGTGGGGGGGGGGGGTGACACTAGAGAGAGCCAGTCAGCATTATAAACCGCCCCATCAGTCACTCTACACCACTGTTTGTATGAAGACAGAGAGACAGACTGTAAACGTCGGAGCAGTTTGGACTAAAACTGTTTTCCGACCACTTCACATTGATCTTCAGGTCGGCGGCTGATTGGTTCCGTGATAAGAAGATATTTCATTTTCCGTTATTTCATCAATGACACTCCACTTGGACAATCACATGGTTATACACACAAACACCCACCGGGAGGGGGGGGGGGGGGTGTATATAGCTTGTTTACATATAAACCATTACACAGCTCGGGCGCCCGGCCTCCCGTTCAGCCGCTGACATGAGGGATTACCTTCACCCACTCCTGTCCCCCCCCCCCCCCCTACACACACACACACACACACAAACCCTCCACTCAGCTCCGGCTCCAAATGATTTACTTCCATCCACTGTATATAGACTATACACCAAATAAACTCAAACAGGCCTCTACTCCGCACTGCACACACACACATAGCTGCACGCGGACTCCGAGCTAATTCTAAATGTGACCAAGTGTGTGGAAGCGGAGTTGACCTCAGGTCACCGCGCGTGTTGAATGTCAAGTGTGGACGAGCAGCTTGAAGTCGAGGCCTGGACGTGAGGCCGGACCTTCACGACAGAGGCAACACGATCTCTTGTGTTTATGACAAAGGGAACTGATATCCAGCGTCTCTGCAGGAAGCTTAGCACAGGGACATGAGGAGATTAAAAAATGATCTGGCTCCGAGGATGATGATGGTTTATTTCATCTTGGGTTTTATATCTTGGAATAATAATCACAGTTTTTATTGGGTTGCGATAATATTTCACTCACCGCAGAGCTCTGCAGGGACGGTGACGTGAAACACGAGCAGTCAGACGGGTTAGGAACAATCAGCCGGGTGTAATAAACTTCTATTGGAAAGAAAACGACCTTTACGACTGTGGAAATAAAACCAAATTATAAATGAACCACAATTTACTTTAACCTGGAGACTTTTCAGGGGACGTGAGTGACTGAGCAGAGAAGTGAGTGTTTCCCAATCGAAGTACATGGCTGACACCCTCTTGACCTGCGTGACACTGTGACGACCTCCAGCAGGGACACACAAAAACACACGCACATGTTCGTTCTCTCAGAGCATGTGAGACACTTCATCACACATGTCAACAGCTCTGTTCTTATCGGGAACTTTCTTTACCTGTTTATCTGATGTTTACAGTTGTTTTTAACACCAGGGATAATTTTTTATTTTCACTTTCTTCAACTTTGTGAGATTCTGCAGTTTTTCAACCTCTTCCCAGGAAATAACTCGTGGATATTGATGACAAAGATCAGACAGGTTTAGGGAACAGATATCTTTGACTGTGAGAAGTTCGGTTCAGCTCGATTGAGTTTAAGGGGCCTTGTTGGGCCGGGGCGGACATATGAGCTCCACCGAGTGCCACTGTTGATTTCCCTCTGTTTTCATCTCAAGGGAGCAGACGCTGATTCACTGCACGTTCGCTCCAACACGCAGGACGCACGGATATACGGTTTGCCGATGCCGATACATGGCATCCTGAACAAAAAGAGTTTACACAGGAATTATGGCCATGAAATGTAATCAGCTCATAAATTACCGTTTAATGTTCCAATCCAAGAAAAGACCAAACTTCTTTTCCTGTGAATGGAAGGGTAATGTAACGTGAGCCCTGTCCCGAGGTTCCAGTCGCCCTCACTTTCTTTTTTTGCATCTGTGTGTACGTTACGTGACGAAAACGGGGCTGACAGATGGTTTGGGGTCGCAACTCACCACTTCACGGGAGTAGCAGGGGACCCGGCTCTCACCCCCCCAGTCTCTGCCCGGGACCGAGGCCTTAACCAAATCAGAGATGTCGATATTTACATACATCTGCTAAATCTGTCCCTGAGGGGAACGAGAGCTGAGTGGACGAGACAGGAAGACAAACAAACGACCAGAAGGGCCAGAGGAAAGACCAAAGAAAATGGAGGAGGACTTTATGGTGCGAGTTTCCAAACAATCCCTGGACCCGGTCCAAGTCCTCTCCTCGTCCTCGTCCTTGTCCTCTCGTCTGTCCTGCGGGTCGCTGCAGCAGTCGGACCAATAATGAGACTAATTTCCTCACAGCTGACTCACCCCGGAGGCGGTCAGTATTAAACTGTACTCCAGATGGAGAACATACAGTGCTATAGGGCTGAGATCACTGTTGATAATTCACTTTTTCCCAGTGTTCAAAACACGAACGGTTCCACAGAGCGATGGAACATGTGGGGGGGTGTTGAAGTGGCGACGTGTGATTGTTTCCAAGTGTGTGAGTGAAAGAGAAAATGGGGCAGAGACTGTCCAAATATTGAGCTACTTAAGACAAATTAGTTTTTGACTTTTGACTAAAATAAATCACTGACACGGAAAAAAGTACCGATTCAAATCACGAAGAGTGGAAATACGGATCTCAATTACTGGTTAAATACCAGTGGTCCAAAACCAACTAATGTCTAACCGTCCAGATCCTTCATCCCAGAAAAACACACAAGTCGTTTACTTGAGATATTTCATTTATCTGTTCACACATGCCAGATTTGGTTGTTGGCCCTGGAAGCAAAAACCAACTTTACCATGACCGAAAGTGGTCTTAGGAGATGGGAGTGAGCAGGGGGGGGTAGTGAACGGGGGTAGTGGGGATGCACCTTGTGTGATCATAGTTGCTGTAATGCATCAGGACATGGGGTGAGGTCGAGGGTGGGCGCTGAAGTCAAAACACAGGGAGTGGTGGTTACATGAGATTCTGACCCTTACTCCAGAGACCCTGCAGGAAAGCCCTACACAGACCCATGTGTTAACACAGAGACTCGGAGACTGCACATTAAAAAACACCACACACTACATGCATGTATGCATATATGATGACCTCAGTAGCCTGCTGCTCTCAGGCATGTGTGTGTCTGTCTCTGTGCGCAGGAAGGACAAGACAAAACGAGGCAGAAGAGCAGACGTGGACAAGGAAAGTGAAGCACAAATAAATCACAGTAGTTCTCTGTTTAAAGAATCCCATAAGAGAGGAGCAGCAGAGCGACGCCACTGGCTCAGTTTAATAGAACAGATTAAATCTCTATAGCTGGACTATAAACGGACGTCTCCTTGTTTCCATAGGTCTGCTATAGTCTGCATCTCACGTTACCTCCATCCTGGATCTGAGGTCTGCAGGCTAACCAGACCTGACTCTTTACTCCTGTGTCTCATCAAGGTAGCATGAAGCCCAGATCAGTGGTTCCAAAAGCAGGGTCCAGACCCCATAAAGGGAGCTGGAGGGGGGGGGGGGGGGGGGGGGGGGGGGGCACAAAGGAGTCCATAACAAGATGAGGAATACTTTATCATATATATATAACAGTCGCTGGTCAGAACCGTGACCCAATATATCCGCAAGGGATTCACAATCTTCAAAGGTTGGTGTCCAGTAACTGCAGCAGTGGGATTTGAAGGCACTTGTGCACTGAACACTGGTTTCCAAATACAATTATTATAAAAAACTGCTGCAAAACAACAGAGAGAAAACAGATAATGAGGCTGCAGTCCTTCCCCAGGGCTCGGGTCGGGAAAAAGATGCCCCAAAATAATGTGAAAATAAGAAAATGTCTGTTTATGCCGTCAAAATTTTAGAGATTTGAGTCCTACACAACAATACAGTATAAAAGGAGTGTGCTGTTTATACAGTAGAGAGTGGATCAGCCGTAAGATAACTGCAATGTGCCTGTGCGATGGGCCCAAAGGTGCAAAATCCTGCTGAGCAACTGGGTTTGTGTGCGTGCCCAGAAAACCTCTTCCACTGAAAACGTCCACGAGGACCAGGAGAACAAAGAAACTAAATGGAAACCAAACACAAACCAGCCCCGCTTGTGTTTAATCCAGATAATTGACTACAAGTTGTTATCAGTGCAACACGACTGAATCCTTTATCTCCTCCCTCCTCCTCTGTATCTCCAGCCCCTCGCTGGCTGGCTGAAGCTGCCGTGCTCTGTATCAGGGCTTCTCTTGAAAAATGTGAGTTGATTTGAGTTGACATCAAACCTGTGTCATTCAAAACTTTCCTCTCCATTCTTTCGCCCCCCCCCCCCCCCCCCCCCCCTTTCGCCTCACATGCCCTGGAGTATATATACGAGCCCCGTTTGTTCACCAAGAATATGAATTTGTGGCCGAGCCTCGAGGACGGAGCTGTCAGCTGTGATCCTGTCAAGCGTGCCGGGACGTAAATGCACCTTTGTCCCCCGCACCTGAGAAGCCCCAGTGCATCTGACACACTCATCCTGTTTTGCCCGGCTGAGCCCAAACCCCTGGCTCAGTGCAGGACGCCCGGAACCCCCGCCCCCGCCTCTATACACGTGCCAGTTTCCAAGAGTGGGAGAGAAGTGATGGCTGAACCAGATCCAGGTCTCTGATAGTCCTCCGTCCCTCCACCCAACGGAGGAATCCAAACGGAGCCTGTCTCCGCCTGGGGACGGCTCCAGAAACATCCGAGGAGTCGGAGCTGTGACGCTTTTCAATACCACAAATAAGTCACTTCATAAGGCAGCTGTCACACATGAAATAATGCATGTGTGTGTGTCTGTGTGTGTGTGTGTGTGTGTGTGCACTCCAGCCAAGGTGACCGCTAAAAAGAACATTACTATACAATCCTACGTGAGCCTGCTGCGTATGTGTGTCTTTAGGTGTATGTGTGTGTGTGTAAAGGTCAGCAGTATAGAGGTGTGTGTGTGTGTGTCACTTTGTGGGTTGCACAGTAAACGCATACATACAAAAATGAGTGAATGACTGATTTATTAGGTGTATAATTGCCACAGCTCTCCTCTATCTCGGCTGAAGATCTCTATGTATGTGTGTGTGTGTGTGTGTGTGTGTGTGTGTGTGTGTGTGTGTGTGTGATTAATGGAACACACAGCACGCACACTCACTCCACGCAGACCACCAGCATCGTGTTAACAATGAATACAAAGATATTGACGCGAAAGACCATGAAATGTGTGTGTGTAACTGAATATGAGCCTGTTTGTCAGTTGACCTGCACGCCTGTCAATCTCATTCTCGTCCTTCAATCCTCGTCTCTTTCTTTCCTTTCTTTTTTCTTTTCTTTTCTTTTCTTTTTCATCCTGGTTGTCCATGTTAGATTTTCAACATGGACAACCGGCTTCTTCTTTTAACGCTCGCCCTGAAGAGACTCAGGTATTTATCCTTTTTCCACAGCGATTTTGTGCGTCTCATTTAGGATTTCAGCCAAATATCCTCTGGTGTATGTCGAGTCTCACTGATGTAACTTGAAAGAACAAAAAGAGAGAGAGAGAGAGAGAGAGAGAGAGAGAGAGAGAGAGAGAGAGAGAGAGAGAGAGAGAGAGAGAGAGAGAGACAGAGAGAGACAGAGAGAGACAGAAAATCTCTCCCAGACCCAGAGAGCAGCGCCAGAAGAAATCGTATTCATCAAGGCGAACCTTGTGAAAACGAGGACCTGACTCCACTCCTCTAAATCACCAGGATGAAATGGCGGAGGGGGGGGGGGGGTTAAGACGCCACATCACTTTATTACCCAGCGCACCGGCTTTAAAGAACTGGAGCCAGAAATGGCGGTTGGAGGAAATAAAAAGCTTTTCTCCAATAAAAACAGGAGAAACCTGTTTGGTTTTTAGAATCAATGTAAATTGAAGGAAATGGCTTGAACTCAGTTGCTCATTGACAAATTCGGCCTTTGCCAGATTCTATGATTGATTTTTCCTTTTTAACTCCTAATGGTTCCACTGGAGAGGCCGACAGCTGCCTCAGAAAATGAGCCGCTGATTGGACCTCGAGCCAAAGGTTCAAGTCCTCGCTCTTTTCAGTCTTAAACCAATAAAGACGGCTCTGAGTTCGGAGCCTCAGTTATGAGTCTTCGGGGCCGTGCGGCAGGAGGACATTAATTAAGCTAAATGATCCTTCCTCTGTGTGCAGCATCTCAATGGAGTTCATCGAGCACCAAGCAGGAGGGTTGCTCCCGCAGTGTGAGAGGGAGGTGTGCATTGTGAGGAGCTGAGGGCAGCCCGGACCACTCCGCTCTGAAGAGAGAGAGGCAGCTGGAGGGAAGGCCAGACTAATGGGTAAAAAGGGAGGATGTGTGATTGGAGCAGGACGCCCAATAAATATAAAAGAATAAACCACCCTCTGGGAGAAGAAGAAAGAAGGTGCCCACTTTATAACATGTTGCAGTTCTCCCTGTTTGGAGGCAGCTCTCCTCCTCCTCTTCATATTTCACACACAGCTCTACGATGGATGGGGAATTTCTACAGGCACTCTGGGAAATAGAAACACACAAGTACACACACACAGGGACGCACATGCTTGTCCTAACATCTACGTGCTCACAAGTACTATGTATGCGCACACACATACACACACACACACACACGCACACACAAGAGAGTGAGGCAGCCTGTGAGGTGATTGTTACCAGATGAGGGGGTTGTCCATCCAGCCTCACTCTGCGACAGACAAAAGATTGCACCGACTTTCCTTCATCCTCTCCTCATTGTGCGAGCGTGTGTGTGTGTGTGTCTGTGTGTGCGTGTGTGTGTGATTTAAAGGCATGCTCAATTAGTTTTTCTTTGAGGAAGGGGGCTTGTGTCTCTAACCCCCCCACCACCACCACCACCATTTACTTTCTCCACTGGGTGAACCGGCAGCTGGCATACATGCGTCCCATTCAAGCAGAGTGACATGTTTAATTTGACAATTAAGAAAACAAAGAACTCCATTTAGATCCACAGTCGGGGGCTGTGTGCACTGTGCGAGTGTGCGTGCTCGTCACGAGCCTCCGCTGAACTGGGAGAGACAGAAGGGGAAGTGGTGTGGACGCAGCCGCCGGAGAACCTGCAGCGAACCTGCGGCGTCAGTTTAGATAAGCAGGGGAGGAAAAGAAGGCATGAGTGAAAACAGGCGAGAGCGAGAGAACAAACTGAAAACGGGAATTTACTTTTCTGCTAATTCAAACCACTGGGGCCCGAGCCCGCCGCTGTGCCAGTCGCTCTGGCTCATGCGCAGAGTATTTCAAGTTGTGGATAGAGCGGCGCTGGGAAAGGCCAGTTTCAACATTACCTCAGTTTACCTCAAAGCAGCGGCGCACCGCAGGGATTTAAAGGTGAGGCAAATAAAACACGCACATGGGGATTTCTGTGGAGCTGGCGGAGGATCGTTAACCTCACATTAAGTCGCACTTCGGTTGGTGAAAGAACGAGTTTGTGCAGTAACACGCACGTACACACACGTTGTCTGTGCGAGAAATCACACTACAAAAGCAAATCGCACACATGTGTGCACCGAACAGAGCAGGTTTTCAGCATGAGAGGAGTTTTCTTTGGCCTGGAGATTCCATTTCGATAGCCCACTTTAAAGGAGAGGCAGGAACAGTCGAAAAGGCGTCTGAGAAAGAACTGCATGAATACCTTTTCATACAATTTCACCCTCATTCTCCATTTTCTCTCATTCAGACACTGAAACGTCTCATTCATTACGATTTAAATTGCTTTAAATCTTATTTTGATTTGTCACATGGCCAAAAGAAAGCATGCTGCCCTCCATTTTGGATCAGCGGGGCCCAGATTTTCATTATCACTTATCATGAGACACAGACCCCGACCGCGCTCCCCCATAATTCCCTCTGTCTCCCCCTCCTCCTCCTCCTCCTCTCTTTTCCCTCCCTGTGGTCCTGAGAGTCCTGTTACCATGGTTACCGCTGAACGATGGCTCCCCCCCCACCACATGCATACACACATGCACGCATGCACATGCTATCTGTATGAAGTAATGGCCGTCATCCTTCATATGGCTGAGTGTTCATGTGAAGACTGTCTGCCTGCTCCTCTCCGTGCCCAGTTAGAATAACATGACCCCGCTCTCCCCCTGACAGCAATACAAAATATCTTTGAAACGAAGATTCCTGCCTGTTACACACACACACACAGAGACACACACACACACAAAGTCGAATCTGCACCCATTCTCTTGCTCTGATTTGCAGATACAGTCCCCTCATTGGCGCCATTATCGTCTGATCAGGGGCTTGTCTCTGGTGCAGCCTCGTGGAACTCTCTGATACCGCGCTCGGTCTGCAGGTTCCACCAGATAAAGCCGTGAAAACAATGTGGACCATGATGTGCTGCTTGAAGACAAAGACAGTTGTCCTCTTTTTACTCCATCTCTCTCTCTCTCTCTCTCTCTCTCTTCCCCTCTCTCACCGCACAGCTGGTCTCCCTGCTCCCAATCTGTTTCCCATCCGGGTCTCCACTGCCCTGCTCCACTTTTATTTTTAAATAAATGTGTGTGTTAGCCGGGAGAGCTGCAGAGGAATAGCCTGTTTCAAGGGTGCAGTCGGACAGGTAGAGGTGGAATCCTTCATCCTACACACAGTCGCACACACCAGGGGGAGCTGGTGATGAATCGGTTCGGCCTCCACCTCCCCCCGTCCTCCATCTCTCATTGTCATGGTAACCATCAGCACCTCCGATGCATCCTGCTTTCACACCACCAGCCGCCGTCCTCTCCACCACTCCCTTCTCCTCCCATGTGCTGAGTCCTCTGTTCACAGCTCTTCTCCTTCTTCACGATGAATCATCCACACATCCGGCACCATCAGTTCTTCACCGTGAAATATTAACATGTTCAAGCAAGATGGTAAATGGTTTAATATTTATATAGATCTTTTCTAGTCTTGATGACCACTCAAAGCGCTTTACAGTACAGTTTTACATTCACCCATTCACACACTCATTCATACAGTGCATCTATTCTATTCTATGGGGGGGGGGGGGGGGGGCATTCAGGGTTCAGCAGCTTGCCCAAGGACACTTCGGCATGCAGATCGGGACTAGGGATCAAACTGCCGACCTTCAGGTTGGAGGACGACCACTCTACCCCTCAGCCACAGCCGCCCAAGAGCATTAAATACATTTCCCCTTTCAACAATGTCTCATGTGGTAATTCAACATGGATTTAATGAAGGTTGTTTTTCACTTGATGATCAGGAGCGTCAGCTTCTGGAGCACTGACCTCTCTGTCCGGGTGTGACTTCCATGTGAGATGTTGCTCCTCTTACTCCCTAATTAATCACATCACACTGCAAGTTACACAATGTAATCAGGCAATTACTCCCCCTGTGGTGTACTGCAACTATATATAGCAATGTAATGTTCTGAATATATAACATTACGCATTTTGATTGGATTGCTCTACCTCAGAGAGAGAGATCAGTGAAATGTTAAAGGAACTGTGGGTGAAACAATGACAACATGGAAGCGAGTTTGGATTTTGGAAAACTTTCAAACTTACAATATATGTCAAAATACTAGTAATTGTACACAAACTATATGTTTACCACTCCATCACCTGCCAATTCGATTACATTACAATCCAACGTGCATATTGTGAAGCATGAAACAACCATGTGATGGTCAATCGAGACCAGACTGTTACAATTCATTACCATCCCTGCACGCTTCATTACAACATATAGCGCAGAGCACAATGTCCCGAGTAAGCAGTTTCACATGTTCCGCCCTTGCTGTGATCTCACGTTCGCCATCTGCAGGACTTGAAAGAAGCGTCCGATAAGAAACAAAGGGCTCGAGAGGAGGAAAGATCCCTCCATGGATCCACATTAGCTCTCGTATCCGGTATTTGAGCAGCAGATCCGGCTGTTCTGAGATTTGAGCAATCAAGCAGCTCCTCTGTAATCATCCCCTGGAGCTCAGGCAGCAAGTGCTCGCAACAGCCCGTCAGTGTTCAGGGAGTAACGACGCAAACAGGTCCATACAGGGAAGCATGTGGACTGTGCATGAATGTTCATATATGTGTGTGTTGTGGGTGAGTGTGTGGATACTGCACATATGTGTAGAAGCAATTTAGAAAGAACTTCCAGATATGCAGATTTATTTTAGCCTACAGTGAATAGGACATTTCAGAAAAAAAATATTGGCCCATCTTCCTGTAAAGTTTCTTGGAAATTCATTTAGTAGTTTTTGCAAAATCCTGCTGACAAACAAAACAACCAACAAACAAACAGACCTTCATACAGGAGCTAAAACACCTTTTTGGCCGAGGTTACTACTTCCCGTTCAGACGCTTACAATAAATCATTAAAAGGTCTTTATTCACAATTGTGGAATGTTTATATTCTACTTATCCTGTTCTTTGTTGAGGTTCACTTTCACAGGATTCATCTGTTTTATTGGTTTTGTTTCAGCTGCATCAAAATGAATTGACCCTAAACGTGTGGTTATATTCATACTAATATCTACAACTACTCAGACGTGTGGTTTATTTAGTGTTGAGAGGAACGACTCGAGCAAATCCCATCCTCGCACTACTTCCTGTATAACATCCTGTCATCCTCTCTATTGGAAAATGAACGAGTGCATATAAGATTAAATATAAATCTTCCTTTCATTTTCTGACCACCCGACTGCTGAGCTGAGCCCTGATGAGTGACAGCAGCCGGGACACCAGATGTTGACATTAAACGATGGCTTGTGCGACTCGCTGCTGCTTTCCCTGCTAGTTCCTTTGATCCCATTGAACAGCGTGTGGAGCTCTTGATTGTAGTGACGTCTCTCTGTCACCAGTCACAGCCCAGTGTCGTTCAAAGTACACCTGCTCCCCCCCCCCCACCCCCCCTTCTCGTCTGTGCGCTCCAGTAGCACTTTTACCGCTAAATTCTGCGAGACGGACGTGTTATTCCAAAACCAAGGGATTTATTCCAAGTAGTATAAAGAACTTCCTAAACTGCACACCAGGGTGTGTTGGGCCGCAGGAAACCTGATCCAAAACCACAGAGCTGAATTTGGGTCACGCGCACCAGAAATGTTCCTTCTCCTGAATTGACACTGAATCCGACTCATTTTTACTCGAGAAAGAAAAATCACTTACACCAGCGAGACAGGTTCAAATGTGATGATTTACCAAACCTCAGCCGGCACCGATCACCCAGTGCCGGTGAATAAACCCAGTGTGAGGTTAAAGTACCGACTACTGTTTCCAGTCAGAGATTCATCTTTCCTTCACAAACATATTAGATGTAATCTGAATGTAAGACATGTCCCAAAACCAACTGGGAATGGACTGAATTTATATTGTAACAATCTTATGGACCACATAAAGCTCTGTGAAGTACAATACACTCACACAGGGCTTTACTACACATGGATTTGTCTATTACACACCAGTCCTACACAACCTTTACAGCCGTCGGGGGAAATTTAGGGGTTCAATGTTTTGCCCAAGGACTGAAGGAGCCCGCCGACCCTCTGGTTAGTGGACGACCCGCTCTACACCTGGTGAGGCCCTACACATGTTTTATAGAAAATAGAACAACGCAGCAGGAGATTGTGCAGCTCAAACACGTTCACAACAATCTGCAGAGCACTCAGGCAGGGGGGGGGGCGGGAGGGGCGGGAGAGTATCTGCAGAGCCTGCAGCATAACCCATCAATTCTTATTTACAGCACATCCACTCCAGCACCGGCCCTTATCGCCTCGTTGTCTTTCCCAGTTGACATTTATCAATGATGTATTTGTCCAGTTTGGCGTCCGTCACGCATCACATGGCGTCAAAATGTCGCACTCGCTGTCTGACGGGAATTTTCTGCTGCATTCTCTCATGGGCTGAATTAACTGGGGGGGCTGGACTTCACTGCAGGTCGGATAGCAGCAGTACACATGTATGTTAGAGGTGTATAACAATAGTGAGATGTTGGAAAGTTCTTATATACGCATTAATGTTCTACAAGTGTATTCATTTTTATAGTATGGTGTAAATGATAAAATAAATATAGCTCCTGTTGGAGGTTTCTCAGTCCTGGTCCCTCGATGTCAACATGAGATGTTTGACTCTGACCTGAGCAGAGAGAGAAGCTGCAGCTCCACATCAGCCACCGGAGATTCTAATAAAACTGAAAATCCAATAAATTTATTAAAAAGCGTGAGCTCTGTCCAAATTGCCGGGTGGAAAATATTGTAATACTGCACAGGAGACATGAAGAATCCCGTTCCCCTTAATAACAAGTTACTGTATGATTGGTCAGAAGAGGACAGACCACCCTGAAGCTGCTGACTGGGGCTCGACGCAGCATTTTGAAAGACCAGAGTAGGAAACCAGTACACGGCCTGTCAAGACTGTTTAAAGTCACTGGCTTAGAGAAATAATCAAAGCTATTATTGATGAATGGCAAACTGTGTTTATAGCCTTGTTATTAGTGTTAATGTCAGTGGAGCTTTACTGATATTTCACTGAGTGCTCATTCAAAGGGATATAAAAGCTGAAGATGATTGATAAATTAGACCTTGGCCCAGTGGCTATAAATTTGGGCAAATCATGTCCGAGGCTCCAATAAACACAGATCCAAGCTTTTTAAAAACTCCGACACACAATGAGCTGCTTGTGAGTTTAAAGGTGGGGGGGGGGAGACACTGAGGTTTATTCCACATCTCAAGGCTGCTTATTAAATTCATATTCTGCTCGTCCTGCGTGTTCCGGTTCACCGGGTCCGAGGGGAATCGCCTGAGGATGAAACCGCTACTGCTGAGGGAAAAAGACGGGAGCTTTACGACGAAGATAAAGTTAATAATCAAGCCCCATGAATCAATTTAGCTCTCGTCTCAATTGTTTTTCTGTTCCCCACATTTTCTAATCCCCCACCTCTCCGTTCGTTGTCATCACTCTTTCATTCCCCCCCCATTCCCCCAACCCCGGTCCTGTCACGCTCGCGGTTCCAAGATTTGTACAGCTCACCGAAACACATCACAGAGGTTTGCCCATGCAAACAGTGAAGTTATTTCCACTCCCGTAGTCCTTCCAGCCCAGTCTGACAGGCCGCGGCCAGCCACCGCAAACACACATGCACGCTCACATGCACTTTCACATGCACGCTCACATGCACCCGGGCCCGGAGTCAAAATACGTCCCCCACTTCTCTGTGGTTCTCATCACAGAGTCCGGCTCCACGGTTTCATCCTTTGCTTCTCTTCTCCCCGTGTGCATGTATTTGGAATTCAATATCTACCGTACAATTAGTGTCGTCTAATAATAAATGTGCATGAGACAGTGTCATTATTTGACAGCATGATGCCCATGTACAGATAGTGCTGGGTAGAGTTTTCTCTGATACCGATGCTAAATCAACACATTTATAAAGATTCCGGTGCTTAAAGGCGCCAGAATCTATAGAAAGTGATGGTTGAAGATAAGAGCAGCTCTTTTATTGCTGAGGCAAATTGAAAGTGGAAATTAACTGTCAACAGTTTAAAGACCACTTAACTTGGATGAGTGTAAATCTCACTAAATAACAGTTTCAAGGCTTAATCCAGCAAAATACTCCTGCTCCAGTATCCTCAGCCCTGGGTTTCAAGGCCGGCTGGTTTGCTTATCATGCGTTTGCACGACAAGTCAAACTCAAACAATCCGTCTGCTTTTAAATGTATCATGGTTATGTTTCCTTTAAGCAGGGCAACTATTTCAGTACAGAGCTTGGGCATCGGGGTCTGACTAGTGATTCAGTCAGGTTGGTGCTGGACGTGAAGAATCAGGCACAGGATCTCGAGACCAGGACAGTGAATGAAAAAGAGGCTGAAAAGAAGGGAAGCAGAGGTCTGAGCGAGCAGGTGGGAGGTAGCCGGGGGATTCTCTTGTAAAATATTCCACTATAGTGGAGTGGAAACTTTCTCTCGCTCGTTCTGATGTTGCTCTAACCTTTAATGGACATCTCATGGTGAGAACCATCCTTATAAAAGCTGGAGTCCAAAGACAAGACAAGACGAGGAGCACGCATGACCGAAATGCATCTGGGAGACGTAAAGAAAGTGAGACGCGTGATGTGGACCACATTGAACATAAAATGCTTTTTTATTTGGTCGGGGCCATTTCTGTGATCTCACATGGACCAGGCGAGATCAGCAGTATTGTTTAATACTGTGTCTTTTGGCTCGATGAACGCAACACTAGATCTGGAATAGTTCTGCCTCTCAGCATCTCTCTCCACGTTCGAGCTCCTGAGGTGAGACCAGATGATTAAATGGATGATTCATTTGAGAAAACAAATATCTGTAGCTGCACTGTCTTCAACCCCTCGGAAATAGTGAAAATAAATAGTGTGGAGTGAGCTGGGACGCAGACACAACAGCTGAGGAGCAGAGTCGGCCAGATAACAGCTCCGAGGCTACTGCTGCAACACACACACACACACACTCACACACGCACAAACACACACATGACGAATGGAAGCCCTCGAGCACTAAGACAGATCCCAACACAGAAAAACTAATTAAATCCCTCAAATCTTTTGTATCTTTATCTCGGTGAGTTTACGACTTGGTCACATCCAACTGTGACTCCAAACCCTACATCCACCTCTGCTTAAAGCCAAAATGATGAAAATCTGATACGCTGGGAAAGCGGCTCTTTGTACCAACCCCTCGTCCTGAACTTATTGACCACCTGCTGCTCCCAGACCACAGAACCCCTCCCAAAGCAAACATAATCCAGAGAAACACAGGAAGCGTACTAATTTACACCAACTTAAATCAGCATGTGTCCTGAAATTAGATTAGGAGTTGACCTAATGAACTGCGGAGAGCCACGGGATCACCGGCTCCTCGTACGTACTTTCTTCATATGTGACTGTGTGTGTGTGTGTGTGTGTGTGTGTGTGTATGTGTGTGTGTGACAGTGATTGGAGCAATGACGGCAGATACGTTTGAAAAGAGACACAAAGGACGCACAGGAGAGAATAGAGAGATAGGACAGGAAGCTGGAGACAGATAGAAAATGTGTGAATGTTTTTGTGTTTTTGCTGTCGTCTGTTCTTTGCAGAGGATCCTGTGATTGCAGCTGTTTTATATCTGTGAGTTCCAGGGACTAGAGAAGATATCTCAACTGGGTTCTGAGGTGAATTTGACTGTGTCCATCTCGTCAGCTTCAGAAGACAAGACAAGCTTTGCAGATCACTTCTGTCTTCTCTATGCACCGTTATAAACTCATGATTAGATGAATCTGCTGATATTGATTAACTCTGGGTTCAGATTATAGATTTTATATGAAGATGGTCAATATGGCAGCTCCATAAAAATGAAGCCAAAGTATCTAGATCACCCCCTGGTGGAAGGCTGCAGATAAGGTCCCTGAAGTCCTCCATGGAGCGGACAGGGGCCAAACTAAAAAGTCAAAGTACATCTCAAATAAATCGTCCATTTTCTTTGGCTTATATGAAAAAGATGAGCCCTAAAGTGCTTTGTGAGGTCCTGAAAAAGTTAGTTGCAAAAAATCTGTAACAATTTGTTGATGATGGATGATTAATTAGTTGAAAAAGATATGAATGATTGATGTCAAACGCTTGCTGCTCCACTGTTTTATCTGATTGTAAATTCTGTACATTTGGTCTTTCCACTGCTAATCTATAAAAACATGTAATTTAAAGATGTCACCTCGGGGCTGTTCACTATTCTTTTTATAGTTCTAAATACTTTAAATGTTAAACCACTGACCAATAATGAAAACAATCAGCTGCGGCCAGACTATTTTGTATTTCCATAATTAGGAAAAGTGGATCGGACACCACAACTATATAAACAGAACCTGATACCAGTAGATTCCTTGATTCTGCACGTCCAACACTGAATACCTGGTGGAATTAGACTGAAGAGATTATCAGAAGGTCTCATGTTACCATCCATCGTTCCCTCAACTGAACTCCAGGACTTCTCCTTCTTTGATTAATGTTTCTTCTCTCACAGCAGCCAAACAGATATTTCAATACAGAGACACTGGAGGAGGGAACGCCCGACCCATCGGGAATAGAAATACACATGAGGGGTTTTCACCAACTGACCACCAAGTTAGTGGTCGACCTAATAATCCAGTGTTATTTATAGACTGTGGTCATATTTGAGAGAATGTCTGGTGTTTTGTTTTAAGCTTCTTACTTAGCTTCTTATTTAGCTTCTTTTCAGTTCAGAAAATAGATTAATTTATCACTTTTAGGGTAATTTATTCATGTTTCATAACCAAACCTCATAACTTAAATATATGCTCAATATCCTGCTACCTCCTGCTTTTATTGTGTGCTTTTAACTTGACTGAATAGGTTTTGCTTATCGCTCTATAAATAAAATGTATTATCATTATTTTCGTCATTGTTAAAGCTATACTTTGGTGTCTGCAGATCTCTGGGGCTCAGAACTGAGAAACAACAAAACGTGGCCGCACAAAGAAAGAAATATGTTTCCATTCACGATATAGTCTCGCTCACTGATGGGAGATTGATTCCTTGGCAGAGAATAAGTTGCCAAGACCAGCAGAGCAGCCGTCAGGGTAAAAGCCAATGACACGTGAGGTTGAAACAAACAATAGAAAGAATGGAGCGAGCGATACTCGCTAACAGATGAGATGAAGAAATGGAATAGAGAGCAGTCACACTGGAGAGAGACTGAAAGAGTGAGAGAAGAAAACCCCTCGCTGCCATATGGTACAGAGTATTGGGCTTAATGAGGCGTGAGGCCATCCTCTCCACAGAGGCACCAGCCAGTCACATCACACATGACTGAACACTCTGATAAGTATAAAACGCAGCATATGCCAACAGCTATTGATATGGAACCAAAGTGCTGCTTCTGAAGGGGAAAAGAGAGGAAGAAAAAAAAACTGAATGATTTAACAAAAGTCGACCTAAGAGCTGAAAAATCCACCGGCAAAGAGAAATGCGTCTGATAAGAGTTTTGAGGCTTTGAAGCACTTTGATTGCTCCTGAAAATATTCCAGCAGAAGGAGATAGCATCGCACTTGTTGAAACTTTCCGTTCAAATCTCAGGAACAGTTAACGTCATGGTGGAGCCGAGGGAAAAGTCAGAGGATCTCCACACTCTCTCTGTAGACTGGACCGAGGCTGTGAACTAAGGGGTTCGTCCATCTGATGATCCAGAAATCTCTCTCTGTCTGTTTATGGCTCAGGTATCTCAAGAGCTGTCAACCCTATCTGCTTTATACATGGTGTGTGTCTTTCTGAGATTCCAAGGTAGTGCAATGTGGGATCTGGTGGGATTTGGACACAGGACACGATTAAAACCAGCGGCTGGGACTGAACCTGAATAAACACAGCAATGGTGTTGCAGGTTCAGGTTTCTGCAGAAGTCTTTCTTTGCCATGGCTCAATAACTGCAGGGTCACTTTAACAGTTCCAGAAAGAAAAACTGCAACCAGCATCACCACAGGCCAAACAAACGAAAGAATCAAACCCTTTATATCTATAAAAACATTCCCAGGAGACGTTACCACCATGACGTTATCAAAGCCAGTGTCATTATCAATAAACCTCAGGGCATTTGAGCGTGAAACCAAGACGGATATCGTTCGTGGCACCGGAGCCTCCAGTGGCCAACAGGTGATGAATTCACAGAGGGCGCTGATGGATGTTATGAGAATAGTTTGCATAGCGAACACACACATCCCGATCCCTCGTCACACACATTCTGTCAACATGGCTGGCAGCTGAGGGATGTGTGTGTCGGTGAGAGAAAGCTGGAGGAGGAGACAGTAGCACATAGCGAACAGGGGCCAGCTGTTAACAGCACGAAGCCATTCTCTAAACTGGTTTGTGTGTTTGATGCCGATCGGCTGTTCGATGCAGCCGAGCAGCCGCGTCGACAGCGAACACTCCGACCTGCAGCCGCTCTTCACCCAGCTACTGATCCTAGAGCAAATTAAACACACTGACAGAATAATTAAAGTCTCAACAGAGCGCGGCCGTATTTGAAGCGCAGCTGCCACTGTGAGAGGAGGGAGGACATCAAGCGCTCAATAAATTTCATCTAACCCCATATTTCAAGCTTAATAAAGACTGGAGTGTGTGTGTGTGTGTGTGTGTGTTGTGAGTCTGGCCCGAGAGGCGAGCGTGCAAGCTCCAAGTGGAAGCTGTGGTTTGGACTGGCTCCGCTTTCCGTGGGGGTCGGATTCAGCACAACACCAGCAGGGGACTGGAGTTACAGGAAGCTTGAACCGAACACCTTCGTGGTGTCGGTACGTCACCGTATGTCTCCGGCTGTATTGGTTTATCAAATGTGATATCAATGTGACTGCGGGTGCGTGAGTGGATTTTAATTATGATCAGTCTTTCTTCACAGAGAAACAGAGAACACAGGGTCCCCAACTTTGGACTTCAAACCAAAAGGGGCTGATTGCTCTGCCAGAAAGAAGAGCTGTGTTTGTTTAAGTGCTTATGGGGTGAGTTCAGGACCGAGTCCACCTGTGAAGAGAAACCTGTCACCTTCACACCACACTCATGTTTTCATGTGTGACCTTCTCCTCCTTTATTGTTTTAAAGATATTTGTGGACATGTTGTTTTTTATTGATAAGACAGATTTTTAGGGCTACATCCACACAAATTCATTTTCGTTTTAAAACTAAAATGATCTCTGTCCACAAGAGCGTTTTTAGCTCCGCATGAGTATTAACTACTCCATTCTAACGTCTACAGGAAGCAAATGTGCATGACTTTGTCTCAAATATCTCAGTTTTTGCATGGCCAGACTACAATGCAGCCGTAAAGTTTTCAGGCAGATGTGGATGTAGCCACAGTGTGAAAGGGAAGAGAGAGCAGGGAAGATGAGGGAAAGAGCCACATCAGACTGGAGAGGACTCAAGCCTCCGTACATGCTACAAGGTTTTCACCTTGTTTTTACGAGCACAACCTGCTCAGAAGGTGAAACCAAGATTTCTGCACATCTGAATAGTGGATGGAAATCACCAACATCGGGTCAGAATTTCCCCTTGGCAATCAGGTCAGAGCAAGGCCAAGCTTCCAAACCCCCAAATTTCCATGAAATTGGAAGAGTCATGTTCACTGAATGGGCCGTACCAATTCGATGGACAGAGTTCTGCAGCCTTTACTGAGCATATCCCGCTCAACTTTACTTCTCTTTCTGCTGGAATATGTTCAGATGAACTCTTGAACTTAAATCATATCCCCAACTACTGCAAGGATGTATAAATAGCATTTTTCTGTTTTTGTAATGAACTCTGCAGCCTCTACTGTACATGGGCCCCTAGCTTGAAGGTTCTACTCATGTTTCAACTGATTTATTTTTCATAATCAAAGTTGTGGATCTTTACAACACTGAACCAAACTGTAGTCTTTCTAGCAGACCGTTGCATTACTGTTATACTGTTGTACTGAAATCCCGGCATGCCATACTTTGTATATCTCCCAGCTGAGCACATCTGCTTGTCTGTCGAGATGATTGAGCGTTGTTTAACAGGCCTGACCAGGAAACCACATGGTGAACATCGCAGGGGAGACACATCACCTGCTCAAAGGGAGTTCTTGGCCTCGACCATGTACACAAGTGCACATACACAGATGTACCGCAAACATGCACATGTCCATGTACTGGGAAGCACACGTGCACATGTTTGCTTTGTCCCACTGCTTTGACGTCATCTCATCTAATTTCCCTTTTCTCTAGAGTCCCTCTATTTTATTTTAAGTCTATTGAAACAGTTTTTTTCCTGGCTTGCAGCTCATCTGTTGGTTGGAGAACTGGCAGGAGCGCGGGTGTCACTGCTCGTGAGATCAGCAGTGGTATCGGTCAGGTCATGCTGGGAGTGCATGTCATTGGATTTGACAGCAGCTCTGCAGGGCACCACCCACACTGAAAAAGGGAAAGACGCTTATAGACGCTGAGGAACACAGATAATACCCAAGAAAAAGGAGCGAGAGATCTGAAACTAATTATATGAACTCACTGGCATTAGCCCTCACTCACAGAGGCCCCACGCTGATCAGAAGGTTTAAGCAACCTCTACATGCTAATAAGGTTCAGAGCCACGCTAATAAGCTTGTCACTTTTCGTCACCAGGCGCGATGCACGCTGTTCTCATGACCTCGTCATTCTCAGGATATGAACCTGAGTCAGATGAATGTGCACACACACACACACACAGACACACAAACAAGGAGGCAACACAACCTCTCCTTGCCTGGGAAATACTTTAAGGAAGCAGGGGAAGAGGAAAAGAGGGAAACCAAGAAATAAATAACTCCTTTGTATCACGGCTATGTAAACAGTGCAGCACATTACAGATTACTATAACGGACAAACTGATAAGAGGGTTCCTACGCACTGTGACTGCACAGCATGTGATTGTCTGTACTGTGCGTGTGTGAGGAGAGAAGGTACGAAAACTGAGAAACAGAAATGGAAGGAAAATAGACAAAGAGAGTGTGAGCGGAAGAGACGGAGACTATGAATAGAAAAATACATGGAACTAAAGTAAGTTTTGCCAGAAGAGAGAGGATAACTAATCCTAACCTCATGTGCATATATGTTTTATTCCTCAGACACTTCTTCTGATAACACATTTTCTTGTTTTGATATTAAACATTTGATTCTTTTGTCCTCTGTCCTCAAATTCCCCGCCAGGCCACTGCAATAATTCCAAAACCCGAATGCGATTCTTATCTCTTATAAATATTAGCACAATTCTGAGAATATTCCTCGTCTCGACTCTGTATAACATAACACAAAAATGTGTCTTATTGCATCAGCCGAGCCAATTCTTCACTTTGGTCGTTATCTTGACAAAACAAAATAAGAAATGCTCCGTAATCTTGACAGTCGGTTGGCAGGTAAACAGAGAGAATGCAGAGAAAATACAGAGGGGCATCCATTAGGCTGGGATGTCAGGTCTAACATAATACCAAAGTGTGTGTGTGTGTGTGTGTGTGTCTGCAGAGGCCACAAATGCCAGTGACCCAGAAAAAAAGTTTACTACCAACAGCCTGCAAATCCCAAATCCCCCAGTGGGGAGACTCTTGCCTTGACAAGTCTTAAAGAACGTGCCGGAATGAGCAGATCGAGCCTTATTCTCTCACTCACATGTCGGAAAACCAACCGTGATGTCTGGCATGGGATTACGCCTGCACCCAGTGCCAGAATAACTGCCGGCTATAGGACTAACTATTTGATTACAACTGTTGCAACAACTGAACTTAAGGTCCGGGGGGGTATTTAGTTGGTTGAGGGGTGTAATAATTCAACAGAGCAGCCACATTAGGGGCAAATTACAGGGTTCAATTATTCCACAATGGACAGACTGCATGTAGAAAGGAAACTATAAATCAGGTTAAGGTCTTGCTTGCTTCTTTTCTGCTTCCCGTGCTCAGTCAAACTCTCTGCTTTTTTTATTTCACGTGCATCTCAAACTCTTCGTCTAATTCCCTTGCTTCTGCTCGTCCCTGAGGAGCAGAGAAGCCCATATGCCAGTTTCCACAGAACACCAACCAGCCGCTTCTTCCAAACTCATGGTAAATGAACCTGCAAGAATGTGAAATTCAACTATTTATCTATTTCCATTACTGTTGCCATATATTAGCAAGACCAGAGGCTTTTCATTGCAGGAAGTTTGCAGCTTTAAGTTTAGGGCAGCACATTTTCTTTGGTTCTGGAACAAGGGACCAAAAGAGCTGGTCAACGATGAATTGACTCTGGTGTCACATGCTCATAGGACGAACATAAATCATACAAAGTCACATGATATTAGTTTGGACCATGGTTTGTCCATTTCAGAGCACAGATCTAAAAACCAACCTTTTGAAAACACTGATTCTACACGGAGCATGATGCTGGCACACAAACAGCCAGTGACCCTTCTCTCTCGAGGTCTCAGGAGAGGTCCTGCTTAATAGGAGCCGAGATAAAAGCGAGACGTCCCGGCTGCCGCTCCGACACAGAGGACTCACCCTACGCTACCGGCTGGGTTACCATGACAACCCCGCGAGGTGAGACAGAGGACATATCACAGCTCAGAGTAAATCTCCTCACAGTAGCTTCAGGAATGCAGGTGAAGCCTCACTCCCTGCCTTTCTCCCACTTTGTCTTTTCTCTCATACCTCCATACATCGTGTCCCGTCTTAAGGAATCACTCTGAACGGCTGCTTTTCCTTTTCTCCTCCTATAGAACTGTTTTCATGAATCACATCAAACGCCAGCTCTGCCGAGTGCACCATCCTTCCTTTTTCACTTCAGAAACACGTTTGATTACCAGACTCGTTTATACTGATTTACAAATCAGGCTTTTGCCAGAGAAGTAATCAGAGGGGGCTTAAGAGGAGGGTGTGAAAGAAAAGAGAGAGTGAATGAAGAGATGAGAGAGCAGGGGAGACAGTGGATTCTATGTTTTGGCTGCATAAGAAGGACAGTAGTGCTGAGGCCAATACACAGCAAGACTGAGCACCGTGAGAAATGAAAACGGCAGTTTCCTATACAAAGTAAAGACGAGTACAGAGGAAACAGAAGAAACAGAGGAAGACAATCAGAGGGAAAGAGGGGAGAGAGAACTTGTTTGGTTTCTCTTACCTCTAAGAAGCAGGTCCCAGCTGGAGTGTTCTCCTTTATGGAGGCATTGTAGATGCTGCTGGAGAACACCGGTGGGTTATCGTTAACATCCTGCAGCACGATGTCCACCTTCGCAGTGGATGAGAGGGGCGGCCGGCCGTTATCAGTCGCAATCACAGTCACGCTGGGCGCAGGCTCGGATTCGAAATCCAGAGCGGCTGCGGTGGTTATTATCCCCGTGACCGGGTCAATTGAAAACCAATCAGAGTGAGAGGTTTTACCCTTGAGGAGGGTATATTTGATGTCCCCATTGGGTCCTTGGTCCTTGTCCCTAGCGGTAACTTGCAAAACAAAGGATCCAGGATACACAACCTCAGGGATAGTTTGTCTGTAGGCCTGCTGGTCAAACAGAGGGGGGTTGTCATTAACGTCGGTCACCTGGATGGTGAAAGACGACTCGGCCCTGAGAGGAGGAGTGCCGGAGTCCGTGGCCATCACACGGAGGTCATATGAATCACGTTCCTCTCTATCCAAGACCTCGTCCACATATATGAGGTAAATGATGCTGTCCTTGGTTGTAAGAGCAAACTTCCCATCGCCGCCCTCGAGGGACACATTAACGTTGGCGTACTCTCCGTAGTCTGGGTCGGTGACAGATATCCGGGCCACATACTGTCCTGGTTGGGCTCCCTCTGAGATTCTCGGAGAACCGTCCTCGCTGAGGAAGATGATGGTCATGGTTGGCTGGTTGTCGTTGTAGTCACGGACATGGATAGTCACAAACGCATTGGTCACCTGGGAAAAGATAATAGGTCAAAATTCATGTTACATAGTGTTCAAACCAAGGACGACTAGGATTTATGTGTTTCTGTTTCATTGTTAAAATTACTTCAGGGTGGCTGGCATTATCCCTGGCCTGGACCACCAGTTCATGGACCCTCTTTAGCTCATAGTCCAGGGGCCTATTCAGGGTGATGACCCCTGACTTTACGTCCATGACGAAGTAGCGGTCAGGGTCACTCTGACGCCGGTTGATTTCATAAAGCACCAGACCATTATCGCTCTCATCCTCGTCTGTTGCAAACACCTACAAAGACAAGGAAGTCGGACACAGAGGTTAAAATTAGTCTCCTGGATTTATTGAGTGAAGGATTATTACTTAAGAGATGAGAAACTACAGCAATACTGTTAACAGTATACAAACCTGTAGGATGCTACTTCCTTGTGGAAGACTTTCAGAGATAATGGCGTGGTATCTGCTCTGATTGAACAACGGCGCATGATCGTTGATGTCCGTCACTGTCACTTCCAGGCTCATGGATCCCATCTTTTTGGGCGAGCCCCCATCAAACGCCTCCAGTACAAGGCTGTAGGACGAGCGTTTCTCCCTGTCCAGTGGCCCATTGACCACCAGGTCCAGATACAGCACCTTGTTAGTGGCTCTCTTGGTCTCCAGTCTGAATGCCTGGCCTACATTGCCCTCTTTAATCGCATAGCCTTGGATAGTCAACTGGTCCTTGTCTGCATCAGTCGCAGGTTCCAGGGAAAACCTTGTCCCCACTGCTGTGTGCTCAGGAATCTTGAGAACGGCTTTCTCTTTAGGGAACACAGGCGCATGGTCGTTGATGTCGTTGACAGTGACTGACACCTCAATCGTGACTCCTGTCATTGTCACAGCGATGAAGCTGTAGTGGTCCCTCTGCTCGCGGTCCAGGCGGCGAGCGGTGGTGATGATGCCAGTGGTTTCGTCAATGTTAAGATCATTGCCAACACCTGTGCCTTCATGGTCTGAGATGAAGTAAAGACTTGCAGTTTCACCGGGTGGTAACCCGGCACTGATATCCCCAACGATGGTCCCAGCAGGCTGTTCTTCATCCAGCTGGAGCTCCAATTCTCCATGGGCGGTTGTAAACTGAATAACAACAAGGACAATGCTAAGACAGAGCGGCTTCCACCGCCAGAGAGGCATACAGGGTCCGCTGACCCAGGCCCGCCGTCTTGACCCTTTACTTGTTAATGGCATGGTTGGGTTCTGCTACACCTAGGATTAGAAAAACAGAGAAAGAGTCTATTTGAGATGTGAATTGAATAACTGAAACCCTCTCTCATTCTAATACAGAAAACATCTTAAAAATGCAGTTGCTGTGTTATCTAAGTGGAGCCTGTTTCTTAAATCTCTGCATGACAATGTGCGAACACTTTTACAATCCAGAACCAATGTTAAAAACACTGCCTGTCTAACTTCAGCTTTTGCCCCATAAAAGGGGTAAAAATATATAACATTTTGGAAAGAACTCCTCAGCTGGATCATGAAGATCTGACAAAGTGTGGAAATGGAAGTCTAAGTCTGTCCAGGATCCACACTGGCTTGAAACGTACTGAGGACAGAGTACTAAACTATATTTATCTGAAGGATAACACATTTTATTCACTGGGTGAGAACATTTCAAATTGTCCCTGAAATCCCACGAGAAAAAGCTTAAAAGTTATTAAAATGAGCATCAAAAATATTTGTATGTCCAACACAGATCACGACAGCAAAATGGCTACACATACATACACACACATGTCGGAATGCATGGGGAAGTAAGTCTATAGTTTAAGACTGTAAGCTTAGCTTCCATGTTCCCCAAACTCTAAATCATGCACAAATCCATAAAGATAATATTCCTCTCATGCTAATGTTAAATAAATCTTATCAGCCATAAACCAAGCCTAATCACAAACAGATACACTCACTGTAACTGTCCACCAGGTCGTGCGTCAGTACGGGTTCAAACACAAACTGTTGATGTCGGCTTTAATTTGGATATCCTTCATCGGATGGCACATTCCAAGAAAGGTAATCACGAGAGTTTAAAAGGCAATCTCAAACTCACGTGACACTATATGAGTTATCCTGCAGCAAAGCCTCCATCTGGTGCTTCCAGCAAGTTAAGACAAACACCAGTAATTATTTGCAAATGGTACTTGACCCACGTTTGACACACATACTTCTGCGCAGTACCATAAAATTCTGGAAATAGCCTCTTAACTGAGCTGGCGAGGTTGACCTGTCCGGATGCACTAAACTCTCACGAGATCAAGTAGACGCATGTTGTGACCGTCGATGACTTCAACAAATATTTTTCGATTATGTTCTAAATTAGTCTAAAAGCATGTTCTACTAATTATGATGGAAGATTTATGGGGCGAATAACTCGTGAAAACATCCTGCAATGATGGAGAGCCAACCAACCCTGACACCACTCATTCATCACACTCTGAGAGCAGGGGGATGCTGCTTTTCAACAATCTCCTCCATTAATCTGAGCATTAATACCTAAACTCTGTGGAATGTGAACAAGTTCTGCCTCAATTTGCTAATGTTTGGAACAAATGATCGAAGAAAGTATGGATGTGTATTACAGGCCAGGAGCAGAGAGGGGGCTAGTTATCAGGGGAGGGTGTTGGCCCTTTGCTGGCCAGCTATATTCACCCAGACAATCACTCCCACGGTGCATGTATAATCTGGAAGGTTAAATTTAGGAATGTCCGCCACTCTGCTGCCGGCTGCAGAATCTGCACATACATTGAACTGAAGTATTCACCCTCACACATAAATACGCTTATACTGTTTCTTGAAGACCGATGGTAAGACTAATATCCTCGATACAAAAGATTATAAACACAACCTTTCTAATTTATAATGTCTGTTTATGTACATCAATTCTAATGAGCAGATTCCATTTGAAAGACTTTCATTTCAATTCAAAACAACTTTATTTGTCACCGGATGGCAATTCCAATTTTTGCAGATAATACCATGCAAACTAGAATTGCACTGAGTAGAGCAAATACCTCCAACAAGGCCCAACAGTCCCCTTGGATTATGACTAGCCTATAACTAAGGTCACATTATTTTTGTATGTTTGTCATTGGTGGTAGTTACAGGCTCACAGCCCTATGTGTAACCTTACAGTGGCTAAACAGAGCATATACCCTTATAAAACCACATTTAAGCACTCATCAAAAACAACAGCAACTATGACAATGTGAAAGACTGATCTGTTTCCTGACCAGGATGTGAAACCAAATTTACTGGCTTCTTCCCTGACCCATACCACATCCTTCCACCAAGTTCTGCGGTAACCCTTCCAGTATCTTATGCGTAATTCTGTTTACTAATAGACAAACAAACGCAGACGAAACCATAACCTCCTTGGCGCAGGTTATAATTAAAATAGATCTAATGGATCCTACTGCAACCTTTCTTATGACCCTGGCCGCCTGCAGTCGTCTCTGAGGCCCCTGAGGAGGGGAGATTAATAAAGTATATAGCTCCACTGGGACAGGGAGAGGGACATGAATACTGGACCCAGTGGTACAGCACTGACCTCTACATCTGGTCCAGACGGCTGCTTTGGACAGTTGCTGCACTCCCACACAATGAGGAAAGCTAAGACCGAGCCCATATGCAGGGTGCGTACACACCCTTCTTTTGTTGTGTGGCAAAGTGGTGAGTGTTTGTCTGTCTTCAATGGACTTGGAGGAAATAGAAAAAAGGAGAGTGGCTATAAAAGAAAAAAGAGGTCTGGTAGAGATAATTAGGGGCGTGATGATGAAGAGAAGGCCTCCTACTGCTGAGAGGAAAAGTCAGAGTCACAGCTCGGCCCCTGTGAGGCCCTGAGTACAGAACCATAATGCAGCCGTTGAGAACGCCAAGGAAAGAAAAGAACAAAGAGGAGAAATGGAAGGATTAGATTCAGGACACAAAGTTACATACTGGGGCGTGATTACAGTATGATTCCTCTTTCGGGACCTCTGAGCCGCGCAGGTGAAGCCTGAGATCGAAAAATAAAAGTCAGAATCAGTGCACGCCAAAGTGTGACGGTGTTTTATTTTTCCGTCTCAAGTCCTCGCTCCCTCTTTGCCTCAGTTGAGTGTCAGTGAGAGGTTATATTGATGAACAGATCTCACGGCTGCGATTTGTCATTGTCAGCGAGCGGTCGGTCCATGACATCATCGCCAACCCCCCCCCCCCCCCCCCCCCCCCCCCTCGACATACACTGCAATACACTGGTGTTTGTGCTGGAGAACACAAGCTGGAGAGGGATGGAGAGAGCAGGTCGCTAAAGTATAGCTCATGTTGACAGGCTACCTGCTTTAACAGATGGTCAGTGGAGTGAGAGACGGCCATGTGATTCTCTCCCTCTAGTGGCGCTCCGTGTAACGTTCACCAACAGTTATATTTCTACCAGTTCAAATGCACACAAAAATTATTCTAAAATGCAAGAAATACAACAACTTTCAACCTGTCTGGTAAATTGTTTTTTTTTTATGTGTGCTGCTCTGTATGGCTGCACAACACATGTGCATGCAGAGGGTGACATCATCTCTGCGCGACCACACTGACAGGCAGGACGGACCCAGTGGGCTCCAAGCAGTCTCAGCCACATTATATCTGGCATTGCACCCCCATAATCTGCCTCTTCTGTGCAGAAGCCTCAAAGCCTCAAATACATGGGCCTCCGCTCTTAAGTACTGTTACCATATAATAGAAAACCAGGGTGTTTTCTATAGGATGTGAGCATTTAAAGTGGTTGACTGTGTGTGTGTGAGTGTCTGTGTTTGTGCTGTCGTATCTCGGTTGTGAGGGATGGCTTTTCCTCGTGCAGTGCCAGTTCTTAACCGGCCCCTCTATCTCCCTGTATCCCTCCAGTGGCCCCTCCTCCCACCTTCCCTCAGTTCATCCTCTTTAATGGATTTAGCAGCTCTAGTTGGGCACGCCATGGCTACCCGTGGCCAAGCTAAACAGGACCCAAAGTCATGAAGCTCCAAGTAATAAATGGCCACTGCATACTGCCTGTATCTCAGCTATGTTTCTTGTGTGTTGATGGAACAGAGAACTTGTTGTTTAACTTTTGTTTTATTCTCAGCCATGAAAGGCCGGTCCTGCTTGTAAGTTACGTGTCCTCCTCCTGAGGTCTGTCTGTGCTATTTAAGATATTTTCCAATAAAATACGTTTTAGTGTGTCGCTTCCCTTTCTTTGCACGAGAGGAAACCCTCATCAGGTCCTGAGAGTCGTTTGTACGGTGGCCCTGAGAGCTCGACACACTACATTTAGTAAAACACATTCAAATAGACACAGCACATGCCAAATAGAAAACACTAACAAGGCAACCAAATACCCACAACTCAACTAAATACTCACAATCCAAACAAAAATTCACAACAAAACCAAAAACTCACCACCCTCACAACAACCAGTGTTTCCAAGGGACACTAAGAAGTGAACACGCCTTGGAAAATGTTAATAATCTGATCAAATACACTTAAACAACTGAGAAACAGGCTGACGTCATGTAAGCTAACTACACAAGACGCTTACTTTGTTTTTCTCCCTGATCAACATATCTGTACTTTGGTGTTTTTGAACTGAAAAACACAGTTAGCATGACGTTTTTCGACCATCGCTCTTTTCTGTCATTGCCTCTTTGAAGCGCACTGAATCATGGGATATGTTGGACACACCCAGTGGAGCCTCTGCTGCTCGGAGCCGCTGGGACACAATCATTTTACTGATGCAGCCGATGAAGGATGCGGCCTCCAAATTGAGACACAGCTCTGGACTGGATTTGACTCCTTCAATCTGTAGTGTATGAGTATTAGGTCACGATTTCTGGAAGTTATCAGCACAACTATAAGATGGCTACACAAACATCTCTCCACCAACTTTCACTCTGGAGTCCACCGGGGTATTAGTTTGGAAAAAAACAGTGAAACTCTTTCGCAGCAGCAGCATGACAACTCAACGCTGGTGTGATGACTCAGATTTGTTTATTTACACGCACAGTGGCTCAAAGCTGGAAAACAGTCGCACACACACCAGGTCCCGTGTGACACAACATCCCAGATTTGACTGCCCCACAGGCCAGAAGGAGAACGAGAACAATAGAGTGAGTGATCGGTAAAAAAACACTATAATAATGCCAAGATACGGAAACACAAAGAAGATAAACTTAGTCTGAAGTGCACATATATTTAATAGCAAGTGGAAACACAGGCCAGGAGATTCCCTGTCCTCTTAACCTTCAAGGCCAGGAGGAACCATTGGTTTGTTTGTGTCTGCAGATTCGTTTTAAGAGAGAAAGCAGGTAGGAAATAAGGGAAAGTGACGCAGCGATGAGTGACACGACGACTTCAAAACAAAACGTAGATGGCAAGAGTTGAAAGAAGAATTTAAAAAAAGACGTGTGTCGGGAGATGTCCCTGAAGGTGAAGCTGCAGCTGCCATCGAGCGTCAGTCAACGCCCCTCCCCATCAGAGCCGCTTTAATATCCCACAAGGGCAAGTTGTCGAGCTGTGTCCGTGCCTGTCCGTCAAACATTATTACCTCACTGGTGAAACGCAGATAAATGTCCTCGGCGACTCAAACAAACCATTTCCCCATTAATGAGTGGATTTTCGTCTAAGAACGTCCATTCAATCCTCTGAGGTGAAAAACCAGAACATTATCTGGAAGCAATTAAGCACCAGTAAATCCCTCTGTCAGTTTCGAATGAGGAAGACATTAAAATGTACAAACAAGCACTTAATGGATCCATTTTGGCTCCATATTGTAATAAAACAAGCTGCACACATAACCACTATGATTCCCTACTGGCGAGTATTTAGGTCTTATCACTGTGCTCCGATGTTAATGTGATGTAAATCCAAGGCGAACAAACGCTGACCCCTCAGAGTTGATTACACTGCAATTATAATCAAATTATTAATTAAAATCTGCATCGCATGTTATTCCCCAATGACTTGTTTGGTTTCTGTGCATGTGTTTGCAGCACTGTGCACTTGTAAGGAAGTTGGATTGACTTACATTAATTCTCTGGAGGATTATTCTAACCTTGAATGCCTGGCTTCAACCTCTACCCCAACCTTAACCCTGTCACAACTCCTAAAGCTTAAAACTTTTAAAAGAAACGCTAAACTTTTTGCGAGGACGTTATTTTGTTACAAGTTCAAAGACGGAAAAATAAACTCTCAACTAATACCCAAAAAAGGGTCAGGAGAAAGAGAAACCAAAGATCCAATCTTAACTTTAAAACACACACACACACACACACACAGACACACACATACACAAACACACACACACACACACACACACACTTCAATCTCTTTGCTTTCCACCCATTGAAATCACCAGCAACGTGGCCCGACAGTCAACCACACACAAAGTCATACCAGGTCATGTTATTGTTTCGGGAAAAAACACATGTACATCAATACAAGTAATTATATAGTGTATCTCCAGTCTGCAAGTGAACAACTATTATTTTAGGGTGAAAAAGAAAAAGAGAGAAAGTTTCTTCCTTCCTGGATTTTCTCTATTTCTTGGGTGTTTTCAATTAAAATCTGTAATTACTCATCTCCAGCTCAGAATAGAGAAACAGCAACTTGGCTTATTAGTTATTAAATTCTCCATCAACTCCCGGGTCGGTGGCGCGCCAGCAGCTGCTGCTCCAGGAGAATGCCTTTGTATCGTGTTACGCCATTATACTTCTTGTGGTAAGCCTGCGAATTAAGTCCGTCTGTCTTTGTTTTAATTTATTCCACAGGGTTAAACAGACGTCAATTCTCCTCAGTTATTGATGATTAAGTGATAAAAGGGCCAAGACGTGAGCTGTGATGAGTTTGAGTCTCACTCCTGAGCTGATGAGTGGTGGTTTGATTCCCTGACACGATAGAATCAATGGGAAACATCACAGAATTGCCTTTCTTGTTGTGAATACAGGTCACATGTTTCCGTGTCTAAGTTATCGAGAGGAAAAAGCTTCATCTCCTTTGGTCTCACACCTTAACTTGCATAACACGTTGCTCTACCTGAGCCGAGAGCTGCTCTACATGCAGCTCTGGGCTCCGTGCGAGTGTTTGTAGTTGCACCAGAAGCTCAGATCATCTCGCCGACTTCATTAAAAACACATGTGACGCTGCGCAGACGGGCTCTCTCTCTTCCTCCCTCTCCTCTGCCTGCTCGCCTTTCGCACTCAGACACGTCTCATCCATCAAGCCGAGCAGATGGGCAGCAGTTACCACGTTTCATTCATCTTTTTCTCAGAGGCATCCGCTTATTTATCCCTTCCAACAACTATAATGAAGTTAATACATCAGTTTATTCAGAAATGTGGGCCTGAGCAACGTCATCTCGGAAAAAGGTCTGAAGAGGTGACAGGCTCTGCTGGCTGGAGCAATAATGACTGGATAGACGTGAACTTTATTAATACTTTGAACTCTACAATAGAAAAGGGTCTTCCAATTGTAGAGTCTTCAAATGCTGAACACCTCTAAACTCTGAACAATCTGAGCTAAAAGGTTCTGTGAGTCAATAAAACTGCCTCAATGATCTCATCCCGAGAGAAGAATGTGACAAAGCAGAAGACAAAGGCCGTAAGGGTTGACCATTCCTTCAGCGTTACACATATGTTGAGAGATGCACACTTGTTGGTTGTGGAGTGTCCATAAGTGGACATGGGTGGATGACATGTACAGGACGAGGACTGGCGGACACACAAACTATGAATTCACCTTTAGCTTCCTGGGTCTAAAATAATGGATGTTCTAGCTGTTATGGCAAATTGTGCAAATGTGAAGATGTACAATGTTTAATACAATTATACGTGGGATAAGTGTGGTCTGAGTTTGGAAAACACATGCCGAGTGTTTATCACCTCAACCATTAATCGCTGTTGGGAATCGTCCTTATTTCCAGACCTGTTGACATATCTCTATCATCCACACAGGTAAACGCTGAGGCCACACATCTGCTTCCCTGTCGTGCACGCAGGGAAACACACAAGCTTCTTTCATCCATCCACTGCACTAACGAGAAAGCCAGAGTTCCAACGCTCTTTGGCACCCGGGAGCCGGTGTCACAGCTCCAACCCACAGCGGGGGGAAAGCACAGGACGGGGGAAACTCGAGACGACACCAGGACTTTAGAGGACTTCCATCTGCAGCTTCCTCCAGGAGCATAACGACCCTCATCCAGGCAGCGTTATACCAGATCTCAATCACGGGCCAGTGAAAGGCCTGGTTTTCGCCAGTTAGAATTTGAATTAGTTGTCAAGTTTTGAGTTTAAACACGCGCAACTCGAGTCATATGAAACTTTTTGAAGGTCAGTGGAATGGCTCCAAAAAGCATTGCAGGCTGCACCTATCGCCGTAAACTGTTAAGAATATCTTGCGGTCAGATTCTGTAGTGTTTCCCACTCCGCCGACCTGACCATTAAACTAACAGGATCCCAACTGCCTGGATAAGGACCATGGATAACGACGAAGCCAGTTCCTTCACATCTGGGCCTCAGAACAAACAAAAAGGGGAATTTCACCAACTCAAAGCTCCACGTTGGGTTTGGGCGAGTCCGTCCTACAGTAATATCTTCTCCAGAGGAGCAGTCAGGGGGCTAGTCATACTGTTTGAGGACATTAAGGTCTGTATTCACTGAAGGGAAAGAGTAAAGAAAACTGTCAGGAAAAGACGCTTCAGTTCGAGCTTGAGCTGGATGATATGGTTAGAAATATAATCAAGATAAACAATATTTCATATAACTCAATATCGATAATGACTACGATTCTTGTCACATTTTGTCAAACATGGAATCTGGAAACTGTCCACACAGGGTCGGGATTTTCACATTTGAAGGAGATCCTCTTCTGGGTCTTCTACCTGAATGGAACCTCTTTTCCATCCTTGGATATTTCTATATTCTTTCATCACTTGTTAGAATCATCATCAACACTAACAATCGCTCGTTATTCCTCCTGCTGTGATCTCACGTGGGCTCACTCTGACAATCTCAGATTTAACTTGGGGGCCGGTCACAACTCCAGAGAATGTCCTCAGCACCTGACTGGGACATTTCGGGTCACCCAGCCCTAGATCGAGGTGAAAGATGAAATATAACTTTAGATGTGAGGTCCCAAACCTCATAATTCAAACATTATCACCTAGGTTCCAGAAGGACTAAAGAAAAGAGCAAATAAGTATAGCTACTGCTCTCTAAATAGGAATTCCTTTTGTTACAGGTGACCAAAAATGACCAAAGCCAACTTGTTATAGCTGCGTTTTAACTCCAGTGTGATATTTGGTGCCACTTTTCGTTTCCCCAATTTCGCCACACACACACACAGCTCTAATTTTACAACCGCGTAATTAAATTTCATGATTATAATCACATCAGATTGGTGATTGTAACTGTCATGGCAACCGAGAGGCCCTCAGGCTCAGAGCTAATGAAATGTGAAGCAATCAGCGAACGGGGGGGATTCCTTATCAATGGGAATCTTATTTTCTGAGTCTACAACTGATGCTATTAATAAAGCGCCCGGCCTTCCTGTGAACGAACGATGCAAATACAAGCGACCTTCCAGGAAACCGAAGCAGCGCACACTCCCTCGTGCCAACGCCGCACGGCAGACACCGGTTACAGTCTATATGCCGACTTATGAACTAGAATCAATTTAAATCCCCTCAGTATTGAGTGTTGGGTTTTAGGCTATGTCTAGGATGGTGGTCTGAGAGGTAAATAAAAACACCAACACAAGATCCTAAGCATGACGGACTGAGGTTCAATATTACCACTGGCTACTTGTGGAGCCTGGTAAGAGGAAAACAATTGTATGTAGTTGGAAGAGTGGCGAGTGTGTGCATTGTCTTTCTATACTTGTAAGGACAAAGCACCCGGCGTGGCGTTAAGTGTGTTGTGTGTCTGCTTCATGTGTGTGTGCATGAGTGACAGACAGAGGGAGAAAGCGGACGAGGAAGTCTCTGAGTCACTTTCCGATATTTGTGCTCAGATGCTGATTTCTCACGCATGAAAAAACAAAAACCCAGGAAACAACAGTTCAGGGATACAATTAGAGCCTTTTTTTTGTTTGAGCTGCGACAGTTGGGTGGGAAGATGCTTTCTGTTCTTTTCTCTGTTGGCAGCCGTCCGTGATATGTGTTGATGAGCTGCAGCGGATACGACACAAAAACGCCTCCTCTCTGTATTTTACTTGTGGGGCCTTTGTGTTGAAAGTGAACAATTCAGCGTCAGACATGTGACTGTGGGAGAGGAAAGTTCGGGGATAAAGTCACGTGCTTAATACAACTTGACTGAAAAACACAAATTTGTCCTCTTATGTGGGATTTGCGGGCGCCCCATAGAGGACAGGGGTGTATACAGTGCATGCAGGATCGCAGTGTCGATGTGGGTGGCGAATGTGCAGTTTGATTACACTGTGTATCCGCTGAGTTTAAAGTAAACTCCCCAGATTGCTTGAGATTTGCAAAGGAATAAAGCACATTGTCTATTGTAAGTCCATATAAACAAGAAAAACTCCTGGGAGAATGTGGCTGGTGGAGTTCAATTTCATCTGGATGGAGAAAAACACACACACACACACACACAAACACACACACACAAAGCTGATGGAAGCTTAATGCACAGATTTCAGCTTAACTGCTTTTCTGCCTGACTCAGCTGAATGAGACGCAGTGACCAAGTCAGAGGTGATGCCCCGTCGTTTGCTGCCAGGACTAATTTAACGTGAATCTCAAAACGTGCTTCTGGCCTCCGACGATTAAACAAACAGGATCGACCGAGATATCGAGATGTTCGTGCTTCACTTTTTGGGAAGTTGACAAGAGAAACAGCAGCGAGCGGAACGGCCTATTTGTTTTTAATTAACCTGAAAAATTGATGTATATTTTACTTCTGGATGACACACTTACCTCAGGTTCAGTAGTCAACCTTATTTGAGGTCATATATTGATAAGATATGCTAATCACAGACTGTATATGAAGATGGACGATGTGTCTCCACTACCTCCCACTATTCAGATATGAAGCTGAAACATCCAAGACACAAACGCTGCCATTTTGTGTATTTGGAGCGAGAGTCTGCACTGTGAAAATGTTCTCTGACGTTTAATTTTACTTTTCAGATTGGTCCATGTCCCATCCATTAACAGGGAGGAGGTGGGGTTTATAACTGTTTGTATTTTGCCAGCCATCAGGTGGAAATCAAGACAATTTGGGTTCACTTCGGGGGATTCGTCATGTCTTTCATTATGTCAAACTAAAAGCCGTTCTCTGTGGTTTTCATATTTAATGGAACAATGTGTTACCGTTTTATTGATATTTTGCAGTTTTGTTTTTTGATGCAGCAAAAACACTGTGTCCCTTAAATAATTGAGATCTCAACAATAATCATGGTCCTGATTTTCGGCCGCAATCCTGCAGCCCTGTGCCAACTTTCACCCACATGAGCCAATATGGGAATCAGGAAAAAGGATTAGTATACAAGAAAGTGATGTAGCAGATGCTGTGAAGTGTGTTTTCCGCCCCCTGACCCTGGTAGAGTCGGTGCCATCAGCTGCACAGGAACACATGAAGTGCAAGGTTATCAGTGCCCTGTTTACTTTGTGGATAAGCTCGACAAAGAGACTCGACACTGAGCTGCATGGCCAGACCTCTTTGCCTTGACTATGTTGGAAACAAATACAGACGGCAATAGTAGCATTTATCATCACAACCGTTATTGACAAGTAAATGAAGATGAATAAGAGCCTCTTTGACTGGGAGGTCAGAGGTCAAGGGGGGGTCACCTCAGCTGCCACACTCCCGCCAGCGACATCAGACAAAGCTCAGGTCTCTGCTCAGTTTCCACTTTCATCTTCTACAAATAACAATATGACTTAATAAATCAAACAAAAATCTGATTAAATATCTAAATATGGCAAATTGCCTTTATTGCCACTGCCCCTGTAAAGGACAATCTGTTCCTATGAGCAGCTGATTGTGAGCAACCACGACTTGTTTGTGCAAATATAAACTCCACTCTGTTGCAGGCGCTCCAATAGATATCCATATGGTTCCTGTTAGAAGTCGTCTCGCTGCACGCTTCTTCACTCCGCAAGAAACCAAACTCTAACTGGTTGTAATCAGACCAAACGCTGAGGCCGAGGCAGACATCTTCTGCTGAACATGGAGCGCACAGGACCATGTAAGTGGATAGTGTAATAATAATGCAAAGATCTGTATCCCTCCCTCCTCCTAGCAGAGAGCCAGGAGCTGAGGACGCCAGTGGACACCAGATATGACGAGAATAACTTTTGTGGTGAGGTGCTTAAATATGCCCCTGGGCTCCCATTTTTAGATGTTGGCCATGTAAACACACACAGAGAGATCTGGCTGCTATAAATACACATCTTGTTAGGAAAAAATGCCATAGTTGTGTCAGAATCGATTTTCTTGACAATAAAAACCCCCTAAAATCTTATTGGAGTCATTATTCTGGAATGTTAAAGGTGGTCTATCACAGAGTCTGATCATAATGTAGATCAGATGCTCCCAAATCGTTCAGCCCATGAACGGTCCCCAAAATAATTAACACAAAAGATATTAATTTGAGCAAAACAAATTCAGCTATGTTTCCTGTAGTGCTAAAAAAACAACCTGCTGCAACTGAGGCTGCCGCTAATCTGTCGTCATCACCTCAGGGGTCACGTGTAGACAATGAGAATCATAAGGCTGAGGATTTATTCGGTTTTCAAATTTGACAAAGCAAGAATGTTCCCAGTTCGGTCCTGGTTTGGCCAGAGTCTTTCCACGTGGAGTTTCCATGTTCTCCACGTGACCCTCTAGGTTTTCTCCACACATGCAGATTGGGGTTTGGTCAATGGAAGACAGTTAATTGACCTTAGATTTGAATGTGAGTGTGAATGGTTGTTTCTGCATTTTGGCCTTTTGATATGCCGGTGACCTGTCCAGGATGAACCCCGCCTCCCAGCCAATGCCAGCTGGGATTGGCTCCCGCTTGGCCCCCCGACCCTCAAAAAGATAAGCAGTATAGATAAAAGTGTGTTTTTAATTTCTGGAAATCATTTTACAACCTCCTTCTGTGTCTCTCGACCCCTTGCTGCCCTGTAGATAAAGTGCCTTGCTCAAAGGCGTCCATCTGTACTCCATATTCTCACTCTCTAACTCATCTCTACAGGGATGCCTTGCACTCATCCTAAAGCCCTCTCCAGGAAACAGTTAAAGAAAAAAGTGCTGGCCCCTCTCACGCACTTCATGGTGTTTCCCATTAAGTGGTTTCTGTCCTGCATCCAAAACAAAGTGTACTCGCTGTAAGTTGCCAACCCTGGGGAAGAAATCACTGACTCGCTGTTATTAAACAGTTCCATATTAAGCCTCTGCGCTGGTCTATGAGACCTTAAACATCCCTTTCATGTTTGGCATATGATTTAAATGGGAAGCCACTGGTGCCGGGTCTTTTTGTCTCTTTCTCCAACCCTGGCAGATTCGCTGGCTGGGCTGTGTGAATGGTAATCAATAATCAATACGAGGCTCTACGCTGCACCACCATGATTTATTGATCTTATTATACTATTGTAGCCCTTCTGGTAGCCTATATGGTCACAGTAGCCGCCTGACCAACCCACAGGCTCCTGAATGCAAGGTGCAGATGCAGGGTGCACCCCCCTTCTATGCGTAAAAAAAGAACCAGACGCTTCCACCCCATTTTTCTGCACGTTTATCCTCCGGTGGTGTGATGCACCACCAGAGAACAGAGGGTGAGAATAAAGGAGATGTCACTTACATTCATCCGAGCCGGTCCTCTGCTCTGTGGATGTGCGCTCCCGGTGTCCCCCCCTCCGAAAACCGGATTAGTATTCAAACGGTTTTTCCCAATTCAGCGACGGACAATCCAAGCAGGACACAAATGGGTGAATTGGAGCCCTGCTGGTCAGCTGGTTTTTCCTTTTCCTTTCTGGATTTTAGTTTAAAAAAAATATCTACACAAACACACACTAAAAAAAAAAAAAGACAGCTGTAGCAATTCCACAGATGTTCTTATCCAGCGGATGAGCCTCGGATTGTCCCACTCCTCCTTTCTGCGTCCTGGTCAGGTGAGCGCGTCTGGATGAATGTAGCGGAGAGGAGCAGTCTGCAGCCCCGCAGAGATCCGCCTCAGTGTGTCGCTGATCTTAAACTCCTCTCCTTCCTTCCCTCAGCATCCAGTCCACTCAGACCCGGTGTGTGTGTGTGTGTGTCTGTGTATGTGTGAACCGCTTCATGGCACCGTGCGCCTCACCGACTGAAAGCCGACTCCTCCGGCACAAGGCCCAGCCCCCCTGCTCTGCTCCATACCCTCCTCTTCTTCTTCTTCTTCCTCAGCCTCCTCCTCCTCCTCCCTTCCACAGACTTATAATTTATTCGGGTAGCTCTCTACACAAAAGGGGGGGACAGAGGAGAGAGGCAGACTGGGGACTACGGTAGGCAGAGCTGAGAGAGAGGGAGCAGGGAGAGAGGAGGCTGGAGAGAAGCCTCTGGTGCCCCCCAGCTCCGCTCAGTGGAAGTAGAGCTGGAGACAAAGGAGTGATCAAAGCACCTCAGCTCAGCATGGCACATTATATATGGATGTGACTCATTAGCAAAATCATTGCTCTCCTCCTCCTTCTTAATATTATTCTGTAATTTAGAAGGACACCAGACTAAACCCAAGAGCTCCCATATGGACGTTTAGGGAATTTAGTATTGTATCTATTTTCTGGGAAGATAGGAAATAAGATGATCACATTATTTGGAGTTGAGGCTTTGATCAATTCTGAATATATAATGTGTCTTGTGATTTAGCTGATTAGGGATTTTATTTATGAGCGTGGGTTAACACAGTGCTATTGTGGCCCTGGGGTGCAAATGGAAAATAAGAAATCCACAACGGTAAATAAGAAAACAAAATGGGAAATAAGGAAACAAAGACAAATATTGGCCATTTTGTTTTCTTATTTTCTGTCACACATGACATTAAGATTTCAAGTTGCAGTGTGTGTTACTGAAACCCAAGCACAATACCATACTGTTACATGAAGTTAGATATTCAATCTGGATGTAAAAGCTTGAGTCTATAGGAAGCAGCTGAGGCGAGGTTCAGGCACACGCAGACAAAAAGCGCACACACCCTTTGGATTGCTAGCATCAGCAAGACGGGAGTCATGCATCACCCCAGATTTTAGGTCAAGCAACCACCTGCAAAGGAGGAGATGTGGAGGAGGAAGAGGAGGAGGAGGAGGAGGAGATGGATGAGGGAGGTGGGAACAGGGGTGGAGGTGAATAAGGACGTAAATCCATCTTTTTAGCTTTGGGAGACAACATTGTTTACATTTCTTTGCAATCAGTTATCGATGGGAAATGGTACATTTACACTTTCACCGCAAATCATCGGCTACATTAACACAATAGACAAAAAAAATTATGCAGACAACAAAGATCTATGAAAAATCTAAAGAAATGGCAGCATTAGTGTTATAAACTACTTGTTAAAATTACCAAAGGATGAAATTAAATCCCAGCCGAGCAACAAGCAACATAAAGAGGATTGAAAGCCAGTAACTGAAAAGGGTCAACATCCAATAACTAATAATCATTCCTGTAACTATGGTTTTGTGCAGATTGTACTTAACTGAACAACCAACATGGATTTTTGTGGGACGACGCTGATATCAATATTAAGGAGTCAAATTTGCATACATAGACCAGGTCATATATGTGAAAAAAGGCAGACTGCAATCCTAAGATGTTGATATCCAATCCTTATGACGAATTGATATTTTACAGTTTAACCAAAAACTTTATTTAGATTAATAAAAATATATTTTTTTACATAAAATGTAAACAAAGATCTATTCTGCATTTTTGATATATCCATCCATTTATTATCTATATCAATTATCCTTTAAGGGTCATGGGAGAGCTGGAGTCAGTCCCAGCTGACATTTCCAAAAGGGGCTGGGTACTTCCTGGACAGATCACCAGCATATCGCAGGTTCATCACACAGAGATAAACATCCACATTTACACTGAGGCAATAGACGATGCCACCGGGGTCTCACCACTCGCTTTTTAAACTCACAGATCTCTCAACTCAAAGTGGTCAGCCATTTCTGCCGGCCTCCAGCTTTCAGCTCAGTCTTTAGTGTGTGTGTCCTCTATGAGCTTCACTGAAGTGTGTCTCACTCTGTGTGTCTCAGTCTCTGTGTCTCAGGCCTTGTCTCTGTCTCTGGTGTCTCAGCTGTTGCCTTTTGAATCCAGGGAGAGTTGATAGGCCAACGAGTCTGAGCTGTGCCCCTCCCCTCTCCCTGGTTCACCTGGAGGTTCACTGAGCCTCCGCACACACCTAAGAGTCTCCAACTAAACCAGACTGCATGTTTCTAGACTGTGGGATGATGCTGGAGTAACCAGAGAAAACCAGCACAGACCAGGAGCCTTCAAGCTGCTGCGCCGCCCTCATAAGTGCAAACCGACAAACATCAACCTCGATATCCATCTGTGAAAAGCCCATATCGACCGATAATACCACCACACCGGGTTGAGTTTAACTACTTTCCATTGCTGAGGACGTGATTTGTCATAAATCACATAAATGTGTTAGTTAATCACATTAGCAATGGTATATAACATGTATTTGTGTGCTGTATTATCTACTAATCTACTGCTGATATGATGTCGTCCCTTCGGTGATTTAAGAGCCACAAGTACAACAAGTCATCGGTTTTGTTTTCATTTTTTATGATGTATTTTCCTTCAACGAGCCAAAAACAGCAACTTTCAATAACATATTTATTACATTACTGGTCTTTAATGTTATCATAGCAAGTCTAACTTATTTTAGTTTGACTGTATGCATATAAAAAGCCAGTCTCTTATTCCCACCCTCTGTTTCCCCACCTCCTGAACCCCAGGCCCCAGATACACTTGCGTTTCTCAGATACGCACGAAGGGTTAACATGAATAGAAGCAATTTATAGCTGAGATATAGAACCTGATCCACCGGTTGATTGCGCCTTGCTCCTGCTGCCTGTGAGTTACGAGGGCGATACAGCACAAGCCTTTGGAGATATTTGTAAAAAAGGTCGGTCGGCCGGAAAGAACCTGACACCTCGAAATGAACGCACCTCCTTGAAGGTTTGGAAAATAAATTTGTCACGAGAAAATGTTTAAATGAAAAAAAATAGACAAGGAAACCAATAAATAAATCCTCTCCTGCCCCACGAGTCCATGTGCAGCTTCAGCTCAAAATTGAATCGTGTTCTTGTCCTGTGTGTGTGTGTGTCTGTGTGTGTGCATGTGTTTGTGTTTGGGAGGGAATTTATTCGGCATCGAACTTGCCGTGTAAAACTGGCCACAGAGTTGCAATTACACGGCTTTAAGCAGCAGCAGATGGCTGAGCAGTGACACTTGAGGTGGGGCTCCCCACGGCGGAGGAGACCAGTGCAAGATTTATATTGACGCCGCAAATAAATGTTAAAGTCTCTCTCTGCATCTCGGTCGAATACAAACACTTGTGTTTGTCCACGTACACGCTCGGTCACAAACGGGTTACAAACTCGTACCAAAAACATGCAGTAAGATTTAATTACCTCCCGTTCGTCATTTTTCTTCCTCCAGCCTCAAAATCCACGGCCTGACCACGATAACCCTGGGCCACATCTCAAACCACCAGCACACCTCCATGATTTAGACTCTATCAGGTCACAGATAAGCCTGATATATGTTCCAACCCCTTGTATTCATAAGAAAGGAGATTAAATAGCACTCAGAACAGAGTGCATACCTCCGCCAATACGCACCAAATTGAACAAACACATAAATATCTGTTCCCTGTATACATAGGTCTGATTGAATGGGTCCTCTCTCACCGCGTGTCTCACCCTTCCACCGTCCTGTCAGACCCCTGGCCTGAAGAAGATGTCCCTTTGGAAAGACAACAAGATTTGAGAGCTGATCGCGATAAGAGCCAACGCTGGTGTCTATGTGCTATAAACAAAAAGATGATATTTCTGCAGCTAGAGGTGGACTTCATGTCTGAGAACAGCTCAAGTTTGGTGAAAATCCACTTTGTGATCGTTATAGAATATTTCCGACAAACAAACAAACCTGTCCACATTTCAGTGGACAGGGGATGAACCATAACCTCCTTTCAGCTCTAAATCTCCAAATTACCTGCAGAAATCATGTAATCTGTTTTTTTTACATCCTCCTTACTGATTTGAATAATCTTGGATCTCGACTCTGCTTGTGGTCGTCATGAAACCAGCAGAGAAATAAGCGTGACACGGTGGTTAACCAGCGACGAGTGGCTGGGAGGTCATTTAGAAATGCATCGTTAGGCGCTAATGGAGGGGCCTGTCTATATTGGCTGTAGGATTGGACTTGTTGGCAGAGCTTCCCCCTCTATCCTACACAAACACACACACACACACACACACACACACACACACACACACACACACAAAGCACACACGACAATGTGATGCCTCTGGTGCGAATCAAAGCAGTAAATTGCCCAAACTGACATGTTTGCATACGCAGTGGCCTGAAACTAATTATTTTAGATTCCATCACTTAAAGAAATACGCCGGTGAACACTGTAACATAACAAATATTCTTCCTCTGAGAAACGTACTCTGGAAAGTGCATCTGAAGCTGCTCCTTGACTGGCAGGCAACACGATATCCTGGTTCCGTGTGTGCCGGCAGCTCCGTCGCCAAAGAGAGCTCAACGTGTCTGTTTCCATCGCGTCCTATTTCATTCGACTGTTATCACTTCATCTCTTTGGATTCAGTCCCTTTCCCGACACACAGGTTCATATTGTACATACATACGTTGACTCTCTTGTATTTTCTTGGCACTGAAGTCTCGGTTTCTCTCTCTTGGCCGTATACACACGGTTTGACCCTGGGTCCACACAGGTGTCGGCCCCGGCTATCTGATCCACCTTTCCTGTGCGACAGGATGGGATGAGGTCACAGCCCCGCTCCGCCGACTCTGCCAAGAAAGGAAAGAGCGGTGGCTTGATCGGTCCTTCCTTTCCCATAGACTAAATACCACTCTGTTTCATTAACTGGAGTTTATTCCACAAATTGTTTACTTGGAGTCACAGTCGAGTGTTTTCATGAAAAAAGAATCTAAACAAAAAGTGTTCCTCTCGTGGCATAGACCCCAGAAACAGTTGATCAGAAGGAGACGTACAATCACTTTGAATACAGTTAAATCAAGGGGAACATTGTATTTACACATCACTTTTTAAACATTGGCCTTTTCAGTTGGAATAAAAGGCCTTGGGCTGAGGGCCACGGGCAGGAAGGGGAAGTCAAAACATATTTACAGATACAGAGGAACAATGTTGGTTTTGGTTTTTATAACATAAAAATACAGAGTACAGTCGATATTATTGTTTTTGGTAGAGTATTAATGCGTCCACACAAAACCTTCATGTCTCTGTTACATTGCTTATATTTGATAGGTTTGATTTAGGGAGCGCCCTAAACACTAAAGACGTTTGTATGACATAGATACGTCCTGAGGTCATAAACTTAGTGGGCTGCGTCTAACTGTTCTTGACATTGATTGTTTTGTAGATGAGTGTGCGTCTCAAGTCAGCGTGTTGTTAACTTGTTTACTGCTGTCTCAGCTCCCTGCAGTTGGTTCCAGAGTGGCTTTGATCTGGACCAGGAGCAACTCCTCTGGTCGGACTAAACTTTGGTCCGTTGGTCCGAAGCTCCTCTCACACCTGACACTTTGGTTCAAACTATACTGAAAAAAACAGAAGGTCTCATTTTTTAAATCACAGACCTCTTTAAGTTTACTCACCTCCACTTAACAACACTTTCCCTTGGCTGGTCTCGTGCTTCCCTTTGCCACTGGAAACAAATAAAGTGGTGTTTGTCTTCTTCAGCTCCTGCAGGATATTCTTAGGGAGACCAGTATAGCTTACTTTACTCTCAGGCCAGTCTTCCCACCATGCAACCATACTCTGCCTCAACGACTTTGGCTGTTCTGTCAAAGGTTTTCAAACATTTCTGCAGATGTCACAAAAAAGAGACCAACATTTAAATATGTAGGAATAGTATTGAATAGGAATCGTGACTTTTGTTCTGCCAGCGGAGGAAAAAAACAAAGTTTTTTCTTTTGTCGGGTGTTGGCATCATATTTCCTGCAGGTTATGTGTGGTTTCCTCCAGACCCTTTTTAGCCATTTCACTGATTTTCACATTGTTATTCCCGGTTGTCTGTGTGGACATGTGCAGCTCCTGGACTATTTCGGGGGGAAACTTTGAGGACAAATAGAGCGAGGGATGACAGAGCAGGAAGAGGGCATTGTTCACAGCGATAGTGCTTCTCCCAGAGAAAAAACGTAATCACACAAAACGATCCACATCCAAACGTACATCTGGAATACAATGTTTGAAGTCGTGATGTCATCATGGAAGCCACTCATCCCTAACATACCTTTCTATACAGTTCAGTAAATTCCAACATTCATCTTTAATCCTACAAGATTACCGCTAATTTTGAGCTTCATTTTTCAGCCTTATCTTGAATTGTGTCATCTCCGTAATGTGCTTACAGTTGAAAGCAACGTGTGTATCTCTGACTGATATATCACCGGAGCTCCTCTCCATCAGAGGCTGGCCTGCTTCCACTTGGCAGCGCTCTGCCGCATGAGGAAAGGTCTCCCAGCTTCCCTGCAGAGCATAGCTGAGAAACTTATCTCATATGTTCATGCATGAAGGTCGTAACTTTTATTTTTCTTATCCAACGATGATCTTGGGGTGAAGAGTGAAAACAGGAAAACGGCAGACGGGGGGGGGGGGGGGGGGGGTTCAGCTGCAGTTGTCCGGCCCCTTGCTCTCTCTGCATCTTTACACGCTGATATCAGAGAAGGAGATTAAATAGTTCCTCTGACGAGCTTCCAGGTTTTGTACAATGGAGGAAACTTGTGGGTCACAATCCATCTGAGGTCCTCTCACGCTGTTGGATATATCGATTCAATCGCTTATCTCATATCTCACTGAGGAATATCGCTTACAAAGTGTCATCCTGGTTTCTGTTTCTCGCTGACAACAAATTCTTGAATCATTAAATCATTTAAACGACATAATGCGAGATTCGCTTACTAACAAGATACGTTGGCGCCCCCTACAGGTGGGATGCATAACTAAACATGATGGGATTGTTTGGCTAACTCGCTAAACTTCTATAAAAATGTGATTACCAGGCTTCTGGTGTTAAACTAAGGAGTCGACAGCGATATGCCAACTTTGAAAATCGTGCCATGTGAACACGACGTCACTTTTTCTTTTGCTCTTCTTCATTTCCTCCGACAATGTCTTCTTCGGTTTCTTTGGTGACACTTCCACGATGTCCAAACTAAGAATGATGAGCTAGTTGTCTCTAACAGCTATAGATGCTAGCTCTGGCTCTGGTTCTAGGCCGTAAAGCAGGAATTAGGTTCCAGCATTGTGCTCCAGAGTAAGATAAGTTGTGTTTTTCAGGGACTGGTCTACCCAGCCCATAAAGACCAACATTGAAGGCAGAACCGAAATGATATTCCCTTAATCTGTGTCACCAGCTCGTCCCGCCCTTATTAGTATCGCTTAGCATCAGAGCTGCAGTTTTACGTTTTAATCCGTTTTCATTTTACCAATTATAGCCGCTCATTAGCAGTTTGATTGAGTTGAAGTGTGATACTCAAGCAATGGACGCGTGCCGTTGCCATTAACGCTTTAAAAACTGGTTCAGAGAAGCGCAATGAATCCTGGGATGGGATGAGACAGGAGGGACCAACCTGTTTGAGCCTTTGTTGCTCTGGGATAGAAGGATACATTGGGTGGCTGCTTTAAGGAGCGAGGAAATCAGTTTTCAAATTAAACCACTTTCAGGTACAAAAACCACTTAGTGTTGCTCTAATTTTGCAACTGGGAGTTTTCACCATTGCATCATCTCCGAAGCTGTGACAGGTGGTTTAAAGATCTATAAGGTGTTTTGGCTGCTATCACTGCACATCCCCTCGCGTGGGACTCTTTGTCTATGATGACATCTTTTGACAAATCTCTCAGTTGCCTCCCTTTCCTCTGCTCTCATCACCATCCCAATCTCTCTCTCTCTGTGCACGACACATTACATCAACACGCTACCTGCAGACTGCATCCTCCTCCTCCATCACCTCCTCCTCCTCCTCCATTCGGACTTTCACACACTCCCCCCCCTCACTCATCCATCTCTCCGTGACATCGCACTTCCTCCTTCTCCCTCCCTTTCATTCAAATCTTTTACCATCACAGAGCGAATGCACCAAGCAGAGAGAGACGCACTAAATCAAGATGGCCTCAGTCTAACAACCGAGACTGTTGACGCTGTGAGGAAACTATTTAGCTGCTGGCAAACTGACACGCAAACAGAACAATGGCGACAATGAAGCATGAGCTTCACAGATTGATAGGAATGGAGTTTTTGCCAGAAATTTGTTCTAGTTTTTAAATGCAAAACAGCTTTTGTGTGGGTTTTTTTTTACGTTCAAGTGATGAAAATATAAAATCTCTTGCAAGTATGATGACAATAATAACCCTGCAGTGATGTGTGGTTGTAGCAGATGATGTTTTCCGTGTTGATCAGTTTAGAAAGTAGAAATAAAAAGAAAATGCACCCATTGCTACAAAATCTGTGAAACTGGAGCAGCTGCAGCAGCTATAGAACAGAACTCGTATACTGGTTCATTACACTTGGTGAAAAGCTGCTGAAAGGCTTCTCTACCTCACAATGTGCTTCTAATACAAGCGTCTAGCAAACAGGAAGTAGCCAAAGCTGAGAACTTCCTGTATAAGCCCATCGACAGGCCGGCTTCTGCACTACGGGCACAGGAGTTTCCTCAGTGTGTGTGTGTGTGTGTGTGTATGCCATTCAACATTCCACCCTGGCTGCTTCCTTCCCTGCCCTTGCAAAGCATCGTGGGAAAGAGTGAGTGTCATCTCTGGACGCCGCGCTCGCTCACTCACCGCGCACATAAAGCAGCCGAGGCGGGGACAGATTTAGGGGATGTAGTGCGCCAGATGTGATGCCGTGTCGCACTGGTGTGACTCGGTGCCACTAATGTGACACACAGATTACCATAGAGTCCATATTTAGAGTCAATGGCAGATTAATAACAAGTCTGTGTGAGCCTGTGTGTGTGTGCGTGTGTGTGCATGGATTGGGAGTGTCGTTTTGCTGTTTTGCACATTTTATCTCATCTGATCTTTCTGCATTCATGCCAAAGTTTAATGTTCTGAAATGCACGCAATCACACAAACACACACTCCCTTACATTCTCTCCCCCCAAATAAGATATCTGCAACTTTACATGGCAGCAGCTCCTCCTTTGTTTCTGTATGTAAGTGTGTGATGCGTGTGTTAAGAGGCGTCTTAGCCTTGGCTCGGCCTGTGAAACGTGTCTTGAGGGGAAGAGGAAGAAGAGGAGGTCAAGTGCGCGGTGGGAGATAAGTCCTGTTCCTCTGGATCAGCTGCTTCCTGTTTGTTGTTGCTCCGGAGTGTTGTCCTGTGAAGATAAGGCGGCTCTGACTTCTGACTCTGGCGGAACAGGAGCATATCCTGCCACAGATGCCATATTGTTCGGTGCGTCGTCACGGACTCATCACACAACCAGTGTGACCTGCCCTCAGCCTGTGTGCACGTCATCGAGGATCATAGTGCAGCGCTATGATTGAATGGCTTCAGTGTAAAATATGGGTTTGCTTTGACGTTATTATTTTTACCCGAGAGTAATTACCTCCGCCAACGAGGTTGTGTGTCTGTCTGTTTGTTTGTTAGTTTGCAGGATTACGAGAAATCTGCTGAACTGATTTCCAGATAGATTGTGTAGAGGCCGGGGGGCATGATCCAGGGAAGAACCCGTTCCACGTTAGAGCCAATGCAGGATTCTCAGGGAATAATTCATCCATCTTGATGATAAAATATAAAATAGATAGAGTGTGTGTAGGATTATAATGACCTAAGCTCTAGAAGAAGAAAAAATATTTCGCTGGACACAAAGTTTTTCTCAAAAGTAGCAGAACCAAATTCGGCCCCTTCTCCCAACGAACAAAGCCCAAAACATCAAACATCCTCAGACATTTAGAAATGAATGCGCACAGCTTATTTGAACTTGTGCAGTTTGCTTGTCTCACCCCGATAGATCCGTCTACGATGTACGAAACTCAGCGGGATCTGGTTTTAACATAAAGAGCAGAAAACGATCCGTTAAGCACAGTCTCTGTTATTCTTTCTATGTTTCTAAGGGTGTACGTTTACATCGGGACAGAAGGAGTTGATAGATCATATTCGAGGTTTTATGACACGGTGTTCTGAAAACTTAAGCTACTTATCTTCTTGGAATCAGAGAGTGGAAAAAACTTAAAGCCACTCGGAGTCTGGAAATTGGTCAAGAAAAACTCCAGAACTGGTCTTTGTTACTCCTGCAGCTGTCTGTGGCTGGAGCCAGGGCAGGAGCTGGAGTCGGTTCTCCGTCCGCTTCACCAGTGAGATTCATGTGGAGTCTTCTCCTCCTGCTGCTTCAGCCCCGTTCGATTTGTTTGTTTTCTGGAGGAGTTTTGGATTTCTGTTTTGTTTTGGGGTTAATTTTAATAAATTGCCGGCTGCAGAAGGACAACAATCAAGAAACTGCGATACTGGTTCCTCACCAGTGCCACACACAGCCCAGGTCACAGTGTGTTTACATTATGAGAGCGCTGTGTGAGCTTTCAGGGGGATTAGGGCCAGGCGATGGAAAGTCTCCAACAAAGCTCATATTTGTTCACGAGGATGTTTGAACTTGTTTGGCAAAGTGACAAAAATATACAGAGAGTTGGAGAAGAATGGGGGAGCAACAGGGAAGTGAAGTGGAGGCCACAGCTCGGGTTCTGTGCAAGCGTTTTGTAAGTTTCCATGAGACCTGATCACTGGATGCCAGTTCAAAAGAATATTTTATCTGTCTTGGACTCGAACCGGCGCTGCAGCCATTAACGGGGTTTGCGTGAGGAGACGAGGGCAGAAGGACAAAAATAAAAGCCACAATAAACTGATCCAAAAGTCTAAATAACAAGCTGAGAGTGATTTACTCTTTGGTTCGGAAACCTCCCCTGCACGGAGCAGTGTCTCTATTAGATCTCCTCGGGTGCGTTCAACTCGTGCAGACCACTACACAGGGCGTTATTCATCCCCCCCCCCCCCCCCCCGCCACACAGTACATCTCTGCCGATGGAGAGATGTGACCCTCGCTCATCCCCTGACATGTGACCTGGGCCGTGGAGCCGACATTATCCACAGTCTCCTCTGACTAAATGCTCCATGAACGACTCTCACACACACACACACACACACACACACACACACACACACACACACACGCATATTTTTGTAAACACATTTAGACAGTCCCTGGTAGATAGTAAACATATTAAACAAGGTTAAGTCTAGACTCCACACTGATAAGAGCTGGAGCCGGACGGGAGCCGCCGATGATGATGCGCTGTGGGGGGGGGGGGGTTCTCCCAGCTGTTCCCAAAACGAACCCATTACACTCAATTTCAAGCTAATCATATCTTCTGTTACATACATATATGTATAAACATGTGAAGGGTTTAAAACATGAACACAGGTAACTTGTTTTAATAGCCGCACGTTGTATGGTGATCGGTTTCAGTTCCACCGCGGGAGGGGAGGGGGGGGTTTAACTCTCTTGTCCCCGGGCAGCCGACAAGACCCAAATATTTACAGTGGCTGGTCTGCCATCGAAACACCCTCTGTCCACACGACATATTTATTCAATTACGCTTCACTTCACAGAAAGGAGCGCTGCGGGCCTCTGCCAAGTCGTGAAGCATTTTTCCACCGACAACTGTATCGTCCCGGCGGCTTTGATTGGAAACAGGCCGCGAGAAGCTCAGGAGGTATGTATGACATTTGTTAAATACTCTCCGTAAACCATCCCGACCGGTGAGGAGATCATAAACACCGCTCCTGCACGTTGCGTGGGCCAGGTAGGCCGCTCGGAGCCAGAGCCCAACGAGGTGTTTTCCGGAAGGGAGCCTTTGGCGTTACAAAGCCCACTGTATGTGAGCTACCAGTGATTACCTGCCACAAGGGAGGGATTCTCCAATTTACAGCCGTGTTTCTCTTTCATTCTATCATGCATATACCTCCACAGGTTTATGATTAGGCAGGGCACCGCACAAAGTAGTGCGCTTTCCAACTCGCAGAGTAGAAATGTAAAAGAAAAAAAAAGAAATAAAATGCTCCGGTAATATTTCTTTACAACCGTCAACTGAAAGAAAATCAGCGGCTGCTTATTGTTTTTATGATTTTTCATTTAAATAGCAGTAAATGAGTGAGATTACTATGAATGTGCGAGGAGGCCAAGACTGGCAGCTAATTTTTCATTTGTGTCCCAGCCCGCCTGCTTCCATACGAGTCTGGAACATAATACACGTGGTTACAAGGTTCAGTTAAAGTAAAATACGGCTTGAAACGATCACTGTGACGTCCTGTCGGGGAAACGCTTTCATCACGCCTGAGTCGTAAAACAAGAGAGCGGTTTGAGTTCCACCTCCGTGTGTTCATTATCTGTTTATGTCCCTGCAGTGCGAGCTAGCATGCACAGATATACTGGACATGAGCGGGGGAGAGTTCAGCGTAGCATTGCACTGTGAAGTACAATGGGAAGAGGCTTGCAGCTGTGGTGCTGGCACACAACACAAACACACAAAGTTTAGCAAAAAATGCAATCCTCTCACATCGTGTTTGTCTTTGTGAGAAAACACCACTTTTGCTTATTTGTTTGTGTGTTAGAGGACCCCCCCCCCCCTATAATTCCCTCTCATTAAACTGAATAAACCAGTCCTCATTCCCTTGATCCCTGCAGGAGCAGTGATCATCACTTGGACAGCGAGCTTCCAGGCACCATTTAGTACGTGGCTGACATCATCATGACTTCATTTTGCCTGATCTCTGGTTTTAAAAGTCAGAGAAATCTTTTCTGGAAGTTAATGATATTTGTTATTCAACCCACATGGCCTCAGATTGCACCCCCTCTCCCTTTTTGTGTTAAATTTTACTCTCAGCGTCTCTCCCCTTCATTCTTAAACTAATTGATGCTTTTCTCTGCACTCCACAACTCCGGAGATCCTCTGGAGGGGCTGAGGTATACGACAGTGTATGAGAGCCTCAGGACTTCCTGGAGTTACTCCGGCTGACGAAATGCCCGTAGGAGCCGATTTGACAGAATGGCAGGAGATCGTCTACAGGATTCCCTTTGAGCAAGCGAGAAGGTTGATGATGTTTCTAACACGTGAATGAAAAGAACAAACAAGACAAAAATCTCATGATGAAAAACGAAGCCACACACGTAGACAACACTGACGAGAAAGTTTCTCAGCGATTGTGAAGGCATCTGAAGAAAGTCTGGACCCAATTCTGTGGACAACTTTTTCAGTTCATGTTCTTGTCTGAAAGCAGCTTTAATGCACATCAGGTGATGGTTAGGGTTTGTGTGAGTTCATCTCTCTTCCAGGCAACCGCTGTTTTGTTACTAAACTTTCCACACAACATTGTGTAATACCTATGCACAGCATCATGCCCATGCCACAGAGTCGGTAGTGAGCGGAGCTGCCATGAGGAAGGAGCGGCCATTGTGTTTCCCATCATCCTCTGCACACACAGATAGTGCTAAATGGAAAAGCAAGGTGGTGTGTGTGTGTGTGTGTGTGTGTGTGTTTGTGTGTGTGTGTGACCAGAAAATCTGCTGCACCGCTCAGGATACCCACCGGCCGTCCACATCACAGTGACCACTGATTTCTAGGCTCTGTAATCGAGCCACACGGGACTATTTCGGTGCGTTGGGACTATGAATTAGGAAGCAAATTGCCAGGGATGGTGCGCGTCTCCATGGAGAGCGTGGACGTTGCTTGTGAGGAATAATAAACAGAGGTAGATTGAGATTAGACGCGACAGTCTGAGAGCGGTGGCAACTGGAGAAGTGTGTGTTTGTTTGAAAAGCACAAGGTTTTTATCAGGGACAGATTTAAACAAAGCAAAGCGAAACTAAAACTTTTTATTTCCTCCTCGAACTTAATCGCCTCCATTTGCAGATGACTCACCGATGACTTCTTCCTCATTGGCTATTAATCAGTCGGGTGTAATGACAAGCTGACACAGCCATAAGCGTTTAGACCCAGACTCACACACGTATGTGTTGGAGACCCACAAGCCCTCCCAACGCTGAAGTCATTACAGAGCTCGTGGTGGAAACTGTCATGAAAGTCGGCACAACCCAACAACAAGCTCCTTTAATGAATTAGAAAATGAGAGCTGTCAGGATCCCTCCGGCCTGCGTCGTGTATTTATTACATGTGACTCCCATCAACTGGCAGACTGCTGAGAGATTGGAGAACACACACAGACACACACACACACACACACACCGACACACACAGCGAATCTGAAAAACAAACGATGCAAACATGCTGACACAGACAAATGTAGAAAAATGGAACGAGGCGGCGGTGATGTGAACTGGAAACGTCAAACATGATTTCACAACTTGATATTTGCCACATCATCTCCGAGCTGCTCATCCGCCACAGCAACACAATGCAACCGCGTCCTCCGCACAACACTTCAACAACGATTGGAACGAGGCAAACATCTTTTTCTGCTTTCCAGAGGAATGTTATCTTAAGTTGCGGTGACATGTTACTGCACGGTGGGTAAATTAGATTTACCATTTTCCCTTTTGACTTCACATCATGAGATATCGAGCTCATCTCTGGGACATAGAGGTTCCAGAGTGCTGGTGAACTACTGGAAGTGAGCAGATCAGAGAGCAGGAGCAGGCTCTGGTTCTATAGAATGAATCGTCCCAGTTGTTGAAAGCGTCGTAAGATGAAGTTTATCCCTCAAGGTCACAAACAGTTTGGGTGTTTGTTGTTTTTAACTCATCTTCTTCCAGAAAACAAATCTAACACCAGGATTCTCAAAAGAAACTGTCTGTCTGTTTTTTATTATTAAATCAAACACAACGTTCTGTTCCGCTTTATTAACTTTGAGTGCGGCTCTGACACTTGAACACAACATTCACTCAATAACTCAAAAATCTTCCTTCTCACAGATTGCTCACACACGGTGGAGGCAGACTTATTCCCCAAGTTTTTATCAAGGTCTTGTTTAATAATCTAAGTGCATAAAGTACTTTTGCAATTTTTTTTTGAATTCCAAGAGGGAACCTCCGCCGCCTGCAGCAGATCTGTCTGCTGTGAGGAGACTCTCACACGCAAAGGTTTTCTTGGGTTATAAAATGGATCCTTCACCGTTATGTTTTCTTAAAGTTTAAATTAAACATTGTGTTTGACAATTACTCTGAAAATAATCTTGTATGTATTTGAGGCAACTGTGGTTCAGGAGGTATAGAGCTGGTCATCTTCTAATTGGAAGGTGGTTTGACTCCCGGTTCCTTGCGTCGGAGTCCTTGGGCAAGACGCTGACTCGAGGTGTAAAGCTCTTCAAGTGGTGGTTAAGACTGGAAAAGCTGTTCATACATCCAGTCCACTGCTGAACTCTATAAGAGTGATCCTATAAAACTACAAGTCATGTAGTGTTGCAGTCTACTGGCACAAGAAAAAACTAAAACGTAAAACCATTACAGTTCATAGCTGACTACTGGTGTTCGCAGCTATTAAAGCAGATTGTTAACACAGGAGTAGCTTCTATTGTACAAGAGTATAATCCATTTTCAAAACCCCTAATCCCATCTCCTACCAACCACAGGAGTATTGATTATTGATCCTCTAAGTAAAAGCAGATAGGATTTCACACAAGACGCTGCCCCACTGACTCTTTACATTCACTGGTGCTGGGAACCAATTCCTCTTTCCCACAAAGGCAGTTCAGGGGCCGATTCGGAGCAAGTGTCTAATCTCCAACCAGTTATCAAATGGCTGTCAACCAGAGACTGGTCTAGAATAGGGAACTGCAGGTTGAGTCAGGCAGGATTATCATGACCAACAAAACCAGTCGTAGACAAACAAAGCCCTGAGCAACACTTGAAGAGACACACCAGTCCAACATTGTTGGTGTGCTTGTCTGAGCTGGTGTTGCTGGGAAATCGTTGGTGGCTGTAGCTCTGTGAAAAAGTGGTTCTGTGAAACTACAAAGTTGAACTAACAGCGAACCAGCTCCAGCACCAGGTTCACTTTATTCAAAGAAGCACAACACGAGTGGTTTCCAATCTTCACTTTCAGCTGAGCCTCATAAGAATCAGACCTTCATCCTTGGAAGCCCACGGCAGACTTCAATTTCCTGAACATCAGAGGGGAGCCGGGCTGGGTCTGACAACAGAGACGGGAAGGAGTCTGAAAAAAGGAGGGCTTTGATAGTCTGGAGCTCATTGTGCTCGCGCTACCAGCTCTCTTGTGGGGATAATGTGGGTGCCAGGTGGAGCTGGAGGTGTCTGAGGAAGCCTAACAGGCCGACTCATTTGTACAACATTTGATCTACGGCTGTAGGTCGACGCTGAACGTGCTTTTAATGACCGCGAGGGCCACGCTCGGGGAGCTGCAGGTGGGACCATAAAAGAACTGAGGACAGGAGTTCATGTTCGTACGATTAGAAAAACCCAATAACATTTCACTGACTGCTATGCCAGTGGCCTCAGATGATACGAAACGCTCTCCCTGAAGATCTACCTCTTGCTTCAGCCATGTGCGAGGTCCAAACAAGATGGAGGGGGGGCAGGGGAGTGTGTGTGTGTGTGTGGGGGGGGGGGTTGTGATGGCTTGTGGGCTCCTCTTGTTCTTTCTTTCATTCTGTCCATCTGTCACACGGCCGAGCGTGCCAGCATTGTTCAGTCGCGGCTCTAATGCTAAAGGTCTGTCCTCCTGTGATGTGGTGGAGCTTCTCCGAGGGTTCTCGTTTGGACTATGGTGCAACGGGAGAGGTGGGGGGGGGCAGCAGATCGTAATTTATAGGGGGGGGGGGGGGGGGGGGGCAAGTGAATAATGAGTCCAGAAAACCTGGAGGGACATTATCAGACACGTACCCAAAAAACGAAATAACAGTGTATATTGTGTGTGTGTCTGTGTGCTTGTGTATATGTTAGGTTCTGCTGGTGAGAGAGAGTATAACACCCCCCCCCCTTCTATGAGGACACTGTGATCCACACACACTACAGGGAAGATTCCATTGCTTCAGTAACTTTCAGGTGGTTTTCATTTAAGTGACAGTATCGCCTTCAGATTCTCGTCCTCGTCAGCTGTCTGGCACCTGCTCTCAACACCCCCCCCCCCCACACACACACACACACACACACACACTTTACATTACCTAACCCTCGTGTCCCCACTTACCCTCTGGAAACTCCTGCTCTTCACCACTTCTTCACTTGTTCTCCGTCTCCTCCTCGGTCTCAGAAGCTGCGCTGAGAGAACAAGACGCGGTCGTGAGTCATTTTTTATTAGAAAAACATTCGAGAGCTTTGTGAAACTATTTGAACATCATTCAAATCAATAGAACTTCATATTTTAGAAGCCCCCCCCCCCCCCCCCCCCCGGTTCAGTCTCAGATCCAAGTCAGTCAGAGGGCTCCACTCTCCCACAGCAACAGTTCCTTACATTCAGTGTTTATCCAGTGCGTTTATCTTCTTCACTTAGGCAAAGAGACGAAAACTGTCAACAAGAAGGAATAATGCTGCGCCTTGTGAGAGGAGGCAGTTTGTGGAAAATGTGGTCATAATTTAAAGAAACACTCTTGTGGCACACGAGCTGCAAACAACCGACCATGGCCCCATTTTCTACACAATGAATCTACACAAACAGAAATCACAGAGAGAATCGAGTTAACGATGAGGAGTTTGTGTTTGAATGAGACGTTTTGTGCTTTTTCCCCATCAGTGCTGATTTGAGTGTATTTTCATCAGGATTTTGTTTGTGAGCAGGATTGGGCAAAAAAGTACACACATTTCCATGAAATTTTGTGGATGGTGGGGCATGACCCATGGAGGCAATTACATTTTTAAGCTGCTCCAGGATTTTCTGACATGCTGAAATAGAGCGTTAGCCTTGGCAGAGGTTAGATCTCTGAGCACCCTCCTCATTTGTGTGTGTAAATGTTCCGTAAAGTTACAAAACCCAAAGTCCTCAGTAAAAGGAGCTTGTGAGTAGTAGGGCCAATGCTCCTGGATGATCGTTATGTCATGTGACTTTACAATGTCCTGCATGTGCATTATGTTTCCGGCAAGGGCTGAAAAGAGGAGCAGCAGCAGTGGACAGTGTGAGGGAAGTTGTGTGTTTTCTGAACATTAGAGCATGAATATGGATTTGTCTTCCTTTAACCAGAAGAGATTGAGCCATTCTTCACGCTGAGGAAGCAGTTTGTGGAAATTGTGGCCAGAACTTAAAGAAACACTTACAGTGAAGAATCTCGTCTATGGACCCATTTTGTTCCCTTTCATTTTGATATTTTGATTTACCAAATGATTTATTATTTGATTTCAGAAGCTTCTGCAGCCCAGACCCAAAACACAGACAAATCTTCCAGAAGCTTCTCATCCTTGGATATTGATAAAACGGACTTGAGCTTGCCGGGATGAATCAAAACCTTTTTCCATATTTGTAGAACCTAATAATGTTTTGGTATTTTAAACCTAGTTTCAGTTGCATGTTGACGGACTCACCCTCTCTTAGTATTTCTCCTTCATCTAATGTTATTCATTTCCTCATTTCGTGGTGTCTGGAAAGGCTCAGCCTCTGCAACCAACATCCTGGACTGTTTTTATTGGCAGTACCTTCAATGTACTTATATCACAGATATGTACAACGTAATTAAATAAATATGATCACAGAAAACACAAGGTTTTGGTTTTCCTGTTTCCAACACATTAGACTAATGAAGCCAGAGAGTCAAGGTTTGTCTGTCTGAGGATCAAGGATCATATTCTCTCAGCAAACGCTCGGCTGAGTTGTTAAGCCAGGTATCAAGGCAACGATTACGCATTTAGCTTTCACTCATTTAACTTTTCCATCTGAACGGATTGGACCCAACTTATCTTTGTCATAACAGCCGCGGGAGCCTTGAAGACATCTGACATTTAATAACACGGCCCTCTTTGCTCAATTGTTTGTCATTAGGTTCCAACTTTTTCCTTAAACTCCAACTTAATAAAGGATTTCCACTCGGGAGACATCTGTGAACTGTAACTTTGTGTGACACGATCAAAGTGTCACTTAGCTTGTCCAGCTGTGTCCCCTGCACCTTTAACGCCGTTTTCATCCCTGTAGGGACATCAACAGGACGTCCTAGAGCAACACTGTTGACCTCAGTGGACCTCAGGCCACTCTGCTCAAATGCATGGCCCATATGTGTGTGTGTGTGTGTGTGTGTGTAGGCACGCTGGTCTGCTTTCCATTGAACAGCATCAGAGAAAGTGTTGGCTTTTTAAAGAGCTCTATGTGCAGGCTGTAATTTGCAAAACCTGTGTTTGGGTTGTGTGCTGGGAGCCGGTTGGCTGCGTGTGCATGTGCTGGCTGGCTGCTTGGCACATGCCTTAAAATACAGAGGGCAGTAGCAGACCTCATCAAAGCTGGACTACTGTTCAAACTCTAAACTGCCTGCGAGACTTACTGGAGAATTTCAAAGGTCATGTCAATTCACAAAACCTCCTTTGTAAACATGTAAAAGTCGTCACTGTGCACCAAGTATAAAGCAAAGTAATGAAGATGGAGATATATGTAAAAGAAAAGAGACCGCTCTGGAAAAGAGATACCTCAGTCCAGTCAAGAACACCAAACTCTTAGCAAGCAAGCCGGGCCAGTAGGTGGCGATAAACTCAACAGCAATGATCCGTCAAATTCCAGAGAAGAACAATATGTTTAAAGCTGCAAACATGTAATCAGACTATTGTTTTGGTAAATTTTTTTTTGCATAATTGTTATTGTTACTGGCTCATTCTCATAACACAAAGCAAAAGTGGGCGTGAGTGAGGTCAGCGGTGACATCGTCATTTTCCAGAGGCTCCATTTAACATTTAGGGTTTTTGAAAATCTACACTTTAAAAGACATTTTCTCCATTTTAGTGACTTAAAAAGTTTGCTGGTGCACGAGACGTCCGAAAGCAGGAGAGGAAGTTCGCTTTGCTAAATATCCACATGGTCCATTTTCCAAGCGAACAATTTAGTGATCTTGATGTGGTTTATTTTTTTTTTTAATCAGGCATTTTTAGGGTAAGAATATTAATGAGTGTATGCAATTTGGTGCAGCTTGAACAACAGACAGACAATTGATGACATTTGTCCATACCTTTCAGAGAACAAGTGCATTGTGGTCCATCTGAAGATCTGTCTTTGTGTCCAGAAGGTATTTTACTCTGAAAGTGATTTAAAAAAAAAAGTCAGGAGGGAACTAATTAATGGTATGAAGAACTTTTCTATTCCAGCTGTTACAACTATTACAACTGATGTTCTCAGTAAACATGGCATTTCTCTCTTTATGATGAGCTGCATGTTTTGGTGAAATGACGTCGGCCTCTGCATCTTGCAACGCGTCCACCTAAAGCAACAGTCAACAGTGCATATAAACAGGCCGGGCCGATGAAGGACTAATCAATAAGGTCAAGTGACGGTCATCCAGGATCCCTGCTTAACGTCACACTCAGCACCGTGAGAGCTTTATCGCTAAAGCTGCATCTGGTACCGGTAAGATAATAGAGGCCGCAGCCAGATAATTTGGGTCACATAAGTTCACTTTTTAAAATGGCAACACATGTTTAGTCTAAAACTGACCAGCAGCCAAGTTTACAGCCAAAGCCTCTCAGTGTAATTGAAGGAAAAACCCGAACCATTGTTTCAAACAATAACATTTAGCCCAATAAAGGTTAGATCCGGTGCATTTATGAGGATTGTTTAAACTTTAGTTTATGATTGTGGTCCCTCAGTTTTATCCAGAGACCTAATTTACATATCAGCGAGCACCGGTGGAAGAAAAGGGTTGAATTCCTCCTGAAAGCATCTGGTTTCACCCCCCGGTGTGGCAGTTAGCATGTAACAGCTGAAAGCCAGGAGACCTCTTGGCAGAGTTTTTACATTACCAGGTGCAGGGAAGTCGAACGCACCCTGAGCCTAGCAAGGACAGAGAAGAAATACTACGTCTTCAAATATGACATTAAAGTCTCTGGGAACGAGTGAGGCAGGCTGCGAAAAAGGTGCGAGGGTGAATGTGTTTGCATGCAAGCTTACATACAACAAGGCTATGTGTGCATGTGTGCGTGTGTGTGTGCTTGTGTGTGTGTGTAGCCTACCTATCCAGCAGTGCCCTCCCCCTCATTACACACCAGTGTGAGCCAGCAGGGGGCATTTTGGAGTTCCACACTTAAATCAAGCTATAATTACGTCTAAAGTCTGATGAATGTATTTTGATTTTGTCCATGAGTGCACCTGCAGGTGTATGGGTGTCAAAGGTCAAACTCAGCACTGCCTCTGCAGGCTGGAGCTGGGACTTTAACGACTCTCTCACATGTATAGTTTAAATTGGTCTCAGCCCCAAACAAGGCTTTTAAACTTCATGAGACTTTTTACCAGGCTTCACATGGAAGGAACCGGTCCTCTAAAAATCATAAAAATACATGCACAATTATAATGTAATGTAAAAATATGCATTTCCTTGGGGAGTTTTTTTTCTTCAAAATGCCTTGGTCGAGGTAGAGTCGGAAATTCCACTTCCATGGTGATGTAGGAATGTGTGTGTGTGTGTCAGTGGTTGAAGCGGCTCTCCGACCATACTTAAAGCTGGAAGACTGACATACATTGGTATTTTTCCGGTGGTTTCCTGTCAGAGAAACGCCAGCAGGCATCTCTTTAGCTTGGCCTCATGTGGACAAACTGAAAACTATACCGTAGATCCACTGGGAGCCTTGGGACAACAAAATGAACTGACCCGGGTGTGTGGACGTTTCAGAGGAACGTTTTTCCTTCCGAGCAGCCAGTCCAAACATCGAGCCGTACCAGTCAGTCGAGCACCTACCTCAACAACAGTCACTTTATGAAACCACATTTAACCTCATCGGATCTGGGTTTTTATTTGGATCCACACCAAATGGCACAAAGTGGATGAGAACATGCCATTCGTCCTTGTTTTCAGAAACCATCATGAATTTAATTTAACTTTTCTTATCAATTGTTTGTTTCAACCATAAAGTTTGTTTTAAGACCAGTTCAATGTTTCAGTTTTAAATTAGTTAAGTTCTTTGATCCTCACTTTTGCAAACGTGTGTTGCAGGAAAAAAACAAGGGAGCACCCAAACACTTCCTGTAGTTATACCTTCGGCGACATCAGCAGTGATGTCACTGGGAAAGACCATTTGTGGGAGCAGGTGTGGTATGTCTTGTAATTATTAATTGCAATATGTTGTGAACTGGTTTTCGATCAAGCTGCCAAATGTAATCTCGGTGACTGTGTGTTAAATTTATTGAAGGTTTATTCATTTTAAGCGGAGGTCTTGGTGCCCCAAAATTCTTCACTGAGCATAACTCTCTATTTTTGTAGTAATCCATCTGGTAGTTTTTACCAAACCATACTTACCAACCACAAACACACAACTTCCTTGGCTGAGCTAACAATGCTGACACAATTTAAACACCATTTAAAAAGAAAGCGTTTTCCATATTTTTTGCAGAATCACAACTTTTCATACTTTTTATATCTTCTCTTCCAAAAAGGGAACTTGTGTACACATGACGGACTCACAATTAAAAACTATAGTTTATAATGAGTCACTTTTACTTTGTAGGACGTGTGTTAGTTTCATTTCATAAAAAAAATAGTTTTTCCCTTCAACATCTCCATGTTAGTAAGTTTTGTATATCTAAAATTACAGGGTTTGGTTTTTTAACAGCATCATTACTTAATGTACATTATTACATCATTTTTCAATGATCCTGCCTTTGAATGCACGTCTCACTTTACGCTGCACACATCAGATCATTATCAACACCATTTATGAAGTTCACCATGAACTCACCGAATGTCAGGAAAGAGCACACAGCTGTGGAAATAGTGTGCGACAGGTTCACTTACAGAAAGTGAAATAAGGAGAAAATCCACGGCCTTGGCTTTTGTTTATGGGTTAAAAAGAAAATTGGGAAATATATAAGACATTCCCACAACAGCAACCACAGCAGCTTTTCATTTCACCAGGCTTATATTAAAGTATTAAACAAAAGTACTTTGTCTGTATTCATCCGTTTTGTAATCCGCGTGATGACAGAACAAAGACGTATTTCTCTCCATTAAAGTACATTCAAATACAGATCCACAGATTTCCTGGCTGAAATCAGGCTGAAGCTATTTCAAATATTCCAAAATAGGAGCTTGGACCGGGATGTAAGAGCCATTAAAGCCATCATGTGCACACGTCTGCTTGTCGGCAGATGTCTTCACGGGCACATGTTTTCCCTGTACTGTAAACCCACATGTTCGTGTTCTTCTGTGTTTGTGATATTGCCAATATTATATCACATGACTGACATCAATCAGCGGCAGACAGGGGACAGATGTTAGCAGTGTTCCAGTCGACAAAAACAAGTCCCGACAGCTGGTAGAGAGGAGGAGGCCTCCGAACAGAAGATAAGGGCAAAACAGCCCCTTGGGATGGGATCTGCGTCCTGAGACGCTCCCTGCTGGTCGGAGGAGTTTCTTGTTCGCCTGCTTCAAGGCTTCACACACTCCAGGAGGTGTCTGTCCCACTTAGAACAAAGAAATGTCAAGGACACTGTGCAGCAGCAGCAAGATCTCCCTCAGAGAAATCTCTCATTGCAGGAGATAAGGTCACAACTAGAGCGGCCACTCACAAGAGCACACAATAGCACACACACGCACTGTTAAAGGTTAAAAGGAAATCCTTGATCCACACCAAAATTTAATGGGCTCTAGTTTGATTCATACCACATCCTTACACCAATTTCTGAAGAAATCTGCTCAGTTGTTAGGGTTCAATCTTGCACACAAACATACAAACTACCCAAACAAGAAAATGGCACTTAGGGTTCATACCTCCTCCAAGGCCCAATGGTCCCCTTATGTTACCATATTTAAAATCCATATTTCCTGATTATCAATCCTGATCCGCATTAAATTGTTAACAGTCATAGATATCCACACCCTTAATAAGCCACATTATTTTTCCTCATCAAATTCCCTGCATTTTCCCCTCAAAGAAAATAAAACAAAAACAACTGATACAAAAAAATCCTTGATCTGCCTCTTTATTCGAATCTGCATAAATCTGTTCAGTTGTCTTTGTGTAATCCTGCAGACAAACAAATCAATGTACAGGGGTAAAAACATAACCTCCTTGACGGAGATAATAATATCCTTTCCATCCCAACTCCAAACCACAAGCCATCAACCATCATCCACTGCTGCACCGAATGGAAAGAGACTTCCTCTCTCATGTTTGGGTTCATGTCAGAGGTCCGACTGACAAAATACAATCCATCTCAAATGACTGCTTTCATTAAAACTGGGTCCAGATCCGCCCGGCATCATTTGAGTCCAATGTTGAACATTGAAGGATTTACTAATTTAGACAAATTAAAACAAAACAATAACATTTGAAGGGTCAGTGGCAGGGGCTTTCCAGACTTGTGGAAAATAAAAATCAAGTAAGCCTTTAATACAAAAGCAGGCATTTTGTTACTATTGTTTATATCATGTGTTCTTAGAATGGATGTACCAGGGAACTACATTTCTGGATATACGGCCCAGACCGACTTCTATGCCCACATAGTTTTCCATCCCGAGGCTGTGATCATAAACCCGATGCCTGTGATCGCTGCAGAATCCGTGCTAATACCAAGTGAAATGAAAAAGGTCTATTTATAGACTGGTGAAAACCAGACATATAGTGAGCTGCAGGTTGTAAAAGAAATGAGCTCATTATGAAGAGCAGAAGTTTGGGTTGGGTCTCGTCACTCCACAACCTGCCGGCGTACTGCTCGCCTGGCTGGATAAACAGAAGCACCGATCCGGCTCTGTGGTTCCTGTGATGTTAGATTGAGAGCGGAGAGCTTCTGATGTGACCAGAGATGCCTCACTAGGTCACTTTGTGTGCTTGGGTCTGTGTGTGTTTGTGTGTGTGTTTGTGTGTGTGTTTAGGAGCACGCCCCGACCAAATCCAATTAGTGTGAACCCACTTAGGACACACGTTGCCGCTAATAGACCCTCAGAGACAATCAAACCTTTCTCAGGGGACAGTGGAGACAGTGGAGAGCGGAGGACAGAGGAATTTTTTCGAAGAATTTGCCAATCTTGATAATCGGGTTGATTTCAGTCATGCACTGAACTCTAAAGAACCTCCTGAGATTCTTCACAGGAGTCATGAACACAAATGTCTGAATTTACCTCCTGGTAAAATTCAGAGAGCTATTTCGTTTTCCTGCAGTTTTCCTTTTCACTCATGCACAACACCATGGGAGGTTTTCTTCACGTACACGTTCAGCAACAGCAACTCCATCTTTGTAATCCCTTAGGAGTACAAACAGTCACTAATATGTTCTACATGTCAGTCGAGCCATGTTCTTTACATCCCTCTCTGATCATCAGGTTTCTTCTGATCCAGGCATCCAGCTGATTAGTCCGTAGAGCAGAGTATTGATTGTCACTGCATGTGACCTTTCCTGTGACACTGGTTCGGTGACGTGGGGGGGGGGGGGTTGACAATCTTTAAGATTGGCTCACCAGCTGCTGTCGAGGATAAAGACTGAACGCTGCCATGTGCAAATCACGGAGCTCTGTAATCACTGAGGTCCCAAGAGGAGCCGTTTAATATAATAATAATTATAATATGACAAAATATTATGATGATTATGATTATGATTGTGGTTATGTTATTATGATTGTTATTAGTATTGTTATTATTAGTATGTCTTTAGTACTTACAGTATCCGAACAAGGTTACAAAGCGCTTTACAAAATACACGGGACAAAAAACAAAACTAAATTTTAAATATAGATAGATAGATAGATAGATAGATAGATAGATAGATAGATAGATAGATAGATAGATAGATAGATAGATAGATAGATAGATAGATGGATAGATGGGTAGATAGATAGATGGATGGATGGATGGATGGATGGATGGATGGATAGATGGATGGATGGATGGATGGATGGATGGATGGATGGATAGATAGATAGATAGATAGATAGATAGATAGATAGATAGATAGATAGACCATACAGTGAGTTTATTTGTCCCTGGCCGTCACACTGGCTGCAACACAGTGACCTCATCAATCAATGTGAATACTTTGATTGTCTCTTCAAATCACATCATAATCCCAGTTTCAAACTCACTTATTCAATCCGAATCCTTTTTATCCCCCCCCCCACGTCAGCTTTTGTCAATTTAAGTTATGGTGGCGGCATGGTGGTGCAGTGGTTAGCGCTGTCGCCTCACAGCTGGAAGGGTCTGGGTTTGAATCTGTGTTGAGTTTGCATGTTCTCCTCGTGTCTGCGTGGGTTTTCTCCAGCTTCCTCCCACACCCTGTGATTCACTGGCAACCTGCCTCTTATCCCTGCGACCCTCAAAGCAACATGGACACTTCAGACGCACACAGTAGATAGGCAGGGTGGAGGGGGGAGCCGGAGATCAGACTGTGAAACCACTTCTGGAGTCTGGAGCGCGGCTGGTACGGAGACGGATGGAGAAGGAGAGCGAGAAGAGGGGTCTGTGGTCGAGGCGTGTGCCAATAATGGCGGGTCGCAGATCTATATTTGAAGCAGATCATGAAAGCCAGTCAATCCCTTTAAGTGAAGCGGTGGAGAGAAAATAAAAAGGGGGATGTGGAGGAGGGAGGCAGCAGGGCCGACAGGGGAAAAGACATCATTGGCAGTTAGGAGTGGTTAAAGACATCTGGTGAAGGGGCGGGTCACCATGTGAAGCCACGCAAGCCAGATGGGACAGAACCAGGTAGGAGGGTGTGTTGATGTCCGTGATGAAAAGAGAGAGATAAACATGGAATAGTAACAAGGAGAAAGTTGGAAATCCCAAAAGTGCACGTTGACACACTTATAAGTGATTATAGCCCTTCATGGTGAAAAGGCCCATCGGGGGAATGGCAGCAGTTACGTGTCAGGGACGGAGATCCTGGACCTCTCTCAGCTCAGCAGACACAATTGCAATCACACGGCCTACACACATATAGCATGTGGAGAGCAGAGGAGGATCAGAGCCCTGAACACACACACAGACACACACACACACAAAAGCACACACAGCATCCACACAAGCACAAGACGGGCTGCCAGCAGGAGAAAACCAACAGAGCATAGTGACCTTTGCAGAGGGGAAAAAATGGAGTTCCAAGTGTGTGGGATTGTTGCATGAGACACACACACACACACACACACACACACATACACACATTCCCAGTTGTGGTACGGGCTTATTAAAAATGCAGTGAAGCAGACATGCATCCATGAGGTTCCTAACCTGCCTGGGAAAGTTGATAACGCTCTGTTTTACCTCAACTGCTGTCAAAGTGTCATTCTATGGAAGCGTTCCAGAGAAGTTGTTTATAAATGAATCTGCACGAGGCAGAAACTCTCCCGGGTAAATAAAGAGAAGGGAATGATTTGCCTATCAAGCCTCATTCATAATAACTGTCAGTTGTGCAGCGTAATTTACTCCCTGAGCTATCCAGAGTGTTTGCTGCATGAAAGCTGAGAGAGAAGATGAATTTCCAGTGGATCCTGATGTGATCAGATGGCCCTCAGATGATCAGACTGGGAAGCCGCTCCTCAGCTTCAAACCACCTCAAATGGGTTTTAATATCGTGGTGAGTTATCTCCTCCCGGGGGCAGAGATAAAGGAAAGTCTGCTCACAACTTACACTGGAGCCAGATCAGAGATCAGGGGGATGGGATGTGATGTGTGGTGCAGATGATCGCACCACTGAGTCAGCCAGTTTGGAAACCAGAAGCCAAAGACCCCCGGATCCCCCTGCCTCCAATGCCCCGCCATCCAGTTTCCCTTTAATCCTCCACGACCCCCGTGCATGCCAGACGTACAAAAGCCACCACCGCCACCACCGACCCCCCCCTCCCCGCTGGGGGAAACCGTCTCCTCTCTCACAAACTGTATCGTCAGTGCTCACCACACCTCCATCTCTGATTTAACCAGAAACCTCATGGGTGGTGCCAGGGCCCTGCAAACCTCATGGGTGGTGCCAGGGCCCTGCCTCCAGTAACCTCCAGCGCCGCGGCCTCCTTCACGTTCGGTGTCGATGCTGCCTTGCAATCAGGCCGCAGTCACGCTTCTCAGCAGCGGAGGATGGAAATCAAATAAGTGCACATTAGGATCCGACGTCATTTGGGTTTTCCGTGGATGAAGCCAATTCAAACTGACGTGCCGTGTTCAAGGTTTAAAGGAGTGGAGAGGAAAAAAGGAAAGCATCTACCGGCTGAACAAAACTGGTCTACAACTAGTAGAAAGTATTTGTAGCTCTCATAGCTTTGCATATTTACCAAATGACACAATTAATGTAAACAGATGATAATGTTTCACTGTGCTGTACTTTCTCCTAGTTTGCTGAAAGGTAATGCATCTCTCTATGGACTGGATCTGAACTCAAAGGTCATCCATCTTTCCTTTTTTTTGCAGTGTAGTGTTTTGACAAAATGAAACCTAACTTAACTATCTGAGTGATAGAGTAGTTGAGTACAGCTGCTCTACAGTATTTTTCCATTTTTATTATTTAATTTTCATTCTACTACTTTTGTTTTATAGTGCTTGTGTTGTTAAGAACAAGATTGGACACAATGAATATAATTACACTTCGATTTGTGTTTTGTTGAAGTTTATGTACTTTTAAAAAATGTAAAGGGTCTAAATATTTAATTCTACGCTTCAGAGCACATTTTATTAATAACCTCAAGCAGATCACACTATCTAATATCTTCATTTGGTCAAGAGACGAAGCTAATTTGTAAAAACCTACGAATCGTCCAGTCAGTGTCAGGCTGTGGGTTTATCTAAACTTACAATTCACACTTCAGTGTGTATAATGAAAAGGAATGTAAGCGTCTATGTATTGAGAGGAAACACAAGAGATGAAAAAACAGAGCTTAACCCTCAAATGAAATAGAAAACAGGGTACTGTAAGTGAAAGGTTTTAGCTGATGATGATCCGCGGGCATGAAAGCCAATGTTCCCGTTTTCCTGAACCAAGAGGGACATCTAGTGGCCAAAATAGAGAAAGCCAGCGTCTCTGTTCCAGACCTGCAGGGGAGTTTGAATCAGTTCATTCTTTTCCTTTACAGATCTGTTGAAACGCAGTGGTACCGTGACCCACAATACAGATTAAAACACACTTACACTACATATATAAAAGGAAATGGTTTATTGTGACATATCTTCACTCAACAGTACAATTCCCTTCACTGCAGGAGAACATTATTCCTGCAGCTGCTCAAAGACGAGACTGTGATGAGGGAGAAACTTTAATTTTGTTTAACGGTGAAGTATTTCGGGTTTGAAACTCGACTTTATTCAAACTTTCTTCACTTTTGGTTGAATCACAAACAAATTTCAACAATTCAGAGGCTGCTATGCTGGGTACAACTGTGTTTTTATTGGTTCAATTAAATTCCCTGTTTGACTGCATGACTTATTATCATATACAGATAAATGTCTCCCTGCAGAAAAGTCTGAGTCCTGCAAAGAAAAGGCAAAACTATTGTCATTTGATTTACTAAAGGATTTTCACTAACGAGATAAAAAACATCAAAATATTCCACATTTCCAATCGCACCTCTGTGACACACCATCTGGAACGGAAAACAACATAACACACAAACTTTTACCATTTGTGCGTTATTGCGATAAAAAGAAATTCCCTGCATGTCTACTTTTATTCATCCCCAGCTCTCCCTCTGCTTTAGAGTAGTTTAAAGACCCTGTCATCGCTCTGTGGTTTACTAACCTCACAGATTTTAATGAGCTATTAGACATTCTATCTTGTTCAGATATGTATGCAATCATTTTCTTTATTTTTACGCCACTTCATGTGGGTATTCAAAATGCATCACAATCGTGAACAAGCCTGTATCTCATTGCATAATTTCCTTTTAGACACATGAACTGAAAATCTCATCACACTGTAAAACTCAACGAGGAAAAGTGAAATCTTTGTGGATATATTATAAAAGTCACACTCAGGTCATTTTGAAGTATAAATAAGGCTCAGACACTACTCCCAGTTTAAAGCCTTCACTGAACTGGCCTTAATAATCCCAAAGTACTTCACCAAAGTGCTTAATATACTATTCATTCTACCATCTTGATCAGGCGTGTGATCAACAACGTTCCCGTAAGAAAAAAAACAACCTGCTACAGATCCTGTTTGGCTACAACTCCCTGTTGTATCCACGTTATATATTTAAGTTTCAAAACCGCAAGAGATGAATCTGAAACCTGCATTATTACCATTTCAAACTGGAAAGAAGAGTCATTGAGGTAATTCTGGAAAACAAAGCTTTGTCTAAAGGGCTGAGGGTAAAACAAACAAAGTGCTGGTGAGATTGTGTCGGCTCGTGAGGCTCAGCTGAGAAGAGGAGTGTTGTCGTTCTGATCTTCAGAAAGTGTTTCAGGGTCTTTGTCCTCTTTCACTTCTTTGTCCTCTTTGGAAACATCCACTCCGTACACAGCCACCACACTGGAACAGGGAAACACAGGTAAAAAGGTCTCTGCTGATTCCAATTAAACCTGGCGACTGTTGAGACATTCCCAGCACGCATAGGCAACCGGAATATTAGAACTTAAATGACACACTAGGGCGCATATATCCTCAAAGGCTAAACAGTCTATTTAAATTCAATCAAAATGCAAAAAGTCAAATCTTGCAACGTTAAAGAAAGTGAAAAACTAATCCTGAGCGAATTCAATCAGTAGTTTTTGCACAATTCTGCTGACAAACAAACCACTGGTGGAGGAGATAACATGTGACTTAGTCAGTGTGCTCAAGGTGCATTTCAGTTTTATGGTATCATATCATTACAGATATCTATTGCTGTAAATAGAATGGTGGTCTTGAAAATGGCTGAAACACACAGGCACAATTATTTCTGTGTTATTTAAGTAACAAACAGAGGAGTGAACTTGCAAAGTTTGACAAAAACAGCTGTGGAGGAGGATAATTATGTGCAGCTCACTGTGGCCTGAGTTCGCTGAACCGGTGGCTTTGTTATTCTGTCACCACTTGTTATAAAACAAGAGAGGCGGAGCATGTGACAGAGGCAGATTCAGTCATGTCAACCTCCCCCGACTGACTCAGCAGTTCTACTTCACCAAGTCAAGTGGAACTGATCGAATGAGCGAACACAGTGTCCAACGAGTAAATGTCCTTTTATAGTCTCTCCTGTTTTGTTTCATGACAAAACATCAGTATTGGTGATGATTGAGTGCAAATGCAAAGTTTAAGGCATGAGGTACCCGTCAAAGATTGCTAGAGGGGGGAGCTGCGTGTGATGAAGGCAGGAATGAGGAAGTGAGAAGGCTTTTTGGTTTCTTCGTATCTATATCAGAGAAACCATTTCTCTTTTCTGGTGAAGCCAAAAAAACAGCTGACTCAGCAGAAACAACAGATGTTTGTGCTCCTCCCCCTGAAGCATGTCCAGCATGAACGGGTCATCGACTGATTGAACAAGAGGCGCTGGACTCCTTGGGAGAGACATGAGGAAATGTTCTCACTTCACAGTAGTTCAGTGTTAACTTGTGTAGAAACAGATTCTATATGTGAATATGATGAATCTGAAGGTGAGGGGAAAGACTCAGGGGAAAGAGGTTTCTGGTTTCTGTGTCTAGTTTGAACATCATGTAGGTAATGATAAAAGAAGTGAGTAGGACAGTAAACAGTGTCAAGCTCATGGAAGAAGGAGTCTTGGTCTGGATATCTGCCGTCTACACTATCAGCCCTGTTATATTGGCCATGGGTTCCGAGATGGAAGTTTGACGGACAGCGACAAAAACAGGTTCAACTAAATGTAGCTCTATGGATACAGGAGAGTTTTGAAAGATGTTGTAACTTGGACAAAGACAATGAGGGAATTGTAATGAATTGGCATGGAAGCTACAATGGGTGAACAACTTTGTCAATTTGCAGTTTGATTGTGTAATATTTCCTTATTTGCTGGTGCGATCGTTTAAGGTTGTGTAACGAACTTACCCGAGGACAGACACAGGAATAACACAGAGTCCTGCAGACAGCAGGAAGATGAAGCCAGGGAACCACGCCACCGTAGCTGCATAGACACTGTTGAAGACTGCGCCTGATACGTTGTTGGTCATATTCTCCAGAAAGGAAAGTAACGCAAACAAGGCTCCTGCGGGAAGAAGACACAGGAGATTAGAAAAAGTACCTCAAAGAGGTGAAAGGGAGAATCACAACGTGCAGTGCCTTAAATCCACGAGTACATTTTCAAGATAACACTTTAAACTATAAGTGTTTTTTAAAGGAACTTTGGACTCTGGAGAACACACACACACACACACACGATACGGTGCAGTGGCTCATGAAACACTCTAAACCCACTCACCCTGCTGAGACTTTGAGATGAGCTTTGACATCATCGAGCGCATAACCGGGAAAGGCATGATAGACAGAAGCATGGGCACCTTCACTGTGGTTCAACAGAGCACAGGACACACGTTGTATTACTCATCATGATGCAAGTAACAACATATAAATATACGCTTCATTGTTTTTTTATTTCTAATTTATACTGCTGAGTGACTTAAAGTTATGTTTGTGCAGAGCATGTTTACAGCTGGATGACATCTCAAATGACACCTAAAATAAACAAAGCCTTGATTGTGGGTCTATTCCGTTTACAATGCAATACAGTTCACAAGATACTGTGACTTTAGGGCCATTGCTACAACTTGTAAATGTGGGGGGAACGACAGGCTCTGTCCATCAGTAACCTGCACAACAAGCCTTTTCCTTTATTAATGCCATGTTCTGTTTTGTGTAGTTTTGTGTAATTTAGTGTTTATCAAACTGGGTTACATGCACTATATGAGAAAAGGTACATAAACACAACCTAAGGCCTTTTAGCTAGTTGTTAAACCGGTGCGTGTTTTAACAGATTTTCTATATCTCACACAAGGTACAAGGTGAAACTATTTGTTTGGCCTCATGAAACTAATACTGAACTTCTCTGAAAGAAGGAAAGCACGAGTTAAAGCAGCAGCAGCTTGTTATTCCGGTTTGACAAATACTTGATCTTGTAAACAACTGACAGCTGAAAGGGAGATTCAACCCGATTGTACGTTAAAAGCAACACAGTTGTGGTGTGGACTTTTTTTCTCACCTATGAACATCATCAAGGTGGTCTTAGTAAACGCCACCAGGACCATGCCTGTCACCACGGACAGGATCCCAATCAGGACGATGAGCAGCTGCGGTACGCCACAGGACGTGAACACAAACACTCCTGCAAAACTGACCAGGAACACGGTGGTGGACAGGGCTGAGCCGTAGCCAATCAGAATCTCATTCCAGCACAGAGGTTTGTTGAGCGTGTACAGAGTCATCAAGGAGATGCCCCCAACATAAGCAAAGGAGAAGCTGGTGAAGATGAGCATCAGGAGGGTCAAAATAGTTTTACACCTGCGGCTGGCCCCTGTGAACATCTCATAGACCCCGTAGGTCATCTGCTTCAGGGCTGAGTGCTGGGTGGACCCCTCCTGAATGAAGGCATCAGCCGGGGGCTTCTTCACGGTCTCCTCCAGGATGAAAATTGCATAGAGAAGGATCAAAACCTGAATCAAGGCAGAGGTAACGAAAGGCCAGTTAAAGCCCGCAGCTCTCAGGAAGTAGCCCGTCGATATTGAAGCCATTCCCGCCAACAGGCCGATCATCATATCCAGTCCGGCCATGCGCAGCGTCTTCTGTTGACCGTCCTCACACAGGTCGGCCACGTAGGCGAAGCAGCCGCCCAGGAACGTGCCCAGGCCGCCGAACAGAGCGCTGACGAGCGAGGAGGCGATGAGCAGGTAGATGTTGAGCTCAAAGTAGGACACGGCCAGGAAGGACAGGCTGTAGAGCAACGTGCCGACCAGAGGCATGATGATGGCGATCTTACGTCCCCCCCGGTCGCTGTAGGCCACGAGCATGAGAGTGACGATCATGGAGGGGACCGTGGAGAAGAGCTCCGTGTACAGGGAGAAGAGAGATGCTTGTCTCTGTACCTCCTGAAAACAAAGAAACGATGGTTAAAGATAAAGAATATGGGGGGGTTGAGGTGGAAAAGGTAAACAGCAGGTCTTAGAAAGCAAAACAACAAACTATCCTAGAAGAAGCACACACGTAAGAGGGATATGGTAAATTAACGTCATGAATTAAATTCGGATGACGGTTTGTTTAACAGGTGTAGAAAATGAGAAGACCACAATATTTGGTCTCACTTCCCTGTTCTGTTTCCTCTTTCTTTTGTCGTGGGGAAGCCTAGGGTAGTAACGGTAAACTTACCCTTGCATATGACTTCATGATACTGAAGCTGTATAAGATCGTACTACCTGGAGCAGTATTATAAGAGGGGATCTCAACACGTTATACAGGAAGAGGTCTGCTGTGTCATGACAGTTGGTTGAAGATCGACACAGTCATTGATATTTGCTGAAATGCAAAGTGTAGCAGTGACAGAGCAGAATACACCTGTGCTGTTTGTGGAGCTGCAGGTTATTTAATCTACAAACAAGAACCCAGGACAGAGCAAAACCTGAGGGTGTATCTGTGATGTTGATTGATATTAAATACACAACAACACTTCAGCTCTCAAAAATACAACCACACTCATTCTTAGTATGTTTTAAATGGTAAGAAATTACTAAAATTTAGAAGACTCCTTCCTACTCGAGTGGCTTTAATGTTTCATTTCGCTTAATGTCTTACATCGTTGTAACTGGAATGGTTGCTGCTGCTGTCTCCACATCTGGAGCTGTTGTCCGAGGTGGGGTAGGTGGTGTTGGTCAGGTCCTCCCAGAGCCTCCGGTACACATACTGCTGGATCAGGGGATATATGAGAAAACTGGAGAAGGCGTACATAGCCACCACGGGCTCGACGAGGAAGAGTCCCTTCATTTTGGACCTGATGCAATATTCCCTGGAAAAAGGAACAAGAGAATATGTTTTGGGAATGAGGTGAACTCTCTTCCAAAGGGTCATGGTCCTTCTCCTCATTACAAGCTAGATGGTCACTCTTGCTTAAATGGAAAAATGTGACTCCTCCCACAACTAATGGATCAGAGAGGTGATGCCTCAAGAACGGCTCCATTGCAACATTCCACAAAACATTCGACCTGCTGATGAAATATGCCAACAATATATTTATGTGGTCATTCAAACACACTTGGTTTGCTATTTATTTGTTGCTACTTCTTTTTCTATTGGTATTGTGAGTCTTTTTGTGTTGTCCTTGCACATAATCATGTATAAATGTGATGTTTTTGTAATTTGGTGTGTGTGTCAGTGTTGTCTGAAGCACAGACAATAGGGTACAACAAATGTACATGTGTGAGCAGATAGAAACAATCCGAATAAAAGATATTGCAATTTTTGTATAACACTTTAGTAAAATTGATTATTGCAGGATTTTAAACAATATTATAATCAATAAACTATAATCAATAGTTTGTCTCTGTTGTTGCAACCTTTCACACTTCTGTCAGGTACAATGTGCAACGTAAACTCCAAACACAAGGTAGTTCACAAGCAGTACAAATGTCCGTTATGGTTGTTTTTGCCTGTTTATGGTTATCAATGAGGCCATGTGCTACACATACCGATCCAGCATGATCTGATTATTTGATAAATTAAGTGTAAAATAAGACGATGACCCTGAAGTGGACAGTTTGTTCCTGGGAACTCGCTCTGCTGCCGGTGTTCCATCGCAACTGGTGACATGTTTTCTTTATTCCCGATGAGGTCGGTCGGTCGCAGATTCGACATTTTTCCCAACGCGCTTATGTCTGAACTGCAGTGCCGTTGAAATAAACATCAAACAAAAACCAGGAGAGCTGGATTCAAAGACACACCCACAAACAACTTCAGCTTGATCCTGTGGGAAAAAGGTTCTAGGTCCTCGGACTCAGAAACTTCAGACTCAGAATTAAGAACAAGAATAGCCTCCTCATTGTCCTCATCCTGTTTTCATTCAGCATCTTAATGAACTTAACAACCTTAAGTCAGAAGTGACTGCGACCAGCCAGACTAACACTCTGGATAAAGAAAATCCAAAGCATATTTCCAAATGCACATCAATCTGTCTATTAGGTATAAACTGTTCTATTTAGAGTTGTATTATGTTGATTTAGCTATTGTTAGCTAGCCAGAGAAGAAGTTAGCTTGCTAACAGCTGGTTGGTATTGTACATATTTCTTATTTTCACTAGTAAGGGATCGTAAAATAAGACTTGCATGCATCAGATGTGCAAAAGCAGCTGTGTGAGATGAATGGTAGGTCCTCAGTGAATACATACTGTCTGGGTCATTTTTGACTCATGCCTGTGTGTATTGGTGATGTAGAAATACAAACTTAACGATGGTTTATGAAGTAAGAAAGGAAAAAAAGAAAAACCATGACACAGGCGTTTTGGGAAAAAGACGAATCTACGACCGAGTCTGCAACCGACCGATAACATCTGGAATGAAGACAACAAATCCCCAGTCGCCATGATCCCCAGTTAAACTGGAACACCGGGTGTGCAGGTTGAGATCGATATTTACCCCTTTAACCTTTGGCTTGCTTTAAAACGAGTTGCAGGCAGGAGAGTGCAGAAGCCTCCTACCTTTCACAGGATGGTCCGGTTCATGTTTTAACCTTTAGTTTCCAGTCAGCAGGTCATCGCAGCAGCTCGGTCTCAGACCTTCTGTTGTAACAGTGGACGAGGTTGTTGTGAAGGGTACAAGCCCCGCCCCTCGCGCGTTATGATTGGAGCAGTGTTTTGAGCCGTGCGTTCATTCGTCCAGAGGAACTGTCACCCACGAGAAAAGCCGGACGAATGCATCTTCTGACGAAAAAACGCGACCTTTTTTGATAGTTACCATCTAATCAAATCACGTGTAACGGTTGTTTTTATTAGTTTTAACTACAGATGAATTATTTGCGCAATATAAACGCGTCAATTATCATTATATAAAAGCTTGCACCGCCACTTTACTAAGTATTACGGTAGCATCATGCATGCGTGAACTGCGTTGGGAGGTTGGGATGTACCATTACACCTGCACGCTGGGGGGGATTTGTTGAAACAGTAGCAGAATTTTGAGTCACAACCAAGCAGGGAGAAATGTTTAGGAGACATTCATCAACCCTCTATCTCACTGTCATAAAAACAAAACGCAAATTAAACTTGTAATTGTGAAATGAAACTGGTAATATGTTTACACTAGCTCGTCAGAAAGGGCTGGGACCCTATGACTGGACTGGATTTGGGTCCCTGCCTGTAGCAAATAGTGGACTAACTGTTCTTTACTCAATCCAGTCTCTCGTGTTCACTTACAAAGTATTTCAACGTCTCTGGTGCTTATAGTATTTTTACAGAAATATTTTATTTTTTTGTTTACTTTCTTTATATATTTATAATATTTATTCTTGCAAAGATAGACCACAGCAAATTCCTTGTAGGTGTAAACCAGCTGGACAATAAAACCTGCTTCTGATTCTGACTTTGTGAGGTATTACAGTTTTTCTAGGTAATTTGGTCCAGTGGGTGAGATTTAGATCCATCGGCAGAAACTTAATATGAAATAATCCTTGTTATGTTTTCACTAGCGTGTTTCATCTAAATTGTACGAATAGTTGTTTTCTCAACCCTAGAATGGGCCCCTTATATTTAAATACTTTATATTTACATTAGGTGCTGGTCCTCTATACGGAGGCAGCCATGTTTTTTACTGTAGCCTAAACTGGACAAACAAATCACCTTTTGAGTTTTATGACAACGGAAGCTACCACAGGTTCTCTCTCATGTTTTGAATAGGAGGGTGAAGTGAAGGGTGTTCAGCTGCAACATGCAACTTCACCACTAGAAATCACTAAATTCTACACACTGAACCTTTAAAGGGTTAATTACGTTTTGTTGTGAGATTCTTTGAATGGTTACAAATTAAATGTTACGTAGGAAGTAATAGAAGGATATAATTTGGAATCAGAATCAGCTTTATTGGCCATGTATGCGTTCAGTTATGCTACAAGGAATTTGACTCAAGGAAAAGAAAGCCACAAAAAAAAAAAAAAAAACAAGGACAACAAAGCAGAACAAGGTTAAGCAAACATTTCATTTATATGTTCAAGTATGAATATAAATATATATGCAAAAGTATGTATATATGAATATAACAACATAACAACAATGACAATGATTCGTTAAAGAGGCGCAGATTCTATAAGATTATTCTTCTTTCTGCTTCTTCTCATTCAAGATTTGAAATATGTGGTGTTTGCATTTGAATTGTTTTGTCTGGTCGATGAATGAAACAAATTCATAAAATCAAATAAATAAATAAATATTACGGTAACATTGGGTGGGCGTGCCTTGCGTCGGAATGTACCATCAGGCCCTGGCACACCGGGACGGATTTTGTTGTGACAGCGGCGGAGTCACAACCAACCCGGCGGGGGGACACGGTAAGGAGGCGTCCATCATCTCCACCTTCCCGTGATTTAAACCAAACACGCAACTGTGCGACAAACCTGGTAAAAATGCGTGCACGGGATCATATGTTCTAAATGTCCGCGTGTGTTTTAGACGTATTCATCCCGGAATGTAAGAGTTTGTGTTCCCGGACGTGCAGGTTGGTACCGACCGTCACCAAACAAGCTAGCGAGCGTTAGCCGTCCCTGTGATTAACGTAGCTAGCTTAGCTAACTGCCAGCTAACGTTAAATACACCGCAAGCTGCTTTCGCTGTGTCACCGAGTCGTTGTCGCAGCGGAGTGTCTCGTCCCCTATCCGCCCGGTGCCAGAGCCGGACAGGCGGGTAAAAGGTTAGCGGGAGCCGGGGCGGGGATGTCGTGACTGTCGGTGCCAGGATGGATGCTGTTCCCCGGCCTAAGGAACGTCCATCGCCCGCTGAGCTCCAGATGCTCACCTGCGATATTCACTTTTTATTAATTATTAAGATTCTTTCAGGTTCTGCGTCGCGACTTCCGCAATCGAACTTGATTGCGCAATTTTTTAGTTTGTCTCTCATCGTGTTGGGCCAGAACTGATTTCCTATTAGCTGCACGATCCGTTATTATTCATTAAAATAAACGAAATAAAACCCCAAATGTGTAAACTGCAGTAAGAGTGATGTGCAAGTGAAAGGACTTTATTTTTGCAACATCTTTGCATCTGATTAAATATATATATATATCTTGAATATAAAGACAAAACAATAAGTCATTATCATCACTGTTATTAGTAGTATGACAATTATAAAGCATTATTCCTATAGCAAAGGTTTTGTGCTTAAAATTGTTGTTTCTTTTAAGTTTTGATCTTCAGATTTGTCCTTTTTTTTGCTCTTGTGGGAAGTTTGTGGTTTTAAACTGTTTATGCTAAACAAAACCTTTTACAAATCTGAGGTCTAACTTTAAAACCAACTATGTTTTATATCTCCTCTCCATGCTCGCACACTTCACAAGCAATACATCCATTTATATTTAACATTTGCCATATTGATATAGATGAAAATTTTAGTGCGCTGATTATTGTTGTGGTTTTGTCGCCCAGCCCCATGATAACTCTATAAAAACACTTTAATCACTTCTTTGGTCACCTCCCCATTATGATACAGATGTTGTGTCTGATTTACATGTCTCCGGTCTGATCTGATGTTGTTTCTTGTTTTTGGTCTCCAGGTCATAACAAAGGTTTTTTCCTCCTGAATCAACAATGGCCTTCAGCAAGGGATATCGCATTTACCACAAGCTGGACCCGCCCCCCTACAGTGTCATAGTGGAAACCAGGACCAGGGAAGAATGTCTCATGTTTGAATCGGGGGCTGTCGCTGTTCTGTGTAAGGCATCTTGTCTGATTGTCCTGTGTGATAAGATGTAACGCTGGTAGTTTGTGAGTCTAGATGTGCGTTTGTGTAATGATTAGGTCCCAGGTTTCATCTAGCTTCAACTCTCGGGAAGAACTCGACCGTGATTTTTCTAATAATGTGTCGCTTTTGTTTACCTTTTAGCGGCAGCAGAGAAAGAGGCCATTAAAAGTTCATATACCAAGATAGTTGACGCCTATGGAGTCCTGGGTGTCCTCCGCCTAAACTTGGGTAAGCTACAGAATTGTCTTCTCTATGTTTTGCCTCATGTTGCCTCAGAATCGTTCTGGGTCTGGTCATGGATTTGACCCCTAGGTTCATGTATGACTGGGAAGGCTCGTCACTGGTTACTCATAAGCTGCTTTCTTCTGTCCTCCACGTGACCTTCAAGTCTCTTGTTATCACAACATTGAAAAAGCTGTGGAAAAGATTAAAGCTCATAGATGGCTGAGATTTGACCGGCCGGGGTTTTTGTGAAAATCATTTCTTGTCTTTTAGGTTTTATTTGTATTTTTTATTATTTGTAATTACAGTGTATTAGGGGTTAAACTGATGCGCCACCTTCCTTCTGCAGGGGACTCCATGCTCCACAGTCTGGTGGTGGTGACAGGATGTAGCTCTGTGGGGAAGGTGCAGGACTCTGAGGTTTTCAGGGTCACACAGACGGACTTTATATCACTGAAGAATGATCCAGGAGACGAGGACCGGATCGCGGAGGTGCGAAAGGTCCTGAACTCAGGACACTTCTACTTTGCTTGGTCTTCCAGTGGAGTCAGTTTGGACCTGAGTCTCAATGCACGTCGCAGGATCCAAGAAGATTCAACAGACAACCGCTTCTTTTGGTAAGCGCGTGAATTGATTAATGTTTCAGAGTATTGGTATTTTTGAGACGATCAGGCAAGCATTTGACTTGTAAAATACCAAAAGATGTAGATATGAACTAAATACACATTCTTCAATTTGCCCAGTCTTCCATTTGTGGTGAGTTCTTCTGAAAGTGTGACGTGGGGGCTGTGGGATTTGCAGCTGAGGTGTGAAAATGAACAGTTCACACTGAATTTGTTTATGCGCTTCACTGGTGATTTCTCTCTTTATGAATCAAAAGGAACCAGTCTCTTCACCTGCACCTGAAACATTACGGAGTTAACTGTGAGGACTGGCTGTTGAGGCTGATGTGCGGTGGTGTGGAGATCAGGACCATCTATGCAGGTCACAAACAGGCCAAGGCCTGCATCTTCTCCCGCCTCAGCTCAGAGCGAGCAGGCACTCGATTTAATGTCCGAGGAACAAACGACGATGGACAGGTCGCCAACTTTGTGGAGACTGAACAGGTGAAAAATACCTTTTACAGTTTTATTGGGTGTCTCTGGTGGTAATAAATCCCTATGATGCAGCAAGGCCAATAGGTTTAGTAGATTATAGTTGGTGTTTTCTTTGTTCATCCAGTGCCATTCAGAGCGGGACAAACAGAACGCAGAGCAGCAGACAGTGACAAATACACTGAACAGCTTCAGGCAGTTTAAGGTTTACATAATGTATCATGTACATTTGTTCATCCAGTCCCATGACCTTGGTTGATACACTCTATTTAAATACTGGTTATCTATTGACTGGTCAGGAGCAGATCTGGTGGATGTCTTGTGGGGAAACAGCATCACTCTAACGACGTGCACTATCACTGTAAATACATTGTGTTTAGCTGTTAAATAATGATTATAGGTGCATTGTCAACAATAGCACTGACAGGATAATAACAATAAACCAGCAACTTATGTTCAGTCAGTATTTTATTTTAGCCTAAGACGTGTTTATGTGGCTATGAAAGCTCACATTTCTACTCTTTGTGGAAAATGACTAAATAAGTCACACTTTCCCTTTTTAGGTTCCTGCTTGAGCAAAGTAACAGGAAGCTGCAGGTTGGGCGCAGTAACTGAAACTACTACGTTCACAGTTCAGTGTAATATAGTACACATCTAAAAAATTACTATTTCAGTAACTACCACAGGTTCAGTGTGAATACTAAATACAAAATTAACCTTATAAGCTTTGCAACTGTGGCAGCTGTTGCAGAGTTTTCGTGTTGCATTGTGTTGTCAGGTGCTCTGTTGAATTAGGTCAACCTCTGTGTTAATGTATTTTCTTCTCATAGAGGAATTCACGTTTATTCACTTCCCTATGGTTTTTAGTCTACTGTCACTTTCTTTTTGGTTAGGTGGTTAGTTTTATTACAATGTAAGGATATTTTTTTGTATCCCAACTGTTCAAATTAGTGATTTATTTTCTAAAGTAAATATGTTTTGTCACATAAAACCTGACCCCTCTTCTCTTTTCTCAATCACAGGTTATATTCCTGGATGATAGAGTTTCCTCCTTCATACAGATCCGTGGGTCCATTCCTCTTTTCTGGGAACAGCCAGGAATCCAGGTAATGAAAACCAAATCAGTTCCACATAACCAGCCTTGGATTCAGATATATCAAGAAAATCATGAAACGCTGTGATGTCACATGGCTGAGACTCACTCTGTGTGCATAGTGTAAGTGTAAACACTGAACTCTGATGAAACCTGTGGAATTCCCTCAAACAAGGATAAAAAACAAAAAAAAAACAATAATTTATAACTGCTAAAACAGTGTAATTACACTGTTAACACATTTTGTCCATGCTTTGTTCAGAAAAAGTCCATTAAGGGGGTTTTGTTGCATCTGAATGAGAATCGGAACCTTAGTGGACCGGATGAAAACCCCCACCTGGTATAACCCTCTTTATTTGCTCTGTGTGGTGCTGGCGCTTTTTTACTGCGGATGGGTGTTGCTCTGTGCAATGCCAAAGAACAGGAATGAAAACTAAAGCTTGGCCATTGTGGATTTTTATTCAGGTCCCATACGTAGTTCCTGTCCAGAAAATACCAATTTAGAGATTTACAGTAAGAACGAGGATCATCAATTATACTGCACACACCATCACTGGTATTCTCTTTCTCCTGTCCTGACATTGCACAGACTGGTGGATTAGATCAGACGTGGGCTAAGGTTAATCATAGATATAATGGTTGGTAAAGGGCATTTTTCTGTTTTCCTCAGCTCCCAAACTTCTTTGGTCAGGTGAGAGCCTGGTCTGAAAACATCCCCAAACTTCTTCCCTTCACTGAGGCTATTAATGTTCCTCTAACAACTGGATGGGTGTCAATGGATAATTAGGATGGGTGGAGCTGTTCCATCTTGTAGAGGAATAAGCCAAGGTCATATTAGTGACCTATTCAGTCCACAAGGACTTTGGTTTTGTTCAAACAAAGGGTAGCTGGTTTGTCGGTTGTTTTCAGACCAAACTTTAGTCCTCCTGCTTTTACAACACTGTGTAGCTCTTATCCCCGCTACAGACTGTGGCTTGTAGGCTGACCTTCTCCTCGCTGTTCTCTCCAATTCATTCCCTGAGCTAGATAGTTTCCTAAAGCTTGGACAGGTTAATCCAGAAGAGTCACTGATCTTTAAACAGTTAGTGTAGATTGCAAATACGTTTGAATTAGTCTCTGAATCTTAACTGTAGTGCAGTATTTTAAAACCCTGCTAGGAAAGATGTTAATAGATAAGGTGGTAGGATTGCCCACACTTAGTAAGTCAGTTGTTAGAGGCCTGGTTGATGAATAAATCAAATTATTTTTATGGTTGTTTTGGAGAAAAGAAAACATCTGTGGAATATTTAATTGGTTGGAAATGAAAACTTCAAGCATCAGTCAGTAATTTACAGATTCAAGGACAAACCTTCAAATACATGGTTAATAAATACTAATATTATAGATCAATCAAAGTAAGATAGGGTGAACTATGTTGAGCTGGGGGTGGTTTTTGGTCTGAGGTGTACAGCTGTAACCTGAGTCCTTTCCGATGCCATCTCTGGAAGTTATTAAATATGCATAGACATGCATGACAGTAGAGATGGGAAGGAGTGACAAAATGGCAGAAGCATGGAGCTAATTGTTAAGCCCTGCCAAACATGGGCCTCGCCAGAATAGGCACACACAAACGTTCAAGCATATGAATACGAAGCTGAGGGAAATATAAGCACAGTGCAAAAATAACCAAAGACCGAAACTAGAGATTTCAGAAAGGAAAGTCCAGTCCGAGCAAAAGCTGTCTGAACCAGAATGGGGCAGCAGGGCTGTGGATTTCTTTTAGCTGGTAAAAGGCTGACAGGAAGAGAGGGTGATTTTAAATGATGGAGAAGATAAATCAAAGAAGGGGGGGGGGGGGTTGTCCACAAGCAGAGATGAGTGTGGAGGAAAGGTTTATGGCTCAGCTTCTCACATGATACTGGTTGAACCAATGTGCAGGTTGCAGCTAAACCACAAAACAACCATTCTGGCAAAACATTTAAAAGTTAATAAGCACAAATTCATACACTAACAGTGATATATATATACAACCTAGAATAATACAGGTATTGTCTAAAAATCCAATGCACATTGAGATGACGATGACGCTGCAACCTGACGTCTGTTCAGTTTTTGTTTTAGCTGAATATTTCAACCCCCTGATGATATCTAGGTTTAGATATTTATTAAATTTCTTCTTTCAATGTCCGAGTGTTTGCAGGCTTTATTTAAGCTCGATGCATCAAGGAGAAAAGTGATGAGCAATAAACAAGATAACAAATGTAATGTCGCCCTCAATCTGAAGGTTGCCTCAGATGTGACGCATTTAAACCCAGAGACTCAAATGGGAATAGACTGTAGGTCATGTTATACTTTATCGGCTCACCTGTATATATGTTTTACTTTTGTACAGGGTTTTAATACCTACGTTTTACTTCAGATTACTCATGTTCTGTTCCACATGTAACCAAGTGACCATTAGACACTGAGACACTGTTTACTCCTCGGCTGGTTGGTCAGTGCATCTTATCTTCTGATGTCTTCGTTGAGCAGATGCTGGTCAGTGCCATTGAGGGAGGGGCACAGAGACCTGGTATCAAACGGCTCCCTGTGTTAAATCAGTAAAGACCATAGTTGTGACAAGTTAAGTCCGTTAAGTTGAGTGTGGCCTGTGTGGAGAGGTGGTCTAGTACAACAAGACCTAATAAGGAAAAATACCTAAAGAAGTAGAAATCCCTTCACGGACTAGGGAACAAGTAAGGACCTGCCATGTGGAATGAGCTGGTTTCCACTGGGCTTGTGTCCAGCTCAGTATGTCAAGGTGCAGTCATGTGGTGTTTTATTCTGATTTAGTTTTCGATCTAAATAATCATATGTAGGAGAATACACCCTTGAAAATTCTAATACACGTGTTGAAGAGGTATTGGAGAGATAACCAACAATATTCCTCTGCTGCTCAGTGTCTTTATGTGTACGGACACATCTCCCCATGCTGCCCCTGTGTCGCTGTTTTCCTTCTCCACACTTTCATACTTTATTTTGGACTCAACGGTCTCATTTCCGCTGTTAAAACGTTGATTAAAACTTCAACCTCTATCCCAAATGCATTCTTCAACAACAGGTTTTCTGGCCATCTGCAAAAATGTGTTTTTGTGCATCTTTCCACTTCTGATCTGTAACAAAGGAGGACTTTGTGACTCGTCTATTTTTTGTCTTCTGTGTCTGTCCCCTCTCTGCAGGTTGGCTCTCATCGTGTCAAACTCTCAAGGGGATTTGAGGCTAATGCACCAGCGTTCGAAAGGTAATTAAAACGTACTCTGTCATATGTTGACACAACCGTGTGTGTGTCTGTGTGTGTGTCATTGTCTGCAGCTGCTTTATCTGGCCTCCAACTGAGCACCACTCCCTAGAAGAGCATAGCAGACACCATAATACTATGTTTGCTTCAGCCACTGCCCTAATAACAGCAGTGAAGAGCTCTCCAGACTCCTGAATGAGACAATGTTAATTGAAGTCTTGTCCTCAGAGACAGGTTTATTGCAGGGAGCAGACAGGAAACATTGGGAGCCCTTGATTAGCTGTCGACTTGAGTAAATTCTCAATTATGTTTATTGCATAAAGTTCCTTCACAAAAGTTCTGGCCCACCTCTTGTGAAAGTCAAATTATTATTACAATGCATCTAATTAAAGGTTTGTGAGTTGTTTCTGAAACACATCTCCTCATTTCACGATAGCCATCAATACAAATAATTGGAAGAAGCCTCATGATAGTTCTGTTTTTACCTTAAACATCACATTTGAGGATGAATCCCTTTAACTCATCACAAATTTGCCCTTTCCCTGTCTACAGACCAGAGACTGTATATCTACAGACACAATACAGACGCAGGGTCAGCAGTAGAGAGTAATTAGTTTGATTGACTGCCACTGTGGCTTAAACCCAGGCCCCCTACAGGGAAGATGATCACCCTAATCACTGGGCCACACCCTGATAGCGCCCTGCTTATCACCTGTCTGTAGCCGCTCTTATCAGCCTCGCAGTACCCACGCTGTCTGTTGCTGTCTAGCTTTGAGGAGACAGTTGGTGGTTGTTTGACAACCAGACATCTTGGACTACAGAGGACGGTCTCTGGAGGGCTGAGCTCAGTGGTTCTGCCACACTTTCTTTAACACGTCAGGACAAGTCAGATTGTATCAAATCAGTCATTTCTTCACACTTAGTGGTCGACTTGCTTTTCAAACATCTGTTAGGAGCAGGAATGATGCTCCTAACCAGTTAAACCAGATTGAGTGGCACTATTTTCTATTATGTACCCTTGCTTTGCACAATGCCACTTTGAGTTCTATCAGACCTGCAGCTTTACAAAACCAGTAAACATGCATCACTTCATCTTAAGCTGTTGTTGATGAATCAGAGACGTCTTGTGTGCACAGTATTTTTAAGCTTAAATTGGAAAAACAACTTGTATTGGGTAACCACTAGCCTGTGCTTATTATGGGACTGTGTATGTTTTCCCAGACACTTCACTGCACTGCGGAGGTTGTACGGTAAGCAGGTGATCCTCAACCTGCTTGGGAGTAAGGAAGGAGAACACATGCTCAGTAAAGCGTTCCAGGTGAGAAGAGCCATTCTCCATGTACAGCTTCATCTAATTGCCTCCAACATGACCGAATCTGTCCACAACACAATGTGTGTCAGGACAGACGCTCTTTGTAAACCCACACACTTGCAACACGGAGGAATTTGTTTGAGTAGATGGACACTACTGCCCAAGACAGAATGTTGTTCTAATGCATTTTCCCCCCGAGGGAGTCCCGGGATCTAGCGTATGAAACAGTATCAAATTTTTTTTTTTTTTACTCCCTAGGGATCAGTTAGCCCAAAAACCTGAACTCGGTCGGGTCACATTTTCCTCTGTGGTTGTAAAGTCGTCACCAAACACTTGCTGTTGAGATTCAAAGCGCCACTTTGTTGGGTAATACTGAAGAGTAGGTTTACTACTTAGTCACACATGTTGTCTCTTGTATAAGACACGGATAAAGATCTTGTGTAGCGCTCAAGTTTCATTGTTATTGTATCGTACTAAATACATTTAAAGTCAGAGCGTTGGTTCTGGTTGGTGCATAAAAGTTATAAATAACACATTGCACACATTATATCATGCAATTAAAATGACCTGAGACAAATTAGTACAATTAATAAATATAATATAGACAGCATATTTCACAGTCCACAGTAGTTATTGCTGCACAGTTAATAATGATTACGTCACAGATAATAGAAAGTAATGACAGTGTAAAGTAAATTTCAAATCTATCTGGTTCAATTTAGCAGGAAGCAAAGTCAGATGTCAACAGCAGCTCATCTTAAACATGACCTGCATGTTCAAAGATTCAAGTCACTGGTTTTGTAACAGTAAATTAAAATATTTCTTCATTTTCAGACAATGAATCTTGCACAAACATGTTTAACACTGTTTGGATTAAGTTTGAATCTGTTGAATGAAGTCCTCTTCCCGTCTCTCTTTTCCAGAGTCATCTGAAGGCTTCGGAACATGCGTCAGCAGTGAAGATGGTGAACTTTGACTACCACCAAAATGTGAAGGGAGGCAAAGCAGACAAACTTCACAGTGTCCTGAAACCCCAGGTCAACAAGTTTGTAGATGAGTGCGGGTTCTTCTATTACTCTGGAGAGTCCGGCATCACAAGGTGAGAAGGGAATACAAACATGTTATATGAAGTGTTTAGGGTTTGGCTTATTCTTCATTTCAACGTGTCTTTGTAGGACTCAGGGTGGGACCCTCAGGACCAACTGCCTGGACTGTCTGGACAGAACTAACAGTGTACAAGCCTATTTCGCCCTCGAGGTAGGAGTCTGCCTCTGAGCACTAGGCTGTCCTGTTGATATAACATATCACATGTTAATTTCTTCAGTCAAGTACATTTTATTTTGTGAGGAGGTTTTCCCGTCTAACTCTCTGCTCCTCACAACCGCAGATGCTGCCGAAGCAGCTGGAGGAAATGGGTCTGACGGAGAAACCCCAGCTGGTGGCCCGGTTCCAGGAGGTTTTCAGGACCATGTGGTCGGTCAATGGAGACTCCGTCAGTAAGATCTATGCAGGCACCGGGGCTCTGGACGGGAAGGCCAAGGTACTACTTTCAATTCCAATGACTCATAATAAGAACACTCTAAGCAGCATGTAGTGCACAGCAGGTTGTCTGGCTGCACTTGATGTAGGATTTGTATGAATTTGAATGATGGAAGGAACTTAATCAGACATCAGTTAGGCTCACATCTAACTGCCTAATGAATGAAGCCATTAAGGGAAGACGTTTAACGCCACAACCATAAATGGCTAAAATAAAAGGCTGAAGCCCTGAACAGTATTTTGAAACAGTTTTTTACTTTGATAGGCACTTAAACAATATTCAACTAGTTGTGCAATGTGCATGCAGTGACAGGATCCTGCATGACTGTGCAGTTGATCCTCTGTGAGCAGCAGTGAGTGCTTTTTTCTTTCTTAACTCTCGTGTGCTGTCTCTTTCTGCCGTCCTCTGGACCTCGCACCTGTCTGGTAAGTTAACGAGTGCGTTGATGTCGTATTTGAGTTGTGGGTCTATATCTGGTGCATTATTGATTGCAGTGTCTGTGGGTCAAATGATGATGGGATGGGACATTTTGAGCCTCTTTTCATAAATATAAATATACACCTAAAAACCTGATTCTATTTCCCTTGAGGTATCCCAATGATGCAATCTTTTTTTAACTGGGGAACTCTTAAGTGCTCCTTGGAGGCTTCTGTGATTTACATTCCATTCATCATTTTTCTCACTGTGGTATCATTTGCTTGAACTGGCCACATCTGCCGTCCTGATTGGTTGAAACTGGAGGGATCATCTCAAATTATTGCCATGTGGAATTGACTCAAATTGTGTCGCACATCAATCTCTGGCAGTTTTGATCCTTCGTGGTCGGTTCACGAGTATAAATGACTTGAATCTCTTAGAGGTGTTTCTCATTCACTTCAACTATAATTAGAAGAAATCTTAATTATTGTGTGTGTGTCTGTGTGTGTTTTGTAGTCTGGGAAGCTGAAAGATGGAGCGCGCTCTGTGACGAGGACTATCCAGAACAACTTCTTCGACAGTTCTAAGCAAGAGGCGATCGACATCCTGAGACTGGGCTCCACACTCAACAGTGATTTGGCGGACAAAGCTCGGGCCTTGCTCACCACTTCCAGTCTTTATGGTAATTCTTTCCTACAAGTGGAGAATAACGCATTCTTTTATAGGATTCAACAGACATTTGGCCAAAATCTACTTATAAGTAGTGAAACAATTGTGTTTTTGTAACTTTTACATATTGTAATAACAACGAAGATAATTTCCTTTTGGCTCCATGAAGGAAGAAGATTTTTTTGAATATGTCAATGCGTGTCTGTAACCCTGTAAGCCACAAGCTGCTCTGTAAAACAGGAGGGTTTGTCTGTGGCACGTCAAGTGGGACGTGTAATCTCCATGTGCCAGCCCTCTGTCCCAGTTAGATTACTGCTGACAGAATGCTGTCCTAGCTCTATCTGTTAGAGCGCTGGTTTAACACGCCCTTCTCTCCCTTCTCTCCCTCCTGCTCTTGCGCACAATCTTAGTCACTGAGCCCGTCTTACAATCAGGTATAGTAACTGAAAGACTGCCCCCAGTGGATGGATGTTTTCGACCTCTGTCACGCACTGTATTTGTCCTTCCATCTTTGTTTCCCTACTCATTATTGTTTATTCATTCATCAGTTGACGTTGGTAGTTGTTTAACACTCTGTCTTTTGTATTTAATCAGACTCCTACAACAGTGAAAGAGGTTTACATTTCTTGTTGGGAAAATTTAGAGAGCAAAATAAACCATTACCAACGTTGATTATTTGATTTTTATCTGTACGTCGGTAAAGTAAAGATAAAATGTTGATAACAAAATGTTTATTCCTCCTCCTGTGCCCCATTCAGACCATTGTTTTGGACTTCCTCTCTTGTGTTTGGTCACTCTCCCATTGGTTTTGATTTGATGTTTTCCCATGTTTTTAGTTTCCTTGTGTGCCACCCTTCCGACAGACCCACTTCACACTCCACCACTTCACACTCTAATCACACTCTCCTCCCATCTGCAGCCTCCCCAAGGGTACTGCTGGGAATGTGTCAGAACTACCAGAAATACACAATGCCCAAGCAGATCCGGGTGTGTGTCGGCACCTGGAATGTGAACGGGGGTAAACAGTTTCGCAGCATTGCTTTCCGCAACCAGACGCTCAACGACTGGCTGCTTGATGCTCCCAAGAAGGCGGGGCATCCTGAGTTCCAGGGTACGTTGGTATTTAACTGCGTTTACTGTGGACAGGAAGTGACACGGGGCAACTATAATGTGTTCATTTAAAGACACAGGGATGAATCTTCAGTTTGACTTGGAAATATGAAGTTTATTTGTAGCATATGTTGTACTTATTACATCCATTATAGAGTAGAATATTGCAATGGTCATCGGTATCAGCATGTTTGATTGTTGATATTTGCCAAATTTTAAAATCTTGTTTCCCAGAATAAACAATACCAAAAACAATTGCATTTGTGATTGCATTTTATGTCAATTGAACACTATGTTTATTTTTTTTAAGTGTATTTTTTCTCTTTACAGACAGCAAAGCCAACCCCATCGATATATTTGCCATCGGTTTTGAGGAAATGGTTGAACTGAATGCCGGCAACATCGTCAGTGCCAGGTATGTGTCCGAGATACCAGCCTGATATAACCCAGACGAGATAATGAAATAGCTGAGATGTTTCTCCTTTCGGCTTCATAAAGTATATCCAGTCCTTTTTCTATGCTCCAGCATCATATAACTATATAAAAATATATTGCAGTAAATAAAAAGCCTGATGTCCATTGACATGCAGACTCAGTAGTGGTACTGTGTAGGTCTGATCAGACAAGACTAATCCACATCTGAATAAATTTCTTCAACAAGGTTCTTGTAAAATCTTGAAATTTAAAATGATGATAATTACAGTTACTGTATTTTTTTCTTATGTTATACTATTTCTACACCATAACTCATATTTTTCTTCTTGTCTCAGCACCACGAACCAGAAGCTGTGGGCAGCTGAGCTCCAAAAAAACATCTCCCGGGACCACAAATATGTTCTGCTGGCTTCAGAGCAGCTGGTGGGAGTGTGTCTGTTTGTTTTCATCCGCCCACAGCATGCACCCTTCATCAGGTATGACCACTACACGTTGTCTCGAGAAAGGCGTAGAATTATACTGTTATCACAGGTGTTTTAATACATGTGGTCTGTGTTCCAGGGATGTTGCCGTAGACGTGGTAAAAACTGGAATGGGCGGAGCCACAGGCAACAAAGGTGGTGTTGCCATCCGCCTCCTGTTCCACACCACCAGCATCTGCTTTGTCTGCTCCCACTTCGCTGCTGGCCAATCACAGGTCAAGGAGAGGAATGACGACTACAGTGAGATCACGCGCAGACTCACCTTCCCCATGGTAATAATAATATGAACTCATCCATCAGCTACACCATCCTGGTTTTAAATTATGGAGGCCACAGACTCAAGGTCATACTGTCATTTATTGATTGCCTGGAACTGATGTCATGTTTGCAGACATGAACTGTTCCAGTGTAGACAGAGGGGTGAAAGTCAAAGAGCCAGAATTAGTTTAATACAATCCACCATCTTCCCTCCTGAAAGAGAGCATGCAAGCTCCAGGGAGCATACAGAAGAAATTAAGAGTGAAGTGTTTAGTGTGTTAAACTGTAGTAAACATGGCTCGTGATAATCTTAAGAAAGCAACTCTTCATTCTCCTTTTTGCTGAACTGCATCTGTCTTGTCCCCCAGGGTCGTCTGCTTTACTCGCACGATTACGTGTTCTGGTGTGGAGACTTTAACTATCGCATCAGCCTGCCCAACGAGGAAGTGAAGGAACTCATCAAACAGCAGAACTATGAGGCCTTGACAGCTGGAGACCAGTTGTTGGATCAGAAGAACGCTGGTTTGGTATGATCCAAAGAATACATGCACATTTACATGCACTACTGACTGTTAATGAAGTATCACCAGAAAACACACTTTGTTTTGAGATCTGTGAAAAAAATGGTTTTATAGCTTAAAAAAGTACAGTAGAAAAACACACATTTAAACTGAAGCTGACAATTAAATGCTCTTTTCTCCTGCAGGTCTTCCGAGGTTTTATCGAGGGAAAGTTAGATTTTGCTCCCACCTACAAGTATGACCTCTTCTCAGAAGATTATGACACTAGTGAGAAGTGCCGCACACCTGCCTGGACTGACCGTATACTCTGGAAGAGGAGGAAGTGGAACTTTGACAAAACAGGTGAGACACACAGCCACTGTCGTACAAACTAAATAAATAATCTAACAACACTGACATAAATGATCCTGCCTTCTTTGGTTCATCAGTCAAAACTAAAAACCACAGCAGTAAAACTTCAGAATACTTAATCTGTAAATGTACGTCTTGCACTGCTTGTAGCTGAGGAGATGAATATGGTTGGTGCAGCTTCTACATCTGGGGAGAATGAGGAGGATCCAGACAACCCTTGGTACCCCGGCACTCTGAAGTACTATGGCAGGGCTGAGCTCAAGACCTCAGACCACAGGTAACAACAGGATATTTATTTTTAGAGCTGACCAAGTTGTCTCTGTTTCATTTCTCTTTATGTCACATCTGTGTCAAGTGAAAAAACGAATGAGCTAAAGCAAAGGTAACCACTTCCCTTCTGTGTCGTTTGGTTTCAGGCCTGTGGTGGCGATTATGGACGTGGACATCCTGGAGGTCGACCCAGATGCTCGGCACCAGGTTTACAAAGATGTCATTGCCCAGCAGGGGCCTCCAGACGGAACCATCCTGGTGTCACTCTGCACCTCCGGCCCTGATGACTACTTTGACGATGCACTCATAGACGAGCTGCTGGACAAGTTTGCTCAGTTTGGAGAGGTCATCCTCATCAGGTGAGCCGGACTTCCTGACGCAGAAAGACGTATGTGACCATCATTATTTGGTTCGACTACATTGATGGTGCCCTTGTTTGTGCAGGTTTGTCGAGGAGAAGATGTGGTTGACTTTCCTGGAAGGTTACTCTGCTCTCGCTGCTCTTTCTCTCTGTGCTTCCACTGTAAGTCCTCAGAACTGAATCTAAAATAATTCAAAGCTTTAAAGATGCTCCCCTGAGTCTTCACATTAAATATATTGAATATGTACCCATCTCTATCTTGTTGTGAAACACTGTTTTGTAAGTTGTATGTCAAAGTAATTCTCTTGGCTTACACCTCTGGGTTAGGTCCTTGGCAAAGTGATTGACATCCGCCTGAAGAGTCCAGGCTGGATCAAGAGTCTGGAGGAGGAGATGAGCGTGGACAGGATCTGTGGAAGTATCCCCACCTCAGCTAGCTCCACTCTGCTGGCTGAGGACACGGACATGGGCGACGATGATTACGATATGGAGGGTGAGCAGCCGATTGTAGTCTCAACCCCATATCCTCAGAAATGTATACTGTGTATTCCTGTTTATGTTTATTAATTCCTGCCCTCTCGTCTCCCGGCTGCACTAGGGGATGTGGACGAGGAGGTGGAGGAGATCCTTCCCCAGCACCTGCAGCCTGGAGCCGGCGCCTCCTCGCCTCAGCCCTCCCCCCGCAGCAGCCCCTGTCCCTCCCCAACCCAAGGAGAACCATCGACCCCCAGCAGACCCAGTCGTTCACAGCAACCCTCCCGACCATCGCAAGGTGAATAAAACCTGAAATCAGGCGGCTTCATGTGTAGACCAATCATATGTCCGGGTTGCGGTCTTGAATATAAACTGTAATTTTGCTCTGTTTGTGATGCATGGAAGCTGAATTAAGTCCATCATCAGTGAGGAGACGAAGTTCAGGTAATTTCACGTGTGTTCAGAGTTAGAAGCCTCGTGGTGTGTTCACTAGAGCAGTTTTAAACTGTGTGCAGTGTTAGATTTATCTTTCCTCAAAACACAACTGTGCATGAGGGTGAAACTGGATGATGACACGGTGTGAAGAAATGTGCCTTTCTTTCTTTTTACTTTAATGGCATTAAGTCATGCACTTTTCCAGAGAAGTTGGAATGTATTGGAAATAGTATAAAGGTTCTTTTGTGTATGGTGTGAATGTGGAAGTTCTCAAATTAGGCAATCGCACACATGTCTAGTCGTTCTCAGGTGAACCGCTCCCTTTTCATGTGTAAACCTGCTTCTCTCTCATTGTTTTTTAATTCCAGGGCCTCCTGTCGACTTCCAGCCTGGTGCCCCCACATCTCTCTGCCTGGAGCCCAAGCGTGCCCCTCCCCCTCGTCCTAACGCACCTCCGGCCAGACCAGCACCCCCTCAACGTCCACCTCCACCTTCAGGTAAATCATCACCCTCGACCACTGTGTATACAGTTTATTAAAGCCTAGTTTTCTCCTCCAATGCTGATCAGAGCATCTTAATAACACCCTTCATGTGAAATAGGGGTATTTAATTGTTCATCATGGTATAGTGTGAGGTACTTTAGGCATACGTTAACATTTTCACCTCTGTCCCAATGTTTCCACTCTTTCCTGAAGGAGGCATGAGCCCTCTTCCAGTTAGGAGGGACTCTGGAGGTAAAGTCATTGCTGTAGACCTGTGTGTTTATTTGCATTTAAAGTAGTGGCTGCTGTTTTCCATCTGCTGCTACACACACTAAACACATTGCATTAGTGCTGATTCAGCAACCTGTCATTTTAGAATGAGCAGCTTTTGTGTGTTGTGGGATTTCTGATTGGATGAAACACCCGATCTGTGTGTGAACTCTATATCCTACATGCAGAGCTATGTGCCGTCATATCCTGTAGGTGTCCCCTGAGTTTGTGAAAACTGACCTCACATATGTTTGACCGCTGACAGCTTGCTGGAGTATTTCAGACCACGCTGCTTTTTTTGCATCTTAGCTGCATCATCATAGAAATAGTTCCTTTACGAGGATTGAATGCCATTTTATTCACTGAAATATCAAAATGACGTGACCCTCTCCTGCATGTGAATGTTTATACACGCTGCTGCACTGTCCTCGGGTTCCGCCTCAGCTTTTCAACTGGGTGAGTGTTAGATTAAGTGTGTTCATGAGGTTTTGGAGTTTATGGTTCAGTTAATGGTGTAATTCAGAATGCAGCTCTACTTTTGCATCACCTAATGAGTCACCTTTATATCTGATTTTAGTGTTGGAAGTTGTAGATAAAATGAAGCTGGTCTTGTAGTGATAAACCTTCTGTGGTGTATATGTGAGTTCTGTTAACTGTCCCCGACCCAGAGTGTTTCCCCTTATGTATCTGACAGTAGCTGGTAGTTGAAGTGTTTTAGATTAAGGTCTGTTGGGGTTTTTCTTGTTGCTTGCTCTATTTTATTTTGTAAATACCGTTTCCCCTCTTTGACTTCAAGACTGTGGCGAGTGTCCCAGCCCTCTGCTCGGTAGGAGAGGCAGTGAAGGTAACTGGCTCGCTGGTGTTTGGTTTTTAAATGTCACCTGATCCCTGTAGTCCTACACCAAGTGACCAATGTTATTAATACTGTTTTAATATTGATGGTTCACCGCTGACCAGTTGTGCATCCTTGTGGGCGACCCTAGTTGTGTGTGTGTGTGTTTTTGTGTGAGAGACGTGCTTAGTAGCCTGTTGAAAACCTAGATTATTTAAATACAGAATAAGTTGGGAAGAGGTTAAAGGACCAGGTGGCACAAATTTACTTTCACAATTACTGTGCCACTGCTGGAAATTCAAATTTTGTTCTCAGGAGACCAGATTTCATTTTCAGTGGTGATTATAAGACCCTAACAAACAGGTGTCAGGTGCATTTTACCATTACAAGAATTTATATTTTTGTCAGAAAGCAAATATCAGGGTGGATATGCATCAAAATACTGCTTCTTTAATCACTTAGATCATTTAATTAGAGATAACATTGTAAAAAACATTATACCACATTCATACACACTGTCATTGTGGACTGGAAAATAATTTATTTTGTCACTATTGTCTTGTCATAAACTTAAACTTGGTCTTAAAGTAAACTCCACCTCGGTAATTCACTGGTTTCAATGGGGGGGGGGGGGGACCCTCAGGAAGTAAATATTCAGATTCACAGCATCTCAGACTTCACCGCTCTGCTGCTTTATTACCACCATCTGCTGTTGCTAGTGCTTCTTGTAAAGTGTTGTTGTGACTCGTGGGGGAACGCCTGCATCCCCGCTCTGTGTATGATAGTAATGTGGTTTGGTCTCCTTTGTGCTGCAAAGGACCAAAGAGCCCGGCTCTTCCTCGGCCCTCTGCCGCTGCAGGTGAGTTCCTCAGAGCCTGACTCTGCCTCACTTAGCACCAACATACCACGGGAAGCAGAAGGATTGTTACTCCATTATTTGTCCCATGAAAGCCGGTCTTTGTGAGGGGATATGGGGTCTGTGATGACCCTGTGTTGTGTGTTCATGCCCCTGACGCAAAATCAGCCTGTCTCAGGTTGGAGGATAAGGTTTAGTTGCGTAGCCTTTTGGTGACTTGGCCCCGGCATCACCTGACCCATTTGCATGGTGTGTGTGTGTGTTTAGCTAAATCCCTTTGTCCCAGTAAAGAGTGTGTGTGTGTGGTTACCAGGATTGACTTTCGTTTGGTGGCTGTTCGGTGAAGTGTTACACGGAATGAAGACATCTTAGCGGCGTGAGAACATGTTCACAGGCTCAAAGAGGAGTTTAGTTAGAGATCAGTAAAAGAGGAGTCGTGTGGTAGCAGTTGGCTCAAAGAACAAGGGCTGCCTCTCTCTCCCAGGCCTTCTGCAGCTTAGGAATGACTTGAGTCATCATTAGTAATGAAGTCAGGCAAAGGGAATTTGCTCTGTAATAGGTTGGGGCCGTGGTTTTCAGTGGACTTCAGGTGTGGTTTGCCAGTTTTTTGGGTATTTTTCAGTCTCCAGAATCTCCCATTTGTCTAAGCGCACCTGCTTTTCCTCAAGCCTCTCCCTGGGACTTGATAAATACTTAAGAGAGGGAGTTTTGTTTGTAATGTCCCTGGTTTTTCTGTCTTAACTCTTTCAGCTCGAGGAGCAGCAGGAGCTCCTGCACCTGGAGGTTTCCCCAGACCGGTGAGATTACAAATAGTTCCTTACAAAAGGATTGTGACCATTCTCGACCTGGTTTCTGCCCAACTTCTAAATGTCTCTCTATTTATTATTCCCTCTTCCTCTTCTAGAATATCCCTCCCCGAGCCGGGGTGATCAGTATTCCCCCCCAGTCTCGCCCACCACATCCTTCTCACCCAGGAGCACCGAGACCGATACCAGAAATGCATCCAGGGGCCCCCCGACCCATCCCGGACACCCATCCTGGGGCCCCTCGACCTGTGACCGGTGCCTTGGAGAAACCTACTGACCTGCCTTTGGGTAATATAAAAGATTATCCCTATGAGAAATGTTAATTCATGTGGTGCAGTGAATTTAAACTCTTGCTCTGTTCTCTCCCTCAGGCCCTCCACTCTCAGGCCCACCTCCTGCAGTGAGACCCCAGGCTCCATCACAAATGTCGCCCCAACTTCCTGCCCCCTCAGTTCCGTCCCCGGCCCCACCACGGATCCAGCCCACACTTCAAGCTCCGCTCCTGCCGCAGCAGGCTTCAGCTCCCAAAGGAGGATTTCCTCCTGCTGCTGGTGCCGCCGCCCCTGCTGGGCCTCCGCAGGGACTAGCCTCTCCCAAACCCCCCCCACGTTCCCGCTCCTCTCACGGACTGCCGCATGAGGACGCCAAGCCTGAGACGGCCCCAGCTGCACAGGTTAGTGCCAACTTCCTTTTCATTCAAAGGTTAGAAGAAAAAGAAAGTCAAGTTCCACAGATTCCTGCTCAAATTCTGCTCCTTCACATTCTACACTATGATAACTGCAGGAGGTGGATTGTGAGTGTTGAGCTTCTTTTCTGCCTCATCATGAGATGAGCGTGGTTGTGTGTCATTCTTCCTGCTTTTGTCTCTCTGATACGTTTGTCTCTCTCTCACAAGCCGGAGAAGCCCTCAGGGTGACAGGTACTTGATATTACACCACCTCTTTCGTCTCATCCTCCATAGCACAACAGTCTGCGCTCTGATGTTAATACACCCAGTAACCCCCCCCCCCTCTCAGCTTCCTCCTCCTCCTCCTCCTCCTCCTCCTTCTCTCTCATTCTCGTGTTTGAATATCATTCGTTTTTACGTCTTGCACGTTATTTTAACCTGGATGTTCTTTAGTCTACAGAGTTGTTTTGTGTTTGGAACACGGAATGGGGCATTATTTGTTTTTGTTGGTCGACATTTCAAACCGTAAATGACATGAAGGGGGAAAAAAAACGAAAACAGATGAAAATGTGAGGTCTGTTGTTGGCCATGTTTCCCTCACTCGTCCTTTCATATCTGCTCGCTGAGGTTCAAGTGAGCAAATATGCAATGGCCTCATGATTATTTGATTTGACATTTTTTGTATAATTTGTATTATTTCACTCATTTGTATTAGAGTTAGTCTTTGTATGTGTACTGTGATATATAAACCAGTTGTTAGTGAGGTTAACACAACACATGTTTAGATTTGTTTTGTAGTTGCCAGATTGAAGGCACCCTGCAGAGTTTTGGATCAGTGAGAATGTGGATCAATGTTTTAAAGATCAGGTCCTCGTTGTTTTTAGTCAAATCAAGGCTGATGTGATGTGCACACAATCCATAAAACACAAGTAAAAAACACCCTCGATAAACAGCTGCACACAAATGAGTTGCAAGGCAGAGCTTCTCTCCATTTGTCCATTGTGATGAAAATATTTTCTATGTATAAATTGATATCGAGCATTTTTTACCCCCTTGTATCGGTATCGGGCTCCAAAAGTCTATCTCTAGTGAGAAAAAGCTCCTCAGGGTTTCTTTAATCTCAGATATAAACAATATTCATTATAGAAATAGTTAAGGTAGATTAGATTCTCCAATAATCTTTTTACAGTGTATTCGTAATGGTATTTTCTCTTTTTCCTGTCTAGACCAATGGACTGAATGGACTCCAAAACGAAGCACAATGGAAGCCTGACCCCTTCGACACACTCCTCTCCTCCTCTTCCTCCTTGTCCTCCTCCTTCTCCTGGCACACGACCCAGTCCCTGACCAGAGGCTCCTCTCTGCGATCTCCCCCCTCTGTTCCTCCATCTACATTCTCCTCCAGCACTCTCCCCTCATCCTTCTCCCTGCAGCCCTCTGCTCTGTCAGACCTGCGAGTGCTCGACTCATCCTCCTCTTCCTCGTGCTCCACCCCATCGCCTCTTGCCTCCACCTTGCTCCCGCCACCTCCGGTCCCGTCTCGCAGTCGCTCGCAGGAAACGCTGTGTGTCCCCCCCGGCCCCTTCCCGACTGAGTCGCTTCCTGCCCGACCCAACAGCACCAATCCCTTCACAGGTCCGCTGTCACAGCATCATCGCTCGCTCACCCCGGACTTCAGCGTCCAGCGTCCAGGCCCGGCATTAAACCCTCAGAGGCCCATGTCTGCTCTCACTCAGCCACTCATTCCCACCCGTGGTCCAGCAATGGTCCCTGCAGCTGCACCAACCTCCCAGCTCCAGAGGACAATGTCCCTTTTCTCACCTTCATCCATGCTCAGTCCTGCACTGGCTCCTCTGGCTCCCTTCACCTCTGACCCATCCCCTGCTCCTGCCTTGCCTCTGGCACCACCCTCCTCCATCCCACCTACCATTGCACCGCGCGTCCAACCTCCTCCACCGGGAGGCAAACCCACCAAGCAGTGGGTCACGTTCGACGATGAGTTGGATTTCCCAGCCACGACAAAAACACAACACATCCCTGTCGTCCCTTCCAATTCCCTTCCGCCCCAAACTCAGACTCCTCGCTCCGTGTTCGACTCGGAGCCCGACTGGTTATACACGGCCCCTTCGGCGTTCCCCACCCTCCCTCCTCCTGTCTCCACCAGAACTGCCACTGCTAAGCCCAAACTCCCAGAGGGTCCCAGTGACAGCTGCTTCTTCCTCGGGGAGTCGACAGAAAGATAGGATCACCCTGAATATGTAAAGGGCATGTCCAGATATGTATAGACCAATGACAAAATGTGTATATGTTTGTGTGTATGTACAAAAGAGCCAGTATTTAAGTAGTACAGACCATTCCCCTTCTTAAACACAGGAAAGGGTTTATATCTCGAGCAGAATAATGAGACGCGTGTTCCAACCTTAAAACACAGATATTAGCTTGTTCCCTAATATTAACGTTTATTTTAATATAAATCGTTCTGATGTTTATTTTGATCCATGGAAGCAGACGTGCCTGTGTCTACAGTATACAGTTAAACAAAGTATATCTATACGCACAAATCATTTGTGTAAGCACCTGTGCAATATCAAGACACGTCGCTGGCCGTAAAGCACGCCGCCTCCACCTGAATCAATGTTGCCTCCATATTTACGAACACGCTGCGGTTTACATCCCTCATTTCTGACCGATCTGTGCATCAGAGGAGACGATCATCTTCTACTTTCTCGAATTTTGTCCAGGTTAAAAGTCACATTGTGTGCTAGCTTTTTTCATGAATGTACTTTATGTTGTACTGGGTTCGGTCACTCGTCCACCTGATGGCGAGACACATTCTCTCTCTACTCAGTCATCACTCTGTCTATAGGCCGTTCCGCTTAGCTGAATATATTTTGTAGCTCTATATCAAAAAACCTATACATAGTGGTTATGTATATATTAACGTTTTCAATATGGAAACCCTTGGCTAATTGTGCGTGTGTGTTTTTGTGATAACCGTATCAGTGGTTTGCACAATGTAACTGATATGCACTGATATGCTGTACGACAACGACAAAGACGACAACCTGAACCGATGAGAGGGATTTCTTCCTCATTTCCACTTCCTCCTTGATTTATCCAAAGCATTGAACCGTGCTAGTGTAGATTCAGAGACTGGGGCTTGTGTGTCTGTGCGCGTGTGCGTGTGTTTGCTTCCTACGAAGGTTTGAGTCTGTGAGCGTGACGTGAAAGGCGTCGTGCGTGATAATACGAGGGCACATTTACCAAGCTTTTACTTTCCGAAAACATTTACTCTAAATACTCTATTGTTGATACTGTGGTGAGAAGTGACGTGTCGTGTTTGAGGTGCATATCGTCCGTTTATGTGTTTGACAGTGTTTATGTTTGGATGTAAGTGTGTGTACAGGGTTAACCGTGGAACACCAGAGCTTTCCCCCTCAGAGGTCTTCTCTTATATAGGAACATATGTGCTTACAGGTTCAGAAGTCGCAGCCTCTGTATTAACTCACTCGTGGCTCTAATCGTATTCCTGCTCTCCAGTCTGCTCACAACAAACACTGTATGCAAAATAGCAAACATGCAAGACAAAGGACTTCATTCCCCTTTCAGAGCACCCGCCACCTGAGTGAGAATTCCAGCGCTACTGGAAGACTATAAGTTCACTGAGAATACAGACTCTTAAAAACTACACTGTACGGTCGGACCCTGAATGCGTCGCCAGACAACATTGTCCAGTCGGCTGTTTGTTGTGTTGCTCCCAGGTCGCCGTGCGGCACACATTCCAGACCGGAGTGTGATCCGAGTGTTGGGTGTCAAATTCTTCCACATGTGATATCTAACCCGTAGCTGTTTCCCTCTGGTTTGAGAGCCTCGCTGGTTCCTTAATCATTCCTAAGGTGTGCTTGTGTGCGTGTGCGTGTGTGTGTGTGGTGTTGTCAAAGGTGACGTGTCAGTAATACTTTGTTCACCTACTTCACTCGGTTGACAACGACGACAAGCAATAGTTTAGCGAAAAGGGATCAGTGAGAGCCCGGTCCTCCCTAACTCGACACACAGCAGGTGATGAAGACCGATTTTTTTAATTATTTAATTAAAAGCATTTCAATGGTTCACGGAGGATACAACGTGCAAACCAAGAAAGCACCAGCTCCATAATGCTTATCACGCTCTATCTAAACACATGATTATGAGTAAAAACTATATCTGCATTAAGAGTAGATGACTAGCCAGCGCTTTTGTGTCACGTCATGTTCCCGAGAGGACATTTTATAGGAAACAATTTGCTCCTTTTTGTGAGGTCGGTGTTCCTTTTTATGGCTATACCCCCCCCCCCCCCCCCCTTAATGTATAAGAGTCTGTGTTGTTGAACATATTCTGTGCGTATTCAAGAGAATTCATGACGCTGCGACTCGTGTCAGTATCCCGACGTTCCATATTTTAAGTGCACAGCTGATTGCACAATTATGTATGAAGCAGTTTATGTTGTATGTATGCAAAAATAAATGTTCGTTGACCTGAGTTTTGTATTTGTTTTGATTGCAGATGCCTTACTGCACAACATCAATATTACATACCTATAAACTGTTTATGTACTCAGCTGTACTTTACATTCACATATCTTTATCTTCTGATTTATTAATTTAAATTTAGAGTTTAGATGTTATTTTTCAAAGGTTAAATATCACACAGGGACTCGTTTATATGGACATAGGGTAAGCTTTGCATCAGAACCACTGAATTGATCTCTATCTTGTTATATTATGGGGCCTGAATATTTCTTTAGACTTTCTTTTTTTTCTATATTCTTTAAGAAATAAATAATTTAAGTTACTAGGCCTCTTCCGTTTTTCTTTTACAATTCTACCATAAGAACTCGATTATCGTGAAGGATTGTCCGGCCTTGACAGAGGTCATGTATTCTACTCTGAGTCTTTCTAGTATATTTTATTCAATATAAATTTCATATTAATTTCACCAACTAAATCCTATGAACCAACCCAGCAGTTAAGCTGGTGCACACAACTCCTGATCTGAAATGTATAATTAGATTTTCGTTTCCTCCACAAAAGTCTTGCAACCTGCAGAAATTATATCTGATTTATGATCAAACAGTAGTTATTCCCTCACACTGAGTTTCGCCCTGTTTACAAAAGTAAAAGATAAAAAGACACTTTTCATACTTCACTTCATCACTGGACTATTCTTTATGTAATTTTTTTTTTTTTTATGATTGCAGGTGTCACCTCTCATCAGTTTTAAATGAGATGTTATACCACCATCTACCATGACGGGGCAGTAAAGCTGCGGAGGGCTGATGCAACGAGACAACAAGAAGAAGACTCTACAGCAGTAGCTTGCCGGTTATAAACAAAGTCAGCTGCTTCCGAACATTGTGACATCAAAGGCAGCTGCACTAACCAGTCTCTGTTGACACCGGAAGTGCCTCTACGAGCTACCGGTGGAAGACTGACTCCGGTTTGAACAGTGCAGCTCCGCGTTGACTTCACACCGCACAGGTTTGTTTTACCACAACAGAGCAAGTTATCATTTAAAAAAAAACAAAAGCTAGGTAACGTAAACACTCATATCAGCTAGCTAAAGAGCTAAAGAGCTAACGAGCTAAAGAGCTAACGAGCTAGCTGCAGCCCTTTCTAGAAGCGTCAACAGTGTTGCCATGGTAACACAACGCAACTTCCATCCAGAGGAGTCGTCGCGTGTTTTCAGGATCGAGCTTTAAAAGTTTGGATCGTTTGTTTCCGCAGGAGATCAAAGGAACATGGTGCAGCTGCACGTGAAGCGAGGAGACGAGAGTCAGTTCCTCTTCAGCACCACAGTGGACGTGCTGCTGGACACAGCCATCCAGCAGATTACAGCCATTTACAACGGGAGACTGAAGGTGGAGCGAATATGTTCAGGTGAGATCTACACACAACACACACACACACACATAGACACAAACACAATACATCCCCTAGCCCCTTACCCTAACGTTAACCATCCAGACTAAATGCATAAACCTAATCCTAACTCTAACTCTAACCATCAAACAGTTCATTGGAGTTTTGAGGACCAGCCAAATGTCCTCACAGTGATGGTATAGAACCAAAAGTGTCCCTCATAACTATAGAATGTGCACACACACACACGAAGCTACAGGAGTTTACACTCACTCTACAGGCTTACCTCTGGTGGGCGAGAGAGCTCAACAACCTGCAAATTTAGAAAACACATTTAAATACAGAACACGCTGCAAATTGCAAAAATGACATCAGAAGTTTTTCCAGTGCAACAGGGCACATGAACAAAATGTTTATAGACACTGTGTCCAACAAAAAACGCGAAGGTGTATCAATGTTTAAATGCAAAACTCACATGTCTGCTCTTGTTTCGTTCCCTCAGAGATACCGGAGCTCGCAGACCATGGCGTCACGCTGCCGCCCAACATGCAGGGGCTGACCGCGGAGCAGATCGTGGATCTGAATCTGAGGGACGAGTGGGAGGAGAAGTGCGTTCCCAGCGGAGGAGCAGTGTTAAGGAACGATGAGATGGGGAGAAGGAACGGACATGGTGAGAGTCTGACATGTGATCGAAGCAGTGACGAGGCCCTGGAGTCAAAGTGGGGAGGAGATGCTTCTAGGGTTTTTCATTTTGGAGATTTCATGTGGATATACTGCTGTAGATGGTTTTATGAAGAGGTTAATTGACAGGAAATAGTGTAAAGAAAAAAAAATTGTTTCTATGCAGGCAAGGAAAAAGTGCTAACATTATTTTGGTCCTCTCACCTCTCATGTCTTTGCCCTCTGCAGCTCCCAATGATAAAATGAAAGAGGTGTTGATGAAAACAATGGACGAGGCGAAGGCTCTAATCTCCAAAGTGAGTATGAGAGTTAACACTACAACTTAATTATCTTTTACTCACAGAGTGTAAGATCGGTGCATCTGTCTCTTAATCCTTCAGAAACAAGTTCAGGCCAACGTCTGTGTCACAATGGAGATGGTAAAGGAAGCTCTGGATCAGCTGAGAGGGGCCGTGATGATTGTGTACCCGATGGAGCTGCCTCCTCACGACCCCATCAGGATGGAGTTCGAGGAGCGGGAAGACCTTTCAGGAATGCAGGTTAGAGAGCTGATCCTGTTCCCGGGGTCAGAGTTGAAGCTATGCAACTGTCTCTTTTATTGTTTCTTTATTCATCTTTTTCTTTGTCCTTCTTTCATCTCCCTCTGCCGTCTCCTTCTGTCTCCTGTGTCCCCAGGCGTCTCAGCAGGTGATCACAGAGGACGAGTGCCAGCTCTGGTGGGCGGCCAAGGAGATGCAAAGGGGGAAGAAACTGCAGGACTACGTCGGCAAAAATGACAAGACGAAGATTGTGGTGAAAATCCAAAAGGTAAGAGCAACTTGGAAAATGTATTTGCTACGTGTGAGTCAGTCTATTTGTTGTTTCATGAGGTTGTTTCCCTTCAGAAAGGGCAGGGGGCGCCAGCGAGGGAGCCTCTAGTCACCGAAGAGCAGCAGAAGCAGATGATGATGCACGCCTACAGAAGGCAAGAGGAGCTCAAGGTGAGGAGAAGCACAAACCACCACATTCCTGTTGTTGCTCACTCTACGTCTCTGACCGTCTCCTGGTGACATTTACAGAAACTGGAGGAGACGGACGAGGACAGCAGCCTGGACTCCGACTGGTCGGACAGAGGGGCTCTGAAGAAACAGTTCCAGGGCCTCACCAACATCAAATGGGGGCCGAGATAAAGACCGGCTGCTGGTCCTGGTTCAACTCAGCCTCATATGCAACGAGAGGCCTTTTCTCAGTCTGTTGTTATTTGACGTCTTCCACACGATATTTTATACGTCTGGAAAGTGCCTTGGGATCATAGTTATTATGATTTGGCATACAAATTAAATTGAATAGAGAGGTTTTCATATTGAATTCATATTATATTTCATATAAGTAAGGTTTGTGTTTCTTGATGAACACCTGATGGTTATTTTTAACCAAACTGAAATGTGAAGACATCTGGAAACAAAATGCAACAAAACTTTTAATATAAATCTGATTTATTTTAACCTCAGTCTTCCTGCTGTGTTCCCTCTGATTATTATCACACTGTTCTAAAGCAATTTTTTTTATTAAATCTTTAAACAAATTAAAAGCTACTGTACATTTTTGTTTTGTCAAAAAAATGTCCACTGTAGCGTGTGAATCCAGAATGATCTTACATTTAGTATTAATAGTGTGCTAAGTGTTTCACAAAGACTTGGAAAAGTTCATCCCTTGTGCAGCAGCAAGGATGCAACACCTTTCCTCTCTTTGTCTCCTCTCACTGACACACACACACATAAACCTCTTAAAGTCAGTGCTGCTGTGAGACAGGAAGTTTCCACACAGTAGTTGGTCGTTCCAGTTCTTGTCCCAGCAGGGAAGAGGAAGTGGTCGAGCTCAAAGCGAGAGTGTTTCATTCAGGGTCGGACTCGGGGGAGATGTTGACTCAGCTGAATTCAGAGATGTGTCGCTGGTTTGAAGAAACACGGCCTTAAAACACATCTGGGACACAATGTGAGAATTTAAAGGCTGATTCCACCTCTTTTAGGTTCGATTTAAATGGTCTCTGGTATGAACAGCTGCAAATGTTAATAACCACAATACTGTAGGGAAAACAATGGCATGATATATATATTTTTTTAAACTTTCTTCCAGCAGTTACAAACGATGATCTTTGACATGAAACTGCAAATGTGTGATTTTTACAAAAGGTGTTGGTTTCAACTCCCGTGTTTAAAGCATCACTACGAAGCTTTCACTGAGCAACAGCGCCCTCTGCAGCTGCACCCGGAGATTAACTCAGTTGGGCTCCGTGTCTGAGGTTTTGATGCATTTGTCTCACGCTGTCATACAGCTTTCAAACTTTAACTGAACTTATTTTAAATTCATCCGTGGTCTTTCCTACTTTGTCACAACCCTTGAACTAGGTTCTGACAAACTGAGCTACAGTTCAGCTTCACTCTTCAACTTACTGTACCTGACTCTGATCATTGAAGCCACGACAATCAGTTAGTTCCACACTTCTCACAAGAGAAGAGATGTTTAGGGTGAGGAGTGGGAATGAAAGAGAAGGCATTCTTCATATTCCAGGTCAGTGAACCATCTAACTCATTCTGAAGCTGATGTTTCGAGGTAAAAAAAATCAAATAGTGTTGCTTTAAATCCAGAGGGTAAAGATGAGAGAACATGTGTTTCATGGTTTCCATTTAAACAAAGCAGAGGAGAGATGTTCTTCGCTGCTGTGAGACGCCTCAATGATGAATCAGAACTGTAACATTCTTTGGTGCTGAATGTAAAAAATACTAAATTCTATATTTGTAATTACAGATTCTTTATGTGCCCACATTTTACAGCATTAAAACAGCTATTTCTGCTGTTTCCATAAAACATTACATTCTTCATTAATGAGAAAACTCCTGCAAATACACATAAACATACGTCTCTGAGAGTCTCTTGTTCTGTCTCTGGTCCGTTTAACAGGAGCTGCCGTTCAGGTAGGCGTTCATGGAGATCTCCTGTATGACCATATCTCTGCGCTCGATCCTCTCCGCTCGATCGGCTTCCTCACTCACATTAGTCACTTCCTCCCATTCACACACCACCTTCCGCTCTGTGGTGGAGATTAAAGAACTTTCCGTTCCTTCATCATCATCCTCGTCCTCCTCTTCCTCATCCTCCACCTGGCGTTTTACAGTCTGGCTACAAGACCTGGTTTGGAGTCTGTGATCTCTGACCTGGCGCCCTCTGCAGGTCACACGGACTGATACAGCCAGCAGTGTGAGCAAGAGGCCAACGCACACGCTGGAGGTGAAGAGCAGTGCCGCCATTTCTGGATGCTCTGCATAGAAGACAAACACAGGAGGTGTAAGAAAACATCGACTGTAGATAAACAGATATGACGGGATAGCTCCCCTAAGTGAAACCAAAGCTACTTGATCGCCCCCTGGTGGGTGGCTGCAGTATAGCGCATTAATCCTTTCTCCTCCATGTTAGTGAATAGGATATTGACCAAAAAAGAAATACATTTTAGGCAGATCTTATCACACTGATGTAGGTTCATGTATGTTATTTGATGATATTGAAAAAAAGGGTAAAGTCTAAAAGTCATGATTGACAGCTGACACTGACCGCTATTGGCCAAAGATGGCAGCATTCGCTTGCAGGTTATTTCGGCTTTCATTTTGGATTGTGTAAGGAAGTAGAGATGCATCGTCCATCTTTGTAAACAGTCTATGTTGCAGACCTGCAGGTGGACACTATTTACCTCTGATGTATGTGTAGGTCAGGAGAGAAGTGCTCATCACAGCTCCCGAGTTGCCTGGTCTTCTCGACCCTTTGGCCAAAAGCTCTTCCAGATCTACAGGAGCAGCTGTGGTGAAAATACAAATTACGACATGAAGAAAAGGGAAAAAACCCGGAAGGTGCAAAAGGTCAAATGATGTCGTCACCTTTGTCTGTCTCCACAGGCGGAGACGAGGTGGAGCTGAACACGTCGGGGTCGGCCTCCCTGAGTAAAGACTGTGGGACTGGGAAACAAGACAGAACAGGGTTTCTATTTCTGCAGACTCAGCGATGTTGGTGGATCTACAGTGAACCACTCATCACAAACCATGGAGAGTTCTGTCCAGTTGTGTTGTGACAGCCCACAGGGTTAACACATTGTTTCACACTTGATGGAGACAAGTCAGAAGAAAATAAAATCACCTCCGAGCTCCAGTAACAACCTCGATTTATGATTGGATGACCTCACTGTGCAAAAAAATCACCGGATGTTTAACCAGGAAGTCGGATCTGAGCGCACAGTCTATTATTCCCCGTGTTACTGAATACAGGGAGATAAGAGAAGCTGATGCTGAGATCAGCAGATAAGAATTCACAGAGGGAAACTGTAAATGTTCACCGCTGGAGCCGTCAGATAATGAACGAAGCCAAAAACATGACGTGTTCCTACATTGAAAACTGTCGCACATGGAACACAGGGGCTTGTTCTGTGAAGGAGGAAGCACAGAGAGTCCTACCACAAGAATAGATCACACTGAGGTACTTCCTGGTTCCTGGAAAGCAGGGGTCCCTGAAGGTCTGGTTGCTGACAGCAACAGCACACTTCTGTTTGCCGTGGCAGGACTTGGTCACCGAGTGCACGGCCGCGTGGTCGAGACACTCTGTGGGGACAAAGAGAGAAGACACTCAGAGGCAGCCAATCAGACATGTTGTGTGAGTGTGGGTCTCATTAATGAATACAAAAAAAAAAAAAAGCACTAAATGAGCCTCTGGTGCAGCTTTTTGTTTTCCTAGAATCAGAAATTAAGAAACTGATATTTCCATCTGCTGTAGAACTCCATCTGTGGACACGTAACTATCAGAAGGGAGGGGGGGGGGGGTGTAAACCTAAATGCATGGAAAGGAAATGCTCATGTTTTTATGTTATCATAATGTAATAAGCATCATTTAAACCATATAATGAGAAATTATAATCAGCTGTGAACTCTCTCTAATCTTATTGGTCAGATATTTTCACATTTTATTCTGTTCATCTGTAATTTTATGTTGAAAAATTATTTCGCTTACAAAGTAATCAGTTTAATTTGGCTTCATGAAACATATCAAAATGCTTTACTGTGTGTTTCAACATTAACATTAATATTAGCATTTATTTAAGTGCTGATCTGAGCCCAAAGGCGGAAATGAATAAACCAATAAAACCCGATGTCTCCTGGTTTTTCCGGAGCTATATTCCCGGCTTCACGACTCGTCTGTTAGTCTCCAGCACATGAGAACCCTGAACATCCCGTGGCCTCACCAAAAGGGGGAGGTCTCGTCAGGTGTGAGGGGCAGGTGTCAGCGTGGCCCAGGCTTCTGCCGTAGACAGCTGCATAGATGATCAGCAGCCTGGGGGGCTTACAGCCCAGGACCAGGGTGTCTCCCTCACAGGCCACATGTCTCCTGTGTTCAGCTGAGCGAGGGGAAAAATAGTGATGATGAGGAGGTGGTGACAGCAGGAAACTTAGGGTGAGGGACCACCAGCGAATGTGTGAGAGAAGCTGAGGCAGAAACTAATCAACCGGGACGGGACGTGACAGTTAAAGCTGTTGGGAACCAGGAGGAACACGAGGGAAGCTGCTGAACTCACTGGGTTTACACCTGTAGTCCACGTGGAGGTACTTGGAAGTCCCGGGACAAGGGTCCTTCCCAAACAGCAGGTGATTGACAGGGAGCTGGCAGTCTCTGTGGCTCTGACACTCCGACAGCAGTTTCTGCAAAGGTACGAATTGAGCAGTAAACTGAATAAAGCACACACTGTGACCCAGTTAGAATATAAAAGTGAATCATTTTCCATTCACAGAAACACACCTGCAGAGCGGTGAACGCCGAGCAGCTGTGGTTGTGGGCCCCGAGCGGGGGGTCGGGGTCGGCCCTGCACGCCCACACCTCCCCGCTCCCGTAGAAGGCCGACTGGATGGAGATGGTGGAGTGACGAGGACAGTGGAGACGCAGGGGCTGTCCGTCACACGCGTGGGCCGAGTGGCTGGTGATGATTCTGGACAGGTAGTCTGCGGCACAGAAGGGACATGTTCAGGCTGGAATATGCAGATACAGTATGCAGGTGAATTAAAAGGACAATTCACTAATTTTTACATATGAAGTTTGCTTTAGCTGTTACGAGTAGTTGAACGCAGGATGTGAAAATAGATGTTTAATATTTCCTGTGGCTCTGGGGGGAGTTTTCTCCAGAGCCACAACAACATGAAGACATAACAACATGAAGATACAGATATTTCACTCTAAAGCACCATAATACCAATAAAAACTAAAGTAAATGTTTGATATATTTTAGCATATTGAATATATTTTCCACCAGTGAGTGGATAATTTCTAGAATTACAGTGAGTATGAGTTTCTTTGGAGTTACTCTCCCTATAAATGCCATTTATTTATTTACAAAGGGTTCTTTGTTTTTTCAAGCTCTCTCTCTTGTGATATCTTGTATTTAGTGTCTTGCTCTGTGTGCAATTTTTCTGCTGTAACAAAATCGTTTCACAATTTGGTATCAATAAAGTACATCTATCCATCTATCTTTCAGTCTATCAATCAATCAATCAACCAATCAACCAATCAACCAATCAATCAATCAATCAATCAACCGATCAAACGATTAATCCACTTCTTACTAGAGAAGTCAGCCAGTCCACTCAGGCGTCTGGTCCACAGGAGCAGGCTCAGGTAGAAGAGACAGTGGCTCAGGTCCAGTCCGGGACAAGGACGCGTCCAGCTCATGACTCTCATCCCCGGAGTCCCGGGTCATATTAGAGAGACTCCCCGCGTCAGTGCGGACCGACGGGAGGACTTCACACGAGCCCACGGGTGCACCTCCACCTCTCCTGCAAACTGAAAGCTGGCTTCTCCTCCTCTCAGAAAGCACCACCCGGAGGCGACGGAGCAGAGGAGGTCGGAGCAGAGGAGGTCGGGGGGGAAAGCAGCTGCGTAACAGGTCGCTCCGGACCGAGGTGGTTCCTCCCGGGGCGGATTTGTGAATGGACGCGTGTGGAAAGTGAACAGTAACAGCTGAGTGTGTGTGTTACAGGGTGGGCGTGGCAGATACACAACTATTTTAGATCTGAGAGAGGAGGGAGGGGGCGCACCCAGCGGAATGACGCACACCCAACAACCCCCCCCCCCCCCTCCTCTCTCCTCCACCATGAGGCACATGTTTACCTTTTGGATTTCTTCTGCTCCTGCTCCTCCTCCTTCTTTCTTGCTCCTGAAAATCTAACACATGTCAAGTAAAAACCAGGATTTAGTTTATCTTTGAATTGCTATAACATATTTGTTTATATATTTTTCAGCCATATTTGAGGTTTTAGAGCAGATCCTTAACGTCAGTTGGAAATGGGAAAATCACTGGGTGCTCATGGGCCAAGCAGAGTGGTAGCTGGTTAGGCCTCTACTAGAATATATTGTTTTTCATCCTCTCCCTGCATTTAAATGTCATTTTTTTTAATTTTAACTAGTGTAAATACGTTTTTTTTTGGCTTTCTGTATGATGTTTTTATGATTTTAAAGCCTCTCATGTAGTATTTGTCAAATTGTTTCATACCAGTTCGATGCAGAGGATCTAGAAAACAAACCACCAGCTGCTGCAAATCACCTGAAAAAAAACAACAACCAACAAACGAACCCCACTGGCACCCAGTAGAGTACAGCTGAAGCACTTTGCCCTAACTCATAACAGTCCTCTGAATAATCCCATAATAATTTCAGCAAGAACCATAAAATATTTCCTTGGTTAATTAATGAAAAGGTTTAAGAAAATGAGAAAAAAACATCCTCCCATTTCTCCTTATCCATGGAGAAATTGAAAGAGCTCTTTCTCGACCCGTGTGCCGTCCTTCCACCAATTCAAGTCATTTTTGTTTAATCCTTCTGGCAAACAGCAGCAACAAAATGGACAGGGGGTGAAAACAGAAGCTTCTTGGTGGAGACTGAGCCTAGAGAGAAATTCAGTTGAATCCAAAAAGCACGTGTAGAATTAGATCGGATAAAATATCAGATTATTGTTCTGGATGCTGGTGTTGATCCCCACAACCCCCCCCACTAAGTCAACATCAGTGTTGAGTTACTGCTTCTTTACAGGGACAAAAGCCTCCGTTTGAATGAGTGATATTTTGAATCCGTTTCCTTTCACAAAGTGTCGATGTCTCAAGCGAGGGGTCCTTGAATGAAGCAGGGGGCCTACTGGGTGAACTGGTTCCCCCAGGCTCACATCCATGACCCACTCCATGGTAACCGCTCACTCTCCCTGTCAGACGGACAACAGTCAAGCTGACAGAGACGTCGGGGTCTCCACGCTCGGCTTCACGGTGGGAGACATGCAGGGTGGGGGGAGGAACTCCGAGGTGATATTTTGCATACAAACTGGGCAACAGTTTTGAGCCCCCCTCTCCTAAGTTGGTTCAATTTGCTGTACTTTGGCTTTAGGCGCCCAGGGAGTGGCTCCAAACCCCCTTTATCTGCTGTTATCCCTCCAAAGCCCGAGGAATTTTGTTGTCAAGCTCAAAGACACTTCCTGGATGTTGTTTTGCAGACACTGTTCAGCCACATAGGTCAAACAGGAAGGTTGGAAAAAAAATGCAATGTTTTGAGGTATGGTATATATATATATATACATACATATCTCCAGATGATTCATTTTTACAGCCAATCTATAAGATTATAATAACTTGGAAAAGGATTCTGTCATGTGAAGCCATAAGTGATGATGCAATTTAAAAACCTAAAACCTGCATTTTTCGAGGTATCTCAGCATCTATATACACACAGGGGCAGAAAGACTCCAACGACTGTCGCTGATAAACTTTCAAACTGGGAACACCACTCCTCGATTGCACGACCACAAGATAAAAGACAAAACACTTGATTAGCGTTGATGATGTTTTGAAACAAACAGGAAGAGGCGATAAAGAGAAAAGGTCCAACTGAAGAAAAGAAAGATTATGATTTAGGTTTCCTCCTTATGGCGACATGAGACAAAGGGATAAGACCCAACACAAGGATCGACTGAACTGCATCACCGATAAACTTTATTATTATTTCATCACGGACAGAAAAGCTCCGGCTCAAAACAGAACAGATTATAAATTACAAAGCATCTTCACTTATTACAAAGCATCTTCACTTGAAATCCACATTCATCTCAAGCTGGGCATCAACAGCAGCCTGGAAACAACACAAGATGAAATTAAAAACAGTAAGCAACAACTTCTCAGTCATCATTGTGTAAACTATCTGTTCTGACACTCACCAATTCTCTCTTTGCTTCTTCTATTTTCACCTGAGCAAGAGACGGGTTCTGTGATGGTTAAGAGGGGGAAAAAAGTTTAGTGAAGTCAAACACAGCAACACAAACATCTGGAGACTGGTTCAATTATCCGGCCCAGTTTGATAAGTTTAATTAAGCACTTTAACATGAACTTCTCACAGGTTAGAATCAAGTCAAAGCACTTTGGATTGTTTGGTCTTTCAAACTTTCCAGAGACAAACTAAAAAAACAACGTACTGGGCTGAGATCCATGTACGGCTCCAGTTTCTTTTTCATGGGGATAATTTCTTGTCTCAGAGCGGTGACTTCCTGCAGAGAGAGAAAAATACGATGACCCACTTTTAAATCCCTGACAGCGAACAATGTTAGGACTTCATGTCTACGGCGATGACCATGGTGCACGGGTGTAGATACCTCGGAGAGTTGCACAACAGCCTGGTGGCTGACGGACTTGTCCATGTTCCTCGACACGAGCTGAGCCTGGACAGAAACAGACAGTGAAACTCTGTTTGCTCGTTTAAAGACCTGGTCCACACTGACATTGATACAGACGTGTTGGCATCATCTCCTGTTGTTTAACCAAAGGCAGTAACGTGATGCTCAGATTACAACAAATACTATATCAAAATACAGTCTGTAATTTTTTTTTCTGGACCATTAAAACCAGTAAGTCCACAGGGGAAAGTACAGTGGTACTGCCAGGAGGCTACTTGTACTTTCTGCCCCTTTGGAAACATTGAAAACTTTCTTTCCTGTGGCCCAATTAATGACTCATCACACAGTTGTGATGCTGAGGACATTTTACATGCTGATAAAATAAAGAGCTGGAAAATTATATGAAAACAATTTCTCTGTGACCTATATTAATATATCTATGGTCAGTCAACCCTAAAAGTTCAAACTTTATCAGCCCTCAGTTTAGGATCCGAGACACAGATTTGTATGTGACCAAATCAACATCTTCATTTTAAGATCTGTGATGGTGAAAAACTAAAGTGTGACAAATAGCTCATATATTAGAGATATAACTCTAAAAAACCAACATACCTCGGCCTTCTCCCGTCTGTTGTTCAGCTCTTTGGCCTTTGCCATCACAAAGTCCATGTTGAGGAGCCTCTCCTCTGCTTTAGCGCTCTCCCCTGCCTGAGCTTTAACACTTTTGTTGATATCCCTGATGAGGAGGACGGAGACGTTAAGTACACATGAAGCACAGCCTGTTGCCGACTGACTGTGTGTTTGTTTGAAACGTCCACACTCTTACTCCTGTAAAGTGCTGCGCAGCACCAGAGTGGCTCCGAGTCGCTTTCTGAGCGCCTTGAGTTCCCTCTCCAGTCGCCTGTTGGACTTCTCTGCTTCCAGAAGCTCGTTGGTGAGGTTGTTCACTGCCGGCATGAAGCTACACAAGGAGCAAAGATCGGTTTGAGTTCTTGGAGTGTTTTCCATGTCCCTCTTCAAAAAACACACAAAAAATAGACTTCAAAGCTGTAACACACCTGTCCAGTGATGTGTCCCTCACTCCAAGCACCATAGCATTGTCCACCAAAGCCGACAAGTAGTCTGCAGCGGGCTTCGACAGGCTGGCACTGGACAGGCCGACACCTTGGAGGAGAACTTCCTGCAGATGTGAACCTGGACACCGGAAAAACTGGTTAACTGTCAAAGTGCTGTCAGAACATTGTGGTGTGAATGGATGGACAATTGATTTTGACACAGAAAGCAAACGGTGAATTGTGTGTTTTTAATCCAGCAAAGTGTGTTAAGATATTGAAGTCTGGTTCTCGTCAGTGGGGATGGAACTTCACAAAACAGTGAACTACAGCAGGTTCCTCCATGGAAGCATTTCTGTTGTCGTTTTCACAATTTGCAGCATGTCTCTGTATTTACATGTGTTGTGACTTTTTGATGTGAAGTTGTTTGTTTTAATTTGCTGTGTGATGATCTCTCTCATCCACCGTACTGTTTAGATAAAGTATTAGCATCAAAATAATAACACAAATAAACAGAGGCACTATTTGTGTCAGTCACTTGTTTTAAACCAGCAGCTACATGTGTTAAACCTCAGTTGTGAGTCAGTAACATGTGTTAAACCTCACATGTGATTCACTAACATGCGTTAAACCTCACGTGTGTCAGTAACATGTTCTAAACCTCAGCAGTGTGTCAGTGACATGTTTAAAACCAGCAGCTACATGTGTTAAACCTCATTTGTGAGGCAGTACCATGTGTTTTAAACATCACATGTGTGTCAATGACATGTTTCTATCCAGTTGTGTGTCCCTAACATGTGTTAAACTCTGTTGTGTGTCAGTAACATGTTCTAAACCTCAGTTGTGTCAGTAACCTGTGAGTCAGTGACATGTACTAAATCTCACATGTGTGTCAGCGACATGTTTTTAACCTCAGTTGTGTGTCACTAACATGTTCTGAACCTCAGTTGTGTGTCAGTAAATTGTGAGTCAGTGACCCACCATCCGCCTGATACTCGCATGTCTTCTGCTTCATGTCCTCTATGAGCAGAGCCGTGTCCCCGCAGCGGGCCTCACTGCAGCGGCTCAGCTGGAACAACACGTCCACGGTCCTGGTGTTCACCTCGAACTGAGGCACCGGCTGGTCCCCGAACACCGAGCCCAGCCAGCTGTTCACCTGAGGGAGGGGGGGGGGGGGTAGGATCAACAACACGGCAACAACCGCAGACATTGTATTCAAATGTAAGTGAGACAGTGAACTTTACCGCCTCGATCTTCTCACACATGGCGAATGAAAAGGTGACAAAACAGAAGAGTTGATAAAAGTTTCTGCAGCTCCAACGAGAAACTAGTGTTTTGCTCTTTGGTTTCCCGCCCCTGGAATGTTGTACTTACTTCCGCGTTTCCAGCCAATGACAATCATCTTCTTCGCTCTGTATCCGGGTCACGTTCCAAAGGTGACACTGGGGTCAAGATAATTCACCATAATACCGACTACCACTTCGCTTGAAGGAACCAACATGAACAACAACAAAAAGAAGAAGACAGGGTGTCTCAGAAAACCTCTGAAAAAAGTATTTAAGGTTTTTATTTATTAACGGGTTAATCATCATTATTATTATAAATAATAATTATGTGGTATCAATGTTCTTATTTTACTCAATCCAGCATAAAATTACAAGAAAGCGTCTGCTCATCGACACAAATATAATTTTAAGAGGGGCAAAGATAAAATAAATATCTATCTGTCTGTCTGTCTGTCTGTCTGACACACACACACACACACACAAACACACACACACACCCCACACACTGGGCTCAGAGACGAAGCCGGAAGTACTCAGAGGTGACTTCTCCCCGTCGCCCACTAAGCGCCAAAGTTTGAAACTTCTTGTTTTGGAGGAAGAACCTGAAGAAAAATGGCGGAGAGAGAAAAGGTGTCTCAGTCCAAACACCGACAGAAGAAGGTGAACAACTACACGTTCCAGTCGACCGGCGCGGACTCCACCTGCGCGAGCCCGAAAACCTGCCCGAGAAACGGCAACAGCACGTTCGAGACGTCCAGCATCAACTCCAGTGTCGTGGAGGAGAAGCTGTTCGGCCGGCAGGAGGAAGAGGCAGCTGAGGACGGACCGGTGCTCTTCATCTGCGGGAAGTGCAAGTCTCCTGTTGGGGACTCGCTGTCCTGGGATGGAAGTGAGGACGGACAGAACCAGATCCGCCTGAAGAGTGAGTGCGGCTCCTGACCTGGGTCAAGAAGAGCAGACAAGATAATGGAAGATAAGATATAGATGAAATATGACGAGATGATTCTTTATTAGTCCAATAATGGGGACATTGGCAATATTACACCTGCAAGAATAGGCCTCAGTAACTAATAATAAGTAATACTTAAAGGTTCAGTGTGTCGGATTTATCAAAGAAGATCTATTGTCAGAAATTGAATATAAAATAATCCCAGTGACGTTTTCATTAGTGTGTTTCTTTAAAATTGTATGAATTGTTGTTTTTCTTTACTCTAGAATGGACATTTTATATTTATAAACTTTATATTTACATCAGGATTGGATCCTCTCTTCGGAGGCCGCCATGTTTTTTTACAGTAGCCCAGACTGGACAAACTAAACACCCTTGAGTTTTTATGACGACTGAAGGCTTCGTTTTTTAATTATTTCAAATGCGATTTTTCCAGTTGTATGTGACGATTTTAAAGAGGAAGTATGTTCTATTGGATTCAGGGAATCGTTGAACTCCAAAAAATGACATTGTAATGGTTTTGGTGACAGTTTTTCTATCAATCAATGAAATCTTATATAGCCCTGATGTTTGTAATGTTCTGGTTTCAGGGGTCACTGACAACGTCCTGGTTGGAAATGACAGTCGACTCCATGAGGCAGGCAAAGACTCGCTCTGGTAAGAAAGTGTCAGTCGTCCCATCCCCTGGTGTTCGGATCACAACAGAGACAATCAGCAGTGGCCACGTAAATTCAGCTGGGTCTATTCCATTCCTCCGTCCATTATCAATACCGATTATCCTTTGAGGGTCTGGATATATTTAACACTAGTTTAATCACAGGGGAGGTTGATGGATAACGAAAGGGGCACATGTTTTGAGTGGGAATTCATTGATACAACCTTTTGGGGTTTTCTCACTGTCTAATTTGGGTTGAACTGTGATTTATTGATGTTTTTCCTCCATAGTCTGATCATGGATCTCTTCTGTCGAGCCTGTCACTCGGTGCTGGGTATGGTTTATACGTCCACGCCGAAGAAGCTGGACCACAAGAGGTTTGCTTTCTGTTTCAACGTCGCAGACATCGACAGGTATGTTCAACCATCAGACCGATTTTCCTTCATCTGCTGTTTTTCTGTATTATTCTGTTTTTGGTCTCTGTGTAGTGTTAGACAGGGGTTTTGTACACATGTCATTTACTACAATCATCAGTTCATTGTCTGTCTCGGAAAGACCATGAACTCACTGACGAGGTGCAGATAGGAAAACGTATAGTAGTTTCCAGAATAAACAATGCAAACAAAAATATGTTTACCTTCTTGAATCAAGTTCTTTATAATTGGTTGTATTTGCTTACTTTGTAGTTATTTATGATAAAGTCTAAGTTTAAAGTTATTGTAGGGAAATCAGAAACTTTCTACTCTGCCCCTCCAAAACATTATTTTGGTCGCACTCTACAAAATGTCCAATTAACAACTGAGTTTTAGAGATAAACAGTAAATTACTTTACCAGGAAACACAGTGATGATGTGTTTTAAAGGCTTGCAAATTAAAATATAAATTCTGAATAAATATTAAATCGAAAACAAGATGTGAGTCAGGTTGTGACTCATGCTGTGACTCATGCTCCAAAATTGAAAACAGAATGTGTTCAGCTTCACACAGCTAATGTTTATCGTTTTATTTTTTGTTTATTTAATTGCACCTGTTGGATTTCAATGATGAGTAACTGTATTCCTGTGTCTGTCATTAGCACTCTGTTATTATACTGCTGTCAATCTTTTCCAGTTATGTGCTGGGATCAGCGAGCCAGATGTTGGCAGCAGAGGGCCCCAAAGAGCAGCTGGTCACACTGGAGTACAGAGCGGTGGTTGAACAACAGCTAACAGAGGTAAATCACTGCTGCTGCTTCCCTTTGTTTGGCTCCACTCATAGTGCTGTGAGGTAAATTGCTCTGTCTGTTGAGCATTAAATGTCACGAGGCTGTAAAGCTCATTTCGACACAATAAACACAGCTATGTTTCTCTAAACACTGGAGTTTAATCTTTAAAGCAATTTAGTTATTGTGGAAAAAAAATAAAAATCGGACCCACGAATCATGTCAGTTAAAGCAGGAGTAACTGTTCCACTGACGGTAGATGACACGATGATATTTATGAGCTCTTTCTCGTTGATTACCATTGAACAGGTTGTACTCATGGTGACATCAGCTTTGTTCTGGGAAGCCCCCTCCGCTGGGCTGGGCAGACGCTGATATCAGACATGACATCATCTCATCATGCCCTCCTCTGATGGCACAGTTATTTTCGTCTCAACATCATCTGTAATTTCTTTAACTTTCAGATCTATTACTGTTTATAGATTCCACCCTTTTAAATTTAAATATTACCTATTTCACATTTTCATTACCTACCTGATTGAGCAGTATATTTTAAAGTATCACATTAGTACCATTGGTTGTATTCATATGCAAATTCCCTGGAAAGCTGCGCGATTCACAAACTTAATCTTAATCACCCTTTGTTTAAAAAATAGCTGTGAAACACCAATTGGCCACTAGGGGGTGACGGCGTGCCAGCCCTCCCTGTCACACGCTGCGCGCAGAACAATAACTGAGCTGAGGAGCATGTGGAGGAATCTCTGCCGGAGGAAAAACATGTTTTGATCATAATAGTCTTTGTCATTAGAGCTGGATGTATGTTGGCTTCTTGTTTGTCTTGGCTCTGCCCCCTCGATTTTTTTCCTGCATGTGACAACACGTTGATTGAACCATGAGATGTTTGCCAATGCAACATTATGCTTTTAAACAGGATGAACAGCTAACATGCAAATAAAACATAGACCTCGATTTGCATAAACGGAGTTAATATGTGTGCGTGTGTGACCGCATTCAGAACGGTGCCATTTTTCTGTCAGCGGCTTGTCGCAGTCGCTTCGTCGCTTCCAATGTGTAATTATCTCGTCTCTTCTTTTCTACTTCAGCCACGCCGCGAAACAAATGATGGTGTGTGTGTTACTCTTGCATCAGCATGTCACTCAAAGACAAAGGGCTGCGTCAGGACATGATATGATCCAATGAATGGGGTTTGACTCGTGTTGGATAATATGTAGGTTAGGTTAGTATAAAGGTTTCCACTTAAATCCACCTCGTTCACGTGTTAAACAAGAAACGGCCGATGTGTCAGTTTACTGGGAGGCGTGTCGGTCCCTGTGTTTATTTTTTATGATTTGAAAACTTTTATTTTATTGTGTTAACAAAAGCAGAAAGATCGTTGGAAGAAGGCATCATTACAGATAGTTCGTCATTAACAAATCACAGTTAATCATAGTTATTAATGCTGAAGAGACGTGCATTTATTTTTTACATAAAATCTAGTTTTTCATTATTTAAGTTCTGCATATTTGGTTTTTATTTGTGTATTCTTTCTTTTTAAGTATAATTATTTATGGTTAAAAAGTCAAATTAAAATCCCTAATTCTCGGCTTTAGTTTTATAATGAAATCTTAGGAATCATGGCCTAAAGTTCAAGTTTTAAAAACGTATATTTCGGTATCAGATATGTTTTACTTCTTAATATGTGTATCTGTTAGGAGCCTCCAGAAGTCCACATCAGTCTTACTTCAGTACACCGGATGATCAACGTGTCTCTGGCCGCACCCTGACTGTATTAACTTTTACAGCCGTCGTTCATCACTTCCTAAAGGTTCCTTATGACAAGACTGTCAAGGTCCTTGACAGGATCTGGAATTAAATCAGGTCTTTTTGAAGTTGCGTGTGATTTGGTTTCAAGCGTTAAAGCTTCTTCTCTCCGAGGTCCTCGCCTCTGCTCTTTTCATCAGCTTCACATTTTAGTTTGTGGCCAGAGCTGTTTTACCGGCTTACACAGTCGATTCTCTTGCCAAAAAAAAGATTAGGTAACTCTGTGAGTGAAGAGCTTTTCCTTGTATGTATCGGAATGCAAAACTGTAAATTACTTCTGTAGCAACAAGTCTCAAGAACCAGTTGAACTTCTGAGCTTCTGCATGTGTTGTGCTATTCTTTGGGATTACAAAGTTCTTTTTAGCCTCTGCTTTTGCAGAAAATTTAATCATGATCAACACCAAAAATCAATTTTTCTGTTTTCCACAGTTCACATATAAATTCAATATCTCCGGGGTTTGGACTGTTGGTTCGTTGGCTAATGGGACTCTTATTTTCACACCTGGGGGTTAATCAATTAAGTAGAAAAATAATTGGCAAATTATGAAATGACAAGATAAAAATAGCCAGAGGTGCAGCCCTACTTCTCTTGATTGGGTTTCATGGGGAAATATTGCTGTTGCTTCAAGTAAATATTGTTTAACTCGAGATCCAACATGTTCAAGGTTTTTCTGTCAAAGTGTTTTGGTAGATATTACAAAGCGTCAGCTGGACTGTGTCTGAGGATGATGCTCTGCAGCCCTGCCGCCATAGTTAATGTATTCTGTCTGTCTGTCCGCGTCTGACTGGCAGACATTTGTTTGGGTTTTGCACTCGCTGACCTGCCCACACACACACACACCAACACACACACACCCTTCATACCCATCGGTCCCTGACCACTTCCCCTCTGGGTTTTGTCATCCCCCCTCGTTGAATCCATTTTTAAATTATCTTCACTCCTCCCTCGTTCCTCTCCACTGCCTCCCACCTGTCCAGTTTTAGCTTCGGTTTATTTTTCTCTTCCCCGTGTCTCTTCTCTTCAGACTGTTCTGCCTCCACCCTGTTCCACACTCGTTTAGTACTCTACTTCTGTTCACATACACATCCTGAACCCTGCACCATTAATACAATCTGCCTCTTATCTCTCTTCCCCCCTCTTACAGATGAAAATGCTGGTCATGTCCATGTCACAGAGGTTGGAGGAGATTGAAGCTGGAGTTCAGGACGGATATGATGGAGTGTGACAGCGAGGGACGGCAGCTGGACGTCTGGGTGGGTCCAGGTGTTGAACTTGCGTTTTTTTAATTTAATTTGATCATATCCTCACCTCCACCTCTACCTTGACATTAAGCCTCCTCCTCTAAGTCTCATTTCGGTCACATTCCCCAGTTGCACGTCTTGTCCTAGTCTCACCTTGTGTAGGAACACCACGGACACACTGTGTTCTGATTACCGATGGTGAAACAAAGACTCCCCGCACTTGTAATCAATCACGTTGTCAGCTCGTGCTCCTGCGGCTCGGGGCACCGTCTTCCCTGGGTGTCTCTGTGCTGAGTGAGTGTGCGCTGAGAGCAGAATGTTTATTTGTGCAGGATTTCATCAGGCGGGCTGCACACTCAGCACAACGCCGAATCGATCGGGCCACTGGAGGCCACAAACACTTTTCTCTTTGTTCTCCTCCAGCGTGAGGCCGTGAAGGTAGATTGGATCCCTGGGATACATTTTTTAAATGGCTAGAGCAGAGCAACAATGAATTTGTATTGACAACATTTTAAATTAAAGACAAACCCTGTTTAATATTAACTGCATCCAAAATATTTAGGAAAAAAATTCAAATTTTGCCAGAATTTAAATAGACAGCTGTTTGCATCCGTTCATTTGTTGTTGTAACATCCTTTTGTTGATTTCTTTTGTTTGTTCACAGTTATACCAGTTTGGTTTTGTCTTGTTATGTTTGTGTAATAAAATATGTTCAACTGTTTCCACAAATGAGGATATTAGTTTTCAGTTTTTTTACTAAAAATAATTGAATTAAGGGTTAGGACCAAATTAACCCTTAAAATCAGGATAATCTTATTAAATGTTTCTGGTGTCCGTGCTGTAACACAGTTTGGGGATCATCCTGCTTTGTCTCTAATTACTAAGTATTTAAGAATGAAACGGCAAAGTTTAAGGTCTTTGAGGGGGGGGGGGGGGGGTTGTGTTGATTATATATCAATTGCTTATGTTTGTTTACCAACTGACCCCTAATGTGCCTAGCAACACTTTCTGCCGAGGCGTGAAAAAAAAGTAGAAGCAGCAACAACACACTGTACAGCTTGCCCCCCCCCCCCCCCCCCCCCCACACACACACACGAGGTTTCATCAGCCGCACACAGAACAACAACAGTTAGAAAAGGGCCAACCACCACGCTGTATCCATGGGCAGGTTGCGATGGCAACTGGGAGCACGTGCTACGCTGGGTGCCTGTTGCCATCTCGTCACCGTGCTCGGTGTGGGAGGAACAGCCAGCCAGCTCGCTGCCCCACACGCCTGTCAACACACGTTACCGCCCCGCTCCTGCTTAGGCACATACATGGAGGAGGAGTCCCCAGCCCCCCCCCCCCCCCCCCCCTCTACCACCACCTAATCTGTGTGTGATGTTTTTCTCCCTGCTAACCCCACCCTCACCCTTCTTTCTCCCTCCCCCTCCATATAATTCTCCCCTCCCTCATAAGCAAGGGGGGGTGGGAAAGTCAAAACAACAACAAACAAGCAGCGTGGTTTGTTGTTGTTTCTGGTGGTGTTGTTGTCTCCATCCGGTCCTCGCTGGAGGATGAGCTGCCTGCACCGTCCTGCACAGAGGGAGGTTGGAGCGAGCCCAGTCCAGATGTGCTCTGCTGCTGCTGGTCCCAGTAACACACTCATTTTGTTGAATAGGTCCCAAATCTGTGTTTTTTCCATTCAGAGCAATAAAGCTGAACGGCTGGTTGGTGTGTTTGGAGACAGATTCATTCACTCCACGGCCTCTGATCTCATTTATCTGTTTTATATATAGACACGGTGTTGCTGGATGGGTTGCACCGCTGAGTGCAATTATTGCACATGTTTCCCCCCCGTTCAGCCCTCAAGTCCCAGCCAATCGTTGCCACTCCAACCAGGAGCAACATGGAAACACACGTCCGCACATTTACACACATTCTACAAGCGTTCAGGGACAAAGGATGAATAATGCAGAGGTAGTGTCTGAGTGAAAGTCGCCTCCCCTCTCTCCCTCCTTTTCACCTTCCCTAAGCAATAAGGAAGCAATGTTGCCATGGAGGCAATGAAGCCCCGGCACGCCGTCAGCCAATTACAGCCCTCACTGTGTGAAACATCGGACCAATGGCGGCTCAGACTTGTGCTGCTGTTGCCACAGACACTGGGTTCCTATTGGCTAAGCTCTGCTCTTTGATTGAATTTCTGATCTTGTTTTTGAGAGAGAGAGAGAGGGAGAGAAAAATATCTCAAGGAGTGCCACCTGTGTGCCAACTTACAAAATATGTTTGTTTTATTTTCCGTGCAATGAAAAGGATGATTTGTGAGAATAGAACTGTTTCTTGTTCGAGACTCAGGAGAACTGAACTGAGGACAATTGTTTTTTTTCATTAAGGGAAAACAATTTGTTCTGGTAATTTATAAATCCTGAAGTGAAGGTCTAGTGACTTTTGATAATTACAAGGAAAATAAATCACTTATAAGTTCAATAATTATCAATATTTACTGTGTAATTACATTTGACATCTTTGCCATCACACTAGTTGTTTATTCCGGGACAATAGAGCCACACCCCACCAGTTGCCAGAGCTTGTTTACGAGCAATTACCAGTTTAATTTCCAACCACAGATCCGTTGTTTCATAACATATAGTTATATTTGTGTTGACATGTTCAGCACCAATTTATGTTAAAGTAAATTATTCACATGGGGCTTTCGTGTAAATAATAGCCAAATATATTTAATTTCATATAATAGAATCAAGTAAATTATTTTTAACCTTATTTATGTTTGATAACATGAAAAAAGTATTTTACAAAGCATCAAACTTCTATTAAGTGGAGAACTCTGCTGATTGTTTTTTTGACCTGGTCTAGATCACCTCTCCTCTTCCTCACATGGTGGGTTGTCTAACATATGCCCGACTTAAAATCTCCTCCCTCGCTCTAAAGTCATTAACGAGGTCTGGCGTCAACCAGACGAGAACAGTGGGTCAACTGGGCGTCTAAGTTTCCCAAATAAATCTCCAGATCCAGCGTCTGTAAGATGATCTTGGTGTCAAGAGCATTTGGGGGAAACTCAGCCTTGTTTGTTTCTACTGACATCACCTTCTACAGCGAAAGCGCAAAATCTCTGATAAGCCTCGAACGTCTTGTTCCATTAATCTCCTTCATCTGTGTCTGTGATCGGACAGCGTGTAGCCGGCCCGGCAGAAACATCTGCTTGTTTATTTCCCCCTGCGTCTTTGTGTAGGCTGGTGTCTGCCAGGTAGTCTCACTCTCTCCTCCTCCTCCTCCTCCTCCTCCTCATGTTTGGGAGCTGCTGATGACGGCAGCTGAAGCAGGATGCTCAGGTTGACTGTGTGGATGTGTGTCAACATCCCTGCTGTCCGTCACTACAGCAGGTTAATCATCTGGCTTTCTTTGTTTTTTTTAAATCAGGCACAAAAGCTCATCTCGTTGTCTGTGAGTGTGTGTGTGTGTGTGTGTTTATGTGTGTATGTGATGAGAAGGGGACTAAAAACGGGATTAATGTCATCCAGGGTCTAAACCTCAACAGATTGACAAAAACAAAGTCCTGCTGGACAATAAGTGGTCAGTTTGGCCTCATGTTCAAAATGAATATTAAAGCAGGATTGTTGTTTGACTGGTGACACTTTAGAACATCCTGTCACTCAGGTCATGACTTCTGGAATACAACAGTAGATTTCCGTCTAATGTTCTTTTAAAATGTTTATGTCATTCCAAACTTTTTTATGTTTGTCTTAACCCGACCTAACTCTTGCAGTGAAAAAGCATTTATCAAACAAAAGTCTGTTTGTATAACCTTAAAAAAGGACATGACAAAGAACTGAAAGTAAAGAAAAACATCTTTGTTATCACTTTATTGTACAGGACAAAGACGTTTTCCATGAGAAGGAGATTGATCAGTTTAAATAATTAGTGTATTTTTCTTTTTGAATCATCAACACTCTTCATCTTCAACCATCAAGCTGTGAGAAAGTCAGGAGTTAGTAACAGGCTTATTAGAGTGAGATTTAAAAAGGGAGTCACTTCCTCTGGTTGAGTCATGTTCAATTAGAAAGGATGATTGTCACTTTATTTTATTTCACATGGCCTCTGTGCAGGCCAGTTCAATACGTTGCACAAGACAATGGAAGAACTTGTGTGTGCAGGTTTTAAATCTGAATCACTGAATTGATTCTCACGAAACTCAGTGTGAGATTATTTAATTTGACTTGACAAGATTGTTTTTTTACATAATCACAATCTCACAGGGCGTAATTAATGTATCTTGATGGAAGCATGTTGTTTGACTGATATCTAATTATATGAAAGCTGGTGCAGTTTAATTGAATAATAATTGCACAGATTATATATGTGATATTACTGCAGTGAAAAAATGTGTTGTGTCAAATAAATCTGTTATCTCTCGTGATTTGAACGTCAACTTAAATTTCGTACGAATATTTGTTAATCAAAATAAAGCATTTTCCACCCACATCCCAAATATTTCCCAAATTCTTCGAGCGATTTCTTCGAGTCCTGACGTATCAGCTGCTGTTTAATTTTCTCATCCATGTTATCTCCTGTCCCAGTATCTAAATATCCCTGATGTCCCCACGAGGAACAATGTCCCGTGAAGCCGTCCCCTGCTGGGACGCTGGAGCTGGAGGCTTGTTGATCACAGATCGCTCGTTGTAACGTCACCTGTTTACACACAGATTCATTTTGGAAATAATCAAATAAAATGTGTGTCAAGGGGAAATTATTATTATTACTCATCTTAATCTCATCAGTGTGGATTTCTTCAGATTATACATAGATTAATAACTTGCCCCCCACATTCAGAATCATGGACGATATAGACAGTCTGCTAGTTACTCTTGTGTTGATGACTGATATTTACACTCTTGAACTATAAAATGATCACATCTTAACACAATTTATAGACTATGTCTCAAAAAGTAAAACCTAATGATTTTGACAGTATATAGCAAAGTATTGGTGAAACTTTTATTATGGTTTATTATTTTATGATAATTTTTTTAATCTTTTTTTCCTGTTATTGATGTACTGCCTTCTCCATGACTTGATAATCATTATTAAATCTGGTGTTCCTTATCGATATCCCTCACCTGACTGATCATCAATACATGAGTTGTGTCTGTGGGACCTTCCCCCTCGTGGTATTAATATTTACATCTATTTATCGGGTGCAGGTACTTGTTCAGACCCGGCAGTCCACTCCATCTTTTCTCTCAGCTCTGTGGTGAAGCCATAATATTCATGTCCACAACCTGTTTGTGTCCCCAGGCTGCTCGGGGGGGGGGGGGGGTTAAACTAACTGTCCGGCCGTCTTTGATAAACAAAAGGCTCCGGCGCTCATGCATTTTTGAGCCACTCTTGCCCCTCGGCTTTTACCAGCTTAGCCACGCCGATTAAACCGGGCAGCCCCTGTTTGTGTTGTCCTGTGTATGTGTGTGTTTGTCTCAGAGCTCTGATGATCCCCCCCCCCCCCCCCTCCCAGTCTTTGTCTCGTCAGGGCAGTGTCACCCAAAGAGGTTTATGATGGGGGCCGGGGGTGTGAGCCACAGCTGAAGAGATTAGTGTCTACAGTATGTTTGTGTGAGTGTGTGTGAGTGAGGGGGTCACAGTATGTATGTGTGTGTGTGTGTGTGTGTGTGTGTGTGTGTGTGTGTGTGTGTGTGTGTGTGTGTGTGTGTGTGTGTGTGTGTGTGTGTGTGTGTGTGTGTGTGTGTGTGTGTGTGTGTGTGTGTGTGTGTGTGTGTGTGTGTGTGTGTGTGAGTCCTACAGATTCTTCAGCTGTTGCAAGGGTGTGTTTTTCTTTTTTTACCCACCACAGGTGGCTCGTGGGAAATGTATATGATGTGAGAACCGTGGCACATGGCGGCTGTGAAGCACCGTGGACTCTCCCACGGCGGAGAGGCCCTTTCCCATTCAGGCTTCACGGAGCGGTGAGCCGGAGGAACTAATTATAAGCTTCAGGCACTGTGTAATTTACTCATAAGGCTGTTGTATTAATGTGGAATTACTCAGTTAATGATCATAATTTAAGTATAAGTAAGTCTATATCTATATAAGGAAGTGTTGTACATTGACTTGGGTGTGTGCAGGGGACACGTCAGGCACAAATCAAGCCAGACAGGAAGGAGGTGCGGTCAAAGTACCAGACAGACACATAATGGATTCAGTATAAATATTTAAAATACTTTATACAGCATAGAAATCTCTCGACACTCAAAACAAAACCAATCCATTACAAAATCTTACAAAAGACCCCACCCCTCGAGTCTGTATCAATCTCAGTATCAAGCAGGAGAAGCAAATAAAGAGTACAAAGACGTTATTTCAAATATTGACAAACACGGTTCGACTTGTGAAAACATTGCATGCAAGTTTTAAAAACAAATTCGGAACAGGAAGAGATTCTGCGTATTGTACGTTAACAGTTGAGACGCCTCGTTTCCAAAGAGTGGGGCAGTGTCATGGAGCGACTGAGTTCCGGCTGAGCAACCCGAAGCTTCAGAAATCCCTTTGTACAGACGTGACAGCAACACTAGAGTCGTTTCTTTGATATTTACAAGCACAATATTTCACATATCTCTCAGGGAGCTCTTGGCAAATACTCGTCATTGCAGGTAACACTTAAGACTATTGCACAAACTACAGTATTAAGACAAAAGGAGGTGTGTTTCTTCTTTTTTTCCGATCGTGTTCTTCCTCCCTTCATTCCCTCAGCCTCGGGCGAGGTTGATCAGTTTCATAAGGCCTTTAAATCTCTCTCTCTTTTTTTAATCTTTCTTTTTTTTTTTATCTTCAAAACTGACTGTAAATAGACGCATCCCGCTGTAGGAAAGTCAGGATTGAGACTTGTACGGTTCAAGTTTCCCCCTGTGGGTCCAAAAAAGTTACGCAACACTCGTGTGTAAAAAAGAGTGATCGTTAATGAGAGTGCTATAAAAAAAGTGACCTCTCCTCGGATCTAATGGCACTAACGCTCAGACACGGACACAAGCGCGTCACAATCAACCGCTGCTACACATCAACGTATGAATTATGCAGTGAGGTAAAAGATGGTCCACACCGTTGTTAGTACAGGTTTTGGTTTTTAAGAATAGTGCAGTGAGGATTGCTTTTCTTTTCTTTTCTTTTTTTAAAAAATCCAGTCAGCACTGAGAACACGGTGCCGGCTGACTGGAGGTCAGTGGATATCTTAGCGAGTTTTAACACAGACAAAACATTTAAACATGTAATCAGGGTCAGGGGAAGCGGGTCCGTTAGCTGGTGTGAAATCAGTCTGCGGCTCGGTTAGTAACAGCCATTATTACATGAGGGAGTGTGTGTTGGCTCAGTGTATAATACAGTGTTTTGTGTGTGTGTGTGTGTGTGTGCGCATGTGTCGGTGTGTGTACACCTTGCGCCACATTACATGATGTCCCATGTTCACTTTGTATCTAGGACAACACGAGGTTTAGGAACGGTTTCAAATCTCATCCTCTGTGTCACCGCCTCTCGTTACATAAGCGGCGATGAGCGATGATACATTTTGAACTCTCGCTCAGACAACTTTAGTTTTCTTCCTAATTTTCCCAATTTTCATTTAAAGGATCACGGTGTCATAAAAAGTGGCTCAGTCACAATAAAGGGACAGTTCACAGTTCAGAAGGCCGCTCCGGAAGACCTCTCCAACTCCGATCACGTGTTGAGAGGGGCCTTGAGTTCAGTCTGTCTTTCGTTCTTTTCTCGTGTTCGCCCCCCCCGCCCCTTAGCAGAGGGTCTTGAGTGCACCAGAAGCACAGAGGAGAGTCTGCATGGGGTAGGGAGGAGGAGAAACCACCTCCTCCAAAACCTGCTCTGGTCGGAAGCTGAAGGGCTGCAGCTGCACCTTCTTCTTCAGGATCTGTCCGATGCCCATGGAGGGGAACCTGCTGCGGTGCGTGGGGCTCTCGGGGTCACTGCTGCTGCTGTTGGAGGGGGGACTGAATGCTGACTGAAGGGCACTGAAGGCGGACTTGGGAGGGCTGAAAGCCGAGCTACCGGGGGGGCTTCCCACGGTGCTGGGGGGGCTGCCGCTGGTGTCGGAGGAACCGCACCAATCTGACGAGATGCTCTTCTTGGGCTGCGGGTTGACGATGAGGACCGGAGGACTGGGGATCGTGGCCTTTTTTAAGTAAGAGGAGTCGGGATGAAAGGCCGAGACGTGGCGGGGTGGGGCCAGCGTGCCGTTGGTCAGCTTGTACCAGGGGGACCTGGGGGTGTCTTCGATCTGTTCGGCTTTGGACAGGGAGCCGAAGGAGTGCATGCCAATCGGTGAGGGAGCCGGGGGAGCGGGAATGTTGTGTTCCGGGCTCGTGTTGACCTGAGGGAGGGTGGCCAGTCGCCTCCGCTGCTTAGGGGTGTTGTTAAAAAGCGGCTGGATCTCTAGATACTCCATCGACGAAGAAGCAACGGTGCCGGGCGGGGCCAGGGGGGAGTTCCGATGGCCACCGGTTATGACACGCATCAGACCTGAGGAGGAACAAGGAAGCCTGGTTACATTAAGGGAATATATACGAGTCTTCGATTTTGCTCAACTTGCAGCACATTCAGCTGCAGATTCTCTGGATGCATTCACACGCCTACATGTCTAGATCCTATAGATGTCCTGTCAGGGCAGATAAACCTCTGGATTAAAATGCCAGCCTGTCACATTCAGACGTTAAAGGTACGAGGTGCCGAGACCGGCCTGTCCTGACAAGCCACATCTGGAATGGCCTCTGGGCTTTCTCAACAGCTCTTGTTACATGAGGATTGATCCCTATCACCTTCCAACCGGTGCCAGGTTGAGTTTGAAGTAGTTATTAACTAATTAATTCTGCTTTGTTGTTCGTACCAGATTACTTCCACTCCAAATAACTTGTCACCTTGTCACAAGGTAAATTACATTTGTAAAAAAAACAGTGAGTGGCTGCATGTTTGCCCTATGATTGACAACTCCTCCGAGATGTGTCCTCCCAGACGGACGGATGGATGGATGGATGGATGGATGGATGGATGGGTACTTGGATAGATGGATTGGAGGAGGGGTGGATGGATCACTGGGAAACTACTTGTGTGTGAGGTTCTTGGTGTACAAGAACATGCATGCTCAGTCAACCTACCCTGTATGAATAAAGTAGATAAAAAAAATAGATAAATGAAGCAGCAGGTTTTTCTTTTATCTTTTCGTTAAAGATAAATGTTGGAGGATCTTTTGAACTCTCACCTGTCCTGTGTTTCTTCTCCTTGCTGGGCCCCTTGCTGGCGGCCAGGTAGACGGGCGTCTGCTTGGGCGGGATGGTGAGCTTGTCCACGTGCTTCCTCCACTGCGTCTGGAAGTATTCGCTCTTCTGCTTCTCGCCTTTCTTTTGCTCCTGGAACTGCATCTCCTGCCAAGACAAGGCAAACAGCACATTAGTGTCAGCCCCCAGCGTCTGCCAAAAACCTTTTATCAGCTCGCGATGCCTGCGCTCCTGTAGACTGAGTACAGGTGTCATTAAAAACCGCTGTGGAATCCTTGATTAAAAACTCGGGGCCCCTTACCCTGTATTCTTTAGAGATTCTCTTCATTTTCTTGTTGAGGAGGAAGTAGACGGCCAAAGTGTGACAAGCACGGTTGGTGAGCACGGCGCTCAGGACCTCGCTGTGCTTGTAGTCCATCTTCTCCGTCATGTGCAGCAGCACCGTGTGGTTGATTTCTTCAATGTGGATCCTTAACACGGAGGAAAGAGAGAGAGTTAATGCTTGTAAAGAAATCTGTAGTAAAAAAACTCCAATATGATATAACGGCCAATGTGTACATATATATATATTTTCTTTTAATTTGGCAATTATTCCTAGGACGTCCGTATCAAACCCTGATGACAAAGACGTGTACTTGTTTAACCATAAACTTTAAATGTTTACATAACATCTTTTCTGCTTTGTTTACTCTGCATATTAAAATTTGCACATCATCGTTTACCAGGCTCCGAAGCACGACATGCAAACCCAAGGCGGGGTGGAAACGTGTGTGTGTGTGTGTGGGGGGGGGGGGGTTCTTACCTGTTGAGGTACGGGGCCCCGGTGTTCTTGTTGGCCAGCTGGAGCCAGGAGTCGGCCATCACCTGATGGATATTGGGACGCTTGATGGGATCTGGCTCCAGGAGCTTCTTCAGCAGACAGATGGCAGCTGAGACGGAGAGAGGGAGGAAACATATTCATTCACTGCCACCGAACACACACTCCACTCACTGCAGAAAGTGGAAACATGTCCTCACATCCAATATTTCACTTAGATATTGTCTCACGTGCAGCGAACCGCTCTGACTCACACTTTGTTTCCATGAGTGCTTGGAGCAGAGGTCTTGACGACGTGCATGAAACCCACTGAACCTCTGATCTGTTTTCATTTCATCGTTACACAACACGGAGGAAACGACTTTTCTGTGTTGTTGATTGATAAACAGGTACTTGCATAATACGGGTTGAGCTCTGCTTCAAGAGAACTGTGAGCAATGTAATTGCAGCGACTGGAACGCACCTGACAAGTCACATGTTTTTGTTTTTGTCCTCAATTCCTCATGTTGCATTAGAGACAGTGCCCCATCAAATTTGCTGGAGCTTTGAACATGCCTACATTTAATTATAATAAATGCAATTAAAGATTAGCAAGACAATTTTGACCCCAAAAAAAAGCCTTCAAACAATTGGCAGGCTAATGAGAAACTAAACACCTGAATACTGATGTCATATAACCTTTCTGACGAACTGACTTTTTATTGTTAACTAAAAGGAACGGTTGCCTCTGTGATTTACAGATAAGAAGATATGGAGGTGATGGTACTCGTGCCAAGGCTGACAAGCTCTTTCTTGAGAAACCTTAACTTTGGTTCGAGGGCAGAGGATGTAGAAAAACAGATCCGAATCGGAGAGAGCCTGCTTCACAACTGGTTTACTTTGGAACATTCTGCCGGTTGGCGGCCGCTCAACAATGCTGATAAGGCAGCAGGAGCGATTCTCAGGGATTCTGTTGTTAACTACACACCCACAATCAGAGCCACTGACGTGACTACAGAGCAGCAGCTTATCTGTGAATTCCCATCTTCATTTCTTGCGTGTCACTTGGCAGACGCCCGGACTTTAAGATCTCACGTGTCAATGTCCACATTCTATGCGCTCTCATGTGAGTTATAAGCTGTAATTACAATTATATAGGGGAGGGGGTCTAAAACTAAAACTATTTGGAACACTTAGTTTTTCCGTACATCTGCACACAAAAGGTGTGCGTGTGTGAAGTCATGACCTTCTCGTGTCTCACAGTTCGGCACACACAGTACCCAGGGCAGGACTTATGACTGAGGGAGGATTTCACTCTCAGGAACAGGCTTCATTTGTCGTTCAGACATGCTACCTCAGTGTTCGCCTTTAAAAACACACTTTGTATTTATCCACAGTCACTTGCATTTACATGTTACCCGATTCATGGATCTTAAAGAGAATTAACTGATGCATTTAGAGAACTGATTTCTGTTAAGAGTGGGAATTTGGGTTAGGCCTGATTACATTTCAGGCAACTGTTGGATCAATCTCTTTCTTTTTAATTAAGTGTCTTTATTGTTTACCTGTGCAGAGTGAAGGAGGCAGAGGGTTCATCTCCTTGTCGACCATCTTCTGGTGCAGGGCTCGGAGACTGAAGGGCTCCACAGTGAACGGCAGATTCCCGGTCAACATGGCGTACATGTTCACACCACTGGGGGACGAGAATATATATTAAAACACTTTGAAATAAACAAATGTATTTAAACATACTGATATGCATTCGACAACTAGCTGGCTGTTAAAAGGAGGGTGCACTCACATGGACCAGACGTCCACCTTCGGGCCGTACTTCTTCCTGGAGAGCAGCTCCGGGGCGGCATATGCCGGGCTTCCACACTGGGTGCTGAAGGGGTCTGAGTATCCCAGGATGCCAGCGCAGTTGCTGAGGCCAAAGTCTGTGGGACAGAGGAGGGGGGGTGAGTGTTGTTTCTGGGTTTATTGCAGTCTCTTCAGCTCGCGTCGCTAAACAAGCGGCTTCATTGCGGCGTTACACACACAAACAGAAGCAGATTAGCACTATGGTGAGAGCTTGTAGGGGTTTTAACGGGATATTTAATTGCTCTTTGGCCTTCACCACATGCGGGGAGCTGTGATACTCCAACTGAGACAGAGTAATTGGCTTTGAAAGACTTTCTTTTATCATGAAACTATTTCTGCTGTTGGTAATTTACTCCAGAAAGAGGTGATTCCAGGTGAGACAGCAACTGTTAAGGTCAGAGGGTTTGAATTACCTATAAGCTTTATGTTGTCCTGTTCATCCAACAGCAGGTTTTCTATCTTCAGATCCCTGGAAGACAAAGAAAACAAGGACGTCAACACCGGCGCAGTGTCAGCGTTTACACTAGACAACTTATCTGAGCCGTCATCATCACACAATGCACAAGGAGGGGAGGTCTGTGGGAATCCCCCCCCCCCGCCCGTCCTCACACACACACACACACACACACACACACACCCCGACACATGCATACATGACCCTCCCAATGTGGGTCACACTGGCTGATTTTCAGGGTCCATTGTGTGCCCACAGATCCCTCCTCAGCCTGAGAAATCCTGTTACACAGTTATCAACGTGGGCCTTCTCAGCAGGATTGAAATCTAGTTCCCAGAGTCTGAGTGACAAAGAATTGAACGTTTCTGGGAAAGATCTTGAAGGAATTTGAGATGAAGTCAATGTGTTTCATTTTCCCTAATTAAAAAACGTTTTATCCAAAGATGTATCTTAACGTCAGGGAAACCTCTTAAAGCACCTAACTGCAGACACATCCAGTAACTTGTGGATTAGCAGTAATGTGCACAATGAGGACTTAACCCACACTTTGAGAAAGAGGATCATGTCTGACTCAGAGATCTTAAAGTCAGCTTTATCCCACAAACAGCACATAGCTCTCTAAGCTATGGATAACTAACCCAATATTTCCTAAGCAGTTAAATTCTGCTCGAGATAAATGTTTCTCTCGGCTTTACAACATTCAATTGCTTATGTTTTTTTATACCTGTGCACCACGCCCGCCCTGTGCAGGTGCTCCACAGCCAGCACCAGCTGCCGGATGTATTTCTGAGTCTCCCTCTCGTCCAGGCGCTTCTTGTCGTAGATGCGGTTCATGAGGTTCCCGCCGGGACACAGCTCCATCACCAGGTAGTAGCTGTTGTCCGTCTCCAGGATGTCCAGCAGCTGCGTGATGTTGGGGTGGCGGATCATCTGCTGGATGTGGCCCTCCCGCCGCAGGTTCTTGGTCACATACGAGTCCTTCTTGGCCTTCCGCTTGTCTATCACCTTCACCGCCACCTGGAGCAAGTGAGACAGGAGGGAGAAGAGAGTTAAACATTGTGCCATATGATATTGTGAATAATACCCATGGCGAATTCCACTTCTGGGTCTGGAACAGAGATTTTCGGGGGGGGCGGCAGTCTAACAGGTGATGAGCTCCCAGGCTCCATTGCAGAGTACATAACTCGACACTGGCCTCTCCCTCACAGCTGCTCCCTATGTGGGACAACTGAGGCGCTATAGGGCCTGGAGGCTGCAGCGGGGGGAGGTGTGTGTGTCGGTGGGTTTACTGAACCATCATAAAGTAGGACGAAAAGCAAATGTTACCCTATCTGTTGAGAGGGCACCAGGGCCAAATGCTCGCCCATTTGCCAGAGTTCAGTTGCAATTAAACACACATGAGAGGAGAAACTGAGTCGGGATGCATCGGCTCCTTTCCTGAAAGGGACTCAACAGATTGAGGAGAACAGATATCCAGCAGATCTTTTTTTTCCTTCAGTTACTCATCCCGTCATCGTCTGTCTGTGTTTCTGCCCTTGTCTCATTGGAGAATCTTCTCGTAAAGAAAACCCACAGCGCATGTCCTTTACCTGAATGACAAAACACTTTGCTGCCGTCTGTGGCTAATTACATTCACTAACATACTCTGTCCACTCTATTTCATCCTGTGCCCATGATGTCTCCTTGTATCCCGTCTGGACCGGGTTCAAGAGCGTGGCCACCGCACACCGCAAATCATCTCAAGGAGAGACCACAGACATGGAAAGACATGGCTGCTGAAACTAATCACCATATCCATTAAAGAAATGGCGAGGGCCAAAGTGGTTGTATAAATACGTGTGTGTGTGTGTGTGTCTTTTCTTTCTTCTGTCCTTCAGCTTGTCATTCTTTTTTATTCCCTTTCATCTTTGATAATTGATTCACCTCTGAAAACCTTTTTACAGCTGCTAATTAAACCTGGCAGTACGTGTGCTTGTGTGTGTGTGTGTGTGTGTGTGTGTTTGTCTGTGTGTGTGCGCCTGTGTTCATCGAGCCGTCACAATACGGCATCATGCCCCCCGCATGTTTACGCCAGGCAGTGTGGGTAAGAGACGGGGGTGCAGCAGGGTATGTATGGGGGGAGGGGAGGGAGCACTGTATTTACAGTAGGCCTGTGTATATATGAGGAGAAGAGAGGAGGGGGGGGGGGCACACAGGGGGGAGGGGTATGCCCAGCCAGGGGGCTTCTGGGGGATTCAGTTGTTTATGAGGCGACCCCTCAGACAGAGAAACAAGGGGGGGGGGAGGGTGTAGGGCGCATGGAGGGGAAAGTGGGTTACAGACATCAAAAACACATGCATGTGACCTCACTAACCCCCTGACCATGACAGGACCCTCTCTCACCTCTCCTCACTTTCATACACCCCCCCCACACACACATGCTTTCTCACCCCTTACATCCACGTTGACTTTCTAGGGATGCTAAAAAAATAGAAATAACCCAGGAGCCCTCCGGTATCCCCTGCCTCACTGTCTCACCCTTTATGCTTGAATAACCTCATTGCCCCCCCATCGCCAGCGTGAGGAGAGGGCGAGCATGGGGATGATGCTCGGTTGTGAGATTGCCAGTGTTTGCATCATCCTCAACAAAGAGAGTGAGAGAAGGAGGGATGAGGAGAGCAGCGCTTTCTTTTCACCTCGTGGCAACGCAGTGGAATGAGGAGGGGGCGGTTCTCAATAAGGGTTAATTTGATCAATATTAATTTTAATGACGTATAGGCTGTGTTGATATTCTACTGTACATATATACAAATGGATATTGGGGGGGGGGGGGGGGGGCACACGTGGAGAGATGCATGGGGGAAAATAGGGGTGCTTGTTTTTCCAGTATGCAAATCTCCTCTTAGCCTCAAAACCAGCCTGAGGAGACAAAGGCAACCAGTGGCCAGTGGTTGCCCATATCAAAGCCCTGTGCTGGCGGAATCATAATGAGGCTGAAGCCCATTTATCAACCACATGGTTTCATATGCAAGTAGCATCTCTGCTCTCTCATAGGCCAGCCAATTCCCCTCTCAGTGTCCCACAGCGGTGAGATCACCACCTCTAGCAGCGGCAGACAAAGCCGAGGTTCAGGGAAGCAACCCAGCAAGTCCAACGTGGATCACACAGGGTGAGAGAGAGAGGGAGAGAGAGACACTGGCTACTTTCACAATAAAAAGTAAATATTGTCAGTGGAGCTTGGCTGGAAAAACAAGCCCTGCTGAGTCCCACAGCTGCTGGTGCCTCAGTGGCAAAGGTTCCCAGTGCAAACGGCTGCTCACTTTCTCTGCAGGTTAATCAGTGTGAGTAAGACTGTGCTGACATATGGTAATAAAATCATAATGTACAGAATGTCTCAGAGGGCTGACATGAGGCAGAGGAAATATGTTGCCAAGCAGGCACTGAAATGTAAAACCATTTCAAAGCCAAGCTGGATGCCACTCATTCTTTCTTAATGTTAAATTCTTCTGCAAGAGTATTTCCACTTATTTTTTACAAAATCAACTGAAACCGTCTTAAATCTGATCATGTGCAATAATAAACATGCAGGAGACACAGAAACACACGGCACACTGTTGCGTATTTACGCGCTTACCTTCTCCCCGGTTAGCGCATGGAGACCTTCTCTAACTTTGGCGAACGAGCCCTCTCCCAGCTTCCTCCCGATCAGGTAGTTCCCGACCCGCTTGGTGTGGTAGAAGTTCTTGAGGATGTCCGCGGCGGGGCTGCCCAGCGAGGCCGGGAGGACGCTCTCGTTCCCGGCGCTGCTGGGGGTCTTGCCCTCGTATTTCCCGTGGCCGTTGTCCACCAGCATATTGCTGTCCGCAACTGGCATCACAGCTCCACGGCCGAGTGTCTCCTTGTGGAGAAAAAAGCGCACGCAGCTCGACTCTCACCCACCTTGAAGGCAGGTATTAAACCGCTTAACGTGACGTGCGTGAACTCCGTGCGTCTCGCCCCTAATGACAAATTAAGGGAACCGGGAGCCTGCGCCACCTGTTCATCCGAAGAGCCCCGTGCGCGCACTCAGCGGTTTCCGAGACAAATCTCGATTAGTGCACCAGCTCGGATTGAAACGACACACGGAAAATATGTCAGCTCCAATCATGGGACGTTATCACCTGACGCAACCTGTCTTAATGCGCGTGGCTTCACCGAAGGAGCAGAGAGGTAGGCTGGCTGCTGCGCTGCGCGTCCCTTCATCCGAACATGCGCCTCCTCTGGAATGCTCTGTGTGCAGGCAGCGTGTTGCTCGGTTTGAAGTGACTTTCCCGGTCATCTGGTGGGGGGCGTTTCTTAGTGTGTGAGTGTGAAGGAAAACACACACACAGCCCCTCGAAATGTGGTGGTGGTGGTGGGTTTCAATCCAATCAGCGCAGGCGGGCGGAGAGCATGTGAGAACAAGGGCGACAACTCCGCCCGGCACCGCTGACACGCATGGTGCGCTCAGACCGTGCGCGGCTCAGAACAAAGAATACATGTGTTGGTTGGAGGCAGTGACATCATGACTGCAATTATTTACACAGTATACGTTTTTTCTTTTATTCTGTATTTATGCTTTGTTATGTTTTGTCAGTTTTATTTCGTGCGTAATGGTTCCAAATGTGTGCGCTTTGCCCGAGGCAGCGCCACAATCCATCAATTACTGGCTCAAATGTGAACATCCCTGTCTCCGATGTTTATGATCATATATAAATATTGTCAGTCAACATTGGTTCGGAGCACCACCGCCAACTTGGAGTACAGCCACCAGATATGAAGTTGTACCCCGGCACAATCAGCGACAGACAAAGGAGCATTTGTCCCCCCCCCCCCCCCCCCATGGAGGTGCTCACTGGCCTAATTAACGCAGTGTTCATCACTCAGTGGAGGACACCTGCAGGGAGGGGCAGCAGCTTCAGACACATTGTCTCCCCTGTATCCAGCTCCACCTGACCACATAAAGGAATTGGATGAAATATTGTTGCAATAACCAACGTGAACATTATGTTGATAATTGAGGTTTAAATATGCGTTATACAGGTGTGGTTGCTGTGTTTATACGGATTCCTAGAGGGAGGGAGAATAATATCAACATCCAGTTAGACCTGCCCGCTGAAGCATGCTTTCTAGACACTAAACCAGACATGGAGGCAAATGTGTAAGTATACCACCATCTATTGGACGAATTTCATACGACACCACACCACACACAGCACAGGAAAACCAGTATGGGTTGGTGCTGGGAGTCAGTCCCACATCTCTTAGCCTGCAGCCTTGAGGAACTTGTACTTGTCTTTCGGTGACCTACAGGGAGCCTAAAAAACGAAGATCATCCTTGAAGGGGCAAATATATTTTTTCTGTGAGGGTCAGTTGTTATTTTATAAATATGTATTAGAAAAATGGCAAGTGTGTATTTCATCTTTTTAAATTATAGACACATCATCCCTTTATCAACTTTATGACATGGAATTGAACTTTAAAACGGTAAATTTATTTTTATCTTCACCCCAGAAACATCAGAAGTCCAACAGGAATCATCCCTTTTGATTGTAAAATCACAAACATGTTTCTAATATAACGTCAACCTTCAACTTGTTTCATGGTTTAATCTGAGGTCATGAAGAAGTCCAGCATAATAATAGTTGGTATCTACAGTTTAACTGAGATGATTCCCAAGTTTATTTTTAGTGTAGTTGTATATCAGCGGTGGTCTAGAGGCAGAAACTTGGACTATGGGCAGAGAAGGTCTCTGGTTTGTCTCTGGTTCGACTCCATGGAGAGACAAAACAAAAGACGAACCTGGATTGATCTGTCCAAAAATCCAAGGGTCTCCCTACCTTGTCTAGTGCCCCTGAGCAAGGCACCTTACTCCCCCAACATTTGCTCCCCGAGCGCCGTATATGGTCGCTCACTGCTCTGTGTGTCCTGCACCAGATGGGTCAAAAGCAGAGGTTAAATTTCCCTACCTGCATGAGTGTGCCTTTGCATGTCTGTGCATGTGTTTGAGACTAATAAATGCATCTAAATCTTAATCTTGTGATTTGTTTTGTTAACTATTGTTTATATCACATTACATATTTCTAATGTGGTATTTTGTTTACCACTACTAACAATAATTCTAATAATATAAACAATACTATTATTAGTAACCATAGTTATGTTAACCACAACTATACTCATATAAATAATAATAATCCAAAACCACATTCTCTAAACCTTGAGCACTCCGCCACCCAGTGGACAAAACGCGGAACTGCAGCATTGAATCCCATCATGCTTTGCCGTAACCGCCGAGCCGAGCTCCACCGATGCTAAGCTAACTACCTTTAGCCACCGGGAGCGGACATGTTGTTCGGACCGTTCCGCGGATAAGCGTCGCTATAAGCGGGGAATCTGGTGCGGAGGGGCAGGCTCGGGGGCGTCGGGCAGCCATGGACGCCGTCAACGCCTTTAACCAGGAGGTAAGAGGCCCCACAGACACCCTGGACCCGCCGAGGCTGGCGGTGCTGGCCGAGGGGCTGCGTCTCCCCGGAGCTAGCCGAGCAGGACGGACCAGGGTGGCCTGCTCGGTTAAGCTAGCCGGACATATCCGTGTTGCCCGGTGCATGGCTTACCCGGGTTAGCATCCGTGCAGCACGCGTGCATAGCAGGTTAATTCAAGTATTCCATGCCTATCAGAAAAACTAGCTTAACCGAGGCTAGCTACCGTTAGCCCCCACCTGTATTCATTTCAATGTTAGCTTGTGCGGTTGTTGGCAGCAATGCTACACAGGAAACACTCCCCTGATGCTAGCGTCGCCCTGTTAGCTTACAAACTAAATATCATAACAAACACTCATGCACCTCACTGAGTGAATACAGCACGTGTTTGTCAAAGCAGAGTTTTAACTAAAAGCTAGCAACCAGTTCACTAACAGTTGGATTCTGCTGGTGTTGCTGGTTCCTCTCGTTTCTCCTCATGGCTCCTTTTTGAATCGCATGGACTCCTCATGGATCACACACAGACACACAACCCTGTAATCGTATCACAATTGTTTGTCTCATCAGCCCTGATACTTTGATTTGCACTAAACCTTTACAGACGCAGCGTCTGTTGCGTCTCGAGATGAGTCTTGAAGTTTCGACAGCACAGTTTCTGTCTGTCTGGCCCACAGATGCAGGGTGGTGGTTGTTGTGGTTTGGAAATCACTTGTTATCTCTTATGCACATGAAACATTTCTCGATGTAAAGTGCAAGTCAAGTCATCCCTGGATTAAATGAGCAAACTTGCACTTAACTGATTTCAATTGTGCATATTATTTCTCGTTTATTTTCATGTATACACAAGTTATGCAGCTTGTGTTGACAAATCATCACAACTTAGTGCATCTCCTCAGAGCCGAGGAGGAACTGGACTAACTTCCACTAGAGCACATTCCTCCGCCACGGTCCTAAACTCTCCTTGAATTCGATTAGGCTGCTCCAAACTGCACACACTCCTAATACCATCACTACCACCAGATAAACCACTAAGATTTACCCACTAGACAATTGTCTATTAAAGGATGATTAGCTTGTGATGGCAGAGACATCCATTGCCTACAGAATATGAGGTTTAATTTTACCTCTTGGTGTCACTAAAACTTCAAATTGTGAAAAGCTTATCTTGTAAAGGTGTCTTGATCTGGAAAGGGAAGTGGAATACAAATTATCTTATATCAACACTGAAATTCTGTTCATGTCACCCTTGTAGCTAAGCCCAGACTCTCTGTGTCTCATTCATCTGTTATCTCCTGTGTCTCTAGTTATTCTCCTTGATGGACTCCAAGCCCCCGATCTCTCGGGCGAAGATGATATCCATCACCAAATCAGCCATCAAAGCTATGAAAGTAAGAACGAGTTGTGTTGTTGTTGTTTTTGTGAAAAAATATTATATCTACTATGTTTTGAGTATTTTTCTTGCTTGTAACTCGCTCGCTTCTCTCTTTCTCAGCTCTACAAACATGTGGTCCAGATTGTGGAGAAGTTTGTTAAGAAGGTGAGAGAAACGTGTCCAAATTCAGTCACCACCCAGTTTCTCCTCAACATATTTGTGTTGAGAATCTGTTCTATCCCTCTGCTCTCCCAAGTGCAAGTCTGAGTACAAGATTGCAGGCCTGTATGTGGTGGACTCCATTGTTCGGCAGTCCAGACACCAGTTTGGATCGGACAAGGACGTGTTTGGCCCAAGATTTACCAAAAATATCACAGGAACATTTGAGAACCTCTGCCTTTGCCCTATAGAAGACAGGGTAAGAACACCAAGACCTGGTTAAAGTTTCAGTGTCATGTTTGGCCCTGTTGTAGTTTTCAATTAGTAGAAAATTAGTTTGTGTTTGACCTCTGTCCCTCCCCCCATTACGTTCCTTTGCAGAGTAAGATTGTGCGGGTGTTGAACCTGTGGCAGAAGAATGGGGTGTTCAAGATCGAGATCATTCAGCCCCTCCTGGACATGGCTGCTGGGTCTAGCAGTGGTGCTGCCCAATATATGGACACAGATGAGCCAGGTAACGTGTGTGGTTGTACGCATTAGCCAGTAGATTGTTAGGCCATGATATGTTAATTGTTTTTAAATACAAACACCACTTTATAGGTCAAAATTAGTTCAGTTTTTTAACAGCTCAACACCGGCGACAGCCAGTGGCCGGAGGTGTTATGTTTTCGAGTTGTCTATTCTTCCCATTCTCGTGAATTTCTTAAAATGTGGTTTTAAATATTCACTTGAACTCAAGTATAATCTGATAAATTGTTGGGGGTCAAAGGTCACCATTGCCTCTTGGATGTGAATCTGCCTGATGTAATTTCAGGAGTAAATTTTTACATTTTCCTCTCAATTTATGTTGTATATTGAAATGTGATGGTGATATGTTAAGTATCAGTGAATGTTGGTGGTTTGTGTGCTGCTCACAATTATCTTAAAGCTTCCTCTCGTCCATCAGGTTCTTCTCCACCTCCAGCCAAAGAGCCGGTTACTTCGGTGACGGCAAACTCCACCACGACGTCCACTGCTCAGCTGCAAAACACTGATGCCTTCGCTGCCGTGGCTCAGCTCTTCCAGTCGTCACAGGGTCAGCAGGTGAGTGTGCACGGACGCAGATTGGCAGTGCAACTCTCTTAGACCCACACCAATAAACAACTCTTCTCTTTAACTCTGTCACTGGCATTTTATAGCTTCAACAGATGCTCCAGAACTTCCAGCAGCAGCCAGCGAAGCCAGACACCAACACCCAGCCTCCTCTCCATACGAGCCAAACACAGGCCCAAAACATCCCCGCCGGCCTGGGCATGGGCACTCCACATCCTCCCCAGCCCAGCCAGCAGAAAACCACCTTTGACAAGGTGTCCGTGTGGTTTTGTTTTTGCATTTGCCGTCAACTCTGTGAAGACATTGTAGCCCTATGAGAATTAAATGAGGCTGAACAAGCTCGGCAATGTTGAAAAAGTCTTCACGTTCATAACCCGTCTCCCTCTCAAATAGAAATTGCTGGATCGTTTTGACTACGACGATGAACCAGATGCTGGAGAGGACTCGAGAAAGGATGACATTGCATCACAGCCCTCTTTGTAAGCCCTAGATTTATATAATGTACTACAATTTAAAATAACAACAACTGTGAGTCTCATGTTTTATTTCTATTATCACAGTATGCAGCAGCCACCGGCCTTCCCACAGCACTTTAATCCGTCAATGATTAACATGTCGCAAGACCACTCACAACAGGTAAGAGAATAAAAACTTAATTTCTAAAAGAACTGATCTTTTCTTTCGAGTCTAGTCCATTTTTTTAATTTGAAATCAATACAAATATTACTATACAATGTATTATTATTATATAAAGTGAATTGCAAGCTCTTAATTTGTGAAAGGCAACATTTATAAATAAACAGTTGTGTATGCATAAGAGTCACCACCGATGTGTTTGCCAGGTTCCTCTTCCGCCTAATGGCCAGCACCAGGCCTATGGTTTACCATCAGGACAAAGCTTCCCAGTTATGATGCCTCCTATGGGGCACGCTCTACCAGGGCAGCCCCTCCCTGGTTCGACTGGGCTTCCAGGTTTTCCAGGGGTATTTCCTCCCCACAATGCAGACCAGCAACAACAGGTAGACAAGACAATTTAAACCTATAAACATTTAAATGAGGGGTCGTAGATTTATTAGTTTATAGCTAATTATAACCACCTCCTTCTCATACCTCATCAGGATATGTCAATGGATGTGGACCGCTCGTCTGTGAGGGACGGCCGACATGGCCGAAGGTCACCACACTCAGGCTCCAGGTAGGCGTCCAAAGAAGCATGTGACCCGTCAAACTATGTTTCCTTATCCACACTTCTTTTTTTTCCAATTATCGTTTATTTCCCTATTTGTGATGAACATACCATGAGTTCCGGGGCCTTTTATTTTTCTTTAGGTCTCCAAAGAGGAGGAGGTCACGCTCTAATTCTCGCACTCGGCGGTCCAGGCACCGGCGGTCCCGCTCGCGCTCCAGAGACCGCCGTCACCATTCCCCACGCCCTCGCTCTCTGGAGCAAAGGGAGAGAGAGAAGGAGAGGGAGCGACGGCAGAAGGGCCTCCCACCGCCCAAGAGCGAGACTCTAAGCAGTGAGTCTGATTATCGTTATATTTAATTAGTAGAGGGACATGGACTGCTAGGTTTGTGCAGTACGTTTTTAGTTGTGTCATAAGAATGTCTTCTGGAGGATATCACAATTATTCCTTCTATTCTGATTCTAGTTTTTACATATATTTTTTCAAACTTCTTGTTCATCTTACCTTTTTTATTTGTCAATCTCAGTTTGCAGTACAACTCTGTGGGTGGGCCAGCTGGACAAGAGAACACAACAGCAAGATGTCGCCTGTATCCTGGAGGAGTTCGGGGAGATAGAATCCATCAATGTAAGCAGACTTGTTCAGATCACTTGCACGGAGCCGTTGTGTGGTTTGTAACAACAGATTTGAATTTCCTCCTAAAGTGGGTTCCAAATATGTTTATGAATAATGGAAACCCACGTATTTTTACTGGTCAATTAGTAGAAAATGTATCATTATTTATTTGTGTTTTTCATGAACAGCTAACTCACTTTGCTTTTCCAACTTTTGCCATTGTTAAACTGAATATCAAAGTGCCACAATATGATAATATTAAGCTAACTAATTAGAAATCACAGCCTCCATGTTTTTTCCTAACCTGTCTGTTTTTGTTCCTCTTGTGAAGATGATTCCTCCACGTGGCTGTGCCTATATTGTCATGATTCTTCGTCAAGATGCCTTCAGGGCTCTACAGAAGCTTGGCAGAGGATCTTACAAGGTTAACCAGAAAGCCATAAAGGTCAGCGAGCTAAACTCTGAATAAAAACAGTTTGCATCTCAAAAAGAAAGCAAATAATCTAATCTAGAGTTGCTGTTTTTTCTCTTCTTGGCAGATTGCTTGGGCTTTGAACAAGGGCATAAAAGCTGACTTCAAACAGTACTGGGACGTGGAGCTGGGTGTCACCTACATACCGTGGTCTAAAATCAGAGAGGACCAGCTGGAGGAGTTAAAAGAAGGAGGAATACTGGATGGAGACACCTTGTCACCAGGTGAAACCTTGCAACAGGCCCTTTAGGACATCAGACTAACAGATTCAGGCATACAATGAGACCCCACAAGACTCTGCTGTGGAATATGAAAGTCTAATTCTGAATTGTGTTTGTCTTTTCCAGAGTGGAGTGGAGCCAGGAAGTCTCTGGACCAACCAGAGGAACTCACCCACAACGGCCGTTCAGAGCCACAGCAGCCGGAGGAGATGCCAATGTTACCAGTGCCTTCAGCAGCTGCTCCTCCTGCCCAGGTAAACAACTGAGAATTACAGATATTTATCTATCACTAGTATATTAGAAAATATTTGTATGTACCATTCGGAAAGTTATTTTGATCCATACATCTGAAGTTAATCTTTGTAATTGTTCTCAGGTTCCTCCAATGCAGCAGCCAATGGTTGGCATGGGTTCTCTCCAGCCTCCGGGCTTTCCTGGTCCTATAGGCATGCCCCCGCATTCCTTCCCACCTGGCGTCCCCCCTCCTCCTTTCATGAGACCTGGGTTCAACCCTATGCAGATGCCTCCAGGTAACACCTCCAACTGCAATCAAACAACGTCTCTATGCACCAGAAGTTGTTCAACCCGACCTTACTCATTGTACGTTCTCTTCTCCCAGGTTTCCCTCCCCCAGGATCTATGCATCTAGGTCCCCCACCTCCTTCCCAAGGTGGACTAGAGGACCAGAACCTGGACCCAGCCGGTCTGGGCAACAGGAAAAACAATGAGGGCCCAGAGGGTCCCAACATCTTCAACAACCAGATGGGTCCTATGGGTCAGTCTGTCTTTCTTCCCTGACTTTTCACCAGACAGTTATTTGTTATCTGTCATTCTCAGTCTTAAGATTTCCTATCATAACTCTTCATATATGACTGAGTTTGGCCATTCAAATCTATCTCATCACTTAAAAAACTAAGGATTAGTTTATCAGTGAGTTTGTGGGTTTATAGAATTACAAGTTGTGTTTGTTTTTTATTTTTTTCTCCTTCAGGTAACCAATTAGTTGTCCCACCAGTTGCTATGTCAGGTATACCTCCAGGTGGTCATCCAGGGAACATGCAGCCGCCCTCTGGTGGTCTGCTCGGTGCGCGGCCTGGCATAATCCCACTCCAGCGTCCTCCCGGTCCCCCTCTTCCACACTTGCAGCGTTTCCCTCCACCTCACGCGATAAGACCCCCTCACCCCAACATGCTCCCTATGCCCCCACAGATGATTCCCAGGGGGCCACACCCTCAGCTGATTCACCACGAGCCCCCTCCACCCAAAGGGGGCTTTGGGATGCCGCCTCCCCACAGTATTCGGGCTCCTTTCCCGCCCCATGGGCATGGCCCTTCTCCTCATCAAGGTCCTCCTCCTCCTTTTGTCAGACCAGGGGCCCCTCATGTTCAGGAAGGGCCAGAGGAAATGGAGGAGAGACCGTTCAGGGGAGACAGGCCTGGATTCAGGGACAGAGAGCCAGATAGGGACAGAGACTGGGATCGGGACATGGACAGAGAGAGGGACAGAGGTTTTGGAGGTGGAAGGCGTCCCTTCGGTGATGGGGGGAGGGGAGGAGGCGGTGAGAGAATGGAAGGGAGAGGCAGGGGAGGAGGCTGGCAGGAGGACGGGGGCAATCAGCGTGGAGGAGGATGGGAGAGAGATAGGGACAGAAGTCGTGACAGAGATTGTGATCGTGACAGAGATAGAGACAGACGGGACTGTAGGGAGAGGCGGACCAGTCTAGACAAGGAAAGGGAACGAGGGAGAAATGATGATGGGGGGAAGGATCACGGGAAAGGGGAAGGAGGAGGAAAGGGAGAGGGAAGCAGTCGAGACAGAGCGAGAGGAGCAGAGGGAAAAGAACGGGAAAGGCCGAGGCGGGAACGGCGAGAGAGGGCCTCGCGGTGGGACAAGGATGATCGATTGGCCGAAGTAGAAAACATGGACATACTTCGGACCTCGGACAGCACAGAGCAACCTTGTGTGACTCCTGAGGCTGCTGTGGAACCGAGTAAAGAGCCGAGCAAAGAACCGAGTAAAGAGCCGAGCAAAGAACCGAGCAAAGAGCCGAGCAAAGAGCCGAGCAAAGAACCGAGTAAAGAGCCGAGTAAAGAGCTGAGCAAAGAACCGAGCGTGGAACCTCCTCAACAAAAGGCAGAATCAGAACCTGTTGCTGCGACAGAGCCAACGCCATCTGAGCCTTTACCTCCAGCTCAAAGTGAACCCACGGAAACAGAACAGGAAGCAGCATCATAGACTGGCTCTGGCTCCGACTCCTCCTTCAGCGAAAGACTGATACGAACCACTGAGAGACAACAGGTGGTTTCACTATGGTTGCCAGCCTCAACTCCTGGCAGAAGAGCTGGTCACCATTTTTCAGTTGCTATTGGCCATTTCTGACAAGTAACGGATTTCTTGAAGACAAACATCTCTGACACATATTATCAAACAGGTTAAAATGGTCATTTGTAGTTGCATCCATGTCTCAAAACACAAATCCATTGGTTTGCAGACAGGAAACAACTGATTTATATCACACAAATGTATTGTTACTTCACGAACCCTCATCTCCTCACTCACTCACTCACTAAACGTTATTTTTAAAATATATTTAAAAAATTTGCCCAAATATGACAAATTCTAAAGAAGCACCATTCTATCTGCTGGTTTTCTCATCTTGTTTTTCTTGTCAGCCTTTAGGAACAGCTTTGAAAGGGCTATTAACAGACATTGTGACTGACTCCGAGTCGTTTCACTTAAAGACATTTCAGCATTAACCCGCTCACCAACTATCAATGAAAGAATAAGGAAATCCAAGCTTATTATGGCTTTTCTCCTGTGAACTATTTCTGGAGTAAACAGATTATGATGTTGTACGATGAGAATCAGAGGTTGGAGTGAATTGGATCTACTACTAGAAGAGTTATTGTTATACAAAACTGACCTTGAGAACGTCCATTTGTAAAGAAACTGATTTCTACCCAGATTGGCCACAGCTGTTCAAAAACAGCTGAAGTTTCATCTTGATGAAGTTCTCAAAACTAACATCAACATCATAAAGTTGAGTGAAATGTCATTCAACAGTTCTCAGATGTGTACCCTTAGTCATTTCTTTTTTTCTCTGTCTAAATCTCATACTCTTTCCTAAAGGTGTATTTTTTTCATCAGTTAAATAAAGAAGAAACTTTTTGTGGCTCCAGCTGAGGAAAATCCAATTAAAGTTCATTTCAATTATTGTAACAAAAATCCAGGGGCCATATTTATGTTTATGGTTTTTTCCTATGTGTAGGGAAGAAGGGGGTATGATATCTTGTGACTAGATAAAAGGGCTGAATTGTGTTTTGGAATCTTCATCTATTTATCTCATGTATCTCAGAAAATTCAGATCTATAATTTAGTTTTTTTTTTCCATATGAAAATGCAAAAATGAATCCCTGAAGCTGAACATGTTGTTGTTTTTGACTGATAAACACAGCCTGCAAACTTAGTTTCCGTTTCACTGTAGAGATATTTTGTGTAAACACCCAGGTTCCCAACAAATCCCAACTCTTGCTCCCTCATAGATTTCACCCAGAGGCACCACGGGCCGAACTAATGTGATGAAATGAAGAATACTGCTCGGGACACACTGCTGTAAATATGCTTGTAACACTGACGCTTCCACAGGTGTTATGGTCATTGTTGTTAATAATATGCGACTCGTTAATCAGAGACAACACGTTGACTTTGAAGGATTAACAGAGGCCCTTTGCTTTAAGGTTTTTAACTCCTCGTGGTTTGAACGTTGACAGATGTTTCTATGATTTGTTAAAAATACAAAAGACATGGACAGAAAATCTTCAATATTTCAACCATAGGAATTTGTTTTTAATAAACTATTTTTTTACCAAATCCTTTGGCTTGTCATGGTCTCTTTGAAAGCCACAAGCCTATCTTTACTGTGAAATTTGAATTATTAAGTTGATGTTTACAGGTTGATCCTGTACTTGTTTAGCACCAAGTCACAACATGCATTATTTCAAGGAGCTCACCACATGAAGGTCAAGGCCGTACGATATTATGGAGAAACCCAACTGCTTTTTCATTTCTTTTATTAGGGCCCGAGCACCGAAATCGGTGGGAGGCCCTATTGAATTTTTTTAATCTGAGTCTCCCCAAGAAAAAGCTTGTAGAGCGGCCATCAATGCAGCCTGAATAATGAATTACCTAAACTGCTCATCTTCAAATGAGAACAAACTCCTTCTCCCTTCAAATAGACTTTGTGCTAATACTCACATACTGATCAGTGTATTGTTTAGACAAAGCCTTGCCTCGCAGTTTCTATGTAACAGGGATGAATGTAAGGTTAATCCAGCATTATATTTCATGAAAGATATATTATTACTCATTTTAAATTAAGCATAACTGACAGTAATATAACATAACAATGAAGACACTGGTTGATGTGGACGAAAATGAGTCACATAATGTCTTTTAAGTTTAAATACAGTTTTTTGCACCTGAGTGAAGATTCTGTTTTTTTAAAGTCTTTATTAGTCTACAATGACAATCACTTGACAAAAATTTTAAAAGTATGTGTAAGATAGTTATCTGTTACACCTCCTCAATGTGCTTAGACGATGCATAATCAGTCAATCAAATGTTATTTGCAAAGGCCATATTCACAAATCAAAATATGTCTCATAGGGCTTTAACAAGGTGTGACCTCCTCTGCCTTTAACCCTCATAAGCAATGCATAAGCATTATATAGATATATGATTTGTTTATATTGCAGTGATTATATCATTTTATCCTCCTAAGAGGCAAGATTATGCCAATATCAGCTCATTGGTTTGAGTTGTTACGATTAAATGTGAAAACAATATATTTTGTGATAGTAATAATTAGAAATGTATTAATAGTGCTGGAAAATCGAATGAAGCGTTTTATAACAGGGATTTGTTCACCTACTTCAATGGGGCGGTGTTTAGCAGTCAATGGCCAATCAAAATCAGTCTCCCTGCTCGTATTCGCCTCTGATTGGCTGGCTGTGTCCTACCCCCGCCCCCCTTGACACTTAAATAGTGCTTGGTCATCTGTGACATTCGACACACGTCAGAAACTTGTGCGTATTTTTGGAGAACTACCGCAGAAATGGTGCTGAAAGCCGTGTGCGTACTGAAAGGAGCCGGAGAAACCAGCGGGACCGTTCACTTTGAGCAGGAGGTGAGTCCCGTGAGGCTGCTTTTAACCGGGAGGAGGAACACGTAGCCCGGCAGCCATTCAATTTAACCCCGTGCAGCTTCCGTGCTAAGCTAAGCTAGCTAGGCTCCATTCACAATACTGCAGGGCAAGTTAAGTCGGGTTTTGGTTGTGAGGCTAAGCTAAGCTAGCTAGCTGCATTTGAATGAGAGGAAGTGAGGCTCTGTGTGATTTCTAGATTTGGATTTGCTGTCCAACAGTTCAGCAAGTTGATAAAGAGCCGTGACCTTTAACCCTTTGTTTTGTTAATGATCAAGGCTGCGTGGTTGTGTGCAGACGCCTGTTGCGTAAGTTTGGCGTGTTTGTGTAGCATTAACATCGTCCCGTGTTTGCAGAAACTCTCTCAAATGGAGGAACCTCTGCAAGCAGCTGTTTCACTTAAGGACTAAATGAGCTGCTGCACTAATTGAAACCTATTAAACGTAAAATCAACTCGTTACTTGTATTTTCTGCTGAGTCATTGTGGGGCCTCCCTCTTGTTTCTGCCCCTGGAGATAAAACCATGCGTCATGACTGGTCCAAGTACTAGTGCATGGACCCTCGTGCACACGCACTCCTCCAGCAGAACACTGGACTGATGTTGTATCTGTCAGTTATGGAGTTCATTTTGATGCATTTTCTTGCCCGGTCAATTTAAAGACGCATGTGACAGGTTTTTAAAAAGGGATAGTTCACCCCAAAAAAGAAAATTCACTCATTATCTACTTACCACTGTGCCGATGGAGGAGATGGGTGAAGAGTTTGAGTCCACAAAACATACTGGAGATTCAGGGGTAAACAGTGTTGCAGCCAAATCAAATACAATTGAAGTTAATGGTCACTCATTCTTCAAATGTTACAAAACATGGCTCCATACTGCTGCTGTGGTGTCCAGGTGTCCGTAGACTCCGATATTTGAATCTCAATGTTTTTAGCTTAAATGTTCGTTGTGGGTTCTCACCCCTCCACCAGCATAGTGATATGTAGAAATAGAGTGAATCTTAATTTTTGGTTGAACAGTCCCTTAAAGACACTTTGTACTTACCCAGTAAAGCAGACTTCTTGAACTATAACCTAAAACACGCTGCTGTTGCACAACTGAGTGTCTAATGCACAGAAGTGGTGTTACTTATCTGTATTAGGACATTTTTACAGTTAAATTCGTATGTAACTGTTGACATTTTATGTAGGTTTACAGAGTCAGGTTGGGCTGTGAATGGGATGGAAGGGATTCCTGTTTTCTTTACCCTCCAGTCAGCACCTGGTTTTGACAGCTTCTTTGTTTCTCAATCTGTTAGAGCGATTCAGCCCCTGTGAAGGTGACAGGAAAGATCGCGGGTCTTGCCCCTGGTGAGCATGGATTCCACGTTCATTCTTTTGGAGACAACACAAACGGTGAGTAGCTGAAAACATGTGTATGAATATGTCATCTTGTTTGTGAATAGTTGCTGCACTGCCTGGTTCTCATTTCACAAACAAACAGACTAAATCTGAGGCTTTTCTTCCCTTTTCACAGGGTGCATGAGTGCAGGACCTCACTTCAATCCCCACGGCAAGAATCATGCTGGTCCTACTGATGCAGACAGGTGAGGAAGTGTTTACCTGTGGTGAGGATATCTGTTTGGAAAGAGGTTGATTATCGTGATTGGCCTATGGGTCCAGGCCGGACACACCTGGGTCTGTTCATGCGTTTTGTTTGCTTTACAATGAAGCAACAACGCAGACCACATCTTTTCATATTGTTGAAGCTTTTTAGTTCATGGAAATGTCAGGATTCTCTCACTAAACCCTTCCCTGTAGAGTCTGGTAGTGAAATCACTACCTGCCTTCTTAGGTGACTATTATTATATTTTCTGTTAAACACAATGTCGTAACAGCTTTGAGGAACTTTCTGTGAATTTGACACAAACATTTGCTTTTATTCTAAGATAAATTAATGGAAATTTGATCATGGATAAAGCAAATCACTTGCAAATTTGGGATAAAAAGGAGGTTTTATATTTAAAATCATTTCCATACAAACTTGGTCAAATCTTAACATAACTTGTTCACACCTTTTGTGTATACTGTCTTCAGTCAACGGTTGACTTAAATAGTTTTTAAATCAGTTTTTCTCTTACGAATTCTAGAAGAAGTGTGTTAATCAGTAACAATTCAAGGTTAATGCAAAACATTATTTTGTTTGTCAATAGGCACGTTGGAGACCTGGGGAATGTGACTGCTGGAGCAGATAATGTTGCTGAGATAAACATCTCTGACAAGATGCTCACCCTCAATGGCCCCAACTCCATTATTGGCCGAACCATGGTGGTAAGGAAAAGTATTTTTCTGTACTATTTCAATTTCCAGTGAATGAAAATCGACATTAGTAAATCAGGTTTTACTCTATTGTTAAGTAGTTCATCTTGGTTTTTATGAGGAGGGGGGATAAGCTGCAAGATTCTACACTTTATTGACTGGAGCTGAGCCTGTTGGCCATAAACTGTCAGTGAAAAACCTCCTGACTGCTTCTTGTCCTGTTTTTCAGATCCATGAGAAAGCTGACGATCTTGGAAAAGGAGGCAACGATGAGAGTCTAAAGACGGGCAATGCTGGTGGACGTCTGGCCTGTGGAGTCATTGGCATCTGCGCGTAAAAAAAAAATGTCTGCCCAAAACTAAAAGCACTGGAAATGGATTCCCCCCCAACAGCACTTAATAAGACCAATATAGCTACTTCATGTGACAGTGTTTCCTTTTTTCAATACTCTGTCGCTTCGTATTCGCCATTCAATGGAGTAGAAGATGTGCTATACTATACTGTCCCTTTGTGATGACGATTGTCTGCTTGGATTTGTGTCTGTTGACTAGTTTTGTCCCAAAGAGTTAGTTACGCACAAGTAAACAGTTGTATACAACTTAAAAAGTTCATCAATAAAACGTCTGTTCACTCGAATGGCGTGTGATAATTCTGATATGTGTATAGATGGTTTGCAATCGAGACCAAAACCTGGAATAGTCATTGACTCAATCTTCTGACAACCTAGGGTCCCTACATCAATGAAACAAGTGAACACAAATGTTTCCTTTCAATTCCAAAAAGGAGGTTGGATTTCTCTTCTGTGTTTTTGTTGGTTGGATTTAAAGTTGCCGTTCAAATTGGAATCTGGCAACTGGTCAAATCCTAGATGGGTGAACCATTTAGTAAATGAAATGTCCCTACTCTATCTCGTGTATTGTCACCTTTCCTTATCCCTATCAGTAATGTCGTCCTAAGATAACATAATATAGTGACAGGTTGTAAAGATTTATGGCTGAAATAAAACAATGGTGTATCTAAGCAATATTTCTAGGGTAAAGTTCCCTTGGTACAAAGACGACAAACTAGTTAAAATAATTTTATAAAATGGTGTTTTAACTTGACCATCTTTATTTTGGGTGTGTTATTTTCAAGGTTTTATAAAGTTGGTTCCTAGTTCTCTCAAAGCCTTTTGTATTGAAAAGGCTGTAGCTCTGTTAGGCCTCTTGACGCAGTTCAATTCATTACCTGCAGCCGTACAACTATCTATAAACTAGTTCCTCTGAGACCAGGTGTAATATCCCAGCAGGTGAGTTTATGATCATTTACATGTTTAAGCCTTTATAGCTGCTAGTAAAGTTAATCCCAGTTTTTACAAAGTTTTATAACATCTTTGAGCATCAAAACTATTTTTTTCTTCAAACCCCTGCAATAGGAGATCGTGGCTGGGTTAGCTGAAGCAACATGCTAGCTGTCGCCATGTTGGCTAACTAACAAGTCACATTTCGGTTTTACATCCTTTATAACTTATTTTTACACGATAATGCAATGGTCAACATATGCTTCGACTCCTATAATATGGATAACTTAAAATATCCAGTAGCATATTTTCATGGACACCAAGTTGTGTTGGTTTCTATACTTGAAATAACACAGTGACGCAGGTGTCAAATTATGGAGATTAATGCAGTTCACTATTGAATTAATGAAACATGAATTATTTCCCATTACAACTAAGATTAATTCCCCCTGTTAGTAATTTGAGTATTAATGTTGGTAACATAACCAACATTGCAATTGAACAAAAATATACCTTCATTACAAAGTCAATGGAGAAACACAAAGTTCCCAAATACAATAATTCATGTCCACTACTGGATAAGAGATTTGTTTTAGGATGAGAAAAAGCTTAATGACAGAAAACAGACATTGAAAGGTAATTTATTCTTTTTATCAGAAGGAAACTGTTGTGTTCCATTTTTATTTTACTTTTTTTTTTTTTAATAAAGGACCCCCTAGGAAATGAGATGATGCATCTCATTTATCCAGTGTTAATACATTTCTAAATGCACTATATATGTTTTAAAATAGACCCCTGACACATATTCAAATATGGCAGAAGTCTTGGTTCACGTGCAGTCACCGTGTAGGTCACCTGATGCTTGGCTGCCTGCAGGTAAGATAAATAATTCTTATTCCTAAAGTTTAATCAGTTGTTTTCTTAAATCTCAAAGTACATTCAACCTGGTTCGGTTCCCTGGTTAATAGAACACGATAGCTTTAAGTTGACAACACCACGTCACCAAGAAACCACAATAACTGACAAATATCAAACAACAAAAAGTAGATTAAAGATGCAACTGAGTCCAGACGCAATACATTCTCAGACAGGGAGTTTCCAGGAGGCTCTGACAGCAGAAGTTTGGATCCTGATTGATCACCTCCTCTCTGGTTCGGTGCATTAAGATGTTTCGTCCTCTAGAGGGCAGAGCACCTCCTCATAACTGTACCAAGCGTTTGCTGTGATACTTCAACATGGAGGGATCAGATCAAACCAAATTTCATGGGCTTTTGTATGTTATAAGATTTGATTGTGCAAACCAGTAGCTGGAAATGTGCAAAAATCAACTCTGCAAATATTCACCCTCGTAGGAAAAAGGGCTACATTGGAGATCATTATGTAATTTTAATGAATAACTGCTATTTCACATACTTAAAAAACATGACATTTCATGAACATCTCAGACGGACCTTGTGAATCAACCTACTAAAATATAGATAACAGGCTTTGATGGGAAACTATGGATTGAAATTGGAATCTTTGCTTTTCCTCCATGATGTTAAACAGAACAGCTGTGCCCTGTTGTGTCCAACTCACACTCACACACACACACACACACACACACACACACACACACACACTGTCACAGTAAACGCAAACGGATACACTCCCATACACTATCCCCCCCTGCCGATAGCCAGTGCGTGGAAGTAAAAATTGCATGCTCTAAAAGCCTTTTCCCTTTGCATGGGAATGGCAGCGGCTTCCATGTGAAGTGACTCGGCTCTCTGCTCCTCTCCTGCGGGAAATGAGAGATTTGAGGCCCTTCTATGGAGTTAATACCCCAGGGAGCGATCCAGAGGCAAGCTGCAAAGAGTGTGTCAATTTGTACATGATACGCAGCAAGACGCTGAGATCCACTGCATTAGCATACGGGATGTGTCTCTTACTCCGCTTTCTTCTCAACAACTGATAATCGACGGCTCATGAATTTAAAAGTCAGGATTGTTGGCAGGGCCGCATACAAAATGTTGAATCTTAAGCTGTTGTTATTTTACTTGTACATCTGGATTTGTTTTTCAGTGAAATCCACCAGTGGTTTTTGTTTTTACCAGTTACAACAGTAGTGAGTCAGTACCATTTGGACCATAGAGAAGTCCGGCCTTTTACAATAGAGCAAATCTGTGTATGAGTTTGTCTCTAAGCATGGGAGTCACTATGCTTGGGGTACGTGTAGGGAGGTAGTTTCAGGCCATGACCAGAAAGGCAGCCCCCAAAAAGCTGCGTATACAAGTTGGGAGTAGCTGTATTAGTTTGGACAGAGGCAGAGCGGAAAGACAGACTGACTGTAAAAGCTTGTATAAATAGCCTGGGAGTGGAGGTAATGAATAATGGAGACGGCCGATGCAGCTGACAGTGAGCGGGAGAGGTCGTGACAGCGAGAGAGACCAGCCAGGCTTAGTATAAGAGAATGTAATGTAATGAAAAAGAATAAAATGATAATGACGATGAGAAGTGTCCTGCCAGATGTTGACAGAAGTTCACGCTGAAGGTCACACGTCAATATATTTATGTTCCTTTCGTTAATATAGTCTCAACCCTGGATTACATTTTAAATTTAAACTTGGTCTATTGTCACAAATGGTTTTTCAGAGGACCTTTCCAGAATCAAAAAGGTCAGTGACGAGCTTTACTTAACGAAGGCTTGGAGCTTAACTGCCACTTATCCTTCAGGTGGAAGGTGAGGTTCAAAGGGTGTTCTTCCTTTATTAGCTTCAGAGACACCACGTTGCAGTAACTTTGGGAAAGTAACGATGAACCAGTCTTACAAGGTTGGGTGCTTTTGTAACTTTCCGAGTTGCAGCAATTTGTTCTTTTGTGCATTATTAAAAAGAAAAGGACTGGCTGTTAAACTGTATCCAACACCCACATGAACAGAGTCACCATCGGAGGTGGCGGGGCCGTGCCCGTGGTGTTCACTGTAAGATGAGTCAGAGGCAGAGGTTCTTTTCCACCAAGTTATGTAAGTGGGAAGAAAAGCACTTCAAAGGCATGCATGTATGTACTTCTATGTACTTCTGTGTACTTTGTCTGTAGAGGATAGTTTTTGAATATCTATAAACAGGCATCTTTGTGCTCAGAAACACTGCTGACAACAACAAGTGTGGCCACATCTCCAGTGGTGGCTTTCTGCTGTTTTCTCCTCAGGGCTTCAGCAGTGCACGTATGGCCCACCACTCCAACTGAATGCTTAGCGACAGGCTTTTACTTGTTTAACAGCTGCATACAGTGCACACCACTCCCCCACCCATCTGGAAAGTGGATGAGGAGAGACATATTTGCATACTCCTGGGTATCAATCAATGGGAAAAATTAGAAAAGCTCATTTAGGTCAGTGGCTTCCGAATGGAGCGGTGGGTCTCACACAGGAAGATTGTATTAGGTTGGTGTGATTTAGGGTCCGGCCGTTAACTGCATGCACACAATGTACACGTCTGGAAACAAACACAGGAACTCCAGTCTCTTATTGAAGTAATGGCACTCACTCCCCTGCGACTCTCCACCATTCTCCAGGGTGAGAGTTCACCTTCCGGTACACCCTCCAACACTGACATCGTGGGCACATTTTAGACACCAGTAACCACAGGTCAGGGGTGGGATGCCATAAATGGCGCCCATTCTACGAGACATGGTTGCTTGGTAGACAGACTAATTACAAGGCCCCTGTGACCTAACCTCTAACCCTGAGCTCGGAGTCATGTGATCATGAGAGCGGAGATCCCTCAACACGGCGATCTACTCTTGCTGTGCGCTCTACCCGTCCATTTTTGGCTCTGTATCTTGATATACATAGTTATCTCCACCAAGGAGGTTCTGTTTTGACCCCTGTTGGTTAGCTGGTTTGTTTTGGTAGCAGGATTACAGTGGCTGTAGCAGTAACTCAGGGATCTATTCTCACGAGATATGGAGTATTAATAATTCTCACTGTTTTCCCAGGGAATAATTCACGGATCTTGAAACAAATCATGCACATTATATACATTTTTAAGAATTTAAGTGGTTGTTGGGCCATGTGGAGGTGTGCCCTCTCCTGGGGTCCATTCTAGTTTTGGAAGGACAGATATTCAAGTGTGTGCGTCCAGTTTTATCTGTGTGGAAATGGTTCAGGAGCCTTTTAGTCCAGCAGATCAACCTGAGTAGGCTGCAATTCTGTGTACAAGCAGGCGAGAGACGACTCCAGAGGGATTCCAAGGCCTATTTAACACATGACACCCTCCCTCTCATCCATGGTCAAACAGCAGTCCCGGGCTCTGACCTTTGAACTTAGTGACCTGCTAAACCTGCGCGACCATAACTCTCACTTTTGCTCAGGAGGGTGCTTATTATTCTTTCTAGGATGAGTGGTTGTAGGGGTCTCAAGACTGTTTAGCAGATTGCTGCAAGAAACATGGCAGAGAGACAAGAAATGATTGGATATTTGACAACTGAGTACGTTTCCAGACGCTGACCTCGTGCTACATTCCAGAGATGCTTCTGCGTTGAACTCCTGAATGGTCAATGGCAGGAATATCACAGGATGACCATAATCAAGTGACATTAAAGATCTTACCCATCTATTTGGTACACTTTGCGTACAAATACATTATATACACAATTTTACCCTAGACAAATAATATAGGAGCATATAAGCGGCAGTGGTCTAGTGGCAGAAACTTGGACTATGGGCAGAGAAGATCTCTGGTTCGTCTCTGGTTCGACTCCACGGAGAGACAACTAAGACGAACCTGGATTGATCTGTCCAAAAATCCAAGAGTCTCCCTACCCTGTCTAGTGCCCCTGAGCAACGCACCTTACTCCCATCTGCTCCCCGTGCGCGGTACATGGTCGCTCACTGCTCTGTGTGTCCTGCACCAGATGGGTTAAAAGCAGAGATTAAATTTCACTACCTGCATGAGTGTGTCTGTGCATGTCTGTGCATGTGTTTGGGACTAATAAATGCATCTTAATCTTAATCTTAATCCTAATAATATCTTTGTCAATCGCCAACAAATGACCAAGAATTCAGATTACAGATTTAATAATTTGAATCATTTATCAAGCACAATGGTAAAAAGTTTCAGATTTCATCTCTTTAAATGTAATGATGTGTAGCTTATTTTTAGTTTATGTCTATTTTGGTACATGTCCCCTCTGCCAACAAGGATGTCGTGGGGATTTATGACTTGTACTACAGCAGGGCCACCAGGGGATGATTTTGATGTTTTGGCTTCACTTTTGAGGAGCTGTCATGTTGACCATCTTTATTTACAGTCTGCGGAAAGTCAATATAAAATTGACAAACCATCTTGTTGAAGTTGTCTGTGACCTTTAATCTCCTGCTGGTGCTCCACTAAAACTGAGGGATCAGCAAAGTCAGAGTAAGATTAATCCTCAGGGAACAATGAATGTTCATAACAAAATTCCAGGGCGATCCACACAGTAGAGATATTTCTCTCTTGGGTGAATTGACTGACCAAGATGAAGCACTGGCTGAAAATAACGTATAGTTTATTATATCATAAAAATAATCATAACAGCAGCCCTACACCAACCTCTAAATGTACAATAAAGTATAATATAGTAATATGGAGGTATTGGTTTATCAAAATAGTTTGTAATGTGTAAATTGCAGATCATACAACATATGAAATCCTCAGAAACTATCCATGCTGTACTCCAGGACCCGTTCATGAGGGTTTTATTTCCTGCAGACAGACTCTGGATTCAGTTATACAAATTCATTAGACATTTAAATGTTGTCATAGCAAATATTTATCAAAGAGTTCCAGAAAGAGGAAGCAGTTAACAAGATAAACAGAGGAAACCAGTTCACCAAACATTGTCGGCTTAAGTCACAGGAAGGACAGTGACATGGAGAGAGTCCAGAGACACTGAACACTTAACCAAAAAGACAGGTCAGTCTGTATTCAGACTAAACCAAGAGCAAGTGTGTTTGCATGTATGTTTAATCTGCAAGGTGACCTTCCTGCATTTCATGCCTCTTGATTATTCTCTCTGCGTGAGAGCTTATGTGCGTGTGTGTGTGTGTTTGTGAGTTTTCCATTTAAGGCTCTTATATGTGTGTGTGAGATGTGCAGCTCAGGTGTGAAGTGTTCTGCGGTTCCCAGCAGAGTGAAGACCACTACAAACTCCTCTCTTGTCGAGGAGGGAGAAGGGGAAGACTGGGCGGGGGGAGGGAGAACAGAAGATGGAGAGAGGGAGGGAAAGAAATGGGGAGAGAGGATCACAGACGGACCCTGTTCTTCTCCTACAGAGAGAATAGAAACTTTACATTGTCCAGACGACAGTGACAGTTTTCATTTCCCTCACAGACTCCTCTCTTTTACTCTTCAGTCCACTTTTGAGATTTTTTCCCTTTCTCCTTCCTTCTGTCCATTACAGTTAATGGAGTGAGTCTCAGCTCTGACCTCATGGTCTCCGAGATGAAGGATGAAATTACTGTCCTTATATGCGCATATTTTGAATTCTTTTGAATTACCCAGACCGAAATTATACACTTTACACTGCACATTTAGCTAAATTATTCATCTGCTGCTGAAATGATTTTGGATAGTAAATATATGGTCCTGGATTCAGAACTGTAAAAAGACTCTCGAGGAATAGAAGCCTAAACACTGTAAAAGCGATAAACCCAGAAATTTGTAGCAAAAGTGCATTATGCTCATTTTGTTTTTATAAGTCTGCAATCTATATTAACATGCATGTAAGGAGTATGATAATATATATAAGTTAAAGCTACACAGCCAAGATCACAGGTGTGTCATTGATCTTAATTTGGCATTAATCTTGCATTTGATCCTTATTTTGCTAGTGAATGGCCCAACGAACTTCAAAGTAAAGATTTTGCCGCTTACAGGTTATTACTGTTAGAACTGTACAAACCCAGTCTACAGTCATTAAATCCATATATGACACTACTAGTCATTTTAATAATAATATAAATAAGCAGAAGAAAAAAAAGCCTCCAAGATATAATCTCATCTCACAATTTCTATTACCATTTTGTCTTGATAAATACCTTAAAAATCCATTTGCGGTTATTATACTAATTCATTATTCTATTTATATCAACTAGAGACACAGCTTGACATTCAGGAAGTCTGGAAATTGCCCTTTCGCTGGAATGTGTATCTTCTTTTCTTCCGAGCACTTGATCTTATTTCTTTTCCCCTTTCTGAATCACAAGGGAAACATTAAGGTGTGTAATACAACCTAAGTGCTCCTCAGCCAAAGCACTTGACCTTTACTGTAGTGCTATAGCTTCATCTAACGACATCATATGCTAATTCACTTGCATTAGCCAGAGATAACCCACCCAGTATTTATGTTAAGACTCTTCTTTATTCTCTCATACATGCTAGTGACCATTATTCACAGTTGGTCTTGTGGCTCATAGTGAAACGTGCTTGTCCTGGTAGTTAAACCTCTCATATTAATTACTTAGTGCCCTCACTCTCATCCCGGACGGCAATTAACCTGTTTTAATTGGAGTGGTGTTGCCGGAGGAGGTGAGACAACATCACCTGCAATTCCAGAGAAGCTGTAACAGTGAGAGAGATTATTTTCACACCAGCAGTTAGTTTCAGCTGGTTGTCCTCGTGTAACCTCATTTGTTACAGTTCATAGACAGTTTACTGATTAACAATATTGACTGGCACCATTTATCTTCTCCCTAAATGGCCTCGTTGGACCATTATATGGAGTTAGTCTTTTTATTACAGCAGTTTAGTGATTTCTTCTAATATGTAGTTAGACAAAAGGTATTTGTAAACCAAGTGAAATTAGATTTTAAAATGCGTTTTGACTTGTGCAAATTAGCTGAATTGTTTGTACTAATGGGATTGATTGTATTCTTTTTCAATTTTCTACAGCTCGTAATAATCAGAATCAGAATCAGAGGCTGAAGCAAACAGTGTTTCCCACTTGACTGACCAGTTGCAACAGGACATTACTCTTGTGGACTGTGTATGTTACTGGATTAATAACTGAACTCTATGTTTTATGGGTATACTTTTGTTCGATGTGCAAGAAGCACAATGTCACTAATTTAAAGACTTTTTTCTATTATATCCTAAGTCTAACATTCTAATGTTCACTCATAGGATGCACGTGGATGTCACTCTGTGTGGGGGTGGAACATTTCCACTGTGTCTGTCAGATTTCACTTCTCGTTGGAAATGCTTCACGTGTTGATATCTCATAGTTTTTCTAATATCTTTGTCAATCCACTGTCTTCAATTTTTATTTGTGTGTTTAGCTGAATAACCCGACAATTTGAGACAATGAAAGATTCTCCAAAGTGAGGACTAGTTTATCATCTGGTCTTAGATTTAAATTAGAATAACATTGGGGTAAAGAGTGAACTTAAATCTTTGAGCAGAGTTGTTACTTGTGCATGAGCATTTATTTAGTCTCTGGCTTTCTATTATGTATTGATTCTGTGTACCAGGATCAATAGCTGCTCATTAACTGGGGCCATGAAGCCAGTTTCATGCTTTAGCTGTGTTTCAAATCGTAATGCTCAATTAATCAGTCCAAAAAAATATATAATAAGAAAACGGAAAGATGTTATCAGGAGGGCAGATTGTCGCTGTTTCAGGAAACCTTCCTTGATTGCACTAATTTAGTTCAACAATTTGTTTTTATCAATTTTTCACATTTGAGCAAGTGAAACCTATGTTTGTTTGTGTGGAGATCCATTGTGTGTATGGGTTGGCCTAATTGAGACATATGACCAGTGTTCCTCATTTAAATCTTGTAAATGAAAATCAATTCACCAATCTCCTAATTCAACATCAGACGGCTGAACAAATGCCACAGTAACTGCAGGAAAAAGCTAATTTGCCAAATGGAAACGATACTGATCTTTGACTTTGCAAAAATGCGGCACATAATGGAAGAATAAATCAACGCTTTAAACATTTCACCATCAAATAAATAAATCCAGGAGTCGGGGAAGCACACAATGATCGTAGAGGAGGACGGTATTTCAACCTCACACAATAACTTTAAATCTTCTCTGTTCTCTGGCTACTTTTAAGCAATTAGTTAGATAGTGTGAGACATTTGTTCACAACAGGACCATTAACAGTTTCTCTTGTCTGTATATTTATACTGTCACATGTCCAGATGAAGTATGGATTGTCCTGAGGCTCTGTGAGGTTCACTGAACTAAAACCCTTCCCCAGCTTGGCAGCGTCCCTCACCCCCTCTAAACCCCATCTTTCTCTGCCTTCTGTTGTCTGCCTCTAATTATTTTAGGTTGCCAGCGAGCACAGCACACACCTCATCTAAGCACAGATTTGTTTGTGTAAGGTCACACCAGCAAAAAGCTCTTTGTCCTGGTTTTCTTTTTCCCGTATGGCAGAGGACAGCGGTGCTTGGTTTTGCTGATGTACACAGAAAGGTTCAGAGGTGCAGTGTGTCAGGTGACACCCACACGCCACAGTATCTTCCACTTCTGCAGACTGAGCGATTTTAGCAGTTTTATTGCATGTTTGTGCAAATGTATGTTTTTTGTGTTGTCTATAAATTTGATTTTGTGGATTTACAATTTTAATGCGTGTGAACTTGTTCTGTTATCTCCTTGTCAGCAGCAGTAAACCTCATGGGGACCAAAGCCCAGTCCTAATGATGCAAAACGTCATTTCTGAGGTTCTGGTTAAAGATAGGGTTAAGATTTATGGTTAGGTATGGTTAGGTAACTGGTCATGGATAAGATTAGGCATAAGGTTTTTGTTTGGCTTTAAAGTCCTAATAGCTGCACAAACCTGTGTGTTTCTCGATTGTTACAATGCCACATACCAAGCTCTAAGCCCTCTGAGGTAGAAGTGTTTTGTCAGTACCTAGATGTGGATGTTGCACATGTTTGTGCACGTGTTTTTATGTGTGTGTCTCCTCTCGGTCTTTGTGTATCTCTCTCAGTGGGTGGTAACTATTAAATTCTCCAGTCAGTCCTTTGGGAGCAGCCATCAGCCCGTCATCTTTCGGAGGAACACCATACCTTCTGATGCTTTAATCCCTTCTTTCCTCTCCTCCCCTCCTTTTCCCATACTCAACCTCTTAACCTCATCTCCCTTCTTCTCCTCCCTCCCTCCTTCCCTCCCTCCCTTTCAGTCTCCTCTTTCTGCTGGCACTGTCAACTTTCAGCTGAAGTGGCTGAAACTCAGTCGACGCAGCAGTGGCTGTGTTAAAAGCCGGGATACTACAGTGCGTCGGTCGAGTTCAATGACGAGATGTAGATGTTTATGTTATTTATTTTCATTGGCTTGCAGCTGTTAAGGTGGTACAATTAAAGAAACTTTGACTTTGAAGATCCCCTTACCTTTCCTCTCTGAGTTCCACCGAAGTAGTTTTCAGTGCATTGCATTGACACTTTTGCTGCTTGAAGCAAATCCCATAAATTTGTGAATGTGTGTCCCAGAAAACCTCATTTCCATTATTACCACAGCACAAAGACACGGTTTCTTTGTCTTTTGCGTTTTTTGCACGAACAAGTGTTTGTTTGTTTGCCTGTCCGTGCTACACAAATAAAGGGGTGATATCAGGGCTTAAGGCCAGCGGTCACTGCAGGATGCTGTGTTAGAATCCATTTCCGTCCTCGTCTAAGAGCCTCTGATGAGCAATGGAATCGTTTGATGTTTTGCGATAAGCGTTTGAGCCTGTGTGTGATGTGTCTGGAGGGTGCTTTAATAACAATAGCCCAGAATGATGTGTGCGTGTGTGCGTGTGTGCCTTTGTATCACCAGAGGGGCCTGGGTTACTGGGTTGTGTGAGTAATGAAACGAGCTGTGCAGTTTGCGCTCATGAGTTTGTGACAAGGTCAGGAGGTTATGCGGTGGCTGTGCAGCTTGTCTCTCCGTCTTCCTCCCTCACATCCTGCATTGAAATCTCCCACTGACTCAAGCACACAGGCTCTTCTTCCATTGCCACTATTCTTGGTTTTGTTTGTTTGTACTTTGTTGTAACAAGTAGGAATTAGAGTGTGAGAGAGACGAGGAGAAGAAGAGATGGAAATGCTAGTTTCAACATGAAAACAAAAGGGACTTACTGTATACACTGTTCCCCCCCACCCCCCCACCCCCGGCCTGCTTGTATCCTAGATAATCATCTCTGAATGCAGCAGCCTAATTAACACTGCTCACTGTTTACATTGATGGGGATTATAATTGAGAATGATACAGTAGATTTACCCTTGATCTTGAGGTTCCTGCATGCACATTGTAGAGGACAGATTAAGTCTTTAAAGCTGGATCCTGGTGTTATATGTGCTTTTCTGTGATGTTAGTTATGTTTGGCAATCGGGCTGCAAACATGCTCTCATCATCCCATGACCTCCATTTACTGCTTTTAGCTTTTCCTTGGTTTTGCCATCGTTGGCTTTTAAACTTAAGTAATCTTCTCTTCTACACATCACCACACAGAGCCTCAGCAAGTTGTTGGATAAATCCTGGACTCTTACCAGATACGTGAAATATTATTTGTTTGCCTGTACAAATACATGTGCATTGTTTTTGCCTGTTTTAATCTGAACCCACATGTGGACGCTATCCTGCCTTAAACCTAGTTGATCCTGAAATAAAGCAGTGCTGACTGTGGCGCTCTGTCTTTCTGTTGATCTCAGCACAAGCTAGAAAAAGATATACACGAGTGTGATATGGATTTAACTGTCTAGTGTCTTTAGGGGAAGGATTTTTGTTTATATGATCTGTGCTGTGTATCTGCAACGTCGTGTGTGTTGTCAGATAAAGTTCGAAAAGATGTTTTTGCACTTCTTGGGGGTTTTCAGTTGTTTGTTTGTTTGTTTATTTGTCAGCAGTATCATGTAATTTCCATGAAACTTGGTGGAACGAAGGGACAGGGGTCAAGAAAGAACCCATTTCATTACAACCTGGACAAAAGGGAAGATAGTTTTTTCCTCTTTCTGTAACAGCCAGGTGTCATTTCACCAATCTCCCAGAGAATAATTCATAAATGGAAAAAAATGGGAAAAACAGAAATACTATATTTAGGACACTGATGCAATTTGTTGCAGCTTGATTGAATTTAAGGTGACTGCTGGGTCTTGGCGAAGGTATATGCTCGACTGAGTGGCATTGCAGTTTTCTAAGTGAATGAGGGATTTACATACTGATCTAATGTTCACTCGTAGGATGCACGTGGATGTCACTCTGTGTGGCTGCGTGTTTGTTTTAAATTGATTACCAGGGGTGGAACATTTCCACTGTGTCTGTCAGGTTTCACTTCTCATTGGAAATGCTTCCCGTGTGGATATCTGACAGCCGAGCTCAGAGTCGGACACAAGGTCATGTTTCTCTCCTGCACGAAGCATATTAATAAACCGCACGAGTGCAGCAGCAGGGTTTAGACACAGCAATGCTACAGTGACCAAAATAAATAATACACATTGTTCCTCTGTTGTGACTGCACTGCAGGTAATGAGCAAACCTCTCCTGCATGAATATTCATTAGACCCATAGCTCTGGGCTAATGTTGCACAGATGTGCACTGTTTGACCTTGAAGTGTAAGGGACCAAAAATCTATTGGCCCATTAGCAGATTTTAACATTAACTTGACTTTATACTTAGCAGGACCATTTATTTGCACTTATCTAAAATAAAAATTCATAAAAAACAACAACTGCACTTTGGTTTGCATCACATCCAACATTGGATATCCCTGCGTTGTTTAAGGGCATCACTACAAAGTGATTGTACAATGTAATATTGGCAGAGAGTGTATATAGGGACTGAATATGAAGGCTTTTATAAAAATGCACGACGTGTCTCAACTTCCTCCCACTGTCTGGAAATGAAGTCACAATTTCCTGGATGTTAGCGCTGCCATCTTGCTCTTGTCAACCGAATTTGATCGCTCCAAAAAAAAAATTAAAACCAAACTTAATAGTTACTCGATTCTATCATTTGGACAAATGTATTTAACGTGTACTTTGACCTTTTAGTTTTGTCCCTGTACCACCCACTAACATGGAGGAGGAGGAGGGGTTTGTGACGCAAGCCACCAGGGGGCAATCAAGATCCTTTGACTTCCCCTTAAGGGAGCTATCGTGTCATTCATCTTTATATAAAGTCTACAGTTGAGCTCTTATCACATATGTGTGTTTTGACGTGTGTGTGATTGTGTTTGTGATTGTGTAGGCCCCATACAGGAGGTCGGGCCTGTGTGTGATCAGTTACAGTTGATGTGTGATGAAATTGTCAGACCCAGGCTGTCCATCAGGGCGTTCCACCTGACGTACCTCCTTGTTTCTTTGTGTTGATGATGACGGGAAGCAGTCAAACACCTGATGCCGGCTTATTCTCCAGCCGAGGGCCTGTCACTCATATCTCCTCCATATTAATAAGTGGGATTGCGTCTTCATACCTGTCTACCTGTCCAATTTATTTGTATATCTAGACCCTGCCCGTGTGTCTGTGTGTGCATTCAACACATACAACAGTGCATGTGCGTGGATAGTGGAATGGCATGCTAATGAAAATTGTAATAGCGCTAGACAGGGATTAGTTGATATGACCCTAAGCAGTGGAACTAGCAACCGGTACCTGCAAGAGAAAGGTGGCAGCCTACTATTGTGGCCCAGCAGTGCATGCATTATTCATCAGCTGCACACGCATGACTGGTGATAATGATTTTATCACATCTGGCAAGGTGGGTGTGGGGTGAATGGGCTTCCTCACTGTGCATATGTGCACATCTTTTTTTTTTTGTGTCCAATATGTTCATGAATGTCGATACGACGTGTGTAGATGGCAGGAGGCATGAAATGGGAAACCAAGCTTTGTCTCCTGCCTTTATAACTCCCAAATTACCTTCCCCCACCAGCACATGGGCCGCGATAACGTCTGATAAGGATTGGAAGGTGGAGTCCTTTGTGCTGAGAGGGCCGGCTCAGGTTTGCAGCGAGACGGCGGGACAAAACCAGCTACACTTACAGCTGCTGCTACCAAGCGGGCTGTTTGTTCAACAGAGAACGCGACTGCTGAATGGGCTTTGATATCCGTTTACTCCTCGCTGTCTTAACCGCTGACCACACGGCGCACACAACAAACAGAGAGCGTGTAAACCTGACAGAAGCAAATGAGTGAAGAAAGGGGCAAAAGCAAGCTAAAAAAAAGAAACGTCCTGATGTTACTCCAGCCCGCCATTCCGCTTACATAACATCCTCCACCTGCTGTTGTTGTTGTTATTACCTCTCCTACATTCGGCCTGTGCTAACATGCCGTCGCTGTCGAGTTGTCTTCCACTTCCTCCCCCACTCCTTCTGGATAATTGCATTACAGCTCAATAACAGTGTGTTTGGGTAGGAGTGTGGGAACTGGTTGTCTAAGTCTCCGTTCATCCTCTCAGATTGGTTTCTTCCTGTTTCAGCCGGCTCCAAGCAGGACACGACCTTCTCCATCTATATTGTTAGATAACGCAGAAATAAAAATAAGCAGGGAGACAGAAGGGGACAGACTTGGAAGAGGTCTGATGAGTCCACAGGTGCTAGGAGACAGTCGGACTCACAGCGTATGTACACGTACGTACAGAAAATGGTTGAAATAAGTAAATAAACACTGCAGTGGTATTGTTAGAGTTTGGTGCTGAAATGTCATCATGTGCCTGGAGGTCAAAAGCCGTGGATGTGTTATCTACATACCAGAGCGCACGTGAGTTAGTGACTTTGTTTTTGTGGTTGTCTCATCGCTCTCCCCCGTGGAGACGGTGTCAGGTCCTTTTGTTACCCTCACTGCCCTTTGTCCCTGTGTGTTTGCCTCCATAAATGTTAAATACTCCCAAACAGCAGTTGTTTCTGCAGCAGAGCAGACGGGGACAACGGGGTTCATCGGCACGCTGTGAAATCGCTCCCATGTCCTCAAGCCAAATGATCCTGATAAATCTGAGTTACCTTCAAGGACAGGTATTCATTCTCAAGGTGTATTTTACCTAATTGTATTTACGCTATACCCTGACATTTCAATATAACACACCGATGTCATCCTCAACAAGTCTCTTGATAAAGGAGGAGGTTTCTTTCATTTCTTGGATCGTAATGTCTCTGAGTTCCTGACGTTATTTTCTTGGCTGAGTAATGTTTCAGATGAGAATTTCTCTACAATAACAGTTCTTCCACTGCTTTTAACAAAGCTTTAGTGTTAATAAACTGCAGATATTTGCTCATGTTCGTTTACGACGGTCACAAAGGTAACGGCCACAATATGAAGCAGGGAATGTGATTTTCAAGTATTTTTTGGCACAAATGTGAATCTTCAGAATATGCTGAGTCTGGAAGGGACAGTGCAGTAGTCAGTTGTGACTCCACAGATTTTGTGGATATGTTTATTTTTATTCAAATTTATTCAGTTACTGTTTGAGTCAGAATCAATCAAACCTGTTGGAGGCCGTTTCTAACAGCTCGTTTCACGCTTACAGTTGGTTTTGATATGCAAAAAATACCAGTTGTGGGTGTGTTCTTTTTAAAAACAGGAAAAAAAGATAGAGAGATATATGTAGCAGCATCTTAACATCACCTACAGACATTCCTGGATGATTACTCATTTCTATATCCTTGAGTATCGAAATTTGCAAGTCAAAACATATTAAAAAAAAATTCCTAACTCCCTATTTTCACTGTGTCAGTTTGTTTTTTCTATGAAAAATACTAGGTTATATCTAAATCTATATATTCTAATTGTATGCCGGGGTATTGCAATGATATAGGCAAAGCAGGTTATTGCATGGAGCCCCTAGCTGAGATGGGTTAAGTACAGGCGACTGCAATATTACCATGGTCTGAAAACCAATATAACAAGGCCCCATGCCACTAACTTTCTGCCAGAAACATCATAATTCTATAGATTTGGTTGAAGACTAGAACGTCTTAATGTGTGGGTATGATGTGCACGTAAACATTACTACTTTACTATGATTTTATTAGAATGCACAGTCTGCAATTTGTCTATTATTGTGATACTTAAAGAAATGTCTGACAATTTTACTGATGTGGTTTGTTGTTGTGTTTCTTTACTTCGATGTGTGGCCTTTCAAAGTCCCCTGAAACGCTCCTGATTGTTTTTTTTGTGCACGGCTGCGTGTGTCCACTGTATCTGTGTGTCTTTGTTTTGGTGCAGAACTTTGCAGTCCAGAGAGCCAGCAATTAAAAAGAGGACTCGGACATCTAAAGGCTTAGAGGCACAGACCCAGCAAGCATGCTGGCAGTCAATTGGCAAGCCGGGGGGAGGTGAAATTTGAGTGAGTGAGAGAAAGAGAGAGGGAACTGCGAGTGAGAGAGAGCGAGAGGGAGAGCGAGAGAGCGAAAGAGAGAGAAGGGAGGAGGAGGGCAGGGTTAGCGCTTGCAGTCACAGAAAAGAGGGTGGGCTCAGACTCAGGCAGCTCACACACCCTCTCCACAGCCTTCAGTCTGGTTTGGCCGTGCGAGAGGCAGCATGTGTGTTTGTAGAGTGAAGGGGACGTCTCACTGATGCAAAGGATTCCCCCTTCAGAGAGGACACGTGCTGTCAGTGTTGAAACCTCCACAAGGATAATTTACTGTCACTCACAGACGTGGAGCAGAAGTGCAGGTAAAGAGAAGAGCTTCTTGTTTTCTGGACTGTTTGTGGAGCTTTGACAGAGACGGGCAGGGATGGAGAGAGTTGGCTGGATGTTTAAGGTTTAACAGGTTTTTATGTTGTGTGTGTTTTTAGAGGATTTCTGATGATTTATATGAGTGTGTGAGACAGAAAAAATTAGATGTTGAGCATTTTTATTAAGAGTAAGTGTGAGTGTGTGTACATGTGTGTGTTTTCTAACATCTGTACACCAACGTACAACTCTCTTATACAATGTGACCCTGTGTAGTTACTACAGTCTACTACTGTGTGGAGGTTTGGTCTTTTCCGCTCCCACTTTTTCCCCTCTCACTCTCCTCTCTCTCACAAATACATGTAAATTTTATAGTGCACAAAAAAGATCCTGGACGACCTTTTGTTCAGACCCTATCCTGCTTTACGGGGCTTGTGTTCTTAAAAGTTCTTATCAATCATTAATGCTCTCTCTGGGACTCAGCCTGGTTTCCTTTTCTCGAGGTAATGCAGTGATAACAAAAATACCTTAAGAGCCTGGTCGGCCTGTCGGCACCTGAAGTTTCTCCATGAGCAGACTGCTCAAAGGGCACAGTGATGGTACTGTAGTACATTACTGTGTGTGCGTGTGTGTGTGTGTGTGTTTGATTTCCAGCTTCTATGTAAGAGCTGCAGAACAAATAGCCTCACTGGAAATAAAGTGAGATTACTCCGCGGTTCACAAAGTCAAGTGGCACTTAATGGTGAGTTTTTTCGAAAGCGTGTTAAAGAGCCGTGGCAGTCAAGTGCAAGTCAGTCCTCAAAATTTCCATCAAAGGTGCACAATGTAAAAGGAAGAATGGGGGACTTGGGTCTGATAAAGACATTAGCCTACTTATATTAAAGCCACGACTACAGACAAAGAGGGGGACATAAGAGCTACTGAGGAGAGCAGCAGTTGAAGGTGCAGACGACTGGACTGTAGCCAACAACACAGAGTGAGGGCTAACGGACGAGCTGTGAGATAAAGTAGACACAAAAACAAAAGAGGAGAGTCTGCAACATGTGCACTTTTACCTGCCTCCCTCTGAATACTTCATATGCATTCAGCATTTGTCACTTATATGTCCGTGGACGTGTTAGGTCATCTTCAGGCATTCAGACAGCCAGAGAAGTACGAGGGGTCAAAGGGCACAACGTCTCCACTGTCCTTTCTCCTCCCACACTTTCATGCTCTCTCTTTAGAGAAGTAAGAAAACAAGATGCAGAACTATCTAATAGAGCAAAGTAGACAAAGTCGCTGGTCAAATTTCAAAATACTTATGAGGGAGTATTTACAGGTAAGCCAAGTCCAGGTTAAAACAGCTAAATCAAATTGAAAGTCAGACAATATAGTTGTGATTTAGTAACAACAAAATGCTGAATGATTACTTTGGAAATCTGTTCACGAAACCCTCATAAGGTCTAAAAATACGAATATTCCTCCCCCACGGACTCCAACAACACACTTACTTAACTGTAAGTGAAGCTTTAGAAAATGCTCATTCTATTATCCACCTGTCCTCGTTGAGTTTGTTTTGAATATGAGAATAGAAATTTCAAACTAGTTCTCTTTCTCTCGCACTCTCCCTTCTGTTCAATCTCCGCCTCCCCTCCCCTCCCACTCTCTCTCTCCCTCTCTCTCTCTCTCTCTCTCTCTGTCTCTCTCTCTCTCTCTCTCTCTCTCTCTCATATCGCTCCTTCATGTTATCTTTCTTGCTACAATTCACTGCTTCAGTTGCTGCCACAAGGAAGTTGAATATTGGCAGGGTGTTTTGAGTGAAGTGATCCGTGAAAGGATTTATAGTGGCAGATAAAACTGGTGTGTATGTGTATGTGTGTGTGTGTGTGTGTGTGTGTGTGTGTGTGTGTGTGTGTGTGTGTGTGTGTGTGTGTGTGTGTTTTTTGACAAAGACTTTGTGGCGGCCTGCGGCTGTTAAGGGGGGGGGGGTGGAGCCATCATCTCATATAGTGTTACACATTGCTCATTCAGGTTTATGTGAATGTGTGTCCATTTACTCCATGTACACGTGTGTATCTAGGACAAATATGAGTGTGTGCATCCACACAACCATGTGTACAGTAAGCTAATATTGTGTGTGTGTGTGAAGAGAGGGGGATGGGGATCCATTAAGTGATCCCTGTGTGTGTGTGTGTGTGTGTGTGTGTCTTTATATTGTGTGTGCATACTGACCCAGATTGATACACTGCTCTCATGCTAAGTCAGCTCACCTTCAGGGCAGATACCGGTGGAATTTGTCCTCTTCTTTGCACGTCCAGCTTCACAATCAGGTGCTGGTTTTTGTCTCTAAATCGCATGTTGTGTTCGTGCTCGCAAACTGAAACTAAAACCACGACACGGGTACTTTATATCCAACACTTTTATCTGGACCATAATCAAAAAGTTTAACCCAAACGTTTCATTGTTGAGTCTGGGGCAGACTTTTTTATTTTAGGCAGATCTGATGAAGGTCAAGTGCACTCAGTTCCTTCCCAACTAGGCTGCCCAATTTAGAGCAGCTGACAAAATGCATCCTTCTAAATCCTGAGTAATGATGGATCCAACTGGTGGATCCCTCTCACGTCAACCTATCCCAGGATTTATTGCATGCTGGCCATGAAGCTATAGCTAGCTCTCTAGTTATCTGGGTTGCTGAGCTGGTGAGAGACTCGCAGTAGCTAACAATACTACGGTAAGAGCTAGTTATGCAAATAGGAAATCCTCAGATGACCAGACTGTTTCATTTCAGTTTGGACTCTCTACTTGACCAAGGAGGGCCACTTCTTTCATGGGCTACTAAACCTGCAATTGCAGAAGGAGGTGGCTCCAGAACTGGGTCACGGCTCACAGGTCACAACTCAATCACGCTAGCTGATATTCTGCAACCGAATGTAGTGAATACTATAAAAACAAAAATCTAAGTCAGATTTATCCCTTGATCTGTTCATGTAAAGATTGTGAAACTCTTCATGCATCAGCTAATGCAAAAAAAGACTCAGCCTCACCTTCATTGACAACAGGGAGCGCGAGCTTACTGTAAACACTCCCACATCTTTCTCCTCTACACTCAGTAAGACTCTTGTGACCTTGTGTCAGGTCGGACGATGGGGCTCTCTTCACGATTACAGATCCAGCACATAAGATGCAGTTTGAAGAGCATGTGGCGAATATGATAAAGGGATGATGCAATTAACATGAATGGAGAGGATCTCTCTCTCCCGCTCTTTCATCTCATCTTTGTGTCTCTTGTTTTCTAACCGTTGCTTCGAGAACGCTCCATCCCTCTTCCTCAGAGGTCCACTTATTTTTGCTGTTAAGCAAATACGGGGCTTATGCAGCCCCCAGTGCCCATCTCCCCACATGCAATCAAGCTGTTTAAATGTTTGTGTTCGACTGTGGGTCCTCTGTGTGTGTTTCAGTGTGTGTGTGTGTGTCTGTGTGTGTATGTCCCTGTCGCTCACTCTCCCGATTCCCTTCACTCGCAGAGCAGTATCAGCCAGAAAATGTTTTTGGGGAAACCATGACAAAGCTGACAGCTGAGGGTGGAGAGACGTGTTGACTTTATTTTCCATTCTCTGGATTTGATAGTAGTTCACATCCTTTCTGCTATGTGATAGCAGAAAGGAAGGGAATGGTTCCTGACTTCTCACATAAAAGTGGGAAGAGCGCTCCTTTTGTTGACGGCGACCGGGAAATATTGGTCACCACTAAAAATTTCCATTAAACTTACACAAAGGAAATGTGTGAATATTAGGAGTGAGGCACTTTGAGATAAAGGTGGTAGCTGCCATTAAACAACTGCAAAGATCAGATGACGTAAAATACGCGAGGATCTCAAACCACGTGGGAATTGTGATGACATTTATGTTTTATTTATCAGTTTGAGGATCATTATCAGTGTGTTTTGATGTCTGTATTCTTTGGTCTTGGCCTTCAGCATGAGCTTTGTGAGATGTGTGAAGCTGAACACGACAGGAAGGGTGGAACAAGCCAGCGCGAACACTATGTCACGCTGACGTGTTGGCTTGTGTGTGTACATTTAGCAATGTCACTCGTCTGGTTGAGCAGGACTGCGAGGTTCATGAGCCGGGGAGAGTGCACGTCGTCACGTTGGAGATCATTTTGTTTTGGTGCCAGACTCCTGAACATCGACCCCCTGATGGGAAGCACAAGACGTGGGAGAAGATGAAGGGGAGGACGCTAGTTTGAGCAGGGGTCCAGACCGGGGGAGGGGTGTCTCAGAGCTGACGTGAGCTGGCATGTGTCCTCGTTCATTTCCTCGCCTTTTTGTCTCCTGTGGCTGCTGATGAATTGGGAGTTCCTTCCTTCCTTCCTTTACTCCTCCCTTTATCTCTCTTTATTTCTGTCTCTTGCTCAATCATCCCTCCATCCTTCCTCTCTTGGTTTGACAGCATTGCAATCCCTGTCATGTCTGCCCATTATCTGTGATCAGTGTTGCGTTCCAGCCCACACATCAGTGTGCGTGCGTGCGTGCCACCGTATGTGTGCTTGCATCTTCATCCTTTTTATGGTTGCATCTTCAGATATTTCTGGCTGCCCTCAATACAGATGAATATCGTAAAAATAAACCTATTAAAAGTGATTATGTGTAATTTAGTTTCCTGAGTGATCAACAGAGGATGCAGTTGATCTGTGATATTTATTATTGCATAGAAATGTGACTTGAAACAGGTGGAAGACACTTTTGTTGAGATTTGGAGATGATTAAACCAGTCTGTGCTGAGATGAGACGCGTTACCTGAACAGGAAGAGGATGTTAAGACAGGGAGACGGCGTTTAGACTTCAGAGTGAGCGAGGATAAATACAACCGTGTGTGAAGTGCTGAGTAGGGATTTAAAGGAGGAATTACTGTGCGAGTGCAAAGAGTGTCTTCAAAGATAGTGTTTATATGCTTTGTTTGCGCTGGAGAGATTTGGCCTTCCTGGGATGTGTTGAGAGAAATCTTTACACCCTCTACTGTGTGTTTCTCTGTCCAGAGCGTGCATCCATGTGACTGTGTAATAAAAGCAGAGGCCACATAGTCTCCTCTCGCCTTCCCCCTTCACTTCATCCTTCCTTTGAAGCCCCGCACATTACATTAGTTTCAGTCAGCTGGAGAGTTAGTTAAAGAGAAACGCGGATCCGGCCAGCGACTCACTCCTCATCACATAGTCACACTCCGCGTTCCTGCTTGTTGACCTGGAAGTGATGCGGTGGGATCGTACGAGTCTCCAACAGCCTGTGAGTGCATTTCTGAGTGTGTGCATGTGTGAATATGTACGTGAATACGTCTGCATGCAACAAACGTGAAGGCAAATGGTGAAAAGCTTACGGGCAGAGCTGCACCTTTTTTTTATTTTTGTTCTATGGATCGAGTTTCTTTGGGGATAAAAAAAAAACCTGTGGTGACTGCCGTATAAGGTTTCTCTTGAACTGGGTGTTTTTGTTATTGTCCTGTGGTGCATTAGCTTTTAGGTCTGAGTGTGTGTGTGGTCACATTGCCTTTGTCCACTCTCCTCAGGCCTGCACTCAGATGTCAGTGAGTCGTGTGGTGCTTATACAGGTCACTAATGCATTGAGTGCAGAGCCTCTATTCACTGTGGCCACTCAGAACCCAAACAATAACCCCGGAGCTCAAGTCTGCACTGGAGCCCGACTCCCAGGAAATGGACCAATTGACCTAGATCCAACCCGTCCACTGAAGAGAAGCCCCGATGCCGACATGCTGTTGACTCCCGTGTCTCGTTGTTACTGACACGAGACATCGTTTACAGGCTGAAATCCCACAGGATAACAAGGAAAGGAGGAGATTCTTATTAGATGTATCCAGAGATTTTATGATGATTCAACAACCATTTAAAAAAACTTCTTAGTAACCAGAATTTTGCATACATTTTAATATTACAACATTAATAATTCATACACCGATGAGCAGCAGGGAAATGTACTTTCCAGGAAAGATGCTGCTTTGGAAAAAGGTTATCGGGAAAAGATAAATGCAGAGTTTTGTTGCCTGATGTTGATCACAGGTCATATGTGGATTTCTGTTTGCTGTTTTTTCTTGGGCAGGGCATGTTTCATTATGACAGACTTTAAGCCTAAAGGGGAACAGAGAGCTGGGAAGACAAGTAGCACAGAGCTGCAAGTTGGCACAGTTTGGTGCAGAGAACTTAAGACTCTAAGAGACCATTCAAGCAACCGGGCGCCACAGGTTGTTTTTTCATTTGAGTATTGTGTCTATTGTTACATACAGCAGATACATGAAAGACTATATTCCTGTAAAAGACTGTATCTAGACTCTGGTACTCTCTAACACAGCTGAAGCTTTCAACAAACACAGACATTTTTTTGGGACCTTTTTCTTAGAATTTGACTAACGCAGAGAAAAGCAGATTGATGATGACAATAATCATTATTAGTCTCAGTCCTTATCTCCGGTTCTTTAGTCTTAATCCCTTTGGTCAACTGACCAACTGTGTGTTACGATCACTGAAGCAGTTCATTGTCGTTGTAATTTGCAGAACAATGATGCAACATTCTGGGCGTAGGTCGTCTCCCATTCTCTGAATCAGCCACACATGACTATGAATAAGGATGTGTGTGAGTGTATGGTACAGAAATGAAGAAGTGCGTCTTTTTTTGCGGTAAACAGATGACCCTAAAATATGATTTCCTGAAAAGTACAGGAGAGAAGAGTTTTTTTATGCTTCTTAATATGGTATCTACAGTCAAATGCTTGTTTACCGTGTGTGTGGAGACCTGACCCGAGCCCATTGGGACCTAATGTGACCTGACGGGCCGGGGACAGAAAAACATAAAATAATGATCATGAAGTTCGAGTCAGGTTGGACACGTTGGCGGGGCAGATTTTTCACAAAGCATATGTCAATCAGTGACAGAGCAACACTAATCTGTGCAGCTTACGTTAACCATATCATGTTCGGGTTGATGCTTCTCAGGCTCGTGTCTGGTTTTTCTCAGAAATGTCTCCATCTGTAGTCTGTACCCCAGGCTGACTCTGTATTGTTTGGATCCTCTGTTGTTGGCCTGACACGCAGAGACAGTGATCTGCTGTTTGTCCGTCACATTCTTGCTGAACATTTCTTACCCCCCCATCCCTCACTGCTCTATTGTTTCCTGTTCCTTCTTCAAGGGTGCACTTTGTCTGCAAGCGCCGCTGTTGACTCAGGTGCAGGGATGCACTAAGATAACTTCCCCTTCTCCTCCCTCCCCTCCCCCCTTTTCTCCCGCCTGTCCTCCTCTGCCTATAACACCTTTATTAACATTACCTGCTTCCCCCCCTCTCTGTCAGATTTATAATGTTATGGATTGTGTCTCTCTACTCCTCATCCTTTAATCTCTTTGCTCTTCCTCCCTCTCCCATGGCACCCTCAACTCCACTTTCTCTCCTTACCTGTCCTTGTGCGGTCACACTTAATCCTTTTCTCCGGCTCCCTGGTTGTACTACAAAGGTTCTGCGGGGGCCTCAGCAGTTTTCTTAATTAATGAAGTGATAAGAGTTCGTGTCTTATGAAACTGCCTTTGCAATACTCTAACAAGGTGATTAAAATCAGGGTGAGCTAATATCCGCACGTTGCACGGTTGCAGTATTTAATATTTAATCATCGTAGTCTGTACAGGTGCCATTAAGTTATTTTCTTACAATTTTTACTCTTTAATTTATATTTCATGAAAACCTAGATTATTGGGAAAACAGTTATATTTATATATAGCAGCTGTGGCTTAGGGGGTAGAGAGAGTCGTCCAAAAACCAAAAGGTTTGGTGTACGATACCCTAGTCCTCATACAGAGAACGTAACTCAACCCATAATGATCCAAAGTATTTATGTGTGTATATTGAATGTCTGTTTGTGTGAATGAGACTTGTATGTGCTTTACGTGATTAGTTAGGTGCTAAATGAATACAGTCAATTTACCATAAAACATCTGTACACATCTAAATCAATCTGGAAAATCCTCCTCATGTTTGTGTGAAAATATAAATTTTGTTCCTCTATAGAGACCATAAGAAGGCAAACAGTTTTTTTTATCAATTAGTTCATTCACTACATAGTAAGGCCCAATAGCAAACAGCAATTTCCCTTGAAAATCCAGCTGTAACTTCTTCAGTACCTCTCTCCACGCGGTCGTACTCAGTCATATCATTAATAACAACAATTCCCGCCTGTTCGCACCCGGCACAACATCCGTCTCCATCAGCCCCTCAGGACCTATCAGCACCACTCCGCCTCTTTACCTCTCATGTCTCCTTCCACCCCAGCACACATCATTTGTCTGTCTACCTGTGGCCCTGCACTCGATTCCACCCGCTCTAACAACCTCTCATCCCCCTTTCAACACCATCATCAGACCCTCTCGCCGCTCTCATCCCACTCCCCCTTCCCCCTGTCTCAAACTCCCACCTTAATCAGTCTACCTTTTGCCTAAACCCCTCTTATCCCTCTCATTCACCCCCACCCATCCGCCCTGTTATTTTGCTTTCTCCCCAGTCTGCAGAGAGAGAATTAGGAAGCACTAACCCATCCTGCCAATTTGGCCTCATTCACACTGTCTGTGTTTGTCTGAGGGTGTCTGAATGTGTCCTGATGCCAGAGTACAACCGGTATGAATTTCTGAAGATGATATTTGATGCCATGATTAAGTATTTTTCCTTCTTTGGCAGGAATGAATGGAAACTACTGAGATGGACTTTCAATCACACTCTAAGTTTACCCATATTCCTTTGTTTGTTTCTAAGCAAGATTGCGCAAATTACGGATTACTGCAACTTTAAGGGAAGGATAGAGTATGGGTCAGGAAAGAAGCCATTAAATCTGAGTGCGGATCCGGATAAGGGGACAATTGGGCTTTGGTGGAAGTACACACTCTACTGAGTGACATTTTAGTTCTTAAAGTTTCCATCGTGAAACCCTTGAAATCTTAGACGCTTAACAACCCATAATAGCTAAGTTAGGGAATAATGGAGGAAGTCTTTTTGCAAGATGCTACAAAAAGCTTGTGTCCTACTTTATGATTTCAGGATTATAAGCAGCAGTGTGATCATTATTGCTGAAAGGAATGTATCTCTTATTTTGATGAAACAGAATAACAGCACCTTGCACACATCACAGTGGTAAACAGACAATAGAAGAAACAAAAGCACTCTGTCTTCCTTGTTGTACTTGCCCCTTATTTTGAACTGAGCCTTAATACCAAGGGAGTCTGTATGACGTATTGATCGTAAGATACAGAGATTGATGGACTTCCTCAGAGGGAAAAACGTTGGTATTGGCTATGGATGAGACAAACTGGAGGATTTCTGCTGTCTCATAAAATTGTTGCATGCCATTGCCCACCAGTCGTTTCAAGAAATTTAAATGTACTGCCACGTCCGCACAGCGCTCTCCTTCATTCTTAAAACGTCTTTCTCTGTCTTAGTCCCTCTCTCACAGACGGTCGTCCCTGCGGCTGCTTCTCGGGCCGCAGGGCTTCTACATTTACCAGCCGAATCTGGAGCACAGTCAGTGTCTCGTCCCACTCCTCCTGAATAATTAAACACCTCGTTTTTTCTTCTTCTTCTTTTTTACTGCCTCACACATATTGGCAAACCGCAAATCAACACATCAATATTCAGCTGATTGGTTTTGACGACTTGTCGGAGCAATCACTGCTGCATGAGGATGAGCGAGTGTTGATTGAGGTTGAGCAAAGCAGGGAGTTGATTTGTTAACACAACAGAAAGTAAGTGATGGTTTATCATATTTCATTCATAGTTGTACTGTATCAACAAAAAGGTTTCAAGTGGCATAGTAATGTACAACAGAGTACCTCATGATTTCCTCCTTCATCTCAAAACAAGTGGGAGAATAGAGTAAATATTATAATATAATAAGATATAAAAATATATCTTGGGGCCAGGCATAAGAAAACAAACAGAAGAAGACTTTTTTAATATTTTAATATTAAATAACCTTAGTATTTTATATTAAGAACTAGTGCTGTGTTTGCTCAGTCTGGAATGGGCTGTTTGTTGTGGTCTGTGGTGATGCTGGTTGAGGTTTTCTTTCTGAAACCGTAACCTGCAGTGATTGAGCCGCGGCAGGTTAAGACCTGCCCAAGGAGAATAATGCTGGAAAGCTGATAATAAACTTGACATTTCTAGAATCAAGATTAAATTTGAACTTTTAAGAATACATCATGCTAGAGCAACAAATTATAGGTGAATTGGTGACCATTCTGTACTTCAGAATGGTGAAAGTGAGTTAATCAGATTTCCCTCTGGCAGCTCACATAGCTGCTCACTTCTCTAACTGGATTTGATTAACCAGAGGAGTTGAGTTAATTCTCATCATTTTGACATAATTCACAAAATGGTATTTCATGTTTATTCTTGACATTTCAACGTTATTCTTTAAATACTAAAAGAAAAATGCCTGACCTTAATACTCCTCCTTATAATAGGGGGTTTGAATCTTCGGGATCTCCTTTTCTTTGAATTCATACATGGATTCGACGATTGCTGGAGTTGCACTCGGCGACTCAGAGCACAGCGTCAGAAGCTGCACACGCTCATTGACTCCCATGGGCCTTTCACTCAATGGCGGACTAGTGGTAGGAGGATTTTACTTCAAAATATGGTAATCCCTGACAGCAGCGTGCTGCAGAGACACTCGGCTGAAATCTGAGTTAAGGAGCGTACAGCGTAAGCCCCTGGAAATATGGAGCAGCGTATTTAATGAGGTTAGTGACACTTGAGGAGTAAAATGGAGTGAACTGGTTGTCACTGTTTTTTTTTTTACGTGATGCTCAGATGACACAGTGACCCGAAAATATAAATTACTTTACAGTAAAACCTTTTGCAGATGATGCTGCAGTCTTTACTCCTTCTTTTAGGCTCATGCTATATTTATTAAATGTGATTTTGTTGCTCTCTGGCACATTTGTTACCGTTAGAGACCCTATCATTGTCACCACAATGATAAATATTGACTCTTTTTTCCACACTTCTCTGTTAGTAAATTCATCAGAAATTAATATCTCTCCTCTTTCCTCACTCACTGCTTTGTTCTGTCATTTCTTTTTGATTTGTCCCTCTTCTGAAAGCGGTCTTCAGGAAGGAATTAGAATTTGTCTTTCACCACTTAAGAAAGAGAAAAAAAAAATTGTTTGACTTAAGCAGCAGCAGGGACTTGTGCTCACAGGCACACTGTTTGTGTGTGTGTGTGTGTGTGTGTGTGTGTGTGTGTGTGTGTGTGTGTGTGTGTGTGTGTGTGTGTGTTTGTGTGCGTGTGTGTGTGTGTGTGTGTGTGTGTGTGTGTGTGTGTTTGAGCAGAGGGAAGGGGGATGTGGCACATGTCTTGTCAGATCCCGAAAGGATGAATAAGAAGCTAATCTCCTTCTTCCAGGGAATTCTACCAGTGATGTCTGAGACATTCCCGTCTCAGAGGGACTGAGCGAGTGCAGTGGAGTGTGCACCCCTATCTCTACAATGGGATGGTTTTAGAGCACATCTCCCTGTTATCTCAGCGGTAGATAGATATATGTGAACAATACACACACACTTAGGTGTGCACTTAATGACATGTGCCAAAGATAAGTCCCTTATCCTCCTGCGTGTGGACCACTGAGCCTTCATGCACCTTGTCCAGATTCCCATGGTGTTCACCGTGTGTTTTTTAAATCTTTTGAAGCAGCTTTGCAACGAGGAAGCTGCTGTGTTCATACGTGCATGTTTGCGAGTGTGTAGTAAGTGTGAGATTGTGAAGCGTGCGGAGACTTGCTGATAAAACCTTGTCCAGGATTCCCATGGTAGTCTATTTTGACTTGTGAGGAATGAAGTCTCTCCCATTCAGAAATTCCTTTGTCTGCCCCCCCCCAGAGAGAACGTTAACCTCAGCGACTTCACTCCCTTGCCTATATGGAGGTGGGGGGGGATACAGTATTTAAGAGCTGCGGGAAGAAGGCCTGAGGGAAGGATGAGTCCTGCTTCATGGATTTTGCGGCACAGTTGGGGGGGGGGGGCGGGGGTCGTGGTTCAAGAGTGCGGAAGAAAGGTCATGGAGGTCGGTGTAAGGTTGAGAGCTGATCTGGTTACAGCCGAGTCTAGACTGGTCGCTTGTGTTTCTACCCTCAGTGTCTCTTTGAGGTCGGGTTATTTTCTGCCAATCCCTCATTGGGAAGTCAGGAAGGACATAGAGGAGGAACTCAGCATGAAGCACTATTATTTAAATAATTAAAGGCTACCTCACAATAGATTATTGTCAGATCTAAAGAGACGATACAAGCGTCCAGGCTTTAGGGCGAAGCCTCCCGTCATTTAGTTGTTATAATCTGAGGAAAGACCATATTTATTCCATTTAAAACGGGCGTGGGACTCTTTGAGGATATTAATGTGTGACACAAAGTGACTGTCGGCTACACACTGAGGAACTGAATAAAATCCTCGACTAAGAGCTAAATTTCATTTGAACAGAAAGACCTCAAGGCTGAAACAACACTTTCATTTCTCGGGATAGGAAACCACGTCATCCTTATCCTTATTTATGGATGGAGTCTTGTTCACATGATTTATTAGCTGCAAGACTCAATGTGCCGCTGTCTGTTTATCAGCAGGATTACACAGAAATCGACTGAATGTATTGTCGTGCAACTTGGTAGAAGGACAGGACTTGGACCCAGAAAGAACTTGTCATAACAAAGGAGTATATTTAGGGAACTGATATATATGAGTGTGTGCAGTTTGGTGCAGCTTGATTGAATTTAAGGGGCCTGCTTGTCCTTGGTGGGGGCCTGATTGTCATCCTAGTTGTTCTTTAAAAACAGCCATTTCAAAATAAAGCCACACAAATTCAAGATGAATTATTCAAAGTCTTTTCTTATTGATGACGGGTTATTGTCTCTTGGGAATGACGGGTATGTAACAGAGGTGCTTAGCGATTTCATAATCTGAAGTCAGTGTCTGGTCTCAGCTGCAGTTTCAGGAAGTGTCTGGTCTATGACAGGCTGAGAAAAGAAAAGAAAGCAATGAGACAGCTTCTGTTTGGCACAATCCGCGGTACAGTGTCGTACAGTCGGGCATATTCACGTCATGGGAGGTTTCAGTCTGCAGAGCTGAGCCGTGTGTCATGTTGGGTGGAGCGGTGAGACAGGTGCAGAGATGAAAAGATTGGCGGTGGCGATGAAAGTGTGTGTGTGTGTGTGTGGGGGTGGGGGGCAGCAGGGTGTTCCCGCTCCGTGGCTGTTCTGACAGGCCTTTGGTATTTTTCCAAAGAGTGTGAGAGCATGTGTGTGTGTGAGTCAGAATACCTGCTCGCATTTCTCTGGGGATGGTGCAGGTGTGCGTTACTGGAATCACGTCTGCCTTTGCTGTGCTGGAATGCAGCTACCTGCCTGTGTGTGTTTTCATGTGTTCGGTGGCAGATGTGAGAGCCTATAGGTGATGAGCATCTTTGAATAAGACTGTGGCACTATGAGTCAAGGAGCTCCAGTCTGACTGTGTTGGGAAGTGACACTTCCAGAGACAAATATTCAGCCTCATATTCTTGGATATGATATATTTTGAAGCTATTTGAATCCAGACAGTCAGAGTTTTATGGTTATTTTTAAAAATGAAACCACAATGTGTTCTGTAGAAAGATATTTTTTGGGTTGTTCTTCTTCTCAGTGTGTGTCTCTCTGTGTACAGTATGTGTGTGTGTGTCCGTGGTGATAATGCTTTAGCTGCTGTATTGCAGGCCATTGTGTTAATACACTCTGTCAGTCTGTTAATATACTGCAAGAATGAGAGCGGGAACGAGAGACTGAGAGAAAAAAGCGTGAATAATTATGTTCCCCCCTTTTGTCTCGGCTCCCTCAATTAAGCCTGAAGAGCGGCAGCCAGAGCACATGTCTACTTATCCACTTAAAGCTCAGAAACAATAGGACCCCCCAATGTCTCTCTATCTCGCTGCCTCTCTCGTTCTCAGTTTTTATCTCCTCCGCCCTCTCTCTCACTCTTCCATATCAAACTTCCATTCAAAGCCCGGCCGCCCAATATGTTTTCTGTTTTTGTCCTTTCTCCCTTCACTTGTCTGCACGAACCTCAGTGTGTTCCGCCCAGGGCCTCGCCTCACCTCTCAGCTCTATGTGGGTTTTTACCCCCCCCCCCTTCTCTCCGTCTTCCCATGCCTTGCTGCAGGGCACGGGAAGAGGTAAAACGAAGAGACTAAACATTTTAGACTGTAAACTGCCGGGAGAGAGGCAGCGGTTTGATTTCCCTTGTGTTGTGTCAGGCAGAATTATTCTGTTTGTTTAGCTTGTGTGTGTGTATGTGTGTGTGTGTTTTTAGATCCTCTGCACTGAACTCACAACCAGATGTATAGATGAATCATATGGCTCAGCAACAGTGATGCACGGTGCATGCAACCTGCCGCTCTCACTATTTAATAACCAATATTTTATTAATACGCTTAATTATTAACAAAGTAAACTGATGCCAGATTTAAAAGGGAGGCAGGCCTGACTCCAAATCAAATATCCAGCACCTGTCGAGCATTATGTGAGGAGGCTAATGTGTGTGTTGTGTTTGGGGGAGTGGGCGTTCAGCATGTGGGCTGAGATAAATCTCATCAGGCAGGTTGGAGAATGGAGGCTGGAAGATGGATGAGAAATAAAGATCGAAGCAGGAGGAAGAGGAGGAAGAGGAAGAGGAGGGGAGGTATCAGGGTCAAGTTTAGCTTATGTAACTGTTTCCCACAGCAGGGGTGAAATGTGCTGCAGTGGCTAAGTTTGAATACACACAAACACACACACTCACTCACTCTCACACACACACACGCACAATTTCAGAGCTGACCTCGGAAAAAATGTGCTGTTTATGGTTTTCATGCATTTATATTTTCAGCGCTGTCTCTTGTTGTTATTTCTACTCGTCCTCTTCTGAACTCTCATGTCTATGAACGTATTAACAGTGTTTTTTTTGATTATTATCAATAATAATGCAACTGAGTGCTCTGAGTTCTTATAATTAACAGGACAAGACCTAGTCAAATACAACAGGAACAGCTTTACGGCACTTTACATCTACTCAAACAGAGCATGAGGCATTAAACACAACAATAGACGCTGTTGTCAGTCATATGGGTCAAAATAACATAATAATCATAACAAACAGAAGCACTTCAGATCCTAGGGAACAAAGCGATTATGCTCTTAAAAAAGTGACGTCAGATGTTACAACAGATGTGAAAAATTGAAACAGGCCAACATTTACTTTACAACAGATAAAGATAGTTTATCACATCCGCCAAAATTAATTTGACATTTTCCCAAACTTCCTTGAGAATAATTAATTGATTATGATTCAAAAAATCTGCCACATCTAAGGAACTAATAATAATAATAATAATAATACATTTGATATATTCAGCACCTTTCATTCATAAATTCTCCTCAAGGTGCTTCACAATAAAATCAAAGACATAGAGATCAATAATAACACGTTAGCTATAGAACAAAGACTTAGGATAAAAACATAAAACTAGCAAAAGGTATAAAAAGATGTTAGTGAGTGTATGAAATCAAATTTTTATTACATTTTTACACATGAAAGTTTCTCTTACATGACTTTTCTGTTTTATTGAAGAATCTGAAACGTGTCTGCAGAACCCAGTTTCCCAGCTAAACTGCTAAAAACGTATCTTAGCCAAGTGAGAAGGATCACACGTACAAATTAAAATTTTCTCTGCACGGTTGTGAACGGAAAATATGTGTAAATCTACACGCAAGCGAGACATGCCAGCACTTGAATACCTTCACACTATACATAGCACATTATGGAAATCATGGTCTACTCTAAGCAGCTCAGGGCTGGTATTAGAGAAAATTAGGTCGTGTTGGTAAGGATCATTTAATTGAGTCTTAAGCAGAAAATCATACTCTGTGGCAGCTTTCATCTTCTGTCATTTCAGTGTGTGTGTGTGTGTGTGTGTGTGTGTGTGTGTGTGTGTGTGTGTGTGTGTGTGCCCGTCTATCTTTGTCTTCAAGGGAACAAGGGGTGTTTTCCCAAAATGTTTTGTGCACAAGCCTGTACACGTCTGCAAGGTTCCTCATTGCCAATGAGTTTCAGGGAGCAGTTCAAAGAAACTAAGGTTGTTTGTGAGTTTTTGTCTCCTCCCGTCGGGCTCAGAAGATTGCTTTGTGCTTTGTGCTCCTGATCATCTGTGAGTTTGTGTGCAGGTTTTGTGCATTTAAATATGTATTCATTGTTACTGACTTTGCCTCACTGCATTATCTCAGCACCGTCACTGTCCGCAGAATCCCTTACTCCCTTCCTCCCTCATCCCTTCTCTAGTGCCTCTCTTCACCTGCCTCATGTCATGCAACTGGCAGATGCACTCGTTTTAGAAGTGCGTTCTCGTCTTCCGTCTCCTCCTCTGTGCGTGATTTACATGTCGGGTCACTTTGAAGTTGTTAGAGCTTTGCACTGAAACACTTCCCTCCCTCTTTTCCTGTTCATCTCAGGGCGAAACCGACTCAACCGTTTGAGGATGTGTGGAGGGTCATGCGTCCGGTGAAAGACGACACCACGATGATGTGAGGATGCTGGTGGTGCAGATGCTTTAACCACAGGTAGCAACAAAATATCTGCTTTGGTTTTATTTTGTCGTGCATTGTACAATCCTAACAGTTTTTTTGAATGTTTTATTTAGGTATATATCATATTTTAAAATAAATAATAGATTTTGTTTGTTTGGATTATATAGTTTGTTAAAACAGGTTTTTGTCTCGGGGAGGATTTTTCTCGGCCTCTCTCTGCAGGTTGACTCTCGACTGAGATCCTGATGGTGTAGCTTTGATTCCGTGTGATTCACAGTCGAGCAAACAGTCTGACAGCAGTTGACTCAGCAGCTCTGTGCGCTTATGTAACACACAGCGTGAGGTGAAGCTGAGATTACTTAACGATCAACAAAATTCACTGCAGAGGCCACTGCATCCGTTGTTGCTTCAGCCAAGAGAACAAGTGTTCCTGAATGTCTAGATCCAAAAGTACACAGAGAGCGACAAAGACTTTTAAATGACCTAAATTCAAATGCAACTTTTTCAAATGCGCGAGGGAAGAACAAAGTTGCTTTTTCAAGTTTTAAAAGTCCCTATACGCTGGGTGTGATTGTGATGCATTCTGAGTACTTAAATGGAACAAAACCTGTAGGGACCTTTTCTGAGATGTTAGTCGTGTTTATGCTCAACATGAAATCGTATTCTTTTATTTTTTTGTCCCTGTGCTACATCGCCTGAGTGTGTAGTCTCAAGCAAATTCCCACTTGTCCAGGTCAGTTAAAGTAGCCAGAAATAGACGAGGGAATTTCCAACTCAACTCTGGAAACCTGATGCCTCTCATTTGTCTGACAGCTCAGCTCTCACAAAGGACTCCCAGAGATCCGGGATACCCTTGATACACCACCATTAGTCAATGGGACATGAAAGTCTGTGATTGACCTGGTCATGATTTGAATCTCAAAGCCGACAGTGAAGATCAGTCTTTGTTCAGAGGGCAGGACAGTTCCTGAAAGGTTTTTGACAACCTGCAGTTTGGTTTGAACGTTTTTGGAGCAGGTCATTAATTCTCTGTCTGAGTAAGTAAAAGCAAAGCAAACTAAAATACTTTTTTAGTTTTGCACAAATACTGAAATTAGGTTTTCCAGTATTATGCATGCTTTTCCACTAACAACAAAACCTGCTTCACAGAATTACATCAAATACCCAATAGAGGTCTAAGAATCTGTAATGCACAGGTAGTCATAATTTGATGGTACTCCAGAATTAAACTTTTGATACCCACCTGTAAAGAGCTCATGTTGCGTCACCTTGCAGTTGAATAGTGTTGTTTAAACTAAAGAATCATCTGATGGATCACACCCCTCCTGCATTAAGGCAGAATCTGCCATGGAATGAGATCGATGAACTCCATAAGCAGAAATTTAGATCACACACTAAAATCACAGATGTGGCACAAGACAAGTTATAAAACAACTAAGTCACTGTTTTACACATTTAAAACAGGTACTCGTGGTCTAGATTTATAATAATGATTTATGATGATTAGAACATTTTTAGATGTCTATGTTTCACAGAAACCTCTTTTTTTAATCTGCAGTTGAATCATGGGAAACGCGGAGAGTCAGAATGGGGACAGTGGTCTATATGGCGATGGGACGGGAACACTCTCACGTAAGCACACGTCCCGCTCACTCCGTCTCTCCAGCAAGCAGCCGATCACCCGCCGCTCCCGAATCTCCTCTTCAGTGAAGCAGGAGCACAGGAACTCTGAGGCGTCAACTCGTTCCTCCAGCACTCCCAGCATCCCACAGTCGTTAGCGGAGAACGGACTGGAACCTTTCGAGGCCACGGATGAATTTGGAGAGTTCGGCATCAACCCTCACTGGACGCAGCGCGTTGCCATGACCATGAGGCCGGAGTCCTATCAGCAAGATGACGACCAGCTGGCTACACCGACTCCTGAAACCTCAGAGGCGGACACCATCGCCCATGATGGGGGAGAGGACTCCATGGGAGAGGGGGAGGGAGACGCTGTCGGAGAGGAGAGGTACCTCCAGCGGATGACCGAGGGCCCCAGAGAGGGAGGCAGTTTTAAAAAGAAGCGCTCGAAGTCTGCGGACATGTGGAGAGAAGACAGCCTGGAGTTCTCTATGTCTGACATGAGCCAGGAGCACCTGACCAGCACTGAGGAGATCATAGTCGGAGGAGAAGAGGAGGAGGAGGAGCAGTTCACACGCCCCAGTGCAGGTGAGGATGGGAAACTATTTGTAACACACATTAAGATAAACCAATCCATTATCTACATTGCTCATCCTTTGAGGGCTGTTGAGCTGGAGCCAATCACAGTTGACATTGGGTGAGAGGCGGGGTCCAGTCTGGACATATCACAGAGCAAATATGTGGAAACTAACAACCTAACCCCAATGTGCATGTCTTTGCACTGTGGGAGGAAGAGAGAGTATTTGGGGAAACTCACACAGACAACTGGAGAACATGAAAACTCCACACAGAAAGATCGCGACTGAACAGGGATTCAAACAGAAAACCTTCTTATACTTATTGTAAACCTACATAATAAATCCCAACTATTTTCTTGTATTCAATCAGAAGCATATCCGTTGTTACCCATGCAAACTCTATATATATTTCTATGTAGTCTCATAACTGCCATGTTATATTTCATGTTTTAAATCAATACAGTAGATACTGAGGTATTTTTACTCAGTATATTCTTTTCAAAAAGCATCACTGCACAAGAGACGGTGACTGATGGTTTGATAAAGTGATAGTTTGATTCACTTTACAGATGATGAGGGGGAGGGAGGTGAAATAAATCACAGAGAGTCACTGAGAAATCATCTGAGAAAGTCACGTCTACTGATTGAAGGTCATCTGCCGTCCATCAGTTGCAGTTGATGATGGGTTTGTTAGTGTAGCTGGTGCTGTGCAGGAGCTGCAGCAGCTCAGCATCACAGCAGGAGGTCGAGCTGGTACCTTATCTCCTGAAGGTCTGAGCGCTGGCCCAGGTGGTAGAGTAATGTATGGGCTTGGTACCCACATACACACATACAAGGACACACTGATATGGTGAAGGGTAAATGACCCGTCAAATGTTTAACATAAACAATAAACAGGATGCACAACCCTCAAAATACACACACTGCCCTGCATTTACCACCTGTGTACATTTCAGGCTCCGCTGAGAGAGCATCGTCTCTGGACCATCTGTGCAGCCAGCAGAGTCCTGGCCTCAGGGGGCAGAGGAGCCGCTACCCTAAAAACCGGAGAGAGGCTGATTGCGGAGATGGAGAGGAGGGGTTGATGTCTCCGACCGAGGAGGATCTTGGCGGCTATGGAGCGTTCACGCTTCCTTGCCGACGGTCCCACTGCCTGTCCGAGGGCTTGGGAGGCCTCGGCATTCCGGCGGCACCGTGCCCTGCTTTCCAGGGACGCCGTGCACAAACTACCCAGGTTGGATTGCGTTTCATTGACTTTTAAATGGATATACAAAGCAAATGAATACAAAATCAGGTTAAGAGTCTTTTTCTTCTGTCTCCCTCCTGGAACAAGGACCCGTTCATGTAGAGAGAGGACCTTGTTTACCAGTAGTATCCAGAAAGTTCAGGCGGTTCACAGGCATGACAGAGGACACCAGTCAATCCAATTAACATTTTGTTGACTACAGACATTTCCTGTGTTTGCTCATACTCTGCGGTGGTGTGTGTGTTCCTCTTTGTGTATTTTCATAGTGGGAAATTAAAGAAGTCAGATACAAAGTCACTGCGGGGCTACTTGTCTGGCGATGGCCTGGTTTCTCCATTCCCCCTCCAGGAATGAAAGCAATAAAGCATGATATCTTCTCTGCCTCATTCACCAGCCACTCACACACTGTAAATACGCACAGACAGGGACACTTGGATCATAATTTACTGGCTTATCTTACAAAAGCAGACTCACTCAAAGTGTAAAAGAGAAAGACGCTGTGATGTCGCACCCATAACCCAGTTAATACGAGATACAATGGACCAAAACAAAACCACATCAGGAGAATTAAGAATTATAAAATGCTTTCAATAATTTCCATGTGTCATGGTTGAGAAAAAAAGAAGAAAAAGTTGGTAAATAAAGAAAGAAGTGGGAAATGGGAAACCAGGCTTTTGTTTCAACTCCTTCCCAGAACCTCCAAGCGCCCTTGGATGGCGGTGCACCCTAAGTGCTCATTACAAATTCATCCAGCCAGGCTGAGGGGGATGTTAGATGGGATATAAATAGATCGACAACACGGCAAAAACAAGGAGAAAAAAGAACAGAAGGAAGCTGTGTTTGGTGAAGGAAAAGTGTGAAAGCACAGAAAACCCTGCAGCTTGAAGTGGAAAGTGTCCATTGAAGAAATGCACGGCGAAATATGTGCACAAACACACACTAACACAGCCAAAGACACACATATACGAACATAGACCCAGAGACCCTGTGTGTAGCATGAGCTGTCAGGTTGATTCTTGCAACTGGAGTGAAATGACCTCTTGTATTATGACCTCTCCTTTAGACTGACATGATTGGTCATTCATACAGTGCTCACTATATATTACTGTTACGTTTATCTGTTCTTTCACCGGTGCATATTTTTCTACCCAGACACATCAGTTTCGGTACACACATTAATAATCCACGAGTTAACCTGTTGTATTTTGGGCCGACAGGACATCTCTGCTATTTTGGGTGAAGGAAGCGAGTACGGCGACAGTGGCATCGATGGCGTCACCACTGAGATCGACGGGGACGGAGAGCTGGTGTCACGGCGCTGTAAAGCCATGTCGGCCTCCTTCTCTGTGTACTCGGCCACCGAGAGCAGCGTCTTCAACGGCAGCGACAGCGGCAGCAGCAGCGCCGGAGGAGGAGAGGGCAGAGGTGGCGAGGGAGGAAGGGGGGGAGTGTACGAGAATTTCCGGAAGGAGCTGGACAATCAGGCCTGGGTTAGTGACATTTTTCTATGTTTGTGAATGTGAAGTTTTTTCAAAATATAGTAAAGTATGTTTAAAATCCCTTCATCTCTCAACGACCCTCTCATCAGATGCCGGGTCGGGACTGCACGGAGGAGGCTGGGTCGGCTGTGAGTGACGAGCGGAGCAGCGGCACCCTCAGCAGCGCGTATCCATCGGACGCTCTGATTGGCTGTGCACAAGGCACGGTCAGGAAGGCAGGAGCTCTGGCCGTGAAGAACTTCCTGGTTCATAAGAAAAACAAGAAGGTGGAACCTGCAACGAGGCGCAAGTGGAAACACTACTGGGTTTCTCTGAAAGGTGATGCATAGGCACTGATAGGTCTTCTATGGAGAGCTGAGAGAAAGTTTTGAGCAGCAGGTTTCCATCAAGATCCAGATTGACACGTGACCATGTGATTACACTGTATTGAGCACATCAGGCCATGACACCATCAGAACCCTTGTCATGACCTCTCACAGTCTTCTCCATGCACTTTAAATGCTCCTGCATCCAAAACCAAACCACTCTCACATTTAGTTACCGATATCTTTTGGTTTCTAACAGATCAGAGTATTTAGAAACAAATGACAAAACATGTTATTTTAGGCAAAATCCTGCAGCTGTGATGTTGACTTCAGATAAACATGGTAACCTGGCCTGTTAAATCTCTCACTCCCTCTATCCTGTTAGACTGTAATCACATCACATCCTCACACGCTATGTGCCCTTGGTTGTCGCCTCTGCTCTCACCCTCATGTGTGGCCTCACATTGCTTCTCCCCGGCCTCGTCTCATTTTAATTTTACGGCGCGGCCGTATCTAATCCAATCTCGTACTCTCAAAATGCAGATGCAGCATTTGCAGCTGCATCCCTCCTGTCCCTCTAAACATAAATACATTTGATGTTTTTCCCACTATTCCTCCTGAACTCATGTTACATGTAAGCATCAATAAAGACCCATAATTGTATTTGTATGTTGTTTTTGTTCGTAAATTTGCTCATAAAGCCTTGTTTTGCCATTGGTTTCAATACAAAAGAGGGAATAAATTAATTTAACAAAATTTCTTCCCCATATATTTCTATTTTCAAGGCTGCACCCTTTTCCTGTACGACTCGGACGGCCGCTCGGGTATCGACCATAACAGCGTTCCCAAGCACTCGCTGTGGGTGGAGAACAGCATCGTACAGGCCGTACCGGAACATCCGAAGAAAAATTTCGTCTTCTGCCTCAGCAACTCAGTGGGGGATGCATTCCTCTTCCAGGTGACAGAGACACTGGAATTCAAAACATGCTTGTGACATAACTGTTGTGTTCCTTTTAAACCTGATGTGCTCAAACTCATGGTTACGGCTCAAACAACAGAGTCTCATAAACCATTTCACAATAATTTCTCCTCAGGGTCTTGCGTGCGTGCGTGAGTGTGTGCATGTGTGTGTGCGTGTGTGTGTGTGTTATGTTCATGACATTTAGCCATGTGGGAGATAAGCCAGTCCTATGTCCATGTGTTTGTTTCATGTGTGACATGTTTAAAGGCCACACTGTCAAGCTCTGACAGTGATCCGCCACTGGGACCATTGTGTAATATTAAAATGTATCTAATTAAATTCATGGCATCTGTCCACGGCGACATTCAGTCAAAGAAACAGAAGATAAATGATTAAATGATGATGAGATTAAAGGGTAATGTTGTGATTTCAATTCATTTAGCTGTCCAGTTTCCTAATTTCCTTCCCTTTTCCCTTTTCCCTTCTTCCTTTGTCAGACGTCCGGCCAGACGGAGCTGGAGAACTGGATCACGGCGATCCACTCCGCGTGTGCCGCCGCTCTCGCTCGGCAGCATCACAGGGAGGACACGGTGCGACTGCTGCGCACCGAGGTTCGCAAGCTGGAGCAGAAGATCGACATGGACGAGAAGATGAAGAAGATGGGAGACATGCAGCTGTCCACCGTCACAGATGGCAAGAAGAGGAAGACCATACTGGAGCAGGTATGGAGATCTGAGTTATGTGTCAAGAACTAATCGTAAACATAAAGTTGTTGGTTCAGGATGAAAAACAAAGAATTACCCACCACACACAACAGGAAGTTATCGAAAGACACATGTGCTGCTGATATAAACCAGGTGATCTCATGTGTTGAGCAATGGAGGTCTTTAGCTTCCACATGACTTCAGAGAAACACCTCAGGGTCTTTACAGATGCTCATCTCTGTACGTTTGAACTGCACTAATGCTCTCACATGCTGAAAACTCTGCAATAAATCATCTTTACTGCGTGGCGTCATCCAGACAAAATGTTCTTAGGCAGCACTCGCAACAACAGATGTTTTCAGATTTTCCCGACTGGTGCTCATTTGCAGCCACATGCATGTGCTTGAGTGCAGAATGCTGAATATTCACAACACATGTCGCAGCACACATGTGATGCACACATCAACAGGCAGGTGATCCTGAAATCTTTCGCTAATTTGTTTATATTTAATTGCTGTATGGAAACACGTCAAAGCTGTTCCAGGATCAGGTTTGTTCACTTTCAGCTGAACATTGCGTGCGGCTTTATTCTCTAACTCGATGCATGTCTGGAGTTGCTGCTGAATGTTAAAGCAACATTGCATTTACGGATGAAGAATGTGCTCACCGACAATAGGCCTCCCTGTGTGAACCTCTTTACCTTTGTGTGGGGGATTTGGATGTCAGTCAAGCTGGAGGAGCACAAATCTATATTACATAAAAACCTTCAACCTGAGGCTTCTATAACTGACAGTGATATTCTGATATTAACCCGCTTAAGATAAAAGTTGAATAAAACATTATTTTTCTGATTACCTTGATTTGAATAAGATCAGTAGAGCACCTTTCTCAGCCAAGGCCCAATAGTCCCCCGATGAAACCTGATGTAGATTCACTAGATCCAGACTTTTATTCAGCTCTGCACTAAATTACACACACTGATGAATATCTCTTCTCAAACTATGCCTGATATTTAGATTATGTGTAATGTTGCAAACAAACAAACAAATGTAGATGAAATCATAACCTCCTTGGCATAGGTAATACAAGTGTATACATCTTATATTAAATCATGTAACTATTGGAGTTATTGCGTCTCTGAGTGACGTCTTGTAAGAGTTGTCTTTATTATCTGAGACCAGATGTCAATACAAAATGAGTTCACATGAGAAGACAGCTCTCTGATCCATGTTAAAGTCAAGATGCTTCTGTATACAATTTGTATTAACTCCTGAAGCAAATGCATGAAGGCAGGAAACCAGTGCAAATTCAATCTAGGTTGTGTTGCATGGTGAGTGTTCCTGTGTTCCGCCTCCCACGGTCCACCCTGTGATACATTGCACATAGCACAACAGGTCGGCGACTGGTGGGGGCTGTGTTGGTGAGTAATACCTCTCCACAGGGGCTTCAGCACTCCCACATCATCCTCCTGAAACGACCGAATCACCATGTAACACAGGGATCTTTTATGCATATATTTTTAAAAACCCTTTTCTTCTCTCTTGTGGTTTTCATCTCTGGCCGTCCCAGGGATAAATGTGGATCTAATCAGCAAAGTTTGCCCATGTTACATAACCACAGATCCATCCCTCTCACTGTGTTTCACACGTCTCCCTCCCTCAGATCTTCTTGTGGGAGCAGAACTTGGAGCGGTTTCACATGGATCTGTTCCGCTGCCGCTGCTACCTGGCCAGTCTGCAGGGCGGCGAGCCCCCCAACCCCAAACGCCTGCTGGGCTTCGCGTCACGTCCCACCAAGCTGGCCATGGGACGACTGGGCATCTTCTCCGTATCTTCCTTCCATGCACTGGTACGAATTCCCATACATCCACTTCCATTCATGCACACACTTAAACTCATTCCACAACTTGCAGCCATTATATTCTTAAACCTTATCAAAGCTCCTTAATCTGAAACTCAAACTCGGTCTCACGGGTCTCTACATGCTGCAGAAGGAATTGCGTGAGAGGTTCACAATTGCCAACTCTCAGTACCAGCCCAGCTTGGAGAGTGGGTGTGTTTATCTGGGTGTTGGAGAGAGCGAAATGTCACTGACACCTACTGAAAGCAGGGATTTCTGCATGCCTGACAAATGTGCAAACTACCACACACCCTATGTAGCTTTAAGCTAAAACAATTATATTTGGACATTAATGCAGAAATAAAAGGAAAACAGCCACATATCAGCTTTGAAGTCATGTAGAGCTGGAGACATTGTTCAAATGCAGACAAGCCAGAGTCGACTCATGTTTGATTCTCTGATGACAGTCAGGGGCGTTTCAAGGGACTTTGGGGCCCTTGGAAAGGGGGCCTTGGGTTGATATCAAAATTTTAAACATAATGCAAACCATGCATACACATGAGTTCATTGTTGTTGCTGTGGATGAAGATGCGCTGCCATTCTTAGAAGGGCCTCTCTCAGCTCAGGGCCCCAGGTAACTGTTGCAACGCCCCTGCAGTCAGTCTGAATTGGTTTGCTACCTGTGCAGCTTTAGGCTACAGAAACATTTGTTGACAGTCTAAGTTACAAACTTATTGTATACCTCTTGTTCATATTCGACACAGGTTAGATGTTTGGGCCTTTTCCTCTGCAACCCTCAGTAGCTTCAAACTTTACACTGACAATGGAAATAGTCAGTTTCAGTAGAAACAAATAGATCACACTCCAGCTGCATGAATTTGCATTGCTGCAAAACCACAACAGAAACGGTCCTGTCTCTTTGCTGCATTCTTTCCGTGGTTTGACTTGGTTCCAAAACTTCATATTTAAATTCTACTCCGTGCATTTTGAACGACTAAAACACGGTTGTCTGTCCTTCACGACTCCCAACAGAAAAAATTAAGTTAAAATTCAAGGATATGACAATCCTAACTCTGGCCCTGACAAATCTAACCCTGCAAATATAATCCAAATCCAAACAGCCATTTAATACAAACCTAACTAAACTGTCTTGCACTCATCTTTTCACTCTATCCTTACATGTACTTTAACATCTCAAGGTATCCTATGTACACAATGTACACATTTAAATATATGCACCTGCAGACAGTGTCCTCACGTCGCAACATTCAGAACATTCCACTTGACAAATAATAGGAAGATGACAACAAGACATTCTGGACATTTGTTCTCTGCGACTGGTACTGACGGCTTCAGCCTGCGGGTAGAAGCCGAGTTATTCGCTCCATGCTCCGCACTGTGTGAATATCGTAACCTCGAGGGCTCTGAAGATGTACAGAATGACACAAGCGCTGATGGAGTGATCCATATGCTGACGTGTAACATTCGAAAAGAGCAGATTGGAGATGAGCAGGTGGAAACAGTATCTCTGTGGTCCAGCTTCACATGCAAGCTGGTTGCAGCAACACACACAATCACACATCATAACATCACAGTGTGGTTTGTTTTTTTCAGCGATTGGTGGATCAATAAAAACTCTGTTAGGAAGCTGCCATCCCTGAGGCACTTTCCCACAAACAGGCTTAACACTCTGCTCTGCTGCCCCCCCCCCACCCCTTCCTTCTGCTGCCTACACCTCCACTTCCTTTGTCTGTGTCTGTCTCATTCAGACTCTGTCTCCTTATCTGCCATATTTTCCATCCCACTAGTCTTTCTTCACCATTTCCTCCTCTTTTTCTCAACCTATATCTGTTATTCCCTCCTGTATTTTCTCTATAATACCATCCTCTCCATTTATCACCCACATTTTAGATGTTATTATTGAATTCGACAAATACTGCAATAACTGATCAGAGTTTATAGCACATTTTACAATGGTTAGCCTTCTACATTTATCACTCAATATCAAATAAATCCCTTTGTCCGGATCCACGCCAACATTTAATGGGTTCTTTTTTGGCCCATTTCCCATTCTTCCACCAAGTCTAATGGAAATCTATTTTATCAACTTTTGCTTAAACCAGCTGACAAACATAATAATATATAATACAATTATTGAAAGTCCTTATAAGACTTGTTTTTTTATGATAACCAAATAAATTACATTTTTCTTGCTTCAGGAATTATGTCTCTTTATCAGTGTTGCTATTATCTATGTCCAACAGAGACACTGTGGTGAAATAGGCAGTTAAATGTCCTCTAGCGTGTGCAGCTCACATGAGACGAGTCTTGAAGACAACCTGACCTATTATGTTTGACATGTGTGTGTCTCATGAGGGTAGTGAGGAGACCAATAAACACACACAATTATATAATGTGCTCGCGTGCGTGTGCACATACATACCAGTGTGTGCGTCACATTTAGTACGTGTGCACCATATAGTCAGTGAGTCAGAGCAGCTCATGGCCCAGTAGTTCAAGTTGAATTAACCCAGAAATGCCAGTAGTGGTTTCTCCGTTTGTGTTGCACTGTAGGTCAGAGAGGGGGGTTGAGAGTTTGAAACTGTTCTAGATGTTCCAGTAGCAGATACTGACAATGTGTGATTTTGTGTCTTGGTGTGTTTATACGCCTCCATGTGCATTTATGTCTGAATGCAAGAGTGACTCATAGTGCATTGACTCATCGTACTGCTGTCAGTGTACATACAGCCTTTTTGTTATTGTATCATATTTTATCTCACTTGTCAATCACTATAGCTTTTATTGATTAGTGTTCCTGTATTTGCTTCTGTGCGTTTTATGTTATTAATTCATTTTAGTCTTATTTTTATTTTTTGTAAATCTGCATTGTTCGTAGGTGCTTGTATGAATATTATCCGATCAGTCCATGAACAACTTTAATGTTGATTGTTCACAATAAGGGTTCCAATTAAATTCATGTTTTTTGTTATTTCCCTGTTGCAGGTGGCGGCTCGTACAGAGTGCAGCATCCGGAGGCGAAACCAGCCGATGCCTCGAACCTTCAGCAAACGTCGAAGCCGGTTCTCCTCCCTGTGGGGGCTGGACACAACCTCCAAGAGGAAGAGCAAGGGTCATCTCTCCATCGACCAGGTCACCTCCTTTCGTACCTTTAGATAGAAACTAAAAGCATGTGTCAAATAAATAAATACTAATGTAAATGTTTTATTAAGAATGTAGGAAAGAAAGACATAATGTGGGTTTGAAAGTTGAATAAAGGTCCAGTGTAAAGTTCCTTCTAGTTGTGAGTACGATTCGTTTAGATGCAGCAGCGATGTTAAATGCTATATTTGTGCGGCTGCAGGTTTTCGTCGATGGGATGGAGTCCACGAAAAAACCCTTGGAGCGAATGTTTGAAGACTCCGTGAGTGAGAAATCTGTAAGTACTTCATCGTCTTTATTTAAAAGTACAAATGGATCAAAGGAATCCACTTTGTCTTTTCTATTCATTCTTCAGACAAAACATTCTCAAGAAGATCTTTAAAGACAATAACCATTTAATTTGTGTAACCACAAGTATGCCAGAACTTCGTTTTCCATTATGTTCCATTGTCCGTCCTGCATCCAAACTCAAATGAATAATGAAAAATCAAATACAAAGAATGTTTGTATCTCTACAGTTATTTTCTACCTAAGGCAAAGCACTAAGTTCCTCCTCCCTTTGTCAGTTTGGCATTCACTTCAGAGAACCAGGGCTCGTTCAGCTGCTGGCCGATTCCATGTCATTGTTTTCCTTTCTCATCAGCCAACATAAAAATTACTGGGGCATCTGATGAACCTTTGTACTTGTATAACGAGTGATGGGCTTCTTAAGCCCCGAGGCCCGAAACAACAGTGGAATTCTCCACCTCTTTTGACTGAGCTGACATACTTTTGGTGTTCTGGTTCCTCAGTTGGTTGGTTATCTGGGTGAAGAAGCACAAAAAAAATCCCTACATCCTTTCCAGATCAACAAGCATTTCTTTGAGGTCATTTTTCCAAGTTTTAGTGTCTTCAGACGTCCACTTCATTTTCTGCAGCTGTTTCTCCTCCAGCAACAAACCTTTGCAGGAGTAACATGGGTTCGCGTTCTCTATCTTCTCGTTACTCTTACTGTATTCTCATTCTCGACCCTCAACATCATCTCCAGATCGACGTTGACACATTCCCATTTCTTGTCTTCATTTGCTTCGGGCATTTCCGACTCTATCAGCATCATTGGCTGTATCAACCAGAGGGTTATTCCTGTCATCTAATCCTACTGAGACCAAATTGATCTGATATCTTCAGATCATTAGCTTTGAGATGCTTCAACACATTATGCAGACGTTTGCTACCAGGGGACCAGATGGTTTCACACCATCTGTGCTCTCGCTGGTATCTGTGGTACACACTGCATTGTTCTGACGATTTCAAGTCTTCAGAAAGATTATCTAAGGCCACCACAGGACTGTAGTTTTCCAGTCTTGCCTCATACCAGGCTCGGTAAATGATGAATTAATATGAACTGTGGGGGAAAATGTCCAATTACCCGTGGGCTGAGCAAGTACAAGCCAGGCAGCTCCATATTTAATGAGAACTGGTTGAAGGATGCAGAGATGAGGGGGAGAGGGAATAAAGGCCTGTGTCTGAACTCCGGAGATAGAAGCAAACTTATCCAGCGCTAACCCGACTCCAACTGTGGAAGCCCCCTGTGGCACCATGGGAGATTGATTTCCTTCCTCCCACGCCCAACTTCAGCTGGCAGGGGTTACAGTAAAGAAATGCATTTTGTAGGAAGTGAACTCAGTTTGTCGATGGAGCTGAAAATGCTGCATCAGTGACAAAGATTTCCTGTCAATGAGCATTTCCGGCCAGAATCGTTCAAAATATTTGCATCTGATGGGCTTAGACTTTAATTTTTGTGTTTGTTCGGGGGAAACCCACTGAAGGCAAAGATGGGAATAAGAGAGAAGGAGATTTTGGTGAACCGCCCACCCAGCAGAGGCATCCTACTTGGGCCAGGAGGGGAGGCAGATGGTGCTGAGCAGGGCTGGGGAGTTCAGGGAGTTGGGGGAGGTACTCGCTATGAGCCCCCCCCCCCCCGGTATGTTTATGTCTGTGTTTTGTTTGTGCATGTGCGTTTGTTTGTGCATACAAATACAAAAACTGTCTATATCCACTATGCAGCCAGATCCAAATGTATTTAAACCGGGCTTACTCGGCCAGAGCGTTAACCATCTACGGATTGTGTGGCGTGAATGAAGGATCGGGAGGAGGGAGGTGATGGAGTGATGCACAGATAGAGGGGAAAGGGGCAACAGAAGGAGAGACAGTGATTAGTTGGGGGGTGCGGGGAAAGCGGCAGAGGCCTGAGAGAACAAACGAGGGTGCTGCTGTTACTTGATAGCACTTGATAAGGTATCAGTGACAGACAGTGTGAGGTCGAGCAGAAGAGACGAGGCTGACATGGCCGCCAGATTGTCTAAGGTCACACTGACGCACTGAAAGGTTGGAAGGAATGTACACACATACTCTACATGTGAAGGTTCCATTGCACATGTATGTAACACATACCCACACAGGGAGAAGAGTCACAGCATCAAGAGGCTTTCATCAACAACATGAATTAGATTTTGTAATCAGATATTCCAGCTGCTTTCAGGCCACCAGCAGATTCTGGTCTCATCAGTCCAGGCAAATCTGGTTTCTTTAGCGAGCAGGAAAATCAATAATGATGAATTAGGGGGATTTCTGCGCAATACCTGTGGATAATAGAATATCTGTATCTCTGTCGGGGAGGTTATGTTTTCACCCCTGTTTATTGGTTTGATTTCGGTTGGTTTGATTGTTTATTTGTCAGCTGGATTATCAGAAAACTACCAAATACTTTTCCACAAAATTCCGTGAAAGGATGAGGGAAGGATTTTTTTTTATTTAAACATTGCAAAGCAGGACCTTTTTTTAACATTTTCAATTGATCTTGATGAAAGGTATTGATTAGTTTGTGCGTATTGGTTGATGTATGCGCTCAACTAAATTTAGTTTTTCTCACTAAGCACAAAACCAACTCATCGATGCATAAACCCTCAATTTGTGTGTGTCTACATTTGTTGACTTCTCAGAAGGAGACAGAGGCATCAGTGAAGAGTCTTCCCCAGCAGAACGTCGACAGCTACATTTGGGTTCCCGACTACCTGACTCCCTCCTGGGTGTGTCTGCCAAACAACCAGCCTGTCCTGGCCATCATACAGCCCGGGGACACGGCGCTGGAAGTCCTCAGCACCATCTGCAAGGTGGGCTGCTGCTGATAGCAACACACACGTTATATAAGTGGAGACTTAGCTATGCGTGTCTGTTGCTGCACAACACATAGGTATATGATTACAGAACGTTTAACACGATTTGGACTGACAGGTGATGGATGAGCAGCTCGGCCTCACACAAACACAAAGGCAGCTAATAAAACTGGTCGAGCAAATGATTTATTTTAACAGCTTCGACAAACACATGAAGTCTTGAGTAACATGTCCCATTAAATTTAACACAGCTCTGGTGAAGAATAATGTTAGTGGTTGCATAAGGATTCTCAACATTAACAGTGTGTTGACAGACAAATATGTACATTTCATTTTTTTAATTCATACAGAAAGTATATGAATCTTCTGAGAGAACCTTAGGCATAAAACCATGACAGGTATTTTCTAGTAAAACAGAGAAGGACCGTGCAGATGTCACCTTATCTTAGTTGCTTGCTTACAATAAACACTGCACGTCACTGTCACACACGCACACACAACGGTCCTGTCAACTGTCGTTCCACTTCATCTCCTCTTTTCTCTAATTGGTCTCAGCCGCAGCACGAGAATAATGATGCCTAATGACACGTATACGTTCCACTTAAGTGTCTGTCAGAAAACAAGCTGATCAACGTGTGTGCGTGGGCGATCGTGTGCACGCATTCCATAAACATGTCGCAAGGAACTGGAGCGTCTAATTCATGCGCCCTGTGTGGTACATGTATGGAGAAAATATGTGTGTTACATACACAAGTTCATACATGTGGGACTTTCTCCTGGTCTCAGTGGATGTCATGACGTATAGAGTGTGGTAAAGAAGACAGTGTTTTGATAGTTGAGATTATATTTTGTATCATGTGATGACAGGGTTAGTGTTAAAATCACAGGAAGAATAAATCACAAGTTGGGGTTAAATGGCATCAATTTGTGTGATTGTGTCTCTAATTTTGAAAAGCAGCTTCTTCATCCGTGTTTTGTTCTCGTTTCTCTTCTGTCTCGTTCCTACAGACCCACAAGATTGACCGATCCAGCCACTACCTGCGTTTGAAAGTGTGGGTTGACAACAAAATGCTCCTCTGTGTTCCTCAGCTGGAAGACGACATCTCAGATCTGGTGAGGAAATGCACGTTTAAGGACCGTGGTAATAGATTGTGACATAATGGAGTAAATATGCAGATGCACAACCATGAAACTACAATATCAAGTAATCAGATATGATGAGAATACAGTAACGAGGTTTCTGAGAAAGTCTAAATCTGAATTTTGACCTTAAATATGTTAAAATATGATGTATTAGGTCTTAAATGCATATAAATAGGTATCAATTCTTCAACGCTACTTCCATCGCACATTGCTGTTGGAAAGACTATTGATAACATGGTTTTTCCAGGGTTATTCTCTACTCCTTAATATTGGTTGTAGTTTTTACCTTTAATTTATTATGTTCTTTAAATGACTTGAATTTATCATTTTTTAATCGGCAAAAAAACCCTGAATTATCATTATGTGACAATTAAAACAATCTCAGCTGAGACGCAAAGATATTCCACTTGGAATTCGGGGTCATCACCTCATTATAAATTCATTTCCATTTCATTTCTGGCAGAAATGGATGCAAGCTTGTGCATGTTTTATGATTTGGCTGCAGATTTTGAGCTTGCAATGCATTCAAAATTCCCTGGATGCAAAAGACACATCATCACATATATGATATAAATTATGCAAAACAGCATTCCGACTATATTGTGTGCACTGTGATCTGTGCACGATTGTAATTATCTTATTATTCACATAAACAATCAGTCAATGCAACAACAACAACACAAAAACTCACCTCCACATTAATCTGCCAACGTGAACCCAGAAAGGAATTCTCAGTGTGACGTTGTTGTGTAGGTGATTCGCTGAACTCGTCTTCCCACAGAACAATCACTGTATTTTCCTCAAGAGCTCTTTTATCCTCCTGCTTTGATCAGTGACTCATTCCACCCTCTTTCATCCTCTGTGTATGATATCACATTATTATTTCCTCCACACTGAAGCTCATAGCACACTGCGGCCTCCTGTCCCCGTCTGTTGCTTCATACACACAGCTGTGTCTATGCTCTGGCCCGCTGTGAGGTCTGACCCCCGTGTGTGAGCACCCACTCATTTTACAGACTCGACCTGGAGTGTGACCCCACAACCTTCAAATGGAATTGCTCTGTTAAGGGGCCTGAATAATACATGAATGTGTCCGTTCTTTACTACGAGCGATAACATGACCTTGACACGGCTGTTGTCAATTAAAGGTAATTTTCTTGTGTTTGCAGGTCTACAAAGAGATTGAGATTTGCCCCAAAACAACCAAGATGATACGTTTTGACAACGCCGAGTCCTTCACCATCGGATACGGTACGCTCAGACAATAGCCCCAATTTAAATCAGATTAACTCAGTTCCTGTCACACTCTTAAATCCGCTATCGAATTGATTTTGTAATGGGCTTCACTGAGTCATGCTCGGTTAATGACTGAAGAGGGGACGACCCTGGCTGAGTATCTTAAGTGGATCTAATTGTGCTCTAGTTATGCTGCAGCAGTGCACACTGTCAAAATGCCATATTTCAAAGAGCTGTAAAGGAATTAATGACTGAATCTCTTTCTTTTGTATCTGTAGGTTTCTCTGTTGCTGTTATAGATGAGGATGGGACGCAGCAGCTCCACATTACAGAAGTGAAAGAAGGAGGACTGGCCTCAGCCAAAGGTGCGTATTTCTTTACCAAACCTGATGACAGCTCATATTCATACACAGCTGAATCTGAGAGCCACAGTCGGTATGTAAAGCGTATGTGAAAACTGGGAACACGCAGTATTTCTTTCCCGAGCTGACATTTCACACATAACACTCAACCACCTGACTTGGGAAACACCTGATCCCACATGACATCTTATCAGTGCAGCTTTGTGTGACTGCATCGCATCAGTTACTGTGCCAACACAGCAACATTACCATGGCGAGAGAGAGACGCCTGGTGGCTCAGAACAGAGGAGAGAAAAGGCAATCTTGTGTTGAGAGATGCTTTTGCATCCATACTGTAATGTTTTCGTTTTAAAATTGTGTTTTAAATCTATAATAATCTCCGTCCACACATTCTAAGACACCTGCAAACACATTTCACATGACCATTCACGTACACTAGGCACGTGCATGTTGGTGTTAGCAGCCGTCAGATGGTTTATCTGCAGTCGGATGCTTTGTTAAAGAAAATACTAGCCATGAATAAGAGTAATGGTGAAAAGTACATGCAGGGATTTTTTATTGGACACATAACAAGGTGGAACTTTTGCAGATTCACAGTGTTTTGCTTTTCACTCTTGGTAGTCCCATCGTGGAACTGCCTTGTGCCTTTCTTTAAAAAACTAAAGCCGGGCCAACAACGGTCAAGTGAAAACCCCGAAATCTTTTATTCAGTGCATGTAAAAATATTTAATTCACCTTTCCTATACGCTACGTAGCCAAGATGTGCAGAAACCTCGATCTAGGGATTTAAAAAAGAGGATTGCATCAGAGATATGAATTTCTGGTTTGTTTCTTTTCTTCCTGGTAGCAAAGAAGAATAACATCCCTCCATTGTCTGCTTCTGAAATGCTGTGTGACCAGTCGGGTCCAGAGATCAACCCCCATTCACAGCTCCCCCATCTTTTCACACAGCCAGAGAGACCTAATGCGTTTGAGAAACACTCGGCGGCTCTGTAGATACAACTCCAATGTAGAGAAAATAACACACCCCCATTTATTGTGCCCCCAGCGTCACACCAAGGTTACTCTAGTGTGAGATTGTGTCCTCTAGTGTATTAGCGATCCGAAAAGCTGCTAGAGCACAGAACTGACTTTTTACCTCCACAGGCTGGAGGGGAAGACGGCTTGTGGCATCCAGACAACACAAAGCATGTTTCTGGAAATATTATACTATATGTTGCTGAATCACAGAATTAGGTTTGTCAGGCACAACATTAGTGGGTCCATGTGCAAACTGGGATGAGCCAGTGTGTGTTCGTGTGTGTGTTTTACTATAAGAGAGGAGGATGAATGGGGTGTGCGAGATCGAGTTTGAATTTCTGCAGGGGATACTACGCAGAAACCAGGCCAACCACTGGACAGGGAGCCCCGAAGGGTGTTTGCTCATCTCTTTTTCTCTTTCCCACTGCTCCCCCTCCCCCTTACACACACACACACACACACGCACACACACACAACCGTATATGTCCAGAGGCATTATCTCTCTCTCCCTGTCCAATAAAGACTCTGCTACAGCTGACATTTCACATCCCAGACAACTAGGTCATAACTTAGGGCTAAATTGTGTGTGTGTGTGTCTGTGTGTGTGTGTGTCTGTGTACGTAACTAGGTATGTGTGTGTGTGTGTGCTTGGTTATTGCTGCATCCAGTGCGTTATGAAAGCCATATTACAGTAGACGCTATAAAAGAAGACACTGAAGTCACAAATCAATCATGTGTGACGCCGCAGCGAGGTGAGCCCGCCGCCGTCAGAGTCTAAACAGCTGTCACAACCAATCAGGTCTATGGGGCCAGGCTCACTGCTAATTGGTCGCCTGATTGACCGCTAATTTACGATTAATGGACCCAGGCACAGGTGGTCGAGGGAAGCGGGGGGGAAGACTCTATCTGAAGCTGCGTTCGATTGAAGTTCAAGGTTTCTTTGTTGTGTATAGCGGCACATACTATAGATTATATATGTCCTGACAGGGACAGGAATAGACAAGCATCGCACCCTCCTCCTCCTCAAACTCATCCAGTCTTGTTAAGTCAGTTGTAGCCTGAAGCGAAACAAGCTGGCAAGGATGCATATTTTATGTATTGGAACACATTAGAGTCCCGACATAATTAGCCACAGTATGGCACTAAAGTTGTGTTTGTGTGGATCTTGTGTACACATTACACTTTCCACCTATACAAGCAGATTTTTCACATTTCTCATTCTCTCTCTTGTATCGTTTCATATCTCTCAGGTTTGCAAGCAGGGGATGAGATCCTGTTGCTCAACGGTAAACCAGCATCTGCCCTCCAGATGGATGACATGAGGGCTGCGTTTGTGAACCAAGCGTTGACCTTGTGCGTCAGCACCCTGCCCCAGCTGGACCCTCGGGTGCTGCGCTCTGTTCCACCGCGGCGCTCCGATGGGGAGCAGGACCCGACCACAGACATCTTCTCCCAGAGCCAGGGTAAGACTTCCTGTTTGTATAAGTTGTTTACATTTGGTTTTGAACAATGGTGAGTTTCGTACAGAACAGTGTCCTCTAGTGACAAATGTAGTGAGCGTCTTTACATTAGAAGTTTGGTCTGTTGTGGCTCCATCCATTCAAGCATGAAAGTAGATATTTAACTACAATTTAGATCTTTCTACTGTATTTAAAATCAGATGAGCATTGTTCACTATCCATACTGGTTCAACAGTTGGTGGAATCCTAAAGAAAGAAAACCTTCAGATCACAGAATCTGAAATTGCACAACGCTTCCCTTGTCCATTCAGTTTTTATCCGTGTTATTCCTCCTGTATGATCACAAACCCTCTAAGTTTGTGCGTCTCTCAAAGGGAGAACGCAGCTCGGGATGTATCTTTTCAAGCATAGAAGGTGAAGAGGGTGATCTGCTAATTATTCATGGATGCCGTCTTGTAACTAACCTGCAGGCAGCCGCCAGCTTTACTCTGACCTGCTCTTTTTATCTGCACAAGGGCACCATTTGTATTCCTTATAAATTGGAGCTTGCAGTGTGCAGGCTGACAAGCTGGCATTGTTTATACAGGGACTCAGAGCAGTATGAATATTAATAGGAATCGTTCAGCAGTGTGGGGCTGTCATTGTGTAGGATGCCGTTCGCAAAAGGGTCAGACAGGGAGTAAAAAAAAAACACTTCAGCAGACAGATGGAGGTTATCCATGATATCATACCCAGGAAGAGATGCTGCACAAAAGATGTCGTCAGCACAAGGGAGACAAAGTGGAAATAACCAATTTCACAATGCAGTTAGAATAAAGACAGAGGATTATAGAGATGGTTTTACTGCTTTACTAACAGAGGGATGATGCTGTTCAATTACTTGTAACTTAGAGGAAGGTGAAGAAAGAAATAGCTGACGTTAATGATACATACATGCAGGTTTACTGTTTTATAAAAACAAGTGTAATTTGCTTGAATCCAGAGGTATAACTGCACATTCAGATTTCTCTGGGTTAATAGAACACCATTAACCCAGAGAGTCAAATAAATTAGAGCAGCTTGAGATGTGGATTTAACAAACAGAGCTGTAACTGCGAGCCTCTATATATTTTGCCCACACAGCATACATGTATGTGCACTTGCGCCATTGTGAGCTCTGTTGTTTGTCTTTGTCTTTGCAGAGGACATCCTGGATGAGGTATCAGGTTTGACAGTGGACAGCTCAGATATGAGTTTGGAGGAAGGACCTCAGCCGACCCTGCAGATCCCCGGAGACAATCAGGAAGACAAAACAGGTGCCGGACAAAAGGTGAGACATGCAGAGACACAACTTGTCCACACAAGGCATATGTGTTGTTGTGGAAGAAGACAAAGACCAGCAGCTTTGGTGTGTGTGTGTTTGTGTGGCACCTGTGGATCAGTGCTGGTGTTTTGAGTGGCTGTCTACCTGCATTAACATACTGGTGTCTGTCTGCTTCCTGTGTTGTGTTATTTAGTTTTAGTTCTACAAAGGACACACTGATCCACAATCCTTTAAAATCTGGATACACATTTGATCAAACTTTATGAGCAAAGAAACCCTGTGGCAGATCTTAACCTAAATATTTCTTCAGCTGTGTCAGATATTTGTGCGTCTCTGAATGTGTGTGTGTGTGCAGCATCAAGCCAAAAGGGAGATTGTGTGAAAAGCTGTGGGATATTCAGAGTTTGTAATGCGTTTGACCTTTTTACGCAAAGGCTAAGACAGGAAACACAATCGTGTAAGTGTTGTCAAGCGCATGCAGCAATACTGCACACAACTGCTTTGGAATTTCTGTTGAATCCTATAACATCAAGTCGTGTGAAACCACTGGATCCAGATTTTTATGTGGATCTGCACTAAATCAGTCACCTAAATAAGGCTGATTTTTCATCTTTCATCTTTTTCATCAGGATCCATGAATTATTATCTGAGAAATCGTCAAAAAATGTAGAAAAATGCTCATCACACAATGTTAAAACAAGTGAAACATGTTTGGATCTGCAGCAACATGTCATGGCTTCTTGCCTGACCCTTCTTAGAAAAAAAGTCTCTGTAATCCCTCCGGTAGTTTTTGAACAAACAAAGAAACCCAGATGAAAACCGAACCTCCTCTGCGAATCTAACTTATAAATAACAGATCAGTAGTTTTCTGCAGCTCTGACAACACATCACATGATTGCTCCTTGTAGCGTGCTCAACAGTGTGAACCCGTTGGTCCTCGCACACGAACAGATGTGAGCAGAGCACATACTGGCTGTGTGAGTGCTCCGGAGCACCGAGATGACAGAGAGGTGAGTGAAGGAGTGACTGAGCACCATCATTTTTCTAATTAAGATCACGTCTGGTCTGATCAGGGTTGGAGCAGTGATTGCTGGGACACGAAATGTGCCAGCCAGTCTCCCTTGGTTATGGTTGTCAGTTCCATTACCATGGCAATGCCTGATAACCAGTAACCATCAGAGACATTTTTTTTTATGCATCTCTGTGTCGATAGACCGGACGTGAACAAAAGACGAGGGAAGGGGAAGGGACGGTGCCGATTGTCCCTCGGATGTGTGTCAGCGAGCTTCGGTCTGAGGCTGAGGTCACAGCCCGGCTCCATCCTGTTGGATAGTCGGTGGTTCTGTGACTCCAATGTGCCATTATCAGTTGAGAGCAAACACGAGGAGATGAGAGAAAAAGTGACAAACAGGAACGAGTGGCCCCGTTTACGTCTCTTTCACTCTACTTGATTTACCCTCTTTGAAAAAGCGTCCGGACCTCAGCGCAGTCGCCTATTAACATTTATAGAACTTTCCATTTTAATGATGAACTTCTATATTCAGATATAAATCTATTCTGACGATAAGAGACAAGAAACATCTCATGTTGACTTAACTTTTAGGTGTAAACACTTGGTGATTGTTGTTAGTTTTCTAGGTTTATGGTGAATTCTACCTGCTGAAGACGGATAGATTTGATATAAGGGCCACAGATGTGTGCAGGATTTCTCCCAGTGCTGCTGATGGTCAGTCTGACTGTGACAGACGGTCTGTTTGTTTGTGTATATCGGCCAATCAGTGTCAACATCCTGGGTGGATCCTGTGGTTTGGTCAGCAGTAAGAACTATAGGATTCTCACCTGCACACACGCAGATTCCCACTGTGCACGTACGGAGCTGTCTGCCTCATAGGGGAGGTTGAAATAGCTGAGGCTGCAGAATTGGCAGGTTATTATGGGGGATGGTATTTTTGGGCATCCCAACCTTATCCCTATACTGGTTTTAAACAGCACAAACTGGCCAGGCCCCACCAGCAGGTTGCTTGATAAGGTGTAAATCCCTCATCTGAATTAATGTCGTCCCTTAGAAAACGCAATGATGACAAGAATGTTGTTTACCCACGTCTGTAATGTCGTCCCCTGGTGTTTGCTGCTTAGCTTGTGCTTTTTGCTTTTATTATCGGAGGCGGTTGCACATAAATATAGAAAAATAAACAATACCATAATAGCACCGAACCATAGAGATGTTCATTTACCTTTATATTCTCTCAGCCCTGCCACGGTTTCCACATGCTGCTTCTTTTTACCTCCTTACTCATCCTCCATTTTCTCTCCCCCTCCTCGTTCTTTATTAGACTGATTGTCATCCCAGTGTTTTTCCTCTTGTCTTTGGTGTCTCCTTATCTGTCGTCCTTTGTTTTGGAAGCTCTTTCCTTTTTTTCTGCTGTCCTACCAGTTTCCTCCTGACTTCCTGTCCCTCTTCACCCTCCTCCTCCTCCTCCTCCTCACCACTAACCCCCTGCTGTTCATTAGCATAAACAACATGAGGCTGCTGTTGGTTCTCAAACAGCTCTGCTTCCCTGTCGTCTGTGAGGCCTGACCTCGGAGTGAAGCACTGCAAAGCTTCCTCCGTTAACAGAGACGGGCCAAAGTTGCCACAGAATCCCTGGGAACTTCCAAAAACCAGTCTGTTCTTTCAAAATCTTTTTCTTCATGTTGATTGTGCTTTTGTCCCCCCCCGCTCTCGTCTCCGGAGTGGTGAGGATCCTGTCTTACCTCGTTTAACCCAGTGCTCGCAGCCAGACGGCGACAAGATGGAGGAAAAAAGAGGCAAAGTGGGACAATTTTAATTATGCCCACATTCTAATTACTTCGTCCGCCAGTGTTTCACATCATTTAGTTGAGATAAATGAGGTTCTGGCTAGCCGGAGGAAACAGGGGGAGGTTCATTATTTTAGACAAAGCGCGGAGCCACCTCTTCCAATATGATAAACCAATCAGAGAATAAAATTGCTTGGGATAACAGTGATAAGGGAGATGATGGTGATTGCCAGTGTTCTCTAAGGTGTAGTCAGCCTCACACACAAGGGCTGGTTATAATTTAGAAAGCTCTATCAGTTCGGCTTAGGGGCAATTGAAATGGAAAATGCATAATTCAGTGAGTGAAGGGTGGCGGGGACAATTTTCATCTCGGTTTGTGTCTGATTGACCCCTGACGGTATAATTCTGCTCCCTTTAAGTGTAGTGCATTAGTTTTAATATAGTTAGTGATCACTAATGTATATCTTTAGGAATAATAATCTTTAAAATGGTCTTTTTGACTTGTTTCCTGTCAAGAAGCCTGAACAGCTTGGTGCCGGTTGTTGGTGTTGTTTCACAGGTCTCCACTGGAGGGAGCACTGTTCATGTCAGATTCATGAAACCTGCAGAAAACCATTATAATGTATTTATCTATTTTCAATATTGATTAACTGTTGTTATCAATATTAATAGGAATATTTCACCAGTCATTTCTGGATTATATTTATTTTGAAATATGCACAATGTCCTTGTGTTTTGATATGCTGCAGATATTGCTATTGCTTTAACACTCGCCTCATCCTCATAAGCTTCTTCCAATCGACGTCTGCAAATCAACTGCTGCAAAGTCCTACGTTCATACACAGATTTGTGAGAACTCGTGTCATAACATCATCCTTCCCCTTCAGATTAAATGATTAAACTCCCTCTATCCCTCTCTCTCTCTGTCTCTGTCTCTCTGTCTCTCTCTCTCTATGTGGTATATGCCATCGTTCCTCATGGGGATTTATGGATTTGCATGTTTCCCCTGATTTCAGATGAAGCTGAACTTTAAGACCCCCCCCCCCGTCTGTGTTCACTGACGTTGACAAGTACGAGCCTGCTCCTCCACAGACACAGCCTCCAATTAGGGGGCCTTAGATTGAACGCCATCAAAATTGCTCCATTTCTTCATCTTCTGTACAGATGCAGATACTTATTCGTGTCAAAAGCTCTAATGCCGAGTGCGTGTTAACGTGTCAGATGCGTTTTTCCCCGATGCCAAATATGTGGATATGTGTAATCTGTGTTTATCCTGGCTCTGGTGTGTGTGCAGGGTTTCTGCTGGCGGGAGTAAGAGCAGGTCCGAGCTTGCCTCCGTCCTCCTCCTCCCTCACGCTCTACCTCTCTCCCGCTCTGTTCTGCAGGGCGGGGATGTGGAGATTTTGTTAAGAAATATGTGAACATTGGTGTCTGGGTTTAGCCAATGGATGTTTTGGACGTAGTAGAAGAAAGGAATTGATGCTGATTGTTGTTTTTTTTTAATTCTCCTTCCTAAGCTGTGATTGTTTTCACACGTCTGAGGTCAAAGTGTTGTGTCCTGCAGGTCAGTGGGTGTGCACACAAATTTAGATTTGGAAGTATGTCAAAATGCTTTTGAGGTGTCTCATCTAATCTCTGCCGTCAGGATATGCAAATCAGTTTGAATTAAGGTCTATTTCCGGAGAGCATTAACATAATGCTGTTGTTTCTCAGGCGTGACGAGTGTGCAGCAGGTGTGTTGTGTGCAAACCATCACTGGATCAACAAGGTTGTTGACTGGAAAGTGGATTCAGACTTCAGAGTGAAGCAGTTGGTTTAAAGAACTTGAAACTCCGGTCAAACCTGAATCAAAATGTTTAAATTTAAATCTGCTTTGATGATTATCAGGAGATCTTTAGTGCACCAGGATGTTTTTCACTTCACCAGATGTGTTTTTTTCATTTGTGTCCAGCTCGGGTGGATTTGGATTGTATTGCAGTGTTCACACATTTTCAGAGACTCTCTTTGAAACGTGAGGCAGCTCGTTCTTCCTCTTCACATAAATCACTCTGACCTGCAGTCAAACCGAGAGAGAGAGAGAGAGAGAGAGAGAGAAAAAGAGAGAGAGAGAGATGCCTGTTGTCTCTTTCCTGAGTGTTTGACTCTCTCTCTCCACCCACTGTTTCCTCACCTCCCATTCTCTCCTCCCTCCTTTCTCCTCCCCTCTTTTCTTCCATGTGATGTTTGATCTTATAATTTTTTTAGTATACATTCTACGCTGCTGCTCTTGCCGCAGCTGCTCTCTCACACCTGGACAGGAGTGAGATAGGGAAGAGGGACAGAAGGGAGAAGAGGGAGTGTAAACAAGGAGCTGACAGGGGAGCGTGCCGAGGGACTGATTGGATTGAGGCAGTTGGATAAAGTGACATGAGAGCAAAATTTTCTATTCAGCCTGTGTAATAACCTATTTGAGCTGTGAGGCTACTACACAGCTGGTGTTTACTTTTACACTTTGGATGAGTTAGGGTGGACGAGCTCAGCCTCCTGGACAGGTAGCACGTTTGAGTTTAAAAACAAAGCCCTTTGGCACTGGGAGAAATGGAAGCTATCTGGACTGGAAGAGCTGGACACGACACGGACCCCTGACTCCTTGTTGAACTGTGTTTGACCTTCCAGCATGTCGGCATTCAGGAGGAGTAGGAACTCCAAGCGCTCGTCCGATTCCATCTATGATATGTTACAGCTGGTGAGCCGTGCAGCCTGATATCTGTTTGTGTGTGTGTGTCTGTGTGTGTTTCATGGTTTGTGTTGTGGATTTGCTTCTGCTGAGATCTGTGGTTATGTCACAGTAAAGCAGTGTTGCTGTTCATGGTTCAGTTCCTTTAAGGGAAGCACATTTTATGTCAGTTTTATGTCAGATCCTACGTGTGATAGCATGTAGTGTTGAAATCTCTGCAGATGCAGTGACGCAGAAAGTATCTTAACAACTGGCATTTATCATGAGCTGTGGGTCAGATAACGTTTTCTTTTTAATTGCATTAATTATCCTGGTTAGCACATTTTTGGTTCCTAATCAGAGGCGATGGTGAAGCATTATGCGTCCCTCCGTCCGTCTCAATCTCCTCACCACTGTCATCTGTCTCTGTCACTGCTCCATCTGTCACTTGGCTGTCACTAATTCCTCTGGCTGTCAAGGGCCAGACCTCGTTTATGAGACGCAAGACTGTTAATGTCATTGCTCAGTTTGGGGTGTTGAAGACATTTAGTGGCGCGATCACAGTTTGAATCTGTGCTTCTGTTTACACATGGATCCCTGCGCCATTTTATTTTGTTTCTAAATATCCCGTCTGTTCTTGGAAAAGGAGAATTTAATGTTTATTTCATGTTTTTGACTTTTAACCCCCAAAAAGGATTTAAATAATCAGCATTGCAGATAACACTTTTAAAGTTAAACGTGTGAGGCTCACATCCAGGGTGTGAACAGATGCAGCATGTTTTCAATTTTCCTTCCATTACACACTTTTTGGTTTATTGTGTGGTTTCCTTTAAGTGACTGAAAGAGCGCATCTTGACTTGATGGAAGGAATGTCAGCATCATCATATTGTGTGTGTGTTTGTTTACTGTGTGTGCGTGTGTGCAGCAGTGTTGCAAAACAGGTTTGAAAACCACAATGGAAAATTGTGTTTTTCAACACTGCATTCAAACAGGAAACGAGCCGTGGAATCAGCAGAGACAAGCCGTGTCTTTAGCTCAACCAGCTGCCTGTTGATTTAATTAGAAGCGTCAAACTAACTATCACTCAAAAGGGAAACGCAGGATAATAGAACTGCTTATTAAATAACGTTGCTCTATTTCATGAACGACAGTTAAATAAGATGAATTAAGATTAAGATTAAGAAGTTTGAATCCTTTAGTTAATGTTTGGTCTGTGGGCTGAGCTCATTCACTCTTCTTAACTTCTAGGAGAAAGAAACTTCTGTATGTCTTTCAATTTCTCATCACACCTCTCAGACCTAAAGCAACAACCTGTCTGAACTTGGCCCAAACACAAACCACACATTCACCAGTGTTTGATATAACTCCAGAGATAGTGGAGTTTTGATGACAGGACGCAAGTGAATTATTAGGCCGCTGTATTTAAGGTTAACATTAGGTAATAGTGTTGCTGTATTACTCATCGTTCATCTCAGATTTGACTTAACTCCCATCCATCTCCGGTGCCCACGCACATCTGCGTGCGCCATCCCAGCCTTGAGATTATGAAAGAAACGGTTGGATGTGAATAGAACATCTTGATCCTAACTATTCATGTCTCCTGTGTGTAAACAGTCAGAGAGGCAAAGGGGAAGAGCCCCCATTACCTCTTTAACATTAGGACCAGCTTTACCTGACAGGTCTGCTCATGCTTGGTATTTCTGATACCAGGTGGGTGTTGTTGCAGTGCAGGCTCTGCAAGAATGTTGATTTTCCAGCTTTTTGCATATGCATGTGCACATTAAGAATATGGTTGTGGTTGAGATCGTTGTTTTATATTTTATTCATTTACCTAAGCTTCCTTTTTTGTTGTTGTTATGAATGAGCTCCTGTTGTATCACCCTTTATTCCTACAGAAGATTGGTTTCTCTCCATCTTCTCAGACATGAAGTGACCCTTTTACAAATTATCTAACACATCCTGTTTCTTTGTCCCCGTCTGTCCAGAGCACGGAGCAGGTCACCGCTTTCTGCCGCAGCCTCCATGACATGAATCCCGCTGAGTGCCCCATGTCGTGCTCCTCCTCGTCCTCCTCCTCGTCCCTTTCACAGAGCCCGGTGTCAGCCTTGCCACCCACGACTGGAACCGCAGCTCAGAGACAGCTCTCCCACGCAGACAAACTCCGCAAGGTCATCAATGAATTGGTGGAGACGGAGAAGACCTACGTCAAGGTGAGTGAAGCTCCCTCGAGGGTTTTGATTTGAACAAGCCGTGCTTGTATAGATTCGATTGATGATGATGGACACGCGCATTTGCAATGTTCTGGTAAACTACTCATCTCTCATGTTGGGAGTGTCATTATCAACGTAATGACTCTACAGGATGTCAGTGGGATGTGTTCCTACCTGGGCATGCTGATTTCTGTCTGCAGTTTAAATTCCAGACATTTGACTCCTCATTAAACAGACTTCACAGAAAAAGACGCCCTATATGTCCTTCCTGATTCCTTCATGAACATCCTCTTCTTTTTCAGGACCTGAGCTGCCTCATCGAGTGCTACTTGACACCTCTGCAGAAAGAGAGCTTCCTCACACAGGATGAGGTACTTTCACCCTCGTCTCTTTCATCTGAGAATAAACTGAGTCTGATTTGCTTCATCCTAATAATTCCCACAGCTCTTAAGGTCACAGTTGTTAAGGAATGATTCTCTGTGTGTATTGCAGCTGGACGTCTTGTTCGGTAACCTCGGGGAGATGGTGGAGTTCCAGGTGGAGTTTCTCCGGACGCTGGAGGATGGAATCAAACTTGTGCCTCATCTGGACCGACTGGAAAGGGTGGAGCAGTTTAAGGTAAGGGAAGGTTGATCAATTGATGCATCATTCCTTACTCACTTCCTCTTGGAGCTGCGGTTTAGACCTGACCTTTAATGTGTGAATTCCTGATTAATGGCTCACGCTGTTAGTTGTGTGGACACGTGTTTGCTCTGACTTCTTCCGTTCGGCCTGGTTCAGCAGCACAATGACGAATTTCACTGGATCTCAACTGCCCTTAGTTAATTCATTCAAAAATGAATTTCCTTGAATAAAAGCAGAGATTTAATGTGTGTGTGAATTGGTGAATGATACTTACTACTGTAAAGCACTTTGTTTAATCCAGGACTGGACAAATCATAAATAAATACAATGCTTTACCACCTGTTTCCACAGAAAGTGCTGTTCTCCTTGGGTGGCTCTTTTCTGTATTACGCCGACCGCTTCAAGATCTACAGCGCCTTCTGCGCCAGCCACACCAAGGTCCCGAAGGTCCTGGCCAAAGGTACAAACACGCAACCATTCTTGATTGGCCTCGAACACACACCCACTACTCATTGCTCTGAGAGTTGACTTGAACTTTATTGCACTCTTGCACAATCTGCATGATGGCTAAGGGCATGTAGAGGAAGCACAGAGGTGCAGCTGCAACTACAGCCAGAGCACAGCGAGGCGTAAACTCAACACTGACATCGTGTGTGATCGTGCTTTCCAGACACATATGAAAATACACAATAGGGGCCACCTGTTGATTTGATCGTTCTTATCTTAATATGGAGGTTTAACCTTCAAATGCAGCCGTCCACATCTCTTTATGTTTCCTTGAAACTCATATTTCTGCTCCTCCAGCAAAGACTGATCCAGATTTCAAGGCTTTCCTGGCCGAGAGAAACCCCCGACAGCAACATTCCTCCACCCTGGAGTCGTATCTGATCAAACCCATCCAGAGGGTCCTGAAGTACCCGCTGCTGCTCAGGGAGCTCTACTCCCTCACCGACCCGGACAGTGAAGAGCACTACCACCTGGACGGTAAGCCATTTGTTTTAGCGAAATGCTCAATAATCTACGCTTCATAGATCTATATATAATCAGGATTCCAGAGAGTGTGATGATTAGGACTTTAACATGATTCACGTTGGTCCCCTTCAGTTGCAATGAATGCCATGAACAAGGTGGCCAGTCACATCAACGAGATGCAGAAGCTTCACGAGGAGTACGGCGCCGTTTTCGATCAGCTCATCAACGAACAGACTGCAAACAAGAAAGAGGTGAAATCCCCGTTTAATACAAATCATCCATCAGTAATCCAGTGATTTATGTTTAACTGTATGTTCATTTCTGTTCTTTTTTTAACCTCAGGTGGCTGACCTCTCCATGGGGGATCTTTTACTACATTCCTCCGTGGTGTGGATCAACCCTCCATCCGCTTTGGTCAAAGGCAAGAAGGACCCTAATCTGGCTGCTTTTGGTGAGGATCCACCTGGTTTCAGTCTGCATAGTGGAGATTGGTTTCCTTTCGTACACACATTTCTTTGATTTTGTTCGGGTTGCTCGTAGATCCGGAACAATGTTATTTACAGATAGAAAATTCAGCTTTCTAGATCTACATCCACTGGAATCCACTTCAACAGCTTGATATATTAAACTGAGGTACCTAAGCTCAGAAGCAGCCAAGTTTGGTTGCATTGTACCATCTACTGTCCCCATTTTGAATTCAAAAAGTTGTGCATTTATGTATGAAATAAAGTGGATTTCTTTTAGATAAATAAATAATTGTTTCCATAGGCTTTACAATATACATGCTCAGCATTTCAGCAATTCTACTGTAAATGTTTTCTGGGATAAACGCTGCACGATCTCAACACTTACTGTCACACTGCATTTTACTGCACCTCCCATAAAGCTGCCATAACGCCGGGTGCGAGGGGAAAAAAGGAAATCCAGTCGGGCACGTTAACATGAGCAATTTGAATTATTTGGTACTTTTCACGTGAAGTGCCTCACGTTGATGGGATCGCATGAAATTCTCACAGCCAGAAGTCCCCCCCCTTTCAGCATTTTACATTTTTGCAATCTATTTTTCATGTGCACAGTGTGAGGGTTTTTTGCCTGGCGAGGTGATGGTGAGGGTAATGCAATGATGCAACTTCCATTTTCCTCCTTTGTGTTGCTGGTATATAGTCGAGTTTTCCTTGAAAGCTGTTGCTAGAAAGCGTCCTTTGACATGCTGCATTAAGCTGTCACTGTAAACTGGGTATGAAATGTATTTTGATATATACTGTATATGCAGTAAATGAATGCAGGAGGCCCTAATGGTTTCCCTTTTCATCTCTCCCTCGCCTTCATTCAGTGTTCAAGACAGCAGTCGTATTTGTCTGCAAAGACTCCTCCAAGCACAGGAAGAAAATCGTAAGTACAGTAGATTGTTGTGTCTTTTAGAACCTGAGCTCTCCCACTCTCTGCTGGCGGGCTGATGTATTGCAGCTGTCTCAACCACCCGGTGTCTCTTTCCAGGGCGCATCTCACCGAGCGTCCGTGAGCGACGACAGGGATCCTTTCCGTTTCCGTCACATGATCGCAACGGACTCTCTGCAACTCCGTCCCCTCGCAAGTACGTCTGTGCAAACACACCAAAAGACACTTCTCTGAAATCTTGCATCACGATTTCCTCCAGATAGAATGAGCTCTCTGAGACTTGACTTCCTGCTGGGGTCAGTGTCACAGTTAATTATCCTGCAATTAGTCTTAAATATGTAATTAAGAAGAAACTCTTTGAGGCCCCATGTGGAGACTGGAGGCTTTAAAATTGATATGTGATGTCAGATATAATCTCTATGAATCTGCACAGAGGGAAAACTGTGTCACTACAGATGGTGCTTCATTCATACGTAATATTACATGAGTGTGTCAAATAAGAAGCTTGAAACTGCACCGAAAGTATGTGCTGTATAAGTCAAAGTTAATTTAGTATTATTATGTTAATATACAAGGGAGGAGGTGGACATTACAATCTCTATTTTGGTGCCTGATGAACAATTTTGCTTTTTTCCACTATAGATTTTGTCACAATTAAAAAGTGCACATGAACTCTAGCCATGCTGTTTTATAGAAATACATTTATTCTGCATTTGTGTGTTGAGGTCACAGAAAAATATCATTGTCCTGAGAGATTCTGTCAAAGGTTGTTTCTGGTGACGAGAGCTTCAAACCTCTCGAGTCCACTCAATGTTTCTCTTCTTCTCATCCACCGAAAATGAATGATCCTTTAAAAGTAAAACAGATGCTCACCTATTAGCAGGTCTGCATGCGGTCGTCTTGGCTCTATCTCAGATGGACCCTTAATATCCCTCTGGTAACTCAGCTCAAGTGATCGTTAATCTGCCTAACGACCTCTTGTTATAGGGAAATAAAATGAATAGTGGATATTAAGCCACTTTTAAATATAGCTCACATGTGTCTCCTCTCCCTCTCTCAGACTCTGAGGGGACAGCGGTGTGTGAGATCGTTCACACAAGATCTGAATCTGAAGGGAGACCAGAGAGGACCTTCCAGCTGTGCTGCAAGTAAGAAACACTCACATGTGTTCAAAAGCTGTGAACTGAAGCTAGATCACATCAAACCTTTTGCTAATATACATGTTTGTGTTCTTGTGTTTTCATTTTCAGTTCTCCAGATAGTAAGAAGGACTTCCTGAAAGCGGTGCACTCCATCCTCAGGGAAAAGCAGCGGCGGCAGCTAATGAAGACGGAGTCTCTGCCGCTCAGCCAGCAGTACGCCCCGTTCGGGGGCAAACGCCTGTGTGCCCTCAAAGGGATGAGGCCCGCCATGAACAGAGCAGGTGAAACATCGCTGGGGTTTATCTTTGTATCTTAGTGTATTGTAATCCACGATCTGAAGTTAGAACCAAAGGACATGTCGATTCTTTTATTTTGTTATTGCAGATTTAGATTTAGCTTTAGTCTTGTGAAGAAAAGAGAAATACTTCAACATTTCTAGTTTTTGGTCCAGACCAAGGATGAACATCTTGGTCAAACTGCTGTGAATTTTATTTACCAGCAGATGTCGCCAATACACCCATTTCTGAAATGTGAAACCAGAGACTGAATCCATATCTGTGAGAAATATGCAGCTCAGCCAATCAAAGAAGGACATTTAGATTTATACAGTGTTTGTACCTGACATGACCAGAATGTAACAAGGTGTAATTTATCTGTTTCTGTCTCTTTAGCTTCAACTCCATCTCGAACGCTGGCCCGCAGGAAGCTGGTGAGGAACCGCTTCACCATCGACACCGACCTGGTTTTTCACGGCAACAATAACAACAGCAACGATTCGGACCCTTCCTCCTGCTCGCCGCTGCTCCAGCAGCGTCCAGCCCTCCTCCAGGCCCCCCGACCTCAAGGCGAGGACACGGACCGCTGGGTGGAGGAGCAGTTCGACCTGGGTCCCTACGAGGGCCAGGGAGAGGCCATCGACGTGGTGCCGGTGAAGGAGACGGACATTTTAAGCGACGACGACGAGTACTGCAAGTCCGTACGGGCTGCGTCGGCAGAACCGCCCGACCTGGAGGGGAAGATGAAGGGGCTGGACCTGCAGGGCGGAGAGATGAGGGCTCACAACCTGAACGGACGAATAGACACAAGACGTGAGGCGATGGAGGAGGAGGATGTCGAGCGAATAAAGCACGGTGATGATTCGTTCACCTCCCACGGCGTGTCCCTGTCCCGCTGTGCCACCCCAGCTCTCAAGCTCACAAACAAGGACCACGATGTCATCTGGGTGCGGCAGGACGACTTCGCCAACGGGTGCAACAGTGACGTCTTCTGATATAAGAACAAGACGACCAGATGAAGACAGGAGACGGTGGTTCCTTCCACTTCTCACACAAAGTAGAAGTGTGAGAAAGGTGGAGGACGGAGTGGATAAAAGCTTTAATTATGTAAACGTTGAAGGAGAACCTTGTGTAGAAGGTGTCAAGCCCTCAGCCAGTCCTTCCCAGTGTGAAAACACAACCCTCCTCCTCCTCCCACCACACCTCTCTCTCCCTTATTCAGACAATCCAAAAGTACTGAAAGTGAGTAAAGATTACAAATGAGCGCGGCTTCATTAACGTGTCTTGAAACCTAGAGATTCTCATCCTGTGCTGCTTAAACTATAAAGAGTAGAGTCCTCACTGTCTTGGGCACGCACGCAGGCATCACACACAAACACACAAACACACAGAATTGTATGTGAACAAGACAGCAGAGTAAAGTGTGTGTGTTTGTACGCTGCACACAGAAGCACATGCACGCACTGTACTGAAGAGAAGTCGCCACTGAACTGTGACTTTTTCTGGCCAAAAACAAAACAAACAAAGTTTTATTTTTTAAAACACAGGAATGTGGGTGTTTCTATTTTTCTGACTCGGAAAAAACTGTGTTTGTATTTCGACGCTCAAGGGCTGTGTGTTACTGACCTTCTCTTCAGGGGCCTCTGGCTTAACGACTGCTGCGTGTGAGATGGTGAGAACCAACTAGCTTTACTGTGCTTTATATCATTTTAAGTTAAATATCAGCTGCATCTCGGTTTTGCAGCCGGGAGCTCGATAAGAGTGCCGTTAACCTCTTGTACAAAAATATAGTTTTGAAGCTCACTTTTGTCTCCTGGAATTATCCTCTTTTGAAAGATAGTAGGTCTTTATTTAACTATTGTATTTTTACTGTCATTTTGTAATGTTTACACCACATTGCCCAGTGTTACGAGCCACCTCCTGTGTGTTTGCTGCCAGAAACTCGCTTGTGTCCTTCACAGCCCTTATCGTCTTCTATTTTAATCAAAATGGCATTTTTCATTAACAATCTCATTAGGTTCATTCAGCCCCAGAGGCCAAACTCTCTCCACGATCTCCACCCCTGATAATTTACTTAAATATTTCCTCCAACGATCCTGTTTGACTTGAATTTTCTTTGTTTTTTAAAAAGATGGTAGAAACAGAACCATGTGAGTGTACTGTAACAGAGGAGCGATCATGCAGTCGACCTTCAGACGTTCTCCTCTGCTCTCTCCAGCTCTTTTAGTTTGACCTTTCAGCGTCACAGAATCTGACTTCACTCGCCTGTTTCCACTTCCCACTCTCTCTCCTGCATTTCTTCCTCCATCCACCAGGCTGTGCTGTTTCACTATATGTCATCACCAGCAGCCCTCACGTTAAGCTCAACAAAGTCATCGCACCTTAATGGATGTATTGATCATGCACTTAATGCCCACTTGTGTCGGGGTGTGAGGCTCTGAGTCAGTCAGAGATTGAGGAGAGTGTGTGTGTGTGATTGTGTGGGAGGGGGGGGGGTGTTCTCTGGATGTTATTGTGTTTTTATTATGATGGTTTCTTAGAATTAAGCTCCCGGGTGATGAGGCCCGGACGTTCAGACTGTGAGGTACAATCACATTCCTTGGTGGCACATACTGTGGGGACCCCCCCCCCCCCCCCCCCTTTGACTTCTCCCTTTGTACTAAAACTGTGTTTGTACGTTTAACAAAAAACAGTGGAGTATGGTTCTTATGTTAAATAAATTTTCTAAATTTAGTTTTGTGTGAAAGTGAGAATTATTTTTCGTCCTTTTTCTTTCTGCAACTGTATCATCAACCTTTTTCTTCCAGGTGTTTTCATTGGAATAACTCCCTCACAGGAGGTTATGGTGAAATCGCTTTCAGCCCATCAAATAGAAATAATGATCGATGCCGGAGCCTTTCTGCAGATTCAATTTCAGTGTGGAAATCCATTGTCTTGGGTTTTGAAATGTAAAAGGTTAAAGAAAGGATTTAAAGCTCCCTGCTCCAAAAGCTTCCACTTCAAGAGGGCTGACTTGATTTAGAGAAAATATGGAACTATATAAAGTCAAAGATGCTTAAATAAGATAAAACATCTTTGAAATTGAATTTGCGTGGTCAGAATGGACCTCTATTGTTGGTAATAACATCCATAAATACATTAGTTTTGAATTGTTTTCTTCAGTGCATCAGGTAATCCTGTTTCCTCAGCTCGGGCACACTTTGACATGTGTGGCATTTACCAGATCCTCTCTGCTCAGTATTCACATCAGGCTGGATCGGTGTAGGGACTGCTGCCAGAGGACTCCTCCTGGAGAGGCCCGGGGTAATTAAGTTTGTCTATAGGCTGTTTGTCAGAGGTCCAGGTTGGGTTGGCAGTTTTTTTTACCCTCAGATCATTTGGCTTCCGGCCTGGAGAGAGTTTCACAAACATTGTGATAAACAAAATGTCAATTCTGTTCAGAATGTTTTTGCTTGAGGGGAGTTGAGACCCGGAGGCGGCTGGCACCGGGCTTTCTTGGCCTTTTTCAAAATGTCACGATATCAAACCACGCGCCTGAATTTAACGAGAGAGTTTTCTAAACCAGCGGTGATGGGATTATCCATCAGTCGGTGGTTTTATGACGGAACAAGTAGTGGTACCGCAAGTCTCTGTTTTTTATTCAGGGACAGTGGAGCACTCAAAGTGACTGATTCAAAATCTATTCTCCAGTCGTGTCAGCGTTATTATTTGAACCGTCTCTCACTACTGGGGCTGCGGAGAGATAAAGACCTTGTTTGTCTGCAGCGAGAGATAATCTGGCATCTGCCCCTGTAACCTGAAGATTATTCTCCTCTCATCAGGACCGGTGGAGGCAACCGCTGCCAATCCATCTGCTCCTAATCCAAACCACGTCCAGCCAAATAAAGACACCAGATGAGATCAGAGCCAGACTGGTTTTCAGTGTAAAAGCAGAGCTGTCAAGGGGACAAATATCAGACACCCATTATTTGGACAAAGTAAAGGATTCTTACACTTTAAATATAGTTAATTTAAGATTTAAACTTTCAAATGTGTAAATTCGTCCACCAGGGGTTTTACTCTAAAAATAAAAGACCTGGTTTGAAGATGTCGTGAAGCAGACTGGGAGTCATGGGAGTCGTTGTCTCCACCATTTCTCCATTACATGCTTCCCCAGAAGGGGGGGCACTTTGTTGTTTTTCAATCAAGTCAACAAAACATATTACACATCTGGTTGTTTAATGACACACAATAGTTGCTTCATTTGATCTCTCACTGCTATATTTTAATTGTTTTAAAAAAAAGTTTAACATGCTATTTATATTATTTTTTTTTTCCTTATTCTTGCTTCATCTTACAGTTTTTATACAGTTTTTACTGCTTTATTGTAAAGATCATTGTGTTGTCTTTTGTGGATGAATTTATTATTAGTTTATTGTCATTAATATGACATTTTTTGTGGATTATTCTGAAAAGTCTTTCAGGAAGTTATATTTCCATCAGCTTCACACATCTCTCTCTCTCTCGCTCTCTCTCTCTCTCTCTCTCTCTCTCTCTCTCTCTCTCTCTCTCCACATCAACCAATGAGTGGGCGTGTTTACTCTGTCACACTTTCTCCAGTTAGTGTTGCAGACAGTTTGATTCCAGAGGATGTGAGTCCGGTGTGTTTCCTGCGGGACAGTTGTGGATTGTATTTCAGCCTCCATCGGTTCCCCTGTTTTCTTTATGCTGGTGCGTAGACCTGATGCAGCCCGGAACGGATCGGTTCGGTTTTTAAACTTGATTCAGGGGCTTTTACGCGCGGGTCATGGAGCGCCAGGTGTGTGAGCCCACTGACACGGCTCGCGTCCGTCTGTCATGGTGTCGGTGCTGGCGCTGAGACCTCGTGGAGCACGATGGAGGAGAGAACCACACTTTTCTTCTTGTTCTTCTGCCTGGTGCTCGCGACGCAGCTCGGCCGGAGCCCGGCCCAGGTCCTCCGGATCGGTAAGCGCAACAGCTGATTACGCACGGTGGAGATGAGGCGAGCCACGGGGGGTATCCGTCAGTCAGAGAGAGGAGAGCGTGTGTTGACAACATGGAGTCATCCCATCTCACCCATTCAGTCCAATCTGTGGTTTCTGTGGCTGTAAACTTTTTTGTTTTATTGTTTTCACCCTATGATCCATTTGGTAACAAATATCAATGTCAATTGTCCTCAATAAGTGTTCAGAGGTGGTTGAGCGCTTAACCCCAGAAAAACGTGATTATTCCCACTGTTAACAAGGAGGTTATAGAGTCAACGATCGTTTACAACAGAAGACAGATTCACTTTCTTCTTCACCTCACACAAAGCCTGTCTTTCATTTTTTAAATATGGGAAAAGGTTGAAAAGTTAATTTCAAGTCACTATGAGGTGGATCCAGGTTGTACTTTTTTCTGAGTTTGATAATAAAAAGACTAACCTGTTATTATATATATTACCTGGAACATCAGATATCACAAGTTTTAATATTTATCTTGATGAATTAAAACAAAATATGAACAAATTATATTAGAAAGTCTTAAAATACTGATCTGCTGTGATACATTAGAGAATAAGTCTGAAACTCCATTGTCATGCAATGTCCTTGACCGTATCTTTTAAACCAATCAAATGTGAATCTAACTTGTTACGTTAAAGGGAACCAAATGTGCTTAACACCACACACACACCTTTTAGACACAGAGGCAGGTAAGACTAATTGATTATTGATTGCTCCCTGAGTTCTCCTCTGGCCACCAGAGACCCCTCTTGGGGCGCCTTCATTCAAAAGTACCCCCCTCCTCAGCAGCTGATCCTCCCACACACCGATGCCTCTCCATCACTGACAGGGAGGCAGCGTCGGAGCCATCATCCCCTGTCCTGCTGTCGTGTGCGCTGCTGCTACGAGGAGCTAGAACTTCACCTACACTTGATTAGACGGGAGGAGGCTGCCGAGCGCCCAGGGCTGGGTTCATTAATCCAGGAGTCTCACTCTCAGGGTTTGAATCAGGCCAGAGGAGAAAAGTCACACGTGGATCAAATTGACTGAATACATTAAGTTTTGGTGTCACCTGTTCTTACCTCAGAGGGATGGAGGAGCGGTAGACGAGGGTCCCGTCACTCAGGGGAGCACACGTCTTTAATTCATCACGCTGCATCCGATTTCACACACACATCAAGATCCATGAATCACTCCTTGGGAAACTTTGAAAAACGCCCTATTTCACTTGGTGAAGGTAGTGATTGAAGAATCGGCCCCTTCGTCCTGATCTGCTCCAAGACTTGAATGGGCTCTTTCTTGGTCCACATCCCATCGTGTGTGGAAATCTGTTCAGTCGTTTGGTTTTAATCCTGCTGACAAACAAACACAACCTCCTTGGTGAAAGTATACGTTTGACAAAATGCATACAACTTTATTCATCACATTATTTTACAGTAGAAATCAGGGGGTTTAGCATTTTATCTTAAAGTTTCAAACTTGATGATGATCAATAATGTGTCTGCAGTAGAGCATATGACCATGCATCACTTGCAATTTATAAAATAGTCATTGCATATGTATAAATTGTTTATTCAAAACTAATTTGTGGGGCATGGAAACAAAAGGCAGATTTACAAAGCTCTGTTGGAGAGGTTGGGACCTTGAGGAGAATCTTCTCTGATGATCAAGTGTTTTATCTACAGGGAGAAAGAATTTACAAACTAGAGTATAACTTGTACTAATACTACAATACTTTTCCCAGTATTGCTTTTGCTATAGAAAACGAGAATAGTGGAGGAAGTGATACCCGTTGACAGAATCACCATGGATCAGCTCAGGGTGGAGTTTCTGATAAAGTGACATGTTTTAAGAGAAAAAAAGTTTTCAATAATGATTTGTCTGTTATGGTTTTTGGTTCAGACCTTCACAGAAGATGTCTCCTCATTGGAGAAATCCAAATAACTCAGTATATCTAGGCTGCAGACTTGAGGTTTGCACATCACTCTTCTCTCAGTAACACTCTGGATCATTAGAGGCCTCAGAACGACCACATGATCACATCTGAGCTGAATGTGGAGAAGCTGTTCCCCGTCAAGTCAATGTGAAAACAGGCTTCTAGTGTCAAACTGTGCACATACATCATTCAGCAGAGTGAAGGTCACACATCCAAGTGAAATAACAACAAATAAATCACATATCACTGTGGGGGGGCTTTCATGGGCTGGTACAGAGGACAGATAAGGTCACACTGGATTACAGAGTGTTCACCAGCATATCTGCATATCTGATAATTACTTCTGAGGAGTAAACAAGCCATTAATAAAAACCTGCACATTTTTAGACTGATTCTGACACATTAAGAGTTAAAAGGATACATTGATATTCATAAATAATAAATGTATAAACAGGTTTCATATGGATTAGACAAAATGTGTCAGGATGTTTTAAAGATCTAGTGACATTTTTGTTTTCCAATTTCACACATCACTGCCACAGACTTTACAAAGATGAGTGAGATGACAGCTTCCCCTAAAGTGAAGCCAAATCTTTATCTCCCCCTGGTGGTTGGCTCCAGTACAGGTCTCAACCCCCACCTTCTCCATGTGAGCAGATGGGACAAGAACCAAATTGAAAAGTCAAACCAAATAACTTTTTCTTAAAAGATAGTCTCTGTGATTTAAGGGTAGTTCTTATCACAATTTGACAGGTTTGGTTTTAACGTCACGATAGGTGCGGAGGGGGCTGAGGGGGCGGAGCGGGTTCGATCCCAGTCTTCCCCTTCCACGGGCTAAAGGGTCCTTGAGCAAGACACTGAGCCCCAAATTGTCCCTGACGGCTGTTTTCACAGGGAACCTTTGAACCTCTGACACCTTTTTCTGAATTACCACCACTGAGAAAAGCGAATCCAGTTATTCTGTGGCTCCTGATAACATCGTGATGGAGGCTCACCTGTGAGTTGGATCTCTCCTCAGCATGGACAGCGTTTGTTCCTCTTATCAGCTGCAGTCCACTGCTGCACGAGCAGAGGTTTCCTGATGAGGAGTGTGGCTCCGGGTCACACATTCATATTCAGCATCATTCAGGACCAACACATTAAAGCTTTGATGGTTCAGCTCAGACCCTTGAACAACAAAACTCCTGAAATGCACACCTCTCTAAGAGATTTACATATAGACACTGTCCATGTGCGTGTGTGTGTGTGTGTGTGTGTGTGTGTGCATTCGTGCATGTTATATATGTGAGAGACTGCAAGAGAAAAATGGTTGAAAGCAAAGTTTGGCTCCGGGTGTCTCTTTCTGTTAACTGGAGGACCACTCCATGACTCTGTTCATCTCCACCTGTGTTTTTAAAGCTCATTTCTTAAAATGTTGATCTGTTAATGATTCTGAAAACTCTTCAGCGCTCGTGTTCATCATTTGTCGAGATAAAAGCTCTTGAGTTTCATTCTGCATGTTTTCTCTCTCTCACCCGGAGTTCGTCAGGTTTTAAAACCCAGTGAAGCAGATTCAGCTTTTTACATTTTTAATGTCATATTCCAACCTGCGGTAACATATAGATTGTTCACCTGCTCTCAGACACGCACTGAACTTTGAAGATCCTCAGCAGCTTCTCCAGAGGAGCTGTTCTGTGTGTGTGAGTGTCGGAGTGAGAACCAGCTCCAGAGTTTCTGAAGGCGTCTGAGCAGAGATCCTCTGGTTGTGTTGTGAATGTGTGAAAAGACAAATGGTGGAAAAAGTCCTCTGAAAAGTGGCCAGGACTGATCTTCACATTGTTTTCCATATAACATGTGTGCAACCAAACTCATATGTGATAACATATCAATCACATAGATAAATAACCCAGCAATACTACATATTATTCGTCAAATGATTTGTCAATACTCTAAATCTCTCTGAAAAGAAAGAAAACCATCGCTCAGCTCCCTGTATTTCTCTGGTTTCTCTGGTTTGCACAAACAGGAGCTGGTTTTACCAGTAGATCTTTTAGTTTTTCAAAATAAAACTCCCCGTTTTGCCTTGATGGTCCATGATCCATCTTGCCAAACATATTTTAAATCACCCAGAAGATTCTGAGCGTTTATGATTAAACACGTGAATATGAATGTTTGAATCATAATACGTTAATGTCTGAACGTTCAGCAGTTTGATTTGTTCAGCCGCTGCTGTAACGTTTATATAAAGGTCACCTGCTTAATTTGATTCATTAGTTTCTCTCTCTCAAAGCTCCATTAGAAAAACAAATGAATCTCTCCTCGGCCAAATTGAGAGTTTTGCAAAGTTGGCCTCACATCTATCAAAAGATATATGAAGACGTCTGCGGTGGTGTGACCGTTCATCTCTCTGGCAGGAGCCCAGCACTCACGTGGCATCGCATGGTCACAGTTGTGTTAATTTGTGTGTGTTGATCCTGTGGTCTTCCTGGTGATGTTCTGATTCACCAGCTTCTACCCGTCTCTTTTCCGTCCCTGGTGCTGTGGTACCTGGGTCTGTGTGACCCGCGAGCCCAGAGAAGAAATGAATCCGGAGCCTGAGAGAGTCTCGGCCTGAAAGGGAAGCTGTGGTGTTGTGCCAGCCTCATTTCAACGTAACACACACACTGCTTTCATTGTGGAAAAGCCAGGACACAAAAACTCCAGCTAGAAAAATCACCCCCCTCTCCTCTGCTGTTATTCAATGCAACAACAGAGCCATTTCCGTCCATATTAAGATGGTTTAAATGTGACAATTGAGGATATTTTCAGAGAGGCCATTGCCACTGAAGACTTCCGGAAACGATTTCCAGCATTCCTGTCGTCCTCGGGGTCGTGTTCGGTTATTTCTGTCGTCCTCTGTCTCGTCCCTGACTGCGTCTCTGCCCATTTGTACGTCTGCCTTGATTTGTAGTCGGAAACAAAAATGTTTCCTGTGCTTTTCTTTTCACAAGCAGAACAACAGGGTGCAGTGACGTGTCCTGTCATTTAGTTTGACATCCGAAGCCCCTTATTTCCCCGTCCAAAATGCATCTGCTCCGGCCTGCAGACACCTCACCTCTCCAGAGAGCCCGGCCACAGACACACACTGATGGCAGTCATTTCTGGAGAACGCAGGGTTTCTCATCCTCGTTCAGAGCTTTAACAAAGATCCATATTTCTACCTCGTGTGCTGACTTTACATTTTGGAAAGAGATTCAATGCTACATTTAGGCAAAGCTGGAAGTAGGTTGTTGTTTTTTCCCCATCTGTGTTTGCAAAATAACTAAAAAGCCGATCACTCAAAGGTCAAAGCTCAACTTCAACAAAAACATCTGTAAATGTATTTTTCAAGATATCTCTGCAAACACTAGAGCTTATATTGATCAGACGATGATCCCTCATCATATGACGTCATGTGATAAGTGACGTCATGTAGAAGTCACAAAGAAATCAGAAAATAATGCCATGCAGAGTTCAAAAGTTAATGTTCTTTAGGCACATTTCCATCTTATTGGGGTTAAGACATTTTTAAGTATTTGATATTTTATCATTATCATATGGGCAGAACCAGCGTGATCATGACTATTACTGCATTCACTTTTGCAACTAATAAAATCCACAATCTACAGCTTTGTTTACTTAACTGATCAATCATCATTATATGGATTTAAATAACATCATGTCTGCATCCCTATTGCAACAGAAAAGAGTTAGCATTGCCTGATACATCATGTTTGTGAATCCTTTCTCCTTCGCTTCTTTGTTTTCAGTTGAAAATATATCAATATTGGAAAATATGGATAAACTAATCAGCACTAAAAAACCTTCTGTTTCTTTTTGGCTCTCAGTCATCAATTAGTGTTTCTTCCTGCAGCAGTCTGTTTGTTTTAATGACAATAATGTTTGTGCACGTAAGGACCAGTTGAGATGTACAACATAGAATATAAAGTCTGAACAGTATTAAAAACATATTTTCTCACTGTATGATAGAGTGTTGGCACCTTTACAGTCTATGGTCGGTACATGTTGTTACTGGCAAGTTAAATATATAGTCCTCCGGTGCATCACTTCATCCAGACACATAAAGTTAATCTCCTGTTTTGGTCTCTGGACTGTGACCTTTAAAATCTCTTGTTTCACAGCTTCCACATAAAGAGAGAGAGAGAGATGCATCATATTGTTAAATAACCAAGAATATATAAATCCCCTCTGAGGGCAAATGGAAAAATAGATTTTATAAGTTTGCACTCATCCTCAATTTGACCATAACAAGCCGCCCTGTGTTTTAAACCAAGCCGCCCTGTGTATCTGGAGTGGGTTTGTGCTCAGATCAAATCTACCTGCAAACCCCAGTTGCACGTTAAAAGGAATTTGAAGCGTCCTGCGGGTCCTCTGAAACCTGGAGCACTCATTTATGCTTTCTCCTGGAGCAGATGGGTGCATTGCTCAGGCAAATTAGTCCTCATTATATGGGAATCAATGAATGAACGGCTTTAGTGCTCGGAGGTACGTTCTTTCTTTCGCGGGTGGGGTGGGGGGGGGGGACAACGACGACACTTTAAAAATAAAAGTCACTTTTATGATGTCGGGAGTCGCAACGCACAGCAGAGTTCAAGCTGCTCGGTGCGAGAGGCTAGAACAGGACTAATGCACTGTAATTAGAAGTTAAAGTGAGGGATGAATAATGTAAGACTCTCCCCGAACACACACACACACACACACACACACTTGTACCTCCAGCGCTGCTAGAGCACTTTCGCGATGGACGTCACAAAACTTGTTTTTAGCCACAACTTGAGAATTATTCACTATTTATAGCAAAAGAATCACACAAATTGTCAGTAGAATAAAAAAAGAGATGATATTGTAAATCTAAAAGTCTAAAGGTCAACTCCACTGTGACATCATCATGTTCTGCATAAGCACTTAACACCTTGTATACAATGTTTGCACCATACTGTAAATAGAGATGGAGAACAGGTCTCCACTTCTTTATGTTGAAGTCAAATCATCCCCATGTGCTTTTTAGTTAGGTCCATGTCCCATCCACTGACATGGAGGAGGGGGGCTTTATGACCTCTACTTCACTCTTGAGGAGCCGTCTTGTCGTCCATCTTTATATTCAGTCTGTCCTCTGGACTCCCTGAGCTCTCATTCTAGTCTTTCTGTTTCCACCGCAGCAGACAGAAGCTCATCCTGAACGTATTCACATTTTACGTCCACAGTTTTCCTCCCGTTTACAGATGCGTGGTAATTACAGCAATCGCAGAAGAAAATTCATTTTCCTGTTAATAGCATAATGGGTTTTGATTATAATAGCTAACAAGCTGCTGTTTCATTAGCAGGGATTTAATTTACGACCCGGACATCTTCTGAGTGCTTGTATACAAATTAATATTCCTTAAGCACGCACAGAAAAAACAACAGAGATGTGATTTAGTGTGTGGGAGGGGGGGGGGGGGATTTTGATGCCCAGCTCAGACGCTGTATCAGGTTTGTCATCAGGCTCGTGTTCAGAGAAGTGCACACGTGTTGATCAACCTGTGTCCTGCTCATCTCGTGTTCAGCACTTGATCAGCAGCTGTTAGACTCTATAAAAGTCCGCTCTGCCTCTGCCTCTCATATTATTGTGTCTTCTTATAGGCGGGCGACGATTAATCAAGTTCAGTTCATTATCCACCTCTCGTGATGACCCAATAATTCAATTCCAATAATGCCTCCAACGACCAGCCCGGACTTTTTATCACTGCCTGTTTGTGGAAAGGGATTTTAATTCAGAGCGCCAATTAAAGTGCAGAACCCTGAAGCAGCTGAAAAACCAGAGCAGGAGAAAGTCGGAGCGATTGATTAATGAATCAAGTGGATTAAAATTACTTCTCCCAGAGACATTAATGTCCCCTCATTGTCTTCACTTACTTCATTATGTTTATAGAAAGGTGATGTCAGCATACAGAAGTTATGGAGGTTGAAAGCTGTAATAAGATGATGCAATGTGTGTTAGAAAGTTGTCATATAGCAACTTCAACTCTTTTCTGTAGAACGTGTCTTTATTTAAGATGTTTATGTAAAGTTTCTATGAATCTTTCTTTCTGCATCGTCTCCATCATCATTGTCCGAGTCTCATGAACATGATTATTTAAGAATGTCTTGAGGGAAGTTCTTTTAAATTTGGTAAAAAGTTATCGATTGCGATGTTAATAGGTTAATCGCAATCCCGATAAAAGTTTGAAATAATCGTGGTATTAATTTGAAGTCATATCACACCGACCTAGTCAAAGGTCAAAGGTCATTGGTCAAGATCTTACAAAACATTTATTTAATCTACTAATATCTCGAGAACTCCTCCAAGGGAATTTCGTACAAATTTTGTTCAAACGTTCAAAGATCATACGGAGGATTTGGGATTTTCTCCACATTTTCACCAGTTTTAATTTGGACTCGAACGTGAACTAATTCAATATCAGAGGTTAAAGTTCACAGTGACCTCATGCTATTGTTAGTGCATGTCAGGGACTGAAACTGACCCTGGTTGATGGAGACGTTCAATCACAGGTAGTTTAGTATCCCAATCAACATCAAGAGCACAAACGTATCTGTGTCATACTGAAGAGAGCAACCTATTCAAACTATACTTGTGACTTTACTCTTGTGTCTCAAGTATGTTTTGAACCTTCTGGAAGCTTTTCTTATTTTTTCACTTTCACACAAGAGCAGTTCTGTGACTTAAAATTCATCTCGTCTCTTAGTCGACACTTCACGTCTTCTGCACCTCTCGTTTCTTCAGAGTCCTGTTGACAGTCGAGTGTGTGTGTGTGTGTGTCTGTTTGTGTCGCCCATATTGTAAAAGTAAGAGCAGTTTTATTTCTTCATTTCACATGTTTCTGTGGGAATTCCACATGAACTCTCCTGCTCGGGATATTGAAGCTGAGGCCAATGAAACTACAGATATTACCTTTTATTGGGGACATAACATATTTATGTTTCTGTTTACGACGGGGAGATTTGGTTTGCGTAAAAAAGGAGCTGTGTGAAAATGACCCTCGTAAAGTCTGCACAGAACATTAGTCGTGATTTTATCTCGTGCAGATGCTTCGGCTGTTTTAGAGAAATAAATATAGAAGTATGTCGTTGACCTTTTCTGTTTTACTGTCGAGCAGTCTAGAGCCAAAGTGTCTCTTTGTTCCTCTTCGTCCACGACTTCTCGTGGACGAAGAGGTGGTGAAATGGTGTTAGGGTTTATAAAGTGCGTTAGGTATAAATTGTCGTGGTGCTTTCTTATAAAGGGTTACAAGTTTAATCTATAAGCCTTTATAAATTGTTAATGAAAAATCAATGGGGCTGTTTATCCTGCTTGATCATCGACCGTCTACCAAAGAGCTGCAGACGATCAATTATCCATCTATTAACATCTCAGTAACTTCCTGTTTCAGACTTGATGAATAAAATAGAGAGACGACTAATGGGCAACAAATGTAAAGCTTGATCGCCCCCCCCCCCCCTGGTGGCTGTGTGCAGTATAGGTCGTAAAACCTCCCCTCCTCCATGTTATCAAACTGGATCTGGATCAAATTAAAAAGTCAAAGTACACGTTAAGTTTTTGTTCTTGTTTTTTCATCTTTCTGATAAGTTTGATTTTAATTTGTTCGTTGATGTTTTATAAATGGGGTTAAACGACTGTAGATCGACTGAGTGTTGTTTACATGTTTACGTGTTTTTCCATCTTTAATCACAGTCGGAGTTTTGAAGATATAAGACTGCAGACATGGTGGTTTGGAAATATTGAGAATATACAAGAATTTATTAACGATGACTTCATGATGTGCAATAAATAAATAGCAAAATCCACCGAATAGGATTTTATTTTTTTATGAATCCCAAAAGTAAAATGTAATATTAATGAAGAAGCCTCCACAGCGTGAACTCGGTGAATCTCAGCGGTTCAGCAGAGTCGTAATGTTTTGGTCCTTCGTTAGTTTTTTTTTCCTGTTTTTGATATAATAAAAGCAAATTCATCAGTGCAGGTTGTTCCACGCAGAGCACACATGTACAGGATGATTAGACGCGTGTGTGCGTGCCTCGTTTTGAATCTGTCCCGGTCCAACAACCATTTGTTGATTCAAAGTCCAATAACTGGGAGACGTGATTACACGTTCAAAAAAATAAACCATTTTCCATTTCCCTCATTATCCATTCAGCTGCTCTCAGAGGTTCTTTTTATCCACGGTGCTTTTAAAACCTGCCTGATAATACACTTCATGTTTTCACTTTGCTTTAATGGGCCTCTGTGTGGAGAGCTCTAATTGAGAGGGCGGCTACTCGGGTTTATCAGCTCCGAGTTTGTGTGTACATGCATATTACTGCACAATGAGGTGGAAGCACTAACAGTAAACTGACTTGTCAAGTGGTTTTTTTCAATGTTTTTATGACAACGTTTTGTGAGACATGGTTTTTATCAAAGGAGGCAGAATCTTTACAGCCCTCACAGAAGCACAGTTTCCATCAATTAGAGACGTGTTATTACCAACGCTGCCGCAGAGTGGGTAGTGACGCTCGTTATTAAATCCTGGTCTGAGTCCAGCTTTGTGTTCCTCCACGTGCAGGTGGGATCTTTGAGACCCGGGAGAACGAGCTGGTCAGCATGGACGAGCTGGCGTTCAAGTTCGCCGTGAACAACATCAACCGAAACAAGACGCTGATGCCCAACACCACGCTGACCTACGACATCCAGAGGATCAATATCTTCGATGGATTCGAGGCTTCGCGGAGAGGTAACAAATAAAACACACTTTCCTTTTTGAATAAATCGATTACAACACATTCTAATGGAGCAGGTGTATGAGTCCTGTGGGTGCACATGTGGAGGTTGTGTATTGATTAGTACTGTGAATTAATAAACGTCCTATTAATATTCCTTATAGGTGCAAATCAATAAGCAAGTACATCTTAGTTAGGGATCAATTTCATCTCTCAAACAGATGTATTCATTTTAGTTTTTAATAAGTTTATAATTTAATAGTAAGAGTGATTGATTCACTGAAGCTTGACAAATTTAGCAAGAAGTGAAATATAAAATTTATAGTATAGTAAATGTGAATTATGATTAGGAGAATGTATTTAAAGCATTCAAAGTTGAAGTCGTCATTATGCAGACAAAAAGCCTCCCATGACTTTAACATTGTTTTTGTTTTTTAATGAAAAATCGGTAATTCCTGCTACGCTCGCTTTTGTTTTTATTAATATTAAACAACTAACTGAAACTAAAGTTGCTTTAAGAAAAAAAAACACTTCAAACTTAAAATATTGCCTGTAAGAAATTTTGTTAATACTCAAGTGAAGTACTGGTACCTTTTGATGTTGTACTTAAGTGCAGTACTTAAATTATACTACTTTATATTTAACCAGTGGTAAAAAGGAATTAACTTTAGTTAATCTCAAAACCAAATGACCCTTTAAACCCAGCCACAGTTAACGTTACTCAAGTGAGGAGGTGGAGGTGAATATGGTTTATTCTGAAAGTATCACATCTACCTAACTCCCATAGCCTTGAGATCATTGAACCTCTGACTCTGTGTCGTCGTCCCCCCCCCCGCCCCAGTGTGCGACCAGCTGGCTCTCGGGGTGGTGGCGGTGTTCGGCCCCTCCCACAGCTCCTCGGTCAGCGCCGTCCAGTCCATCTGCAACGCCCTGGAGGTGCCGCACATCCAGACCCGCTGGAAGCACCCGTCCGTGGACAACAAGGACACGTTCTTCATCAACCTGTTCCCAGAGTACACCGCCATCGCCAGGGCCATCCTGGACGTGGTCACGTTCTTCAAGTGGAGGAAGCTGACGGTGGTGTACGAGGACAGCACAGGTATCAGGCCCCTCGTTTTACCATCGTCTGTATAAGTTGGTATTGATGTTATTCCCCAGTGCACGGCTGGATATCCACAATAACACTGCCTGACATTTGAAGTGAGGAAACGACGGGGAGAAGAAGTCAAACGTGCAGCCTTTGTGTTTTCATTTTAGATATTCATATGTCGCGGTTCTAATTACTCACAAGATGCACCATCCTGCCGTCCGTCACCCTCCTCCTCCTCCTCCGCCTCCTCCTCCTCCTCCTCCGCCTCCTCCTCCTCCTCCTCCTTCGCCTCCTCCTCCCGCTGGCTGCTGAACCCAATCTGCTGCAGGGCACCGGTCCCTCAAATCCATCAGCTGCCAGCCCCCCCCCCCCCCGGACGCGAAACTGCAGAGATCCAAACCACGACCCTGACGCCCTCCAAATCAAGCAGCGTCCCAGAGAGAGGCCCCGCCCACCACCTGGAGGAGGGTGGACCTGCTGCTGCTGAAATGTCATCGTTTATGGATTTCTGCCTTTTCATGCTTTTTTTTTATTTTTGATCAGAAATGTTCTCTTTTTAAATGTCACCGAAGGCACACACCTGCACAATTTACACACTGTAATACACACAAACACACACACAGGTACAGAGTGTGAGTGTGTGTGCACAGGCTGCACAATAAAGGTGTTTGTTTGTCTTTGAGGAGATTAAAACACAAAGAAGAAGATGCCACAAGATAAGCGAGAAGATAAGAGTCATTCAAGCTGATTTGTCCTTGAGCAAGACATTGAACCTTTGCCATCCATCCATCCATTTATCCATCCATTTATCCATCCATCCATCCATCTATCCATCCATCCATCCATCCATCCATCCATCCATCCATCCATCCATCCATCCATCCAACTTGAGGGTCACAGGGGTCACTTGGGGCCAAGCTGCCGACATCCTCCTGTGGTCAGGTATGAAAACGACCAATTTCAAGTCTCCATGTCTTTGGACTGTTGGAGGAAGCTGGAGCTCCTCTTCCTGTGTCTCTTCCTCTCGATCACCTCGTTGAAACAAACGTGTCAGAGGAGAAACTCAGAGGTCCGACTGCTCTTCTCTTCCAGGTCTGATGCGGATGCAGGAGTTGATCAAAGCTCCCGCGAAGCTCAACCTGAAGATCAAGATCCGCCAGCTCACGCCGGGCAACCAGGACGCCCGGCCGCTGCTGAAGGAGCTGAAGAAAGACAAGGAGTTCTTCATCCTCTTCGACTGCTCCTACCGAATGGCTTCTGAGCTCCTCAAGCAGGTTTGCACCAAGATTTATCTCAGCAACTTTTAGACCGTTTGCTCTTTTTAGTTTTTACGGGTTTTACAACACGTTTAATGCGTCTTCGGGGACGACACGTTTCACGATCACTGCAGCACAAAGACTTTTTTATGTCGCAGTAAATCCTACGGAGTCTATTACCTTGTTTACTAAGGCTTTCATTGTGATTTGAATAGGAGCCATTAAAGGACATGATAAAGAGAAGTTGTTGAGTCGCCTCTTCAGGAGGAAATAGCTCTTCCTCTTATAACTGTCAGGATTTTAAATGGTGCTCAACTCATTCTCCTTTCAGTGGCTGATTTATGACATAAGCAGACATTTGATATTTGAGTTTCTGTCCTAATACTTTGCATTTTATTTGTTTTATTATAGTTTGGTTTTTCTTTATATCGTTTTTTTTTTTTTTGTCATTGTAAAAAGAGACAATTAGCAAAGATTAAACTTAAATTAAGCTTTTTATTTATTCAGCTGCTGAGTGAAATTCATCAATATTTTGAATGCTTTACTTATGAGTGTAAAGTGGCTCCCTTCATTCGATATAATATAAAATAATGCAAAAGAGAAATGACTCTGCAAAGAAACTCCACAATGTGGCCCGCTTCATTTCCTCTTTTCCTTTT